>NC_136069.1:320548341-321748341 GCF_964261635.1 Lissotriton helveticus
TGATTTCTAATCCAAAAGTGATCCAAAGACAGTCAAAAAGGCCTCAAATCCAAATATCCAGCAGCACCCACAAAAAGTAATCCTTCCAGCTTCAGATCCAAATGAAAGTGACCAGGAGATGGACAAAGCACTGGGAGGAGCCTGCTGGACAGGAACAGGAAGTTGGAGACTGTGGGGCACTTCCTTCCTCCCCCCCCCCCCAAAATGGACTCCTTGCAAAAAAAAAGGCCATGCAAATGTCAACCTGAGGAGTGATTTTGATAAAAATCATAATTTTCTGAAGGTTTATCCTGTTTGCTGGTGATTTTCTTGTGCGAAATTGCAAAATCTCTATTTCGCAAGTGCGAGATTGTTCCTTTCCGCCGCAACTACGTGTTCGCAATTGCGAACTCTCGCGAGGTGTGCTGTGCAAGGTGGCAAGCCGCGATTACGTATTCGCGGGCGCCAAACTCCCGCGGGAACACGCAGCAAGATCTAAAATGGCGCGTCACTCGCAAAGAAAAACAACTCGGCAAACGCTAAATGACGGAAAGTGAACGCCGTGCACCACGCCGCGCGCCGCAACCAAGCAAAAAATCCGCCGCGAGCGGATTCACGGATTTTCGACAAATTCGCGAGCGTTCGCGGATTGCGAATTTGCCGAAAATCCAAAAAATCCGCGAGCGGAGCTGATTTTACGCCCATGCTTACTCAGCAATGTATGGAGCAAAACTGCACAAAGAACTTGAAAAAGTCCTCTCAGCAACAAACAGCACTTCACTTTGGCAACTGAGGTTGGAATTTGGGCAAAACAATTTAAAATATTTGCAACTCTTCAATTCATCAAATACTGCTTCAGATTGAAGAATTCTCATCCTGATTATCTAAAATGCTTCATATGGATAGACCTAGGTGAAAAATCAAAAATTCATACAGTAAATGGCATGGCTATTCTGCATAAAATATTAAGTGATATTATGCAGAAGGAGGAATGGAATAAGAATACATTGTACAATATATTCAAATGTGTGGCACAAAGTTCTGCAACTGCCACATAGTTTTTGCACGAATATTGAGGCTTTGTGAAAAATTTCCAAAGGAAACTTATTACTATCATCTTTTTCCTCTGCATCACCACAGCCACTAGCATATCAAGTAAAAGTATTGAGTTGTACAAATATCGAGTCATAAATCTCGACAGCAAGAATATCGTGGTCAAACATATCGACTTAAGGTATAATATTGGTTCAAAAAATATCAAAGTGTTTAATATTGTTTGCACAAATATAGGGGTCCATTAGGATGGCGGGCGGTGGCACAACCGCGGTGCCGGGGGTGCGGAAAAATGTATTTTTCCACCCGCGAACAGCGGTACTCACATCCGCCATATTAAAATGGCCAAACATAGCCCATTTCCCATCCGTCGCGGTCCGACGCACACAGCCATCAAAGTGCGCCGACCGCTGCGGCTGTGTGAGCCAATGGAGAATCACCTCCATGCAGAATGACGTCCCCCCCGCTCCACAAATTAGGATGCCCCAAACAAGCAGACGCACGGCAGCGGAGACACCGCCCAACCAGAGACGGCGGAAGCTCGACAGCGGAGCGCGAAACCAGAGTCCCGGTCCACACCACCCGGTCAAGACTGCCATGGACCCAGCTCTACACATTTGTCCGGTGCTGTACCTGCTACATCACCAGCAACTCATGGACCACCGCGGACTCCACCGCAGGTACGCAACTACACAGCACACAACACATGGGCTGACACAGGGTCCAAATCCACATCAGACACCCTGCTGGGGACAGGAAATACATCCACAAGGGCACCCACACATGACCCACCTGCAAACAAGTCACCCCTCCGCATCCCGAACACATACACTACTATCTTGCAGCAATGTCCTGGCCACATCATCGCAGCGGTGAACACGTGGTAATACATGCGCACAATGCAGAAGGCAGGGCCTGCGCCAGGCATGGGCAGGGCACAAACACCACAGGGCTACACCTACTTCCACCACTTATTAGCACACCCCATGAAGGCACATGCCATGTGCCCATCCAGTGCATCCCCATGCACAACAACAAGCCAGGTCAAACCCCACCCTGCACCACACAACAAACAACTGGGGGGACAGCCACTGCAGGACTGGCTGCACAGGAACACAGCACAGTAGCACAGGGCTAGGGAAACACACACACCTCAACAACACCACACTCAGGGAAAAAAATGAGCAAACAGCAATGGAGCACGACAAATAGGAAAGACAAAGTGGGATGCACACAAATGGAAGGCCATAGACGTACACAACAAGCATGTGCACATCAGATGCAAAACAAGGAACACAGAACACCCCCCTCAGACCATCAAACCACACATGGCTGGTACAGTCAGTGAAGTCAAACCACAGACAGCACAGTGCAACAACCCAAGGAGACAACAAGGTAAACCATGTATAGGTACAAGGATGAAAGAAAGGCCCTGAACTCAAACTGTGAACAGCCACACATGCATACAACCACTTCACAGGAGTACGCCAGCCGCACAACACACAGGGCCTATTGACACACTCCATGACTGCCAAACACCAGGAGGGAAGTACACACATACCCCCCTCACACAAGCAGCCCACAAGACAAGTGCCAAACACACTGAAGGCTGCCAATACTTGCCAGTCTATACACACACAAACAAACACACACCCTTGGTGTAGCCACAAACATCACACACACACAGGGATGCCAGAACAAATGGCTGCATAAAAACAACAGACAAACACATAACCCAACAGAAACACACACAGAACCACCACAAAAACAGACATACCCTCTGCAGCCAAACTCTGGCAAGGCAATGGGGGCACAGACACAACAGGAGTGCACTACCTAATCACTCAGGAACAATGCACAGACAACATACCACAACACACACACGAAGTGAAGTGCACCATTACAGAACAACACAGCCACCTCAAACAAACAATAGATGCACAGGCAAACACTTCAGGACATCAGGGGATGCACACCAGGCAATGACAAGGCAGCATGCATACAGTACTGCACGCACAACAAGCAGTGTGTGCTCACCAAGTATACCAGTCACACACAGACATGAGTGACACAACATCAACCCACACAACACAAATCAGCACAGCACAAAGACAACAGCACACTCAGGAAGTGAAGCAATACCACAGCCAACACACATACATCCAACACAACAACAGACACACAAGTCTGGAATACAAAGGTGGAATCAACTTGACAAGAGGACTGGACAGCACACACAGCTGAACAGCAGATGAACAATCATGACTGCCAAGCAGCACAAGAACATCACAAATAAAGAATTTGGGAAATATACTGAGTGGCACATTGCTCCTGGACAAAGAACTGCATCACAAAGCACAGTGTCACAAATGAGGTGATGAGGAGGCACACACACATAGAAAGCAAGGGGACATCTGACATCTAAGTGAAGTGTACTGCACTTCAGTAGTGGACATGGCAGGAGTGCACCATACACAAACAGAGGGAGTACAGACCCACAATGGGTAGGCATCTGAAGTACACATAGATATGGCATTACACCCCACACAACATGCCATACTGGACGCCAAAAGGCACCATGTGACAGCAATGCATGAGAAAACACAGCCACAATGGCAGTGTGGAGCAGCAGGTCTGCACAGTGTACACAAACAGTAGCAAGACACATGGATGATCAACAAAACACAAATCTGACGTGCCAGTCACACACTCTGCATACTCACAAGTGACAAAAACAACAAGTAGGAGTTAGACAGAACTTCATGAACACACCAACACACTGCACAGTGCACAACATAGAACTTACACATGTGCATACAACCACATCCACAGGGCTGAACAATCCAAACAACAGACACCCAACTCCTGGGTAACACATGTGTGTAGTTGACAAAGCAGGGGCACACACACATCAACACTCCATACAAAGTCACAACCTTCACATTGCACACTTCTTGACTACTCAAGAGCACACATCTAAGGTAGGCCATGGCACCAGGATGACTGCCCATCACAAGATGACCACACACATATACTGCTGGGCACACATAAAGGAAGAACACACATACATGATGATACTGGCCAACCTGCCTGCAAACCTGTGGAGAAAATCACACTATGTGCTGACAGTGCCCCCCAACCTGACATGTGAAGAATCTAGCTAACATTTATAAACCATGAAAATGGCAACTGCATTTCAGGTAAAATTGACATCATAGACAACAAAAGTATCAGTGTCATGAAGAACTGGAGTCCCTGTCACCCCTGTAAAACAGAGTGGGCGAGCAAAGACATTGGCAATGTTCAAGTGGCACACAGAGCATGCATGGGGCGCTGTCAACCATATAGACACACAAAAATAACTTTATTCAGTAAGGACACTGACAAAACAGACAACAGGAGTAACTGTCTTTATTCAATATTGCACAGATAGGCACCAACAGTAGAGAAGAGCAAGGCACAAACTTTAGAGCATGTCCAAGAGAATCTGCACAGGCAAGTGCAAAACATCAAGGCCAGTGGCCAGGGCAAAGTGCAGAGCGAGTACCTGAGAGGCTGCACAGGCAAGAGCTAAACAGGAAAGCCAGTGTCCAGGGCAAAGTGCAGAGCGAGTACATGAGAATCTGCACAGGGAATAGTCCAACACAGCAAAGAGCAACAAGGCCAGTGGCCAGGGCAAAGTGCAGAGCAAGTACATGAGAATCTGCACAGGGAATAGTCCAACACAGAAAAGAGCAACAAGGCCAGTGGCCAGGGCAAAGTGCAGAGCAAGTACATGAGAATCTGCACAGGAAATAGCCCAACACAGAAAAGAGCAACAAGGCCAGTGGCCAGGGCAAAGTGCAGAGCGAGTACATGAGAATATGCACAGGGAATAGTCCAACACAGCAAAGAGCAACAAGGCCAGTGGCCAGGGCAAAGTGCAGAGCGAGTACTTGAGAATCTGCACAGGGAATAGTCCAACACAGCAAAGAGCAACAAGGCCAGTGTCCAGGGCTAAGTGCAGAGCGAGTACATGAAAGGCTGCACAGGGAATGTGTGCGACTGTTCCTTTACATGATCAGCAACACAGTCAGTGGTAACAATGTGGAGTACTGGCCCACCTGTGTGAGAGACAGGTGTATGAGGGTGACTACCCCTCAGACTTGGCTGTCTGGCGGACTGGTAGCTGGCTGTGTGTTGGGGACAGTAGGAGCACTTGACCGGGGAGAGAGCGGCCCAGCTGAGGTAGAGCTATCAGTGGCTTGGCAAGCCGGAGGGTTGCTTGGGCCAGGCACGTGGAGGTAGAGTCATGCTGACGTGAGACACAGTGTGGCGGGGAGATTGTGGAGGGGTGCCTGTTGGAAATGGGATCCCTGGCTGGCCAGGGCTTTCGCCAAAGTCAGTCAGAGACCACCACACCCAAGTCAGGGCAAAGGAGTTACACGCCAAGATAACCCCTACTCACCCTCTAGGTAACGTGGTGCGAGCAGCAAGGCTAAACTTGGAGGCGATGTAGGCTAAGTATTTGCGCACGCACCCCAGCAACAACAACCAAAGGCCCACCACAAAGGAAACTCCACACAAGGTTATATAAAAATAGCCTTTGTATTACACCAAAACACATTAGATAAAACACACACTTTACAATGTGCCAGAGGCACGGGCAGAATTTACAGGGGATATTGTACAAGACAGGGCCACCTGGACCACTGTCAGGAATCAGAAGTAGCACTTTCAAAAATAGCACTTTTGAATGTAAAATTACTTTAGCACAAAATAGCACACCACCAGTAATCACTGGTAACCAGGACCTCACTAGCACCACCTGTACTAGGGAGAAAACAACCACCTATGTATCACAATACCTGTAGGGGTGTAAGAACATAACACATGATGCAATGCATAAACAATACATTCAGAGGTGCATAGAAAGTACAATTGCGCCAAACTCACGTAAGTCACCACCTGTGACTGTCCCTAGGCCAACTGGCCTCTCTAGGGCTAGGACGCCCTGTGTCCAGTGTCCAGGGGCCTAAACGTAGCAGTTGCCCACAAAGTGCTGGGAAACTGGTGCAATTGAGGATGAGCCAATCATGGGAGCCTCACAGGCTCTGGAATCAAAATGCCCATTTGAGCCTCGCTGGGCTCTTCACGCTACCAAATGCCTCCTCTGAGCCTCTCTGGGCTCTGAAAACATAGGTGGCACCTTGAGCCTCTCACAGGGCTCTGCTCACAAATAGACAGGCACTCACGAGCCTCGGGGCTCTCAAAAATGCCCCCTTGAGCCTTCCCGGCTCAAAATAACTGATGCCCCTAGAGCCTCTCAGGGCTCTTGAACACAGCAATGGGGCACTCAGGGTTAAAGAAATGCCCCGTCGTTGGAGCCTCGCAGGCTCAGCACAAAAAGGCCACCTGGTTGGAGTCCCCCCCTCTGGGGGACTCGAGACGCAGAAATTGCCCCTGGAGCCTTTCGCCAGGCTCCACAACAATGAGCACGGGATCGCGCTCCTGGGGGGAGGGGGGGCGGACACCGACAACGTGTCCCGGCGCCCCTCCCTTCTCTACTTTGGCCTCACACCCCCTCCCGGTCAGCTCCACTCACCGGCTGTCTCGAGGCGGCGGTCTCCTTCTCGAGAGCTCCCGCTCCCCGGGGCTCTCTCTGCAGACTTCTCCCTTCCCTCCTGGGCTCTCCCTTGCTTTGGGAGCCTGGGGGGTCAAGGAAAGGCGCCGGCTTCTCCCTTTACCGGAGCACGGGGTGGCCTCCCGTCTGCGTCCGGTTGTTTCTCTGTCCTGCCCCCGGCCTGCCTGACTTCCAGGTCGCGGCTGCGGGGCGGGACTTCCGGTCGGCCTGCTCACTGATTGGCCGGCCGGCCAACCACTTCCGGGTCGCACTTGGCAGCGGCCCGGCAACGTTTTAAAAACACTCCGGGCTGCGGCGGTGACTCTCGAGGGGCAATGCCGGGTGGGCACCGGACTTAATTACCATAAAGCGCGGTGGGCACGCGCTCGAAAGGCGGCAATGTCCCCGGCAGAGTGGGCACCTGCCAGGGGGCTCAAGACTCGTCACGGAGCGGGGCCAACGCCGGGTGGGCTCCGGCTTCCAAAAGTAAAGCGCCCCTCAGCGCTAAATGCAAAATAAAGCGATCTTAGCGCTAGGAGGGAAAAGGAAAGCGCTCCCAGCGCTATCAATCCAATTCAGCACCCCCAGGCGCTATAGGACAACAAAGTCCAGCAAAGGTCCTTCAGCAAGGCAGGGGGGGGGCAAGGCTGGGCCCAGAGCCAGCTCACTGGGTCTCCAGGCAGGGAGACAGCCCAAGTGGCGGTCCTCTGGCCCAGCAGCAGCAGCAACAGCCCCCTCAGGATCCTGGAAGAGAACAACATCTGTGGGGACACAGCCCCATTTTTATACAGTGCATTCCTTTGTCTAAGGGTGCAGGGTGGGGGCGGAACCAGTCGCAGCTGGTTCTTGAGTACTCTGTTTACCTCAACCACCCTCTCTATTCACTGGCAGGGCTTGGGTCATTAGACACACCACAGGGGGGCGGAGCCAGCATTGTGTGGGGAAAACCCAGCCCATCCAGGACACAGGTACACTCCTCCCACACATTACTCATGCAAATCTCCCACTCACCACCGGGCAGACCCATCCAGACTTCCTGGAGCCTGGCATGCCAGCCAGCTCCAGCCAATCACATGCCAGCACCCTCACAGCACACGTACAGTCATGTCTAGAAGTAGCACTTCCCTTCTAGACACATACATGCTGCATACACCATCTCGCAGCATTCACTCTCACGAGTTCACACATACCAGACTCAAGCCTGTACACCCCACGCATCAGGAACTACCAGGGACACATACATTCCCCATGCATTCCTATGGACGGGCAGGCCTAGCTCAGCACATGCACTCAGAGTGCGCACGCACTTTCCACTGGGACACAGTGAAAGTGCGCAGAATCCCAAAAATCACCATTACCAGGTCACCATTTCACGCAAAAAGTCTAGGGGTGAACCTTCCCTAAGGGCCAAAGTCCAACACAACCCCCTTCCAGCCAAAACGCAGGGTAGAACAATCACCACCGTGATGGACTTCCCTGCTTGGGGCGATAGAACACGGACGCGGGCCCGCAACTGCAGGGACACCCTCCTGTTCTACGCCACGGTGAACCCATGGGATTCCTTCTCAACACACTGTCTGGACCAACTGGGCTACCCCACTGGTGCTCCCAAGTTGTCCACAGCCAGGACCAGGCCCTGGGCCACCCAGGTGCCACTGGTCCATGCCAATTCGCAGAGTGGGGGGTAGTAACCCCTGGCCCATAGGAGCCATTTTCCACTCTTCCTGTCTGCAAGACAGGACTAGACTGCCACTGGTTCTCCAGCCTAGGGCCTACAACCTCAGGCGGACCAGGAGTCTCAGGGAAGGCTCTCCTCCCCTTACCTCTTCTTCTAGGGTTCCTCCACCTCCGGCGAGGGGTACACCTAGAACGCCATTCCAACCCAGGGCTTATCCACTCATGTTGCACCGGGGTCAGAGGTGGGCTCTCCCACGCTCTGCACCCCCTTCCAGAGGTCTGCCCTCTCCCACCTGGAGAAGTTCCTCTGGAAGAAGAACCGGTCAGGACACTAGTTACAGTCGTCCTATCCTTCAGGTCAGGCCGATCCTGAACCTGGCCTTCCAACCTCTGGTCTAAAACCTTCGGTGGAACAATTGCTTGGCACTCCAGGACTTCTGGGGATTCACACACAATCCCCCTGAGGCTAACAAATGACACATCTGTTGTGTGACTGTCTGTCTGGCGCAGATCTCCCGCCCTCTGTCCACCTGACAGTGCGTGACGATCCCCCAGACCAGAAGTGACGCCACCCGGGTCCCTCCAAGAAGATCTAGCCCAACTGGCTAGTCCCTGGTCCACTGGTGCATCCACTGGGGAACTCATCCCCCAATCACTCCTCACGCTGGACTCCTGTACCCTCCCTACCGGAGCGGTACTGCCAGCCTCTAGAACCACAGGAGCTCTGGTTACAGACGCTCCAGGTCCTCTACTCACTAGGAGATCTTCCTCAAGTGGACTAACAGGACAGCCTAGGTCCCCAACCTGGTGTTCCCTACAGAAACCATCCAAGTCCTGAGGCAGGGCTTCGGGCGTCTGGGGAACCTCGGTCTCCCCCTCACTCCTGCTCCACTGAGCCAGGCAGTGAGCCCCTACACCCTCCTCGCTATCCTGGGACCTAGCTGGGCTACACTGAGCCTCTTCCACCACGATGGGCTGGACGATCCCTGAACCACTACTTTCGGAATCCCTCACCAATGATTCTGCAGAACCTCTGGCCCTTTCCCAGCGGTCTGCTTCCTCCGCCAGCTCATCAGGATCAGCGCATTCCAAACTCAACAGGTGCTGGCGCAACTCTAGACAACAAACACCAAGGAACTGCTCTCTGAGAACCATGTCGAACAATATGTCCCAATCACATTTCGTGGGCTCCCGTACCCAATCACACAGGGCTACACAACAGTCATCCACAAAATCTTCCCAAGACTGATGAGACGGTTTCCTAAGGTTCCTAAACCTCAACCTATTCTCCTCCTCTGGGGAAACAGGAACCATACTCTGGGAACTGGGACTTTCTACACTGTGATTTAAATAGCTGCCACCACTGGACCCAACCCTCCCTGGGGGATCCAGACACTCAACACTGCGCGCAGGGGATAGTCTACCCTCCAGAGCTACTTTGCCTCTGGTGGCGGCCCTCTCAGCCTCCTCTATCCTGTCCTGCGCTAAGACCCTCTCGGTCTCCAGCTGTTGCTTCTTAACCTCCAGCTGTTGCTTTCTAATGCCCAGCTGTGCCATAGCCTGGGCATGCTCCAACTTGAGCTTTTCTAAAGCCAGCTGGTGCTCCCTTTCTCTCCTCCTATCTTCCAGCTCCTCTGGGGACAGATAAAGGGATGAGGCGCTGCCTCCTACGCTGGACCCAGCAAGGGACTCCCTATCTATGGGGTCCTCGCTATCTGCTGGCGTCCCTGTGCTGTCATCTTCTTCCTCCTCTTCTGAATCTTCAGGGCACCCCACAGACCCACCACCCTCCTGGTGTGAAGCCCGGGCCCTTTCCTCACTGCGCTCAAGATCCCACTGACCCTTTTGTCACAGGATCAGGCTGCTCCTAAGTTCGGACTGAGTGTCTGACTCATCCACCCCTATGTCTCTCTCTTCACAAAACCTTACCAACTCTCCCATACTGTATCTAAACAAAACACAGAAATCAAAAGCAGGCTCCATTCTGGCAGACGTTCTAGAGACGAGATCACACAGGGAACCTAGGGGTCTGAGCTAACACAGGAGTACACAATTCACAAAGGTATCAGCGAGCTCTCTACCCCAGAGAACTCACACTCACTTGCCTAGTGCCACACACCATTCATCCACACACAACCCTCCCCTCGGACTGGTAAGGCAGTTTCTACCACCCCTGACTTCTCAACCTGACCACAAGTGACACAGGTACCGACTCTGGGCGCAGGGAGGGGGACAAATGTACTGGACACAATTGCACAATGATACCTTTAGGAGAAGAAAATATGAAACTTCCAAAAAAAAACAATCCCCTAAAATGTGGTCATCTAAAATGCAGAGTTTTGTGGTGCAGCCAGCTGCTACTAAGGTACAAGGCAAACACAAATCCTTATCCTCACCGCTTGCCGCCAATGTTGGAAATGGGATCCCTGGCTGGCCAGGGCTTTCGCCAAAGTCAGTCAGAGACCACCACACCCAAGTCAGGGCAAGGGAGTTACACGCCAAGATAACCCCTACTCACCCTCTAGGTAACGTGGCGCGAGCAGCAAGGCTAAACTTGGAGGCGATGTAGGCTAAGTATTTGCGCACGCACCCCAGCAACAACAACCAAAGGCCCACCACAAAGGAAACTCCACACAAGGTTATATAAAAATAGCCTTTGTATTACACCAAAACACATTAGATAAAACACACACTTTACAATGTGCCAGAGGCACGGGCAGAATTTACAGGGGATATTGTACAAGACAGGGCCACCTGGACCACTGTCAGGAATCAGAAGTAGCACTTTCAAAAATAGCACTTTTGAATGTAAAATTACTTTAGCACAAAATAGCACACCACCAGTAATCACTGGTAACCAGGACCTCACTAGCACCACCTGTACTAGGGAGAAAACAACCACCTATGTATCACAATACCTGTAGGGGTGTAAGAACATAACACATGATGCAATGCATAAACAATACATTCAGAGGTGCATAGAAAGTACAATTGCGCCAAACTCACGTAAGTCACCACCTGTGACTGTCCCTAGGCCAACTGGCCTCTCTAGGGCTAGGACGCCCTGTGTCCAGTGTCCAGGGGCCTAAACGTAGCAGTTGCCCTCAAAGTGCTGGGCAACTGGTGCAATTGAGGATGAGCCAATCGTGGGAGCCTCACAGGCTCTGGAATCAAAATGCCCCTTTGAGCCTCGCTGGGCTCTTCACGCTACCAAATGCCTCCTCTGAGCCTCTCTGGGCTCTGAAAACATAGGTGGCACCTTGAGCCTCTCACAGGGCTCTGCTCACAAATAGACAGGCACTCACGAGCCTCGGGGCTCTCAAAAATGCCCCCTTGAGCCTTCCCGGCTCAAAATAACTGATGCCCCTAGAGCCTCTCAGGGCTCTTGAACACAGCAATGGGGCACTCAGGGTTAAAGAAATGCCCCGTCGTTGGAGCCTCGCAGGCTCAGCACAAAAATGCCGCCTGGTTGGAGTCCCCCCCTCTGGGGGACTCGAGACGCAGAAATTGCCCCTGGAGCCTTTCGCCAGGCTCCACAACAATGAGCACGGGATCGCGCTCCTGGGGGGATGGGGGGGGGGCGGACACCGACAACGTGTCCCGGCGCCCCTCCCTTCTCTACTTTGGCCTCACACCCCCTCCCGGTCAGCTCCACTCACCGGCTGTCTCGAGGCGGCGGTCTCCTTCTCGAGAGCTCCCGCTCCCCGGGGCTCTCTCTGCAGACTTCTCCCTTCCCTCCTGGGCTCTCCCTCGCTTTGGGAGCCTGGGGGGTCAAGGAAAGGCGCCGGCTTCTCCCTTTACCGGAGCACGGGGTGGCCTCCCGTCTGCGTCCGGTTGTTTCTCTGTCCTGCCCCCGGCCTGCCTGTCTTCCAGGTCGCGGCTGCGGGGCGGGACTTCCGGTCGGCCTGCTCACTGATTGGCCGGCCGGCCAACCACTTCCGGGTCGCACTTGGCAGCGGCCCGGCAACGTTTTAAAAACACTCCGGGCTGCGGCGGTGACTCTCGAGGGGCAATGCCGGGTGGGCACCGGCCTTAATTACCATAAAGCGCGGTGGGCACGCGCTCGAAAGGCGGCAATGTCCCCGGCAGAGTGGGCACCTGCCAGGGGGCTCAAGACTTGTCACGGAGCGGGGCCAACGCCGGGTGGGCTCCGGCTTCCAAAAGTAAAGCGCCCCTCAGCGCTAAATGCAAAATAAAGCGATCTTAGCGCTAGGAGGGAAAAGGAAGGCGCTCCCAGCGCTATCAATCCAATTCAGCACCCCCCAGGCGCTATAGGACAACAAAGTCCAGCAAAGGTCCTTCAGCAAGGCAGGGGGGGGGCAAGGCTGGGCCCAGAGCCAGCTCACTGGGTCTCCAGGCAGGGAGACAGCCCAAGTGGCGGTCCTCTGGCCCAGCAGCAGCAGCAACAGCCCCTTCAGGATCCTGGAAGAGAACAACATCTGTGGGGACACAGCCCCATTTTTATACAGTGCATTCCTTTGTCTAAGGGTGCAGGGTGGGGGCGGAACCAGTCGCAGCTGGTTCTTGAGTACTCTGTTTACCTCAACCACCCTCTCTATTCACTGGCAGGGCTTGGGTCATTAGACACACCACAGGGGGGCGGAGCCAGCATTGTGTGGGGAAAACCCAGCCCATCCAGGACACAGGTACACTCCTCCCACACATTACTCATGCAAATCTCCCACTCACCACCGGGCAGACCCATCCAGACTTCCTGGAGCCTGGCATGCCAGCCAGCTCCAGCCAATCACACGCCAGCACCCTCACAGCACACGTACAGTCATGTCTAGAAGTAGCACTTCCCTTCTAGACACATACATGCTGCATACACCATCTCGCAGCATTCACTCTCACGAGTTCACACATACCAGACTCAAGCCTGTACACCCCACGCATCAGGAACTACCAGGGACACATACATTCCCCATGCATTCCTATGGGCGGGCAGGCCTAGCTCAGCACATGCACTCAGAGTGCGCACGCACTTTCCACTGGGACACAGTGAAAGTGCGCAGAATCCCAAAAATCACCATTACCAGGTCACCATTTCACGCAAAAAGTCTAGGGGTGAACCTGCCCTAAGGGCCAAAGTCCAACAGTGCCTTTCCACTTCTTGGGGATTCTAAATGGTTTCCCTGTCTTGGGATTAATTTAAAGTGGTGTGGACACAACAGGTATACTCACCAACAAAGCTGCATCAGGTGCAGACACTGGCACTCCCTCTTGGGGCATTCAGGATCCAGCAGAACGCTGCTCCTGGCTTTGCCTTTGACCGCCCATCCCCTGTTTGCCAGATGTAACCCCTACAGTGCCCTCCTTCCCCTGCTTCACTTGGCTTGGAATGGGAGTCGAGGTGGTGGGTGAATCTGCCTTGGAGCCCTTCATAGGTGTACCCTTGTCATGCACCACCTCATCAGTGGGCACAGAAACTGCATGCCGCTCTTTGCAAGATGCTTTAGGGACAGGCGAGTCCTTACTTGGGATGCCTCTGAGGCATGTGAGACTGAGGTCTGCTTCTTAGCTTTTTGGGCTTTGCTGTTGCCTGACGGGCTTTTGACTTTGTGCCCTGGGGTGGCTTTGCTCTTCTGTGGGGATGGTGTCTGTGGGCTCGGCCACTTGGTTTGCTGTTGCTGTGAGGTGCGGGTGCTGTATCGGGACTTTGACATCTGTGAACCGTGGTCACTTTCGTCAGACGTGGCCACAACCTGGGCGGTGGATAATGGCCCCTTAGCTGGACTGGTAGTATGCCTGTTGAAGGGAAGACGTCCCCGTGGAGTACAAAGCCTGGACAGTATGGTGGAGCCCACCCACGTCTGAATTTATGCCCTCCATAAAGGCAACCACCTGGGCCAATTTTTTGTCATGGTCAATGAAGGCATTGAGGAGAGCTGTCTGGCCTACACACAGCTGGCACAAAAGCTCCACAGACTCAACACTGATGCCAGCAAGGGGGACAGGGACAGGGGCAGCGATGCCAGGTGTGAAGAAAACTCGTCCCCTCTTACTGACCCTGACACAGGCAGCACCAGAGGAAGTGGCTGGGAGGGTGGGCACTGGCCGCTGTGTGGTTGAAGATGATGCAGAGTCCCCATTCCCTGTGCCCGCCAACATGGATGCATCCCCCTGGCATCCGATGAGGTGATACTTTGCGTCTCAGGCTGGGATTCCTCCTGCAGACTACGGTCCCCCTCTGAGGCGCTGGTGACATCTGTGCCACTGGACTCCTGTGCAGCTGTCATGCTAGTGTCACCCACACTGGTGTCCGGCTCCAGTCCCTATGTGACCACAGGAGATTCTGCATGAGAGAGAGATGCAGGGTCAGGTCAGTGGCAGCAACAGAACAAACATATGCAAGCAATGCATTACAAAATACGACCAAATCGACATGTTGCACACCATCCTCTGCAATCACATTGCGGCAACTCACTACATAGACCCAAACAGTGCGTGTAACCCAGATTTTCAGTCATGATTGCGCCATTTGATGGCCACACAGCACAATGCCCTGCTTGTGGCTCTGTTCAACCAGACACACAACTAGCTTTGCGCACACCTAGGGACATGATTGGGGCACACCACTTGTTGCCACTGACAGATCTGGATGGAACAGGAGGGGACAACGCAGACACAGACTACAACATGACAGTCCACCATGGCGAAGAGCCCATGCCAACAAACATGTTGCACTTTGGGGCACAGAGATTGGTGCACCTTGTTGTCAGATGACTAGGCTTCAACAATCTGGGTGCATGCAATGGATGCATTGATGAAGTCACACTCCGATTGGGTACCCTGCTGTTCCCTCCCAATGTGATTCCCCTGACTAACCCAATGCAGAAGAAACCTGTAGAGCACAACTCAGACTGCAATAGAAATCCAAAGCATGGAAAATAACCTTCATAAGTGCAGAGAGGGAAAATGCATGACACTGGCACCCGGCCCAGCAGCCACTTACATGCCACTTCTTCATACCACCAACATCACATAGGCCAGCGCCGGCACAGGCTCTGTACACATGCAGCCACTCCCTGCCAAAGTCACCCTCACGAAATACTCACCCCTGCCTTGTTGCTGATGCTCCTTCAAACGTGCATCCAGCTCAGGTTGAGTCACTGCCAAGATGTGGCCCATTAGTGGTGTCATGCTGCGCTGTGCCAAACGCCCAGTGCGAGGAAGCAGCCCCAAGGTCATCTCTACCACGTTCTTTGCCAGCCAGCTGATATCGTCCCACCTCTTGTGGCAGTGGGTGCTCCATCAGTTAGAGACCCCCAGAGCTCGCACCTTAGCTGCAATGGCCCTCCACACGGCCTTACGCTAGTGTACCTTGAGCTGCAGACATGAGACACAAGAGGGGAAAATGATCAGTGACACAGTGTTATGTTCCTACATTTATCAGCATAACAGCAAGATACAAACTCATTACAAATTCAACGATATGTCCATCAGAGACTGGGGTACATCTCACATGGAATATCTGCATGGGATAAGCTGATGTGATTGAATGCAGTTGTGAGGGGGATCACAGTCCCTGCACATCTCACACACATGCAGGATGCCAACACTGAAACCCCTATGTGGCCTGCACACATCTCCAGTCCATGGTTTGGTAGAGCAACACATACATCACATATCAACCTGTCTCTGGGGGTGGACTTACTGTGTCCAAGACTGCGCAGCACTCAATGTCCCTGCCCTGTGAATCAATAACTATGTCATGGGTGTAGCATTGTGGGACATGGACTTACAAACAGAAATTCCTCAACACAGGCCTTTCGTGTGCAATCTACAGGGCTGAGATGGCACATAGCTGGAGTGCAATAAGAAAACAACTTAGGAAATACACAGTAAGTGAAGTGATGTGTCCTTGCCTTTGTGGGCGGGCACTGTATTCACAACATGGGCTCACACTGAGATGGACAACAAGGGTACACACAACCATTCAGCCAAGCAATGACTGTCCTGACTCCTGCATGACCAACCCACTGCGTCACTGTATGGCTTACAATGCAACACAGTTCACTCCTACCTACAACTGCAGGCAGGGTAACCAGTGACATTGGGACACACACCTTCCCCCTGGGAACAGCATGTTTGTCAGTGCATGACACAACCCCACACCCTCAGGCACATACTGTATCAATCCAATTACGTGTGTGCCCACCCTGCCCTACGCCTCCACTTCTGATGACTTACCACGATATTTGGGGCATCATACACCCTTGGGTACTGTGTGAGCACCTCGTCCACCAGGACCTCAAGCTCCTCGCTTGTGAATGGACTGGCACAGATCTTCTCTGTCCTTGCCATCACTGTGGACATGGAACAACTGCAGTGAAATTGGGTGGTGAGGGGTCTCAGGCAGCAGTCGTTGGAGGCAGCTGCAGGTCATGGGTCTCTGGCAGCAGTACCTGGAGGCAGCAGCAGGTCAGGGTTCTCTTGCAGCAGTCCCTGGAGGCAGCAGCAGGTATGGGGTCTCTGGCAGTAGGCTCTGGGAACAGTGAAAATGTGAGGCTCCCTCCCACACATATATTGTACCCTGGGCTTGTTTCAAAGGATGCCAAGCTGCAGCAATTGGTGGTCCAGGTCTGCCTCTTTCAAAAGCATCCAATGACTGCCTCCGCAGTGGCGGAGCACGCCTGCCGTGATTTTCAAAATTGAATCATGCCACCACAACCATCTTTCCCATTGGCTCTAGGGCATGCTCCGTGGTGGTGACACACCACAGGGGCCCGGTGTGCACTACCATGATGGTGCATCTTTCAAAAGCATCCAATGACCGTCTCCTCGGTGGCAGGGCACTCCTAGTGCAAATTTCAAAATTGCAGCATGCCACCGCAATCATCGTTCCCGTTGGCTCTAGGGCATGCTCCATGGAGGTGACACACCGCTGGGGCCAGACGGTAGCTACCGCGATTTGTCTGCCATACAATCACATGATGTAAAAACAACAGTTGATGGACAGAATGCATAACAATGTCATACATTCACCCCAGTACAGAGATCTGGGCCTAAATCCATCGTTTTTTTGCTCACCATGTCATTCCAGTTTGAACCCAGCCATATGCAAATCAGTCTTGACCCTGTGCCCCATGGGAACAGTCCAGCCCGAATTACCTAGCCAGGTCCCTGGACTGGAAACAAGCATCCTAGGACCGGTTTCGGGCTTTCAGCCCTCATCAGCCAGGATAGCTTGATTCCAGTGGCATGGAGAGCACAGGACTCACGTCTGAGCATACCCGCCCACTCGGGGTGACAAATGCAAAAACAACAGTTGATGGACAGAATGCAGAACAATGTCATACATTCACCCCGGTACAGGGATCTGGGCCTAAATCCATTGTTTTTTTGCTCACCATGCCATTCCAGTTTGAACCCAGCCAGAGGCTGCCATACAATCACATCAGGCACCGCGATTTGGGTGGCGGAGCATGCCAACCGCCATTTGGGCATGTCTCCATGCCAATGACTACCGCACCTGTGTGAATGGGGGGTGCTGGTGACACACCGCTGGGGCTAGGCGGTAGCTAGCGCAATGTGTCTGCCATACAATCACATGAGGCACCGTGGTTTGGGTGGTGGAGCATGCCAACCACCATTTGGGCATGTCTCCATGCCAATGACTACCGCAATTGTGTGAATTGGGGGTGCTGGTGACACACCACTGGGTCCAGGTGGTAGCTGCTGCGATTTGACTGTCATACAATTGCAATGGCCATCTGGCACACATCAACAGTGCACACTGGCCACATGGTCAATGGCACATCATTGTGCACACAATGCCAATGTTCCATTGTCCTCACTGGTGACTACACATGCCATGTTTGTGTATGTGTGTCGTAGATTGGCCTATACTCCCTCACATGTCACTTATGAATTTGATGGTCGATAATGCAGGACAGTGTTGTTGTGGACTCTACAATGTGTACACTTGTCAGTGTGTTGAGGTGCAGTGATAATCACAGCAAGGCTCGTCTCACTGTATGATGTAGTTTCCTGCATGGCCTCTTATGTCTGCTCATACCCACAATTGTCATTCCTGCGCCAACTGTGGTCATTGTCTTGTGGATGTGTGTCAGGTCGAAATAACGCATTAAGGTGTGACAGGTACAGCAGCTAAGTATGAGACAGTGGTGTTGATTTGTTACACATTTGCTGGATGACATGTTCACAGGTATGCACATGTGAAATGTGGCCATATCACTATGTGCAGAAAAGGGGGTGGTGATGAAAAGAGTGTCTGAATTAAGCAGACCACTCTTACCCAGTCCAAAGATCAGGGCTTGATCCATCACCGTTTTGTAGCTCACTGCACCATCCCACTCAGAACCTGGCTACATGCAAATTAGTCTGTTCCTGTCCCAGTGCATGATGGGAACAGGGCAAACCAAACTACCAAGCCAATTCTTATACTGGGAAGGAAACAAGCTTCCGGGGACCGGTTTCTGGCATTTCAGCCGTCGTCGGCCCGGCTTGCTTGAATCCTGATGGTGCAATGAGCAAGGGACTCACATCTGAGTATACCCTTCCACGCTTATGGTGGACAAAATGATTCAGAAAAGGGGGTGGTGATGAACAGAGTGTCTGAATTAAGCAGACCACTCTTACCCATTCCAAATATCAGGGCTTGATCCATCACCGTTTTTTAGCTCACTGCACCATCCCAGCTCAGAACCTGGCTACATGCAAATTAGTCTGTTCCTGTCCCAGTGCATGATGGGAACAGGGCAAACCAAACTACCAAGCCAATTCTTATACTGGGAAGGAAACAAGCTTCCGGGGACCGGTTTCTGGCATTTCAGCCGTCGTCGGCCCGGCTTGCTTGAATCCTGATGGTGCAATGAGCAAGGGACTCACATCTGAGTATACCCTTCCACGCTTATGGTGGACAAAATGATTCAGAAAAGGGGGTGGTGATGAACAGAGTGTCTGAATTAAGCAGACCACTCTTACCCAGTCCAAAGATCAGGGCTTGATCCATCACCGTTTTTTAGCTCACTGCACCATCCCAGCTCAGAACCTGGCTACATGCAAATTAGTCTGTTCCTGTCCCAGTGCATGATGGGAACAGGGCAAACCAAACTACCAAGCCAATTCTTATACTGGGAAGGAAACAAACTTCCGGGGACCGGTTTCTGGCATTTCAGCCGTCGTCGGCCCGGCTTGCTTGAATCCTGATGGTGCAATGAGCAAGGGACTCACATCTGAGTATACCCTTCCACGCTTATGGTGGACAAAATGATTCAGAAAAGGGGGTGGTGATGAACAGAGTGTCTGAATTAAGCAGATGACTCTTACCCAGTCCAAAGATCAGGGCTTGATCCATCACCGTTTTTTAGCTCACTGCACCATCCCAGCTCAGAACCTGGCTACATGCAAATTAGTCTGTTCCTGTCCCAGTGCATGATGGGAACAGGGCAAACCAAACTACCAAGCCAATTCTTATACTGGGAAGGAAACAAGTTTCCGGGGACCGGTTTCTGGCATTTCAGCCGTCGTCGGCCCGGCTTGCTTGAATCCTGATGGTGCAATGAGCAAGGGACTCACATCTGAGTATACCCTTCCACGCTTATGGTGGACAAAATGATTCAGAAAAGGGGGTGGTGATGAACAGAGTGTCTGAATTAAGCAGACCACTCTTACCCAGTCCAAAGATCAGGGCTTGATCCATCACCGTTTTTTAGCTCACTGCACCATCCCAGCTCAGAACCTGGCTACATGCAAATTAGTCTGTTCCTGTCCCAGTGCATGATGGGAACAGGGCAAACCAAACTACCAAGCCAATTCTTATACTGGGAAGGAAACAAGCTTCCGGGGACTGGTTTCTGGCATTTCAGCCGTCGTCGGCCCGGCTTGCTTGAATCCTGATGGTGCAATGAGCAAGGGACTCACATCTGAGTATACCCTTCCACGCTTATGGTGGACAAAATGATTCAGAAAAGGGGGTGGTGATGAACAGAGTGTCTGAATTAAGCAGACCACTCTTACCCAGTCCAAAGATCAGGGCTTGATCCATCACCGTTTTTTAGCTCACTGCACCATCCCAGCTCAGAACCTGGCTACATGCAAATTAGTCTGTTCCTGTCCCAGTGCATGATGGGAACAGGGCAAACCAAACTACCAAGCCAATTCTTATACTGGGAAGGAAACAAGCTTCCGGGGACCGGTTTCTGGCATTTCAGCCGTCGTCGGCCCGGCTTGCTTGAATCCTGATGGTGCAATGAGCAAGGGACTCACATCTGAGTATACCCTTCCACGCTTATGGTGGACAAAATGATTCAGAAAAGGGGGTGGTGATGAACAGAGTGTCTGAACTAAGCAGACCACTCTTACCCAGTCCAAAGATCAGGGCTTGATCCATCACCGTTTTTTAGCTCACTGCACCATCCCAGCTCAGAACCTGGCTACATGCAAATTAGTCTGTTCCTGTCCCAGTGCATGATGGGAACAGGGCAAACCAAACTACCAAGCCAATTCTTATACTGGGAAGGAAACAAGCTTCCGGGGACCGGTTTCTGGCATTTCAGCCGTCGTCGGCCCGGCTTGCTTGAATCCTGATGGTGCAATGAGCAAGGGACTCACATCTGAGTATACCCTTCCACGCTTATGGTGGACAAAATGATTCAGAAAAGGGGGTGGTGATGAACAGAGTGTCTGAATTAAGCAGACCACTCTTACCCAGTCCAAAGATCAGGGCTTGATCCATCACCGTTTTTTAGCTCACTGCTCCATCCCAGCTCAGAACCTGGCTACATGCAAATTAGTATGTTCCTGTCCCAGTGCATGATGGGAACAGACAGGGCAAACCAAACTACCAAGCCAATTCTTATACTGGGAAGGAAACAAGCTTCCGGGGACCGGTTTCTGGCATTTCAGCCGTCGTCGGCCCGGCTTGCTTGAATCCTGATGGTGCAATGAGCAAGGGACTCACATCTGAGTATACCCTTCCACGCTTATGGTGGACAAAATGATTCAGAAAAGGGGGTGGTGATGAACAGAGTGTCTGAATTAAGCAGACCACTCTTACCCAGTCCAAAGATCAGGGCTTGATCCATCATCGTTTTTTAGCTCACTACACCATCCCAGCTCAGAACCTGGCTACATGCAAATTAGTCTGTTCCTGTCCCAGTGCATGATGGGAACAGGGCAAACCAAACTACCAAGCCAATTCTTATACTGGGAAGGAAACAAGCTTCTGGGGACCGGTTTCTGGCATTTCAGCCGTCGTCGGCCCGGCTTGCTTGAATCCTGATGGTGCAATGAGCAAGGGACTCACATCTGAGTATACCCTTCCACGCTTATGGTAGACAAAAGGATTCAGAAAAGGGGGTGGTGATGAACAGAGTGTCTGAATTAAGCAGACCACTCTTACCCAGTCCAAAGATCAGGGCTTGATCCATCACCGTTTTTTAGCTCACTGCACCATCCCAGCTCAGAACCTGGCTACATGCAAATTAGTATGTTCCTGTCCCAGTGCATGATGGGAACAGGGCAAACCAAACTACCAAGGCAATTCTTATACTGGGAAGGAAACAAGCTTCCGGGGACCTGTTTCTGGCATTTCAGCCGTCGTCGGCCCGGCTTGCTTGAATCCTGATGGTGCAATGAGCAAGGGACTCACATCTGAGTATACCCTTCCACGCTTATGGTGGACAAAATGATTCAGAAAAGGGGGTGGTGATGAACAGAGTGTCTGAATTAAGCAGACCACTCTTACCCAGTCCAAAGATCAGGGCTTGATCCATCACCGTTTTTTAGCTCACTACACCATCCCAGCTCAGAACCTGGCTACATGCAAATTAGTCTGTTCCTGTCCCAGTGCATGATGGGAACAGGGCAAACCAAACTACCAAGCCAATTCTTATACTAGGAAGGAAACAAGCTTCCGGGGACCGGTTTCTGGCATTTCAGCCGTCGTCGGCCCGGCTTGCTTGAATCCTGATGGTGCAATGAGCAAGGGACTCACATCTGAGTATACCCTTCCACGCTTATGGTGGACAAAATGATTCAGAAAAGGGGGTGGTGATGAACAGAGTGTCTGAATTAAGCAGACCACTCTAACCCAGTCCAAAGATCAGGGCTTGATCCATCACCGTTTTTTAGCTCACTGCACCATCCCAGCTCAGAACCTGGCTACATGCAAATTAGTCTGTTCCTGTCCCAGTGCATGATGGGAACAGGGCAAACCAAACTACCAAGCCAATTCTTATACTGGGAAGGAAACAAGCTTCCGGGGTCCGGTTTCTGGCATTTCAGCCGTCGTCGGCCCGGCTTGCTTGAATCCTGATGGTGCAATGAGCAAGGGACTCACATCTGAGTATACCCTTCCACGCTTATGGTGGACAAAATGATTCAGAAAAGGGGGTGGTGATGAACAGAGTGTCTGAACTAAGCAGACCACTCTTACCCAGTCCAAAGATCAGGGCTTGATCCATCACCGTTTTTTAGCTCACTGCACCATCCCAGCTCAGAACCTGGCTACATGCAAATTAGTCTGTTCCTGTCCCAGTGCATGATGGGAACAGGGCAAACCAAACTACCAAGCCAATTCTTATACTGGGAAGGAAACAAGCTTCCGGGGACCGGTTTCTGGCATTTCAGCCGTCGTCGGCCCGGCTTGCTTGAATCCTGATGGTGCAATGAGCAAGGGACTCACATCTGAGTATACCCTTCCACGCTTATGGTGGACAAAATGATTCAGAAAAGGGGGTGGTGATGAACAGAGTGTCTGAATTAAGCAGACCACTCTTACCCAGTCCAAAGATCAGGGCTTGATCCATCACCGTTTTTTAGCTCACTGCACCATCCCAGCTCAGAACCTGGCTACATGCAAATTAGTATGTTCCTGTCCCAGTGCATGATGGGAACAGACAGGGCAAACCAAACTACCAAGCCAATTCTTATACTGGGAAGGAAACAAGCTTCCGGGGACCGGTTTCTGGCATTTCAGCCGTCGTCGGCCCGGCTTGCTTGAATCCTGATGGTGCAATGAGCAAGGGACTCACATCTGAGTATACCCTTCCACGCTTATGGTGGACAAAATGATTCAGAAAAGGGGGTGGTGATGAACAGAGTGTCTGAATTAAGCAGACCACTCTTACCCAGTCCAAAGATCAGGGCTTGATCCATCATCGTTTTTTAGCTCACTACACCATCCCAGCTCAGAACCTGGCTACATGCAAATTAGTCTGTTCCTGTCCCAGTGCATGATGGGAACAGGGCAAACCAAACTACCAAGCCAATTCTTATACTGGGAAGGAAACAAGCTTCTGGGGACCGGTTTCTGGCATTTCAGCCGTCGTCGGCCCGGCTTGCTTGAATCCTGATGGTGCAATGAGCAAGGGACTCACATCTGAGTATACCCTTCCACGCTTATGGTAGACAAAAGGATTCAGAAAAGGGGGTGGTGATGAACAGAGTGTCTGAATTAAGCAGACCACTCTTACCCAGTCCAAAGATCAGGGCTTGATCCATCACCGTTTTTTAGCTCACTGCACCATCCCAGCTCAGAACCTGGCTACATGCAAATTAGTATGTTCCTGTCCCAGTGCATGATGGGAACAGGGCAAACCAAACTACCAAGGCAATTCTTATACTGGGAAGGAAACAAGCTTCCGGGGACCTGTTTCTGGCATTTCAGCCGTCGTCGGCCCGGCTTGCTTGAATCCTGATGGTGCAATGAGCAAGGGACTCACATCTGAGTATACCCTTCCACGCTTATGGTGGACAAAATGATTCAGAAAAGGGGGTGGTGATGAACAGAGTGTCTGAATTAAGCAGACCACTCTAACCCAGTCCAAAGATCAGGGCTTGATCCATCACCGTTTTTTAGCTCACTGCACCATCCCAGCTCAGAACCTGGCTACATGCAAATTAGTCTGTTCCTGTCCCAGTGCATGATGGGAACAGGGCAAACCAAACTACCAAGCCAATTCTTATACTGGGAAGGAAACAAGCTTCCGGGGTCCGGTTTCTGGCATTTCAGCCGTCGTCGGCCCGGCTTGCTTGAATCCTGATGGTGCAATGAGCAAGGGACTCACATCTGAGTATACCCTTCCACGCTTATGGTGGACAAAATGATTCAGAAAAGGGGGTGGTGATGAACAGAGTGTCTGAACTAAGCAGACCACTCTTACCCAGTCCAAAGATCAGGGCTTGATCCATCACCGTTTTTTAGCTCACTGCACCATCCCAGCTCAGAACCTGGCTACATGCAAATTAGTCTGTTCCTGTCCCAGTGCATGATGGGAACAGGGCAAACCAAACTACCAAGCCAATTCTTATACTGGGAAGGAAACAAGCTTCCGGGGACCGGTTTCTGGCATTTCAGCCGTCGTCGGCCCGGCTTGCTTGAATCCTGATGGTGCAATGAGCAAGGGACTCACATCTGAGTATACCCTTCCACGCTTATGGTGGACAAAATGTTTCAGAAAAGGGGGTGGTGATGAACAGAGTGTCTGAATTAAGCAGACCACTCTTACCCAGTCCAAAGATCAGGGCTTGATCCATCACCGTTTTTTAGCTCACTGCACCATCCCAGCTCAGAACCTGGCTACATGCAAATTAGTATGTTCCTGTCCCAGTGCATGATGGGAACAGACAGGGCAAACCAAACTACCAAGCCAATTCTTATACTGGGAAGGAAACAAGCTTCCGGGGACCGGTTTCTGGCATTTCAGCCGTCGTCGGCCCGGCTTGCTTGAATCCTGATGGTGCAATGAGCAAGGGACTCACATCTGAGTATACCCTTCCACGCTTATGGTGGACAAAATGATTCAGAAAAGGGGGTGGTGATGAACAGAGTGTCTGAATTAAGCAGACCACTCTTACCCAGTCCAAAGATCAGGGCTTGATCCATCATCGTTTTTTAGCTCACTACACCATCCCAGCTCAGAACCTGGCTACATGCAAATTAGTCTGTTCCTGTCCCAGTGCATGATGGGAACAGGGCAAACCAAACTACCAAGCCAATTCTTATACTGGGAAGGAAACAAGCTTCCGGGGACCGGTTTCTGGCATTTCAGCCGTCGTCGGCCCGGCTTGCTTGAATCCTGATGGTGCAATGAGCAAGGGACTCACATCTGAGTATACCCTTCCACGCTTATGGTAGACAAAAGGATTCAGAAAAGGGGGTGGTGATGAACAGAGTGTCTAAATTAAGCAGACCACTCTTACCCAGTCCAAAGATCAGGGCTTGATCCATCACCGTTTTTTAGCTCACTGCACCATCCCAGCTCAGAACCTGGCTACATGCAAATTAGTATGTTCCTGTCCCAGTGCATGATGGGAACAGGGCAAACCAAACTACCAAGCCAATTCTTATACTGGGAAGGAAACAAGCTTCCGGGGACCTGTTTCTGGCATTTCAGCCGTCGTCGGCCCGGCTTGCTTGAATCCTGATGGTGCAATGAGCAAGGGACTCACATCTGAGTATACCCTTCCACGCTTATGGTGGACAAAATGATTCAGAAAAGGGGGTGGTGATGAACAGAGTGTCTGAATTAAGCAGACCACTCTTACCCAGTCCAAAGATCAGGGCTTGATCCATCACCGTTTTTTAGCTCACTACACCATCCCAGCTCAGAACCTGGCTACATGCAAATTAGTCTGTTCCTGTCCCAGTGCATGATGGGAACAGGGCAAACCAAACTACCAAGCCAATTCTTATACTAGGAAGGAAACAAGCTTCCGGGGACCGGTTTCTGGCATTTCAGCCGTCGTCGGCCCGGCTTGCTTGAATCCTGATGGTGCAATGAGCAAGGGACTCACATCTGAGTATACCCTTCCACGCTTATGGTGGACAAAATGATTCAGAAAAGGGGGTGGTGATGAACAGAGTGTCTGAATTAAGCAGACCACTCTAACCCAGTCCAAAGATCAGGGCTTGATCCATCACCGTTTTTTAGCTCACTGCACCATCCCAGCTCAGAACCTGGCTACATGCAAATTAGTCTGTTCCTGTCCCAGTGCATGATGGGAACAGGGCAAACCAAACTACCAAGCCAATTCTTATACTGGGAAGGAAACAAGCTTCCGGGGTCCGGTTTCTGGCATTTCAGCCGTCGTCGGCCCGGCTTGCTTGAATCCTGATGGTGCAATGAGCAAGGGACTCACATCTGAGTATACCCTTCCACGCTTATGGTGGACAAAATGATTCAGAAAAGGGGGTGGTGATGAACAGAGTGTCTGAATTAAGCAGACCACTCTTACCCAGTCCAAAGATCAGGGCTTGATCCATCACTGTTTTGTAGCTCACTGCACCATCCCAGCTCAGAACCTGGCTACATGCAAATTAGTCTGTTCCTGTCCCAGTGCATGATGGGAACAGGGCAAACCAAACTACCAAGCCAATTCTTATACTGGGAAGGAAACAAACTTCCGGGGACCGGTTTCTGGCATTTTAGCCGTCGTCGGCCCGGCTTGCTTGAATCCTGATGGTGCATTGAGCAAGGGACTCACATCTGAGTATACCCTTCCACGCTTATGGTGGACAAAATGATTCAGAAAAGGGGGTGGTGATGAACAGAGTGTCTGAATTAAGCAGACCACTCTTACCCAGTCCAAAGATCAGGGCTTGATCCATCACCGTTTTTTAGCTCACTGCACCATCCCAGCTCAGAACCTGGCTACATGCAAATTAGTCTGTTCCTGTCCCAGTGCATGATGGGAACAGGGCAAACCAAACTACCAAGCCAATTCTTATACTGGGAAGGAAACAAGCTTCCGGGGACCGGTTTCTGGCATTTCAGCCGTCGTCGGCCCGGCTTGCTTGAATCCTGATGGTGCAATGAGCAAGGGACTCACATCTGAGTATACCCTTCCACGCTTATGGTGGACAAAATGATTCAGAAAAGGGGGTGGTGATGAACAGAGTGTCTGAATTAAGCAGACCACTCTTACCCAGTCCAAAGATCAGGGCTTGATCCATCACTGTTTTTTTATCTCACTGCACCATCCCAGCTCAGAACCTGGCTACATGCAAATTAGTCTGTTCCTGTCCCAGTGCATGATGGGAACAGGGCAAACCAAACTACCAAGCCAATTCTTATACTGGGAAGGAAACAAGCTTCCGGGGACTGGTTTCTGGCATTTCAGCCGTCGTCGGCCCGGCTTGCTTGAATCCTGATGGTGCAAAGAGCAAGGGACTCACATCTGAGTATACCCTTCCACGCTTATGGTGGACAAAATGATTCAGAAAAGGGGGTGGTGATGAACAGAGTGTCTGAATTAAGCAGACCACTCTTACCCAGTCCAAAGATCAGGGCTTGATCCATCACCGTTTTTTAGCTCACTGCACCATCCCAGCTCAGAACCTGGCTACATGCAAATTAGTCTGTTCCTGTCCCAGTGCATGATGGGAACAGGGCAAACCAAACTACCAAGCCAATTCTTATACTGGGAAGGAAACAAGCTTCCGGGGACCGGTTTCTGGCATTTCAGCCGTCGTCGGCCCGGCTTGCTTGAATCCTGATGGTGCAATGAGCAAGGGACTCACATCTGAGTATACCCTTCCACGCTTATGGTGGACAAAATGATTTAGAAAAGGGGGCGGTGATGAACAGAGTGTCTGAATTAAGCAGACCACTCTTACCCAGTCCAAAGATCAGGGCTTGATCCATCACCGTTTTTTAGCTCACTGCACCATCCCAGCTCAGAACCTGGCTACATGCAAATTAGTCTGTTCCCGTCCCAGTGCATGATGGGAACAGGGCAAACCAAACTACCAAGCCAATTCTTATACTGGGAAGGAAACAAGCTTCCGGGGACCGGTTTCTGGCATTTCAGCCGTCGTCGGCCCGGCTTGCTTGAATCCTGATGGTGCAATGAGCAAGGGACTCACATCTGAGTATACCCTTCCACGCTTATGGTGGACAAAATGATTCAGAAAAGGGGGTGGTGATGAACAGAGTGTCTGAATTAAGCAGACCACTCTTACCCAGTCCAAAGATCAGGGCTTGATCCATCACCGTTTTTTAGCTCACTGCACCATCCCAGCTCAGAACCTGGCTACATGCAAATTAGTCTGTTCCTGTCCCAGTGCATGATGGGAACAGACAGGGCAAACCAAACTACCAAGCCAATTCTTATACTGGGAAGGAAACAAGCTTCCGGGGACCGGTTTCTGGCATTTCAGCCGTCGTCGGCCCGGCTTGCTTGAATCCTGATGGTGCAATGAGCAAGGGACTCACATCTGAGTATACCCTTCCACGCTTATGGTAGACAAAAGGATTCAGAAAAGGGGGTGGTGATGAACAGAGTGTCTGAATTAAGCAGACCACTCTTACCCAGTCCAAAGATCAGGGCTTGATCCATCACCGTTTTTTAGCTCACTGCACCATCCCAGCTCAGAACCTGGCTACATGCAAATTAGTCTGTTCCTGTCCCAGTGCATGATGGGAACAGGGCAAACCAAACTACCAAGCCAATTCTTATACTGGGAAGGAAACAAGCTTCCGGGGACCGGTTTCTGGCATTTCAGCCGTCGTCGGCCCGGCTTGCTTGAATCCTGATGGTGCAATGAGCAAGGGACTCACATCTGAGTATACCCTTCCACGCTTATGGTGGACAAAATGATTCAGAAAAGGGGGTGGTGATGAACAGAGTGTCTGAATTAAGCAGACCACTCTTACCCAGTCCAAAGATCAGGGCTTGATCCATCACCGTTTTTAGCTCACTGCACCATCCCAGCTCAGAACCTGGCTACATGCAAATTAGTCTGTTCCTGTCCCAGTGCATGATGGGAACAGGGCAAACCAAACTACCAAGCCAATTCTTATACTGGGAAGGAAACAAGCTTCCGGGGACCGGTTTCTGGCATTTCAGCCGTCGTCGGCCCGGCTTGCTTGAATCCTGATGGTGCAATGAGCAAGGGACTCACATCTGAGTATACCCTTCCACGCTTATGGTGGACAAAATGATTCAGAAAAGGGGTGGTGATGAACAGAGTGTCTGAACTAAGCAGACCACTCTTACCCAGTCCAAAGATCAGGGCTTGATCCATCACCGTTTTTAGCTCACTGCACCATCCCAGCTCAGAACCTGGCTACATGCAAATTAGTCTGTTCCTGTCCCAGTGCATGATGGGAACAGGGCAAACCAAACTACCAAGCCAATTCTTATACTGGGAAGGAAACAAGCTTCCGGGGACCGGTTTCTGGCATTTCAGCCATCGTCGGCCCGGCTTGCTTGAATCCTGATGGTGCAATGAGCAAGGGACTCACATCTGAGTATACCCTTCCACGCTTATGGTGGACAAAATGATTTAGAAAAGGGGGTGGTGATGAACAGAGTGTCTGAATTAAGCAGACCACTCTTACCCAGTCCAAAGATCAGGGCTTGATCCATCACCGTTTTTTAGCTCACTGCACCATCCCAGCTCAGAACCTGGCTACATGCAAATTAGTCTGTTCCTGTCCCAGTGCATGATGGGAACAGGGCAAACCAAACTACCAAGCCAATTCTTATACTGGGAAGGAAACAAGCTTCCGGGGACCGGTTTCTGGCATTTCAGCCGTCGTCGGCCCGGCTTGCTTGAATCCTGATGGTGCAATGAGCAAGGGACTCACATCTGAGTATACCCTTCCACGCTTATGGTGGACAAAATGATTCAGAAAAGGGGGTGGTGATGAACAGAGTGTCTGAATTAAGCAGACCACTCTTACCCAGTCCAAAGATCAGGGCTTGATCCATCACCGTTTTTTAGCTCACTGCACCATCCCAGCTCAGAACCTGGCTACATGCAAATTAGTCTGTTCCTGTCCCAGTGCATGATGGGAACAGACAGGGCAAACCAAACTACCAAGCCAATTCTTATACTGGGAAGGAAACAAGCTTCCGGGGACCGGTTTCTGGCATTTCAGCCGTTGTCGGCCCGGCTTGCTTGAATCCTGATGGTGCAATGAGCAAGGGACTCACATCTGAGTATACCCTTCCACGCTTATGTTGGACAAAATGATTCAGAAAAGGGGGTGGTGATGAACAGAGTGTCTGAATTAAGCAGACCACTCTTACCCAGTCCAAAGATCAGGGCTTGATCCATCGCCGTTTTTTAGCTCACTACACCATCCCAGCTCAGAACCTGGCTACATGCAAATTAGTCTGTTCCTGTCCCAGTGCAGGATGGGAACAGGGCAAACCAAACTACCAAGCCAATTCTTATACTGGGAAGGAAACAAGCTTCCGGGGACCGGTTTCTGGCATTTCAGCCGTCGTCGGCCCGGCTTGCTTGAATCCTGATGGTGCAATGAGCAAGGGACTCACATCTGAGTATACCCTTCCACGCTTATGGTGGACAAAATGATTCAGAAAAGGGGGTGGTGATGAACAGAGTGTCTGAATTAAGCAGACCACTCTTACCCAGTCCAAAGATCAGGGCTTGATCCATCACCGTTTTTTAGCTCACTGCACCATCCCAGCTCAGAACCTGGCTACATGCAAATTAGTCTGTTCCTGTCCCAGTGCATGATGGGAACAGACAGGGCAAACCAAACTACCAAGCCAATTCTTATACTGGGAAGGAAACAAGCTTCCGGGGACCGGTTTCTGGCATTTCAGCCGTTGTCGGCCCGGCTTGCTTGAATCCTGATGGTGCAATGAGCAAGGGACTCACATCTGAGTATACCCTTCCACGCTTATGTTGGACAAAATGATTCAGAAAAGGGGGTGGTGATGAACAGAGTGTCTGAATTAAGCAGACCACTCTTACCCAGTCCAAAGATCAGGGCTTGATCCATCGCCGTTTTTTAGCTCACTACACCATCCCAGCTCAGAACCTGGCTACATGCAAATTAGTCTGTTCCTGTCCCAGTGCAGGATGGGAACAGGGCAAACCAAACTACCAAGCCAATTCTTATACTGGGAAGGAAACAAGCTTCCGGGGACCGGTTTCTGGCATTTCAGCCGTCGTCGGCCCGGCTTGCTTGAATCCTGATGGTGCAATGAGCAAGGGACTCACATCTGAGTATACCCTTCCACGCTTATGGTAGACAAAAGGATTCAGAAAAGGGGGTGGTGATGAACAGAGTGTCTGAATTAAGCAGACCACTCTTACCCAGTCCAAAGATCAGGGCTTGATCCATCACCGTTTTTTAGCTCACTGCACCATCCCAGCTCAGAACCTGGCTACATGCAAATTAGTATGTTCCTGTCCCAGTGCATGATGGGAACAGGGCAAACCAAACTACCAAGCCAATTCTTATACTGGGAAGGAAACAAGCTTCCGGGGACCGGTTTCTGGCATTTCAGCCGTCGTCGGCCCGGCTTGCTTGAATCCTGATGGTGCAATGAGCAAGGGACTCACATCTGAGTATACCCTTCCACGCTTATGGTGGACAAAATGATTCAGAAAAGGGGGTGGTGATGAACAGAGTGTCTGAATTAAGCAGACCACTCTTACCCAGTCCAAAGATCAGGGCTTGATCCATCACCGTTTTTTAGCTCACTGCACCATCCCAGCTCAGAACCTGGCTACATGCAAATTAGTCTGTTCCTGTCCCAGTGCATGATGGGAACAGGGCAAACCAAACTACCAAGCCAATTCTTATACTGGGAAGGAAACAAGCTTCCGGGGACCGGTTTCTGGCATTTCAGCCGTCGTCGGCCCGGCTTGCTTGAATCCTGATGGTGCAATGAGCAAGGGACTCACATCTGAGTATACCCTTCCACGCTTATGGTGGACAAAATGATTCAGAAAAGGGGGTGGTGATGAACAGAGTGTCTGAATTAAGCAGACCACTCTTACCCAGTCCAAAGATCAGGGCTTGATCCATCACTGTTTTTTTATCTCACTGCACCATCCCAGCTCAGAACCTGGCTACATGCAAATTAGTCTGTTCCTGTCCCAGTGCATGATGGGAACAGGGCAAACCAAACTACCAAGCCAATTCTTATACTGGGAAGGAAACAAGCTTCCGGGGACTGGTTTCTGGCATTTCAGCCGTCGTCGGCCCGGCTTGCTTGAATCCTGATGGTGCAAAGAGCAAGGGACTCACATCTGAGTATACCCTTCCACGCTTATGGTGGACAAAATGATTCAGAAAAGGGGGTGGTGATGAACAGAGTGTCTGAATTAAGCAGACCACTCTTACCCAGTCCAAAGATCAGGGCTTGATCCATCACCGTTTTTTAGCTCACTGCACCATCCCAGCTCAGAACCTGGCTACATGCAAATTAGTCTGTTCCTGTCCCAGTGCATGATGGGAACAGGGCAAACCAAACTACCAAGCCAATTCTTATACTGGGAAGGAAACAAGCTTCCGGGGACCGGTTTCTGGCATTTCAGCCGTCGTCGGCCCGGCTTGCTTGAATCCTGATGGTGCAATGAGCAAGGGACTCACATCTGAGTATACCCTTCCACGCTTATGGTGGACAAAATGATTTAGAAAAGGGGGCGGTGATGAACAGAGTGTCTGAATTAAGCAGACCACTCTTACCCAGTCCAAAGATCAGGGCTTGATCCATCACCGTTTTTTAGCTCACTGCACCATCCCAGCTCAGAACCTGGCTACATGCAAATTAGTCTGTTCCCGTCCCAGTGCATGATGGGAACAGGGCAAACCAAACTACCAAGCCAATTCTTATACTGGGAAGGAAACAAGCTTCCGGGGACCGGTTTCTGGCATTTCAGCCGTCGTCGGCCCGGCTTGCTTGAATCCTGATGGTGCAATGAGCAAGGGACTCACATCTGAGTATACCCTTCCACGCTTATGGTGGACAAAATGATTCAGAAAAGGGGGTGGTGATGAACAGAGTGTCTGAATTAAGCAGACCACTCTTACCCAGTCCAAAGATCAGGGCTTGATCCATCACCGTTTTTTAGCTCACTGCACCATCCCAGCTCAGAACCTGGCTACATGCAAATTAGTCTGTTCCTGTCCCAGTGCATGATGGGAACAGACAGGGCAAACCAAACTACCAAGCCAATTCTTATACTGGGAAGGAAACAAGCTTCCGGGGACCGGTTTCTGGCATTTCAGCCGTCGTCGGCCCGGCTTGCTTGAATCCTGATGGTGCAATGAGCAAGGGACTCACATCTGAGTATACCCTTCCACGCTTATGGTAGACAAAAGGATTCAGAAAAGGGGGTGGTGATGAACAGAGTGTCTGAATTAAGCAGACCACTCTTACCCAGTCCAAAGATCAGGGCTTGATCCATCACCGTTTTTTAGCTCACTGCACCATCCCAGCTCAGAACCTGGCTACATGCAAATTAGTCTGTTCCTGTCCCAGTGCATGATGGGAACAGGGCAAACCAAACTACCAAGCCAATTCTTATACTGGGAAGGAAACAAGCTTCCGGGGACCGGTTTCTGGCATTTCAGCCGTCGTCGGCCCGGCTTGCTTGAATCCTGATGGTGCAATGAGCAAGGGACTCACATCTGAGTATACCCTTCCACGCTTATGGTGGACAAAATGATTCAGAAAAGGGGGTGGTGATGAACAGAGTGTCTGAATTAAGCAGACCACTCTTACCCAGTCCAAAGATCAGGGCTTGATCCATCACCGTTTTTAGCTCACTGCACCATCCCAGCTCAGAACCTGGCTACATGCAAATTAGTCTGTTCCTGTCCCAGTGCATGATGGGAACAGGGCAAACCAAACTACCAAGCCAATTCTTATACTGGGAAGGAAACAAGCTTCCGGGGACCGGTTTCTGGCATTTCAGCCGTCGTCGGCCCGGCTTGCTTGAATCCTGATGGTGCAATGAGCAAGGGACTCACATCTGAGTATACCCTTCCACGCTTATGGTGGACAAAATGATTCAGAAAAGGGGTGGTGATGAACAGAGTGTCTGAACTAAGCAGACCACTCTTACCCAGTCCAAAGATCAGGGCTTGATCCATCACCGTTTTTAGCTCACTGCACCATCCCAGCTCAGAACCTGGCTACATGCAAATTAGTCTGTTCCTGTCCCAGTGCATGATGGGAACAGGGCAAACCAAACTACCAAGCCAATTCTTATACTGGGAAGGAAACAAGCTTCCGGGGACCGGTTTCTGGCATTTCAGCCATCGTCGGCCCGGCTTGCTTGAATCCTGATGGTGCAATGAGCAAGGGACTCACATCTGAGTATACCCTTCCACGCTTATGGTGGACAAAATGATTTAGAAAAGGGGGTGGTGATGAACAGAGTGTCTGAATTAAGCAGACCACTCTTACCCAGTCCAAAGATCAGGGCTTGATCCATCACCGTTTTTTAGCTCACTGCACCATCCCAGCTCAGAACCTGGCTACATGCAAATTAGTCTGTTCCTGTCCCAGTGCATGATGGGAACAGGGCAAACCAAACTACCAAGCCAATTCTTATACTGGGAAGGAAACAAGCTTCCGGGGACCGGTTTCTGGCATTTCAGCCGTCGTCGGCCCGGCTTGCTTGAATCCTGATGGTGCAATGAGCAAGGGACTCACATCTGAGTATACCCTTCCACGCTTATGGTGGACAAAATGATTCAGAAAAGGGGGTGGTGATGAACAGAGTGTCTGAATTAAGCAGACCACTCTTACCCAGTCCAAAGATCAGGGCTTGATCCATCACCGTTTTTTAGCTCACTGCACCATCCCAGCTCAGAACCTGGCTACATGCAAATTAGTCTGTTCCTGTCCCAGTGCATGATGGGAACAGACAGGGCAAACCAAACTACCAAGCCAATTCTTATACTGGGAAGGAAACAAGCTTCCGGGGACCGGTTTCTGGCATTTCAGCCGTTGTCGGCCCGGCTTGCTTGAATCCTGATGGTGCAATGAGCAAGGGACTCACATCTGAGTATACCCTTCCACGCTTATGTTGGACAAAATGATTCAGAAAAGGGGGTGGTGATGAACAGAGTGTCTGAATTAAGCAGACCACTCTTACCCAGTCCAAAGATCAGGGCTTGATCCATCGCCGTTTTTTAGCTCACTACACCATCCCAGCTCAGAACCTGGCTACATGCAAATTAGTCTGTTCCTGTCCCAGTGCAGGATGGGAACAGGGCAAACCAAACTACCAAGCCAATTCTTATACTGGGAAGGAAACAAGCTTCCGGGGACCGGTTTCTGGCATTTCAGCCGTCGTCGGCCCGGCTTGCTTGAATCCTGATGGTGCAATGAGCAAGGGACTCACATCTGAGTATACCCTTCCACGCTTATGGTAGACAAAAGGATTCAGAAAAGGGGGTGGTGATGAACAGAGTGTCTGAATTAAGCAGACCACTCTTACCCAGTCCAAAGATCAGGGCTTGATCCATCACCGTTTTTTAGCTCACTGCACCATCCCAGCTCAGAACCTGGCTACATGCAAATTAGTATGTTCCTGTCCCAGTGCATGATGGGAACAGGGCAAACCAAACTACCAAGCCAATTCTTATACTGGGAAGGAAACAAGCTTCCGGGGACCGGTTTCTGGAATTTCAGCCGTCGTCGGCCCGGCTTGCTTGAATCCTGATGGTGCAATGAGCAAGGGACTCACATCTGAGTATACCCTTCCACGCTTATGGTGGACAAAATGATTCAGAAAAGGGGGTGGTGATGAACAGAGTGTCTGAATTAAGCAGACCACTCTTACCCAGTCCAAAGATCAGGGCTTGATCCATCACCGTTTTTTAGCTCACTACACCATCCCAGCTCAGAACCTGGCTACATGCAAATTAGTCTGTTCCTGTCCCAGTGCATGATGGGAACAGGGCAAACCAAACTACCAAGCCAATTCTTATACTGGGAAGGAAACAAGCTTCCGGGGACCGGTTTCTGCCATTTCAGCCGTCGTCGGCCCGGCTTGCTTGAATCCTGATGGTGCAATGAGCAAGGGACTCACATCTGAGTATACCCTTCCACGCTTATGGTAGACAAAAGGATTCAGAAAAGGGGGTGGTGATGAACAGAGTGTCTGAATTAAGCAGACCATTCTTACCCAGTCCAAAGATCAGGGCTTGATCCATCACCGTTTTTTAGCTCACTGCACCATCCCAGCTCAGAACCTGGCTACATGCAAATTAGTATGTTCCTGTCCCAGTGCATGATGGGAACAGGGCAAACCAAACTACCAAGCCAATTCTTATACTGGGAAGGAAACAAGCTTCCGGGGACCGGTTTCTGGCATTTCAGCCGTCGTCGGCCCGGCTGGCTTGAATCCTGATGGTGCAATGAGCAAGGGACTCACATCTGAGTATACCCTTCCACGCTTATGGTAGACAAAAGGATTCAGAAAAGGGGGTGGTGATGAACAGAGTGTCTGAATTAAGCAGACCACTCTTACCCAGTCCAAAGATCAGGGCTTGATCCATCACCGTTTTTTAGCTCACTGCACCATCCCAGCTCAGAACCTGGCTACATGCAAATTAGTATGTTCCTGTCCCAGTGCATGATGGGAACAGGGCAAACCAAACTACCAAGCCAATTCTTATACTGGGAAGGAAACAAGCTTCCGGGGACCGGTTTCTGGCATTTCAGCCGTCGTCGGCCCGGCTGGCTTGAATCCTGATGGTGCAATGAGCAAGGGACTCACATCTGAGTATACCCTTCCACGCTTATGGTGGACAAAATGATTCAGAAAAGGGGGTGGTGATGAACAGAGTGTCTGAATTAAGCAGACCACTCTTACCCAGTCCAAAGATCAGGGCTTGATCCATCACCGTTTTTTAGCTCACTGCACCATCCCAGCTCAGAACCTGGCTACATGCAAATTAGTCTGTTCCTGTCCCAGTGCATGATGGGAACAGGGCAAACCAAACTACCAAGCCAATTCTTATACTGGGAAGGAAACAAGCTTCCGGGGACCGGTTTCCTGGCATTTCAGCCTTCGTCGGCCCGGCTTGCTTGAATCCTGATGGTGCAATGAGCAAGGGACTCACATCTGAGTATACCCTTCCACGCTTATGGTGGACAAAATGATTCAGAAAAGGGGGTGGTGATGAACAGAGTGTCTGAATTAAGCAGACCACTCTTACCCAGTCCAAAGATCAGGGCTTGATCCATCGCCGTTTTTTAGCTCACTACACCATCCCAGCTCAGAACCTGGCTACATGCAAATTAGTCTGTTCCTGTCCCAGTGCAGGATGGGAACAGGGCAAACCAAACTACCAAGCCAATTCTTATACTGGGAAGGAAACAAGCTTCCGGGGACCGGTTTCTGGCATTTCAGCCGTCGTCGGCCCGGCTTGCTTGAATCCTGATGGTGCAATGAGCAAGGGACTCACATCTGAGTATACCCTTCCACGCTTATGGTAGACAAAAGGATTCAGAAAAGGGGGTGGTGATGAACAGAGTGTCTGAATTAAGCAGACCACTCTTACCCAGTCCAAAGATCAGGGCTTGATCCATCACCGTTTTTTAGCTCACTGCACCATCCCAGCTCAGAACCTGGCTACATGCAAATTAGTATGTTCCTGTCCCAGTGCATGATGGGAACAGGGCAAACCAAACTACCAAGCCAATTCTTATACTGGGAAGGAAACAAGCTTCCGGGGACCGGTTTCTGGAATTTCAGCCGTCGTCGGCCCGGCTTGCTTGAATCCTGATGGTGCAATGAGCAAGGGACTCACATCTGAGTATACCCTTCCACGCTTATGGTGGACAAAATGATTCAGAAAAGGGGGTGGTGATGAACAGAGTGTCTGAATTAAGCAGACCACTCTTACCCAGTCCAAAGATCAGGGCTTGATCCATCACCGTTTTTTAGCTCACTACACCATCCCAGCTCAGAACCTGGCTACATGCAAATTAGTCTGTTCCTGTCCCAGTGCATGATGGGAACAGGGCAAACCAAACTACCAAGCCAATTCTTATACTGGGAAGGAAACAAGCTTCCGGGGACCGGTTTCTGCCATTTCAGCCGTCGTCGGCCCGGCTTGCTTGAATCCTGATGGTGCAATGAGCAAGGGACTCACATCTGAGTATACCCTTCCACGCTTATGGTAGACAAAAGGATTCAGAAAAGGGGGTGGTGATGAACAGAGTGTCTGAATTAAGCAGACCATTCTTACCCAGTCCAAAGATCAGGGCTTGATCCATCACCGTTTTTTAGCTCACTGCACCATCCCAGCTCAGAACCTGGCTACATGCAAATTAGTATGTTCCTGTCCCAGTGCATGATGGGAGCAGGGCAAACCAAACTACCAAGCCAATTCTTATACTGGGAAGGAAACAAGCTTCCGGGGACCGGTTTCTGGCATTTCAGCCGTCGTCGGCCCGGCTGGCTTGAATCCTGATGGTGCAATGAGCAAGGGACTCACATCTGAGTATACCCTTCCACGCTTATGGTAGACAAAAGGATTCAGAAAAGGGGGTGGTGATGAACAGAGTGTCTGAATTAAGCAGACCACTCTTACCCAGTCCAAAGATCAGGGCTTGATCCATCACCGTTTTTTAGCTCACTGCACCATCCCAGCTCAGAACCTGGCTACATGCAAATTAGTATGTTCCTGTCCCAGTGCATGATGGGAACAGGGCAAACCAAACTACCAAGCCAATTCTTATACTGGGAAGGAAACAAGCTTCCGGGGACCGGTTTCTGGCATTTCAGCCGTCGTCGGCCCGGCTGGCTTGAATCCTGATGGTGCAATGAGCAAGGGACTCACATCTGAGTATACCCTTCCACGCTTATGGTGGACAAAATGATTCAGAAAAGGGGGTGGTGATGAACAGAGTGTCTGAATTAAGCAGACCACTCTTACCCAGTCCAAAGATCAGGGCTTGATCCATCACCGTTTTTAAGCTCACTGCACCATCCCAGCTCAGAACCTGGCTACATGCAAATTAGTCTGTTCCTGTCCCAGTGCATGATGGGAACAGGGCAAACCAAACTACCAAGCCAATTCTTATACTGGGAAGGAAACAAGCTTCCGGGGACCGGTTTCTGGCATTTCAGCCTTCGTCGGCCCGGCTTGCTTGAATCCTGATGGTCCAATGAGCAAGGGACTCACATCTGAGTATACCCTTCCACGCTTATGGTGGACAAAATGATTCAGAAAAGGGGGTGGTGATGAACAGAGTGTCTGAATTAAGCAGACCACTCTTACCCAGTCCAAAGATCAGGGCTTGATCCATCACCGTTTTTTAGCTCACTGCACCATCCCAGCTCAGAACCTGGCTACATGCAAATTAGTCTGTTTCTGTCCCAGTGCATGATGGGAACAGGGCAAACCAAACTACCAAGCCAATTCTTATACTGGGAAGGAAACAAGCTTCCGGGGACCGGTTTCTGGCATTTCAGCCTTCGTCGGCCCGGCTAGCTTGAATCCTGATGGTGCAATGAGCAAGGGACTCACATCTGAGTATACCCTTCCACGCTTATGGTGGACAAAATGATTCAGAAAAGGGGGTGGTGATGAACAGAGTGTCTGAATTAAGCAGACCACTCTTACCCAGTCCAAAGATCAGGGCTTGATCCATCACCGTTTTTTAGCTCACTGCACCATCCCAGCTCAGAACCTGGCTACATGCAAATTAGTCTGTTCCTGTCCCAGTGCATGATGGGAACAGGGCAAACCAAACTACCAAGCCAATTCTTATACTGGGAAGGAAACAAGCTTCCGGGGACCGGTTTCTGGCATTTCAGCCGTCGTCGGCCCGGCTTGCTTGAATCCTGATGGTGCAATGAGCAAGGGACTCACATCTGAGTATACCCTTCCACGCTTATGGTGGACAAAATGATTCAGAAAAGGGGGTGGTGATGAACAGAGTGTCTGAATTAAGCAGACCACTCTTACCCAGTCCAAAGATCAGGGCTTGATCCATCACCGTTTTTTAGCTCACTGCACCATCCCAGCTCAGAACCTGGCTACATGCAAATTAGTCTGTTCCTGTCCCAGTGCATGATGGGAACAGGGCAAACCAAACTACCAAGCCAATTCTTATACTGGGAAGGAAACAAGCTTCCGGGGACCGGTTTCTGGCATTTCAGCCGTCGTCGGCCCGGCTTGCTTGAATCCTGATGGTGCAATGAGCAAGGGACTCACATCTGAGTATACCCTTCCACGCTTATGGTGGACAAAATGATTCAGAAAAGGGGGTGGTGATGAACAGAGTGTCTGAATTAAGCAGACCACTCTTACCCAGTCCAAAGATCAGGGCTTGATCCATCACCGTTTTTTAGCTCACTGCACCATCCCAGCTCAGAACCTGGCTACATGCAAATTAGTCTGTTCCTGTCCCAGTGCATGATGGGAACAGGGCAAACCAAACTACCAAGCCAATTCTTATACTGGGAAGGAAACAAGCTTCCGGGGACCGGTTTCTGGCATTTCAGCCGTCGTCGGCCCGGCTTGCTTGAATCCTGATGGTGCAATGAGCAAGGGACTCACATCTGAGTATACCCTTCCACGCTTATGGTGGACAAAATGATTCAGAAAAGGGGGTGGTGATGAACAGAGTGTCTGAATTAAGCAGACCACTCTTACCCAGTCCAAAGATCAGGGCTTGATCCATCACCGTTTTTTAGCTCACTGCACCATCCCAGCTCAGAACCTGGCTACATGCAAATTAGTCTGTTCCTGTCCCAGTGCATGATGGGAACAGGGCAAACCAAACTACCAAGCCAATTCTTATACTGAGAAGGAAACAAGCTTCCGGGGACCGGTTTCTGGCATTTCAGCCGTCGTCGGCCCGGCTTGCTTGAATCCTGATGGTGCAATGAGCAAGGGACTCACATCTGAGTATACCCTTCCACGCTTATGGTGGACAAAATGATTCAGAAAAGGGGGTGGTGATGCACAGAGTGTCTGAATTAAGCAGACCACTCTTACCCAGTCCAAAGATCAGGGCTTGATCCATCACCGTTTTTTAGCTCACTGCACCATCATAGCTCAGAACCTGGCTACATGTAAATTAGTCTGTTCCTGTCCCAGTGCATGATGGGAACAGGGCAAACCAAACTACCAAGCCAATTCTTATACTGGGAAGGAAACAAGCTTCCGGGGACCGGTTTCTGGCATTTCAGCCGTCGTCGGCCCGGCTTGCTTGAATCCTGATGGTGCAATGAGCAAGGGACTCACATCTGAGTATACCCTTCCACGCTTATGGTGGACAAAATGATTCAGAAAAGGGGGTGGTGATGAACAGAGTGTCTGAATTAAGCAGACCACTCTTACCCAGTCCAATGATCAGGGCTTGATCCATCACGGTTTTTTAGCTCACTGCACCATCCCAGCTCAGAACCTGGCTACATGCAAATTAGTCTGTTCCTGTCCCAGTGCATGATGGGAACAGGGGAAACCAAACTACCAAGCCAATTCTTATACTGGGAAGGAAACAAGCTTCCGGGGACCGGTTTCTGGCATTTCAGCCGTCGTCAGCCCGGCTTGCTTGAATCCTGATGGTGCAATGAGCAAGGGACTCACATCTGAGTATACCCTTCCACGCTTATGGTGGACAAAATGATTCAGAAAAGGGGGTGGTGATGAACAGAGTGTCTGAATTAAGCAGACCACTCTTACCCAGTCCAAAGATCAGGGCTTGATCCATCACCGTTTTTTAGCTCACTGCACCATCCCAGCTCAGAACCTGGCTACATGCAAATTAGTCTGTTCCTGTCCCAGTGCATGATGGGAACAGGGCAAACCAAACTACCAAGCCAATTCTTATACTGGGAAGGAAACAAGCTTCCGGGGGCCGGTTTCTGGCATTTCAGCCGTCGTCGGCCCGGCTTGCTTGAATCCTGATGGTGCAATGAGCAAGGGACTCACATCCGAGTATACCCTTCCACGCTTAAACGCTTCCACCGCCTTTTTTGTAATTAATTTGGCCACCATAAGCGTGGAAGGGTATACTCAGATGTGAGTCCCTTGCTCATTGCACCATCAGGATTCAAGCAAGCCGGGCCGAAGACGGCTGTAATGCCAGAAACCGGTCCCCGGAAGCTTGTTTCCTTTCCAGTGAAGAATTGGCTTGGTAGTTTGGTCTGCCCTGTTCCCAATGATGCACTGGGGCAGGGACAGACTAATTTGCATATAGCCAGGTTCTGAACTGGGATGGTGCAGTGAGCTAAAAAACGGTGATGGATCAAGCCCTGATCTGTTGACTGGGTAGGAGTGTTCTGATTAACTCAGATACTCTGTCCATCACCACCCCCTTTTTGTAATTAATTTGGCCACCATGAGTGTGGAAGGGTATGCTCAGACATGAGTCCCTTGCTCATTGCACCATCAGGATTCAAGCAAGCCGGGCCGAAGACGGCTGTAATGCCAGAAACCGGTCCCCGGAAGCTTGTTTCCTTTCCAGTGAAGAATTGGCTTGGTAGTTTGGTCTGCCCTGTTCCCATGATGCACTGGGCCAGGGACAGACTAATTTGCGTATAGCCAGGTTCTGAACTGGGATGGTGCAGTGAGCTAAAAAACGGTGATGGATCAAGCCGTGATCTGTTGACTGGGTAGGAGTGTTCTGATTAACTCAGATACTCTGTCCATCACCACCCCCTTTTTGTAATTAATTTGGCCACCATGAGTGTGGAAGGGTATGCTCAGACATGAGTCCCTTGCTCATTGCACCATCAGGATTCAAGCAAGCCGGGCCGAAGACGGCTGTAATGCCAGAAACCGGTCCCCGGAAGCTTGTTTCCTTTCCAGTGAAGAATTGGCTTGGTAGTTTGGTCTGCCCTGTTCCCATGATGCACTGGGGCAGGGACAGACTAATTTGCATATAGCCAGGTTCTGAACTGGGATGGTGCAGTGAGCTAAAAAACGGTGATGGATCAAGCCCTGATCTGTTGACTGGGTAGGAGTGTTCTGATTAACTCAGATACTCTGTCCATCACCACCCCCTTTTTGTAATTAATTTGGCCACCATGAGTGTGGAAGGGTATGCTCAGACATGAGTCCCTTGCTCATTGCACCATCAGGATTCAAGCAAGCCGGGCCGAAGACGGCTGTAATGCCAGAAACCGGTCCCCGGAAGCTTGTTTCCTTTCCAGTGAAGAATTGGCTTGGTAGTTTGGTCTGCCCTGTTCCCATGATGCACTGGGCCAGGGACAGACTAATTTGCATATAGCCAGGTTCTGAACTGGGATGGTGCAGTGAGCTAAAAAACGGTGATGGATCAAGCCCTGATCTGTTGACTGGGTAGGAGTGTTCTGATTAACTCAGATACTCTGTCCATCACCACCCCCTTTTTGTAATTAATTTGGCCACCATGAGTGTGGAAGGGTATGCTCAGACATGAGTCCCTTGCTCATTGCACCATCAGGATTCAAGCAAGCCGGGCCGAAGACGGCTGTAATGCCAGAAACCGGTCCCCGGAAGCTTGTTTCCTTTCCAGTGAAGAATTGGCTTGGTAGTTTGGTCTGCCCTGTTCCCAATGATGCACTGGGGCAGGGACAGACTAATTTGCATATAGCCAGGTTCTGAACTGGGATGGTGCAGTGAGCTAAAAAACGGTGATGGATCAAGCCCTGATCTGTTGACTGGGTAGGAGTGTTCTGATTAACTCAGATACTCTGTCCATCACCACCCCCTTTTTGTAATTAATTTGGCCACCATGAGTGTGGAAGGGTATGCTCAGACATGAGTCCCTTGCTCATTGCACCATCAGGATTCAAGCAAGCCGGGCCGAAGATGGCTGTAATGCCAGAAACCGGTCCCCGGAAGCTTGTTTCCTTTCCAGTGAAGAATTGGCTTGGTAGTTTGGTCTGCCCTGTTCCCATGATGCACTGGGACAGGGACAGACTAATTTGCATATAGCCAGGTTCTGAACTGGGATGGTGCAGTGAGCTAAAAAACGGTGATGGATCAAGCCCTGATCTGTTGACTGGGTAGGAGTGTTCTGATTAAGTCAGATACTCTGTCCATCACCACCCCCTTTTTGTAATTAATTTGGCCACCATGAGTGTGGAAGGGTATGCTCAGACATGAGTCCCTTGCTCATTGCACCATCAGGATTCAAGCAAGCCGGGCCGAAGACGGCTGTAATGCCAGAAACCGGTCCCCGGAAGCTTGTTTCCTTTCCAGTGAAGAATTGGCTTGGTAGTTTGGTCTGCCCTGTTCCCATGATGCACTGGGCCAGGGACAGACTAATTTGCATATAGCCAGGTTCTGAACTGGGATGGTGCAGTGAGCTAAAAAACGGTGCTGGATCAAGCCCTGATCTGTTGGGTAGGAGTGTTCTGATTAACTCAGATACTCTGTCCATCACCACCACCCCCTTTTTGTAATTTATATCACTATGTGCATTCACATTGTACTATGTGGTGTATGAGGTACTTGTGTATTGTAATTTGAGAGGTGAGCCCTTAGTGTAGCTGAAGGCGTCCCTTCATGTAAGCTGGTGTTTCCATCAAATATTAAGTCAGTTATTGTTGTCGCTGTGTCATCCAGAACATGATATGCGGTGCCCAACTCATGATGGATTGCATTGACATGTGTCCACTTTCATCTCAACTAGGAGGAGGCCAAATCGACTTCGTCACTTGACAGTGCCGGAGGACATGGAGGATGTGGTGATCATCCGGAAATTCCATCTGGATAGAGCCACACTATAAACCCTTTGTGATATGTTGGATACCCACCTGCAGCCTCCCTGGACATATCCAACAGCTTTCACCCCAACTTACAAGGAGATGGCAGCCCTGCATTTTTTTGCCACTGGATCGTTCCAGGAGACAGTGGCCACGCTGGTGGGATGTCACAACCGATGTTCAGCATGGTGCGGCGTGATGTTCTGTCCGCCATGATGATATACAAGGACAGACATATCCATTTCCCCGGGGGTGCTAAATTGCCAGCTGTGAATGGAGACTTCTATCCCCTTGGGCACATCCCCCATGTTGTTGGTGCCATTGATTGCACATTTGTCGGCCTTGTGCCACCACAGGCAAGTGAGCACATATACAGGAATCACAAACGTCACCACTCCATAAATGTGCAAGGTGTGTGCCTGGCAGATATGATCATCTCCCACGTGTGTGCCAGATTCCCAGGCTCAGCCCATGACTCCTACATCCTGCGGAACAGCATTGTTCCCCAGTTGATGGCTAATCTGCTTCCCGACCGTGCATGGATTGTGTGTGAGTATGCCTAGTCGTATGGCGTGCTGGATGTGTGACCTGCTGCCCTCTGCCTCAGCAACTTTGCAATGTCTCTTTGTGTTTGTGTTTGTCATATCCCAATCCCTTGTTACTGAGCCCTCTGCGGAATCCCAGGACCCCGGCTGAACTCCGCTACAGTGAGGCCCATGGGAGGACACGTTGTGTGGTGGAGCGTACTTTTGGTCTGCTGAAGTCACGTTTCCTCTGCCTCGGCAAGACCGGAGGTGCACTGGCATACTCGCCCTGGAAGGTGTGTCAGATCGTAGTGGCTTGCTGCATGCTCCTCAACCTAGCCATTCGCAAGGAGATTCCCCTGCTCCTGGATGATGATGAGGACGCAAGGCCCCCACCTGCACACCAACCTGAGTCCAGTGATGAGGAAAGTGGAGAGGAGGAAGGTGGTGACATGCGCTACTTCACTAAAAGGTTGGTGACAATGTACAAGATACCCATTGTCTGGTCATATTGCTGTTGTCGTGAAGGGGTATGTGAGAATTGTAACAACAGCCAGTTGTAGACTCAGCAGTGGGTGGCAATGTTTCTGGGACATGTCATTTTGGAACGTATACGGGACGTGTATGTTGACACTTGTTGCCCATTGTGATGTCTGTATGTTGGCTTATGTAGATGGTAGGTGTTGTGTGATGTTTGTGATGTGACAATCACAACAGTGAGTGTTTTTCTGTTGTGTTTCCCTAGGTGCCTTAAACATATCCTTGCCTACATACAGTACATACTCCTGATACCTTATGGACATGTTGAAGACTGTACATCCTGCAATAAAGACAGAGCTGACACAACAACATGTGTGTAAGGTTTTTTAATTTTAATGTTGACATGTGATGGGGGTGTACATTTCCATGTAGGTGGTGGTGGAGCAGTGAGTTCACAGTCATGCTAAATGAGATAATAGAGTGGTGACCATATTTATGTGATCCCCCAGTCCAACAAACAGATGCCATTCACAAGGCAGTATGGGGAAGGACAGTCCAAATGGTCAATGCATTGGTGAAGAGGGTTGCCATCATGGCTGGCTCCGTGACTGGCATTTTGCAGGTGCTTTGCCTCCAGATACTCCCAGGCTCTTCTTAAGATGGCCCCATGGTCGTTTAGCAGGGTTGGGCCCTGCTGCATGGCCAGTGGCATCTGAGGATTCACACCTCTTTGTGGCCACAGGGGATGATGGTGAACTGTCATCCTGCTGCGGCCCACCAGAGGGAGGTGGAGGTGTTGGTTGTTGCACAGGCCTGTAACGCCACTTGCTGGGCCATGAGGTCCACCATTTGTCCCATGTGGGTGTCGATGAACCTCATCAGCAGGATGAGCTCGCATAACAGTTCGTCTGACCGGCCCGTTTATCCTTGGGCCTGTTCATTTGCTCCAAGGACTCTGGTAATGTGTTCCAGGGATTGGGTCCCAGCCTCCTGGTGTCTGTGGGTGACACTGGCCCTCCCCCCTACCCTGCTGCCACGGACCTGTTGCCTCACCACTGTGGGCTCCGGCATCCTCTCCCTGCCGTCCTCACTCAGTGGTGTGGGATGGTCATCCTCTGGGACAGGGAGGGTGTTGCAGGCTGCACTGGTGGTGTTGGTGGTGGTTGTGCTGGGGGTGGATGCACAGGCCGTAACAGCAGGGGTCTGCAGTGAAGCTGTTGTTGCAGCAGATGTGGTGGGAGGGAGGATGTAAATTCCAGCGGCCATCTTGGGAAGGTACATAGAGGGGCAGGCTAGTCGTTGTGACGCGCTCGGCACCACTATAAAGGAAGTTACTTCCACGCAGGCAGCAGACCTACTTTAACTCCTGAGGCGGAAACCAGGAGCTGCGTTTGTTTAGTGATGTTGTAATTTTAACTTGATTTCTTTTGACAATTTGCTCACCTTTTAACCCTCTGCGCCGCAATCACCCCACTCAGCCGAGTAGGCGCTGAGTTGATACTCGACCTCAGAGGCAGCCGCTAAATTCCAGCGGCCATATTGGGAAGGTACATAGGGGGGCAGGCGAGTCGTTGTGACGCGCTCTGCACCACTATAAAGGAAGTTACTTCCACGCAGGCAGCAGACCTACTTTAACTCCTGAGGCGGAAGCCGGGAGCTGTGTTTGTTTAGTGCTGATGTAAGTTTAACTTGATTTCTTTTGGCAATTTGCTCACCTTTTAACCCTCTGCGCCGCAATCACCCCACTCAGCCGAGTAGGCGCTGAGTTGATACTCGACCTCAGAGGCAGCCGCTAAATTCCAGTGGCCATCTTGGGAAGGTACATAGGGGGGCAGGCTAGTCGTTGTGACACGTCCGGCGCCACTATAAAGCAAGACGGACGCGATCAGCGGACGCGCCTCCAACGCACCGAAGGAGCGCCAAAGGAAAGCCCGTCTGTGCCCGTTCTCGACCAGACGGGGCTAGGGGCCAAACCTCACATACTTACTCCCCCAGAGAGGCTCAGTTATGATAAGGAGCAGCTCCTTAAGGTGAGAATGGAGAGTACGGTTAATTGCTCACATATCTTGTCCTTTGAGAAGGAACACGATCACTGTCCCCGTTGTAAGTTTATATTTACCTCCTCTGAGCCCCTTCCCGTAGAATCCAGCAAGGGAAAGTCATACTCCCTTGCACTTCTCAATTTCCGCTCCCTCCCTAGGCACGCGACTGAAATACACTTGCTTCTAGAAGAAAGATACCATGACGCTCCCTTCCTAACCGAAACTTGGACGAACGGGGCATCAGATCCCGATGTTGTTCGAGCTCTCCCACCGAATTATGTGATCACCCGACAAGATCGGGTAGGTGGGCGGGGCGGGGGATTGCTATTATTTATAAAAATACGTATAGTTGTAGAACATCTAGTTGCCTTCTGCAGATTGTGAGAGCATTTCCTTTGCAATTAGGTTCTCCCCTACCTGCACTTTTTCAGGGATTCTTCTATATCGCCCTCCAGGAGTACATACTAGTTTTGTACCGGTCTCCCTGACACTGCTATGAATCTCTCCAGCTTATCTCCCAATTTCTCTATTTTGGGTGATTTTAACATTCATCTTGATGAAGTTGATACTCCCCCTTCACAAAACCTTATGGCAGCTTTAGAAGTGCTCCATTTAGAACAACTAGTTACTGGTCCCACCCACAGAGCAGGCCATATACTTGACCATTTCTTTACCAACCTTGAAACCATCGTCTTGGAGGAGTCCCTTGTAGTCCCTTGGTCGGACCATTCCCTGCTCTCTTTCATCTGGACCCCCTTGATCAGCCCCACCCTGTTCTTAAAACTAGGAAACTTAGCCGCATCTGGTCTAAACTGTCTGTGGAAAACTGGGTAGTGAATCTCAATACCGCCACCCCTGAACTATGCTCTGATCCTATAAGGGCAAATGCCTCCTTCAACAGCTGGGTGGAGTCTTCATTGGACCTTACTCTCATCGCACGGGGACTGACAAAAAACCTTGGTATTCGTCTGAATTAAGACTGCTCAAGCAAACCTGTAAACAGGCTGAAAGGAAATGGAGGAAGGATTTTTCTGAGACCAGTAAAGGCAATTATAGAGCTGCTATGCGGATTTACAAAAAGGCAATAAAATCGACACAATCCAGTTGCTTTCAGGAGAGAATTGCCTCTGCCTCCAATTCCCCTAGCGAAATTTTTAGCATTTTCAAATCACTAGTTTCCCCCGCTTGTCCCTCCAAAAAACCATTAAATATACAGAAACGTTGTGACGAGCTAGCTAAGTTCTTTCCCACTAAGGTTGCAAATATCTACTCACTCTTCACACAACCAGAGCCCCCACTCTGACCCCCGGTATCCATTCCTTATGCGGAGCTGAAGAAATCAAGGGCCAGATGTAGGAGCCAAAATACCGGTCGGTAACGGCCGATTTCGGCCGTTACCGACCGGTATTTAGGATTTGGCATGTAGGGGGCATGTCATTTACAGAATCGGTAAATTTACCGATTCGGTAAATATACAGAATCGGTAAAATACTGATTCTGTAAATTTACTGATTCTGTAAATGAGATGTAGGTGGCACTTCAGAAAGTGCCACAGGCCCTTAAGAGTCGGTATTTTACCACCCAATCCTATTGGGTGGTAAAATACAGAATACAGGTGTGCATGCACATCTGTGCATGCACACCTGTGCAAGGTGCCACATGTTAGACGTGCCTGTATTTGGGGTGCTAGAGGGTGTCAAAGTGACACGCCCTGCACCCTTGCAGAAATCGGTATTTACTGAATCGGTAAATACTGATTCGGTATTGCCCATTGATTCCTATGGGCTTGAAGGCCCATAGGAATCAATGGGCAATACCGAATCGGTATTTACCGATTCGGTAAATACCGATTTTTACAGATTCGGTAATTCTAAAAAATAATTTTCCTACATATCCCTCCTTCTAATTTACCGATTCATAAATACCGAATCGGTAAAATTCGGTATTTATGAGTCGGTAAATTGAAGTTACCTACATCTAGCCCTAGATCTTCTTGATCTAACAACTTTGCAATGACTCCTGGGAAATTTGAAATCCGGCTCCCCGATGGATGCTGCACCTCCTTCTATTCTTAAACTTGCTACAGAAACGGTTTCTCCAGTTATTTTGGATGTCATTAATTCCTCTTTGGCTTCCGGGTTGGTCCCGCCGTTATGGAAACAGGCAAAAGTGAAGGCACTGCTAAAAAAAACTATCCTGGACCTTGAAGAATGGACAAATTACCGTCCTATTTCGCTGTTACCGGGAATAGGTAAATTGGCTGAGAAGCATGTTAACTCCATACTTGCTAAGTTTTTGGAGAGCAATAATGCCCTGCATCCCACACAGACGGGCTTTAGAAGCAAGCAGGGTACGGAGACTGCTCTCATTACCGTAGTTGAAGAAGCAAGGAAAATTGTGGATTCCGGAAGCTGCTCTGTTATTATTTTATTAGACCTAAGCGCAGCCTTCGACATGGTAAATCATTCCATCATGATTCAGAGACTGTGTGACATGGGAGTTTCAGGTATGGCCCTTAAGTGGCTACAATCTTTTCTGACGGATAGAACCTTCGCTGTCTTTGAAGATGAAGTCACCTCTAATGAGATCCCACTGCAGTATGGCGTACGACAGGGATCCTAGTTAAGTCCCACCATGTTTAACATATACATGAGGCCCCTGGCTGACGTGGTCCAACCCTGGGGGGTTCAGTTGGTCACCTATGCCGATGACACTCAGTTGGTGGTCTCTCTCTCATCAAAGCCCGGATAACCTTAATCTTACCTCTTGCCTTAGCAACGTTCTCGAGTGGATGAATTTATCCTTCCTTAACTTAAGCTCAATGGTCCGAAAACCGAAAGCATGATGCTAGGACATTCGCCCCCTTCCAACCTATATTCTTGGTGGCCTGGTTGCCTAGGTCCGCCCCCCCACCAAAAACTCAAATCAAGAGTCTGGGGGTTTGGCTCGACTCCAATCTCAGCTTTCAAGCACAATCCCATAAAGTTGCTGCCACCTGCTATGGCCTGATTAGACTGCTGAGGAAGACTCTGACTCTCCTACCATTTGAAGCCAGACACCTACTGGTTCAGGCACTTATACTATCACGGCTTGATTATGCCAATGCAGTCTATCTAGGTGCTCCTCTGGGAACTATTAAAATCCTCCAGACGGTTCAGAACTGTGCTGCCCGACTTCTTATGGATGTTCCCAGGCGCAGCTCTGCTAAACCAGCCCTACGTCAGCTGCATTGGCTGCCGGTGCAGGAAAGGATCTGGTTTAAGGCCATGTGCACGGTCCATAAATCCATCACTGACAATGGACCGGCACTGCTTCAGCCAATGCTTCAACGCTATCAGATCACACGGTCCCTTAGGTCCAACTTTAAAAATTTCCTGACAGTCCCCTGGACTAAACGTGTTCGCATGGGTGGCCGACGCTTTTCACTCCATGCTGCAAAATTCTGGAACCAGCTTCCTGACTCCCTTCGTCTGGAACCCAACCATCTCTGTTTCAGGAAGCTGTTGCAGTCCTTCCTGTTTCCTTGATCAGTGAGTAAGGGTAGCTGTCTACATGTGCTGGGATGCCTAAGGGTAGCCATGCGCAATGCAAATGTGTTCATTCATTCATTCATTCATCATCACATTGCTTGCTAAGTGCACTACTGTGCCTCCTGACATGATGAACTTGTACATGCATTACTTGTCCATGGTGTGAGGTGCCAATGCATACCATGCGACCCGTGCATAATTTATGATTGCAGGGACCTGTTGCCATCAGGGATGGGCACATGTTTTTCATTGAGGACTGTTGGTAGATGTTTCAGACCTGGCTGACATCACATCTGGCCATGGACTGGCCATTGTCATCTCCAATATACATTTGTCCTGTCATGTGCATATCTTGATTCATACCACCACACATGCTTTGTAAAATTTGCTATGGTCCTTGTTGCTCTGGCCCCATGGTGATGCACATGTCAATCACTGCTGTGCATGATTGTGATCAGACTTTATTCTACATGTGCATTGGTGTGTCACACTTTGGTAGCTGTGACAGTTTCCGTAGCTTTTCTGTCTGCACACTGTGCGTGGCAATGGGGTTGGTGTTATGTTATGTTATGTTATGTTACTTTATTTCTTTTATAGCGCACGGCGACTCCAGAGGAGCATCCCGGCGCTTTGGCAAAGAACGACAGCATAGAAAGCAACCACACAACAGAAAAGAGCAGAAATAAAAAGACTATTTCCTAAAAAGCCATGTCTTCAAATCCTTTCTAAAAGTAAGAAGACAGGGGGCCGATCTCAGGGACAGTGGTAATTCGTTCCATGCCTTGGGTGTCAGGTAGCGAAAAGATCGACCTCCCAATCGTGCACGACGAATTGCAGGGACAGTAAGCAGAGACAGACCAAATGACCTGAGAGTCCTGCTTGGCACATACCGGGAAAGACGTTTCCCAATATATTTGGGGCCAATACCATGTAAGGCCTTAAAGGCCACAGTCAGGCATTTAAAAAGGATTCGCTTGGAGATAGGTAGCCAATGAAGAGTGTTCAATAAGGCAGTGGCACCAGCTATCCTCGGGAGTCCAAAGATGGAACGGGCTGCCGAATTCTGGACAACTTGCAAACGGGTCGTAAGATATTTCGGTAGACCCAAAAAAAGAGCGTTTGCGTAATCCAGTCGTGACCCGATTAATGCCTGAACAACTGTTTTCCTGTGGTTGAGTGATAGTAGAGGAAGAAATTTCCTCAACATCCGTAAAATGCCGAAGCATTTCCCAACAATGGACAGGATGTGAGGTCCGAAAGATAAATCACAATCTACTATCACTCCCAAATTTTTGGCCTTGACAGCAACCTTGTCAGGGGGAAACATATCCTGTGGCCACCAAGATTTCCAGTCGTGTTCCGGTGCGCAACCGAAAAAGAGCAACTCTGACTTATCAGAGTTGCATTTTGAGCCATGACCTCTGAACCACTCAAACACCGCACCAAGGCAATCCCTGATCTTTGTGCCATCAAATGACCCACCCCTGTCACATGTGAACAGGAGTTGGGTGTCATCGGCATAAGACACGACATGGGCGCCGAAAGATTCCGCGACTTCCGCCAGAGGGGCCATAAAGATGTTAAACAGCATAGGGCTGAGAATGGAGCCCTGCAGGACTCCCACCTCTAGCGGAGCCATATCAGCGGAAAAAGGAGGCGCCCAGATCGTTTGTCGGCGGTCGGCTAGAAATGATTTTAGCCAGTTCCACACCGTTCCCCGAAGACCACACTCCCAGAGTCTTACAAGGAGGACATCATGAGGAACGGTGTCGAAAGCCGCCGACAAGTCCAGCATGACTAACACGGCCTTTCCCCCCAAATCGAGTATTTCCCTGATGGCATCAGTGACCTCCAGCAGAGCCGACTCCGTGCTAAAATTAGCACGGAAGCCGGACTGCGAAGTGTGCAACAGGTCATTTCCTTCGATGAAACTGGAAATTGTCCTGTGCACATAACGCTCGGCCACTTTTGCCAGAGCAGGGAGAAGGGAGATTGGCCTGTAATTGGCATGTATGAGGGGGTCCAAGGTGGGTTTTTTGAGCAGTGGTAGAATCATGGCCCACTTCCAGGCCTGAGGCACCTCCCCTGTCGACAAGGATGTATTCAACAGGGGGTTCACCAAGATGTTAATGGCGGATGCCACTTTCCCCAAGCATTTAGCCGGACATGGATCTAGAGGAGAGCCGGATTTCAAGCCGGACAAAAGCTCCAAAGATGTACTAAGATCCATGGGAGGGAATACAGAGAGGAAAGGGCCGTGGTCTTCCACAGAACATGGTAGCGTTAGAAGGCTCAAATCCGATTGCGCACTGGAAAGAGAGGCCTGGATGGCTGTGATCTTACTGACAAAGAAGGTGGCAAGTTGTTGTATCCACGCATCCGTATGAGTGTGGTTAGGGGTACAGACAGCAGGAGAGATAAAATCCTGGACCACTTTGAAAATTTCTTTGCAGACATTATCAGCCTCATCAATGCGATGCTCAAAATAGGCCTTTTTTTCGTCCCAAATAGAATGATGATAGGCTTTAATTGCTGCCCGAAATTTCAATTTCTCAATTGGGTCGTAAAACCGCCTCCAGGCCCTCTCAGCCCTTTTACACTCCTGACGTTGTATCCTCAACTGAGGGGAGAACCATGGGGCTGACGCCCTGCGCTCACCTAATTTAGATCTTTTTTTGGGGATTAAAGTCTCAAATCTTGCTAAAAGCCATTTATGTAGGAGAACAAGATTCTCCTCCAGACTTCCCAAAAGGGGGCAAGGAAAGGAGATGAGAGCCTCAGACAGCATGTCCCTAGAGAGCAGATGGAACGGGCGAGAAGTCCGCATGGCCGCAATTTCTCTCTCCCGAACAAGGGCAATGACAGGCAAAGAAAAGGAAATTAAAAAATGATCCGACCAGAGTACTGGCTGTATGGCACAGACAGAAATGGGTCTCGTTGAAAATACCTGGTCTAAGGTGTGGCCTTTATTGTGTGTAGGGCCTTTCACAAAGGGAGATAACCCTAACGGAGCCGTGATATCGATAAGTTTTGTAGCGTCGGGGTCACAGCTATTGTCCATATGGACATTAAGATCTCCAAGAAGAATGCAGTGGTCAGACCTAAGACAAGGGACTGCAAGTGCTTCTTGCAGTTCGTCAAAGAAAGGTCCTGTTGTTCCAGGGGTTCTATATACAAGTATCCCAGTACAGGCCTGGAGAGGGGAGAGGTGTAAAGTGAAACCAAGGGCTTCACATCCCTGCATATTCTCCACTGGAAAGGTAGAGCAGGGGATACTCTTTTCCACAATAAGAGCAACTCCACCACCTCTGCCCGATGTTCTGTCCCTCCTAAAGATGATATAATTCGGGGGGATGGCATTTGCCAGGTCTGGTGCGGAGAAATCGCCCAACCAGGTCTCGGTCAGAAACAAACACGTGATGTTGGAGTTATACAACCGATTCCAAATATTAATGGAATGGCGATTAACGGACCTGTCCATATTAGTGCAACGAGAGGGCTTGTATTGTCATATAACACCATATAGGATGGGACAAATCTGTGGGTGCATGTACTGGCTACTTACCTATAATGTGCTAACATTTGGCTTTGTAATGTGACACATCTGTGTGTGCGTGGTGCAGACTTACATCCGGCTCAGTGGTGAAATGAGACAGAATGATATGTCTACCTACCTGTTAGTTTGTTTGTTGTACTGCAATGGCTTCCATCAGTTACTGGGTGGGGTGGGAGGAGTGCACCATCCTGCTGATGCTGTGGGACATGGGGCATGGTGGGAGTAGTAGTACAGACCTCCCACCCCCAAACAGCCATCCCAGGGAAGATGGCTACCTACCTGTTAGGTGAAGGTGAACAATGCAAAGGCTTCCAAGTGCTTCTGGGTTAGGTGCGCGGAGGGCTCCATCTTGCTGATGCTGTGGGACAGGGGGCATGGTGGGAGTAGTAGTACAGGCCTCCCACCCCCAAACAGCCCTCCCAGGGAAGATGGCGACCTACCAGTTAGTTTGTTTGTTGTACTACAATGGCTTCCATCAGTTGCTGGGTGGGGGGTGGAGGGCTCCATCCTGCTGATGCTGTGGGACAGGGGGCATGGTGGGAGTAGTAGTACAGGCCTCCCACCGCCAAACAGCCCTCCCAGGGAAGATGGCTACCTACCTGTTAGGTGAAGGTGAACAATGCAATGGCTTCCAAGTGCTTCTGGGTGGGGTGCGGGTAGGGCTCCATCCTGCTGATGCTGTGGGACAGGGGGCATGGTGGGAGTAGTAGTACAGGCCTCCCACCCCCAAACAGCCCGCCCAGGGAAGATTGTTACCTACCTGTTAGTTCGTTTGTTGCACTGCAATGGCTTCTATCAGTTACTAGATGTGTGGGGTGGAGGGCTCCATCCTGCTGATGCATGGTGGGAGTAGTATTACAAGCCTCACACCCCCAAACAGCCCTCCCAGGGAAGATGGCTACCTACCTGTTAGGCGAAGGTGAACAATGCAATGGCTTCCAAGTGCTTCTGGGTGGGGTGGGGTGGGGAGGGCTCCATCTTGCTAATGCTGTGGGACAGGGGGCATGGTGGGAGTAGTAGTACAGGCCTCCCACCCCCAAACAGCCCTCCCAAGTTAGATGGCTACCTACCTGTTAGTGTGTTTGTGGAACTGCAATGGCTTCCATCAGTTACTGGGTGCGGGGGGTGGAGGGCTCCATCCTGCTGATGCTGTGGGACAGGGGGCATGGTGGGAGTAGTAGTACAGGCCTCCCACCCCCAAACAGCCCGCCCAGGGAAGATTGTTACCTACCTGTTAGTTCGTTTGTTGCACTGCAATGGCTTCTATCAGTTACTAGATGTGTGGGGTGGAGGTCTCCATCCTGCTGATGCATGGTGGGAGTAGTATTACAAGCCTCACACCCCCAAACAGCCCTCCCAGGGAAGATGGCTACCTACCTGTTAGGCGAAGGTGAACAATGCAATGGCTTCCAAGTGCTTCTGGGTGGGGTGGGGTGGGGAGGGCTCCATCTTGCTAATGCTGTGGGACAGGGGGCATGGTGGGAGTAGTAGTACAGGCCTCCCACCCCCAAACAGCCCTCCCAAGTTAGATGGCTACCTACCTGTTAGTGTGTTTGTGGAACTGCAATGGCTTCCATCAGTTACTGGGTGCGGGGGGTGGAGGGCTCCATCCTGCTGATGCTGTGGGACAGGGGGCATATCGGGAGGAGTAGTACAGGCCTCCCACCCCCATACAGCCCTCCCAGGGAAGATGGCTACCTACCTGTTAGGTAAAGGTGGACAATGCAATGGCTTTCAAGTGCTTCTGGGTGGGATGGGGGGAGGGCTCCATCTTGATCATGCTGTGGGACAGGGGGCAAGGTGGGAGTAGTAGTACAGGCCTCCCATCTCCAAACAGCCCTCCCATGGAAGATGGCTACCTACCTGTCAGGTGCAGGTGAACAATTTAATAGCTTCCAAGTGCTTCTGGGTGGGGTGCGGGGAACGCTCCATCTTGCTGATGCTGTGGGACAGGGGGCATGGTGGGAGTAGTAGTACAGGCCTCCCACCCCCAAACAGCCTTCCCAGGGAAGATGGCTACCTACCTGTTAGTGTGTTTGTTTACTGCAATGGCTTCCATCAGTTACTGGGAGAGCTCCATCCTGCTGATGCTGTGGGACAGGGGGCATAGTGGGAGTAGTAGTACAGGCCTCCCACCCCCAAACAGCCCTCCCAGGGAAGATGGCTACCTATCTGTTAGGTGAAGGTGAACAATGCAATGGCTTCCAAGTGCTTCTGGGTGGGGTTGGGGGAGGGCTCCATCTTGCTGATGCTGTGGGACAGGGGGCAAGGTGGGAGTAGTAGTACAGGCCTCCCACCCCCAAACAGCCCTCCCAGGGAAGATGGCTACCTACCTGTTTGTTTGTTGTACTGTAATGGCGTCCATCATTTACAGGGTGGGGGGGTGGAGGGCTCCAACCTGCTGATGCTGTGGGACAGGGGGCATGGTGGGAGTAGTAGTACAGCCCTCCCATCCCCAAACAGCCCTCCCAGGGAAGATGGCTACCTACCTGTTAGGTGAAGGTGAACAATGCAATGGCTTCCAAGTACTTCTGGGTGGGGTTGGGGGGCTCTATCTTGCTGATGCTGTGGGACAAGGAGGCATGGTGGGAGCTGTAGTGCTGGCTGCCTGTACACATGCCCCAATGGTAATGTTTGTGGTTGTGTTTGGGGTGAATGGGAGTGGGTGAATGTTGGATCTGTGAGACATGTGTTTGTGAGTGTGGGGTGCAGATGAATGGTATTTGTCCTAGGTGGTTTAGCTTTGTAGTTGAGCAGGACAGTGCATTTCAGTGTGGTGATAGTCATTTGTTTGTACTTTCCAGCCTCTACTCCCCCGGCTACTCCTGTGAGACTCTCTGGATGTAGTATGGCAAGCACCTTCTCCTCCCATGGTGTGAATGTTTTTGGTGGAATGGGAGGGCCACCGCCAGTCCTGTTAGCTAGCTCCCAGTTCTTGCTTCTCTTCTCTTTGACAACCCTCTTCAGATCATGCCACCGCCTCATGATCTCCTTTTTGGATCACGGCGTGGTCCCTACTGCATTGATCCTTTGGACTATCCTTGCCCACATTTGTGTCCTTGTGGCTAATGGTGTCTGTTGGACCAGGCTACCAAACAGTTGTTGTTCCACTCTGACTATCTCATTTACTATGACTGTCAACTCACTCTCTGTGGATTTGGGCATTTTCTGTGTAGACACATGGTGTGTGGTGTGCAAAGTGTTTGGGGGTGCAGGGGTGCAGGGGTGTGATGTGTATGGTGTGTGATGTGCATGGTGTGTGATGTGCTGGAGGCTGGTGGTGCAGGTGTGGTAGTGGTGGTGGTGCTGTGTGTGGTGTGGGTATTGCTGGTGTGTTGCTTTGCCTATCCTTTGTTGTGAGGGTTGGTGGCCTTCAGTCTTGCAGTAGGGTAGGAAGAAATTTAATTATATTAAATTAATAGATTTTTTTAAAGTATTATATTTGTTAATTGAGATGTTATGGTGTTAAATGTGTAAAGTATTTTTTTATGAATTAATTAATAATTGATTGTTAATTAATTTAGATTAGTTAATTGGTAAATAATTATGGTAGTTGTGTAATAAATGTTAGGTGTGTGTTGTGGTGTTGATAGGTGTTAAGGGGTGGGAAGTAATTTATTTTTAATTGATGAATTAATAATTGGTTGTTAATTATAACTAATGAATTGGTAATTAATCACGGTAACTGTGTAATTAATTTTTGTGTCGTGGTGTTTATAGGGGTCAAGGGTGGAAAGTAATTTGTGTTTAAATAGGTAATGTTAATTATTTGATATTTATTTTGGGTAATTGTTTTTTTGTGTGTTTTGTTATTTGTTATTTGTTAAATACATTTTAATTATTTTATAATTAGTTGTTAATACAAACAGTTTTTAAATCAAAAATAAGTTTTAATTGTGTTTTATTATTTTATACTTTAATTTAGTTGTTTGTTAGGGGCATTATTATAGAGGCTTTTGTAGCGCGCTCTGTTACTAAAATGATAGTATCCTGGCGCGAGATTATGGTGTTAAAGTGTGTGTAGTTAATTATTGTTTATTAGTGTTTTTTAAATAATAATATTTCCTTAATTGATTATTAATTATGTTAACTATGGAAGTAAATGTATTAAAAAATGTTGAAGTGTGTTGTTATTGGTGTGGTTTATAGGGTAGAAAAAATACATTAATGTATTAAATAATGTTTTTGTTTGTAAGTATTTTGTAGTTTAAAATAATTATTGTCTTTTTAATGTATTTCATATTTTATATAATATTTGAAGGCATTTGTTATATGTAATTAAATAGTATAATATATTCTCTTTTTATATACTTAATTTTTAATTGTTTTGATATTATTTATTTTTATATATGTTTTTATTTTTAATTTATATATTTTAACTGTTGGAGTGTGAATAGTAATGATTGCCTCTCCACTATCCAACACTTCACCTACTGTTGCAATCACTGGAGTGGGAGTAGTAATTTTTACCCCCTCGCTATCCAACACTTTCCATACTGTTGTACTCATTGGAGTTGGAATAGTAAATGTAATTACTTCGCTATCCAACACTTACTCTATTGTTGCACTCACTGGAGTGGGAATAGTAATTTTTACCCTCAGCAATCCAACATTTTCCCTATTTTTGCACTCACTGGAGTTGGTATAGTAATGTTTACCTTTCCGCTATCCAACACTTTCCCTACTGTTGCACTCACTGGAGGGTGAATAGTACATTTTACCCCTCCGCTATCCAACACTTTCCCTACTGTTGCGCTCACTGGAGTGGGAGTAGTAATTTTTACCCCCAGCGCTATCCAACACTTTCCCTCACTGGAGTGGTAATAGTAATTTTTGCCCTCCACTATCCAACACTTACCCTACTGTTGCACTCACCGGAGTAAAAATAGTTATATTTACCTTTCCGCTATCCAAAACTTTCCCTACTGTTGCACTGACAGTATTGTGAAATGTAAGTTTAAATATTTTTTAATAGTTTAATGTTTTAATTTATTATAGAATTTAGCTTTTTATATTTTAAATCATTGATATATATTTTTATTTTTTATATAAGTTAATCTTTTGACATAGATGAAAAATAATAGTTTATTAATTGTTTTAAAGTTAATATATATGTATGAATAATTATGTTTATTTTTTTATTAAGTTTATTTGTTATTTATTAAAATGTAAATAAAATGTATTCTATTTTGTTAAAATAAAATGTAATATTTAATATATATTATTTCATTTTATATTTATATCAAAGTCGATATTTTATAAATCTATATTTTTTACATCAATATTTTTTAGTCAACATTTTTGTACTTACATGTTTAAGTATGAGTCGATATTTTTGCTGTCTATATTTTTTCATGTACATTTTACGTTGATATTTTTGACATCGATGTTGTGTCAGTGAACCCACAGCCACAGGTGACAGCATGGCAAAAACCACTTAAGGGATCAAAGTGCATAAGATTTAGATTCTTCCTTGTCCCATTCTCGTCCCACAAAGAAGGAAGTAATATATATGATGCAATTCAATGCAAATGCTGCTTAGGATGCGGGTACCACTCTGAGTCACAAGCCCATGATATATGCATATGCCCATATCTGTTAAGTCTTCAAAGGAAGTATCTAAGAGGCTCATTATGATGCCGGGCGGACATCAGTCCGCCTGCCACCATAACGGTAATGGGACCGACCGCCAAATGTGCGGTAGTCCCACTGGCCCAATTAGGATGCGCCGCCATACTGGCAAGCGCATCCCGGCCTTTTACCATTGCGGACGGTGCTGCTGGCTGCAGCACCGTCTGCAATGGTAAAAAGGCATGCACAGCATTTCCCTGCACCACGTGGCAAGCACCACACCTGCCACGTGGCGTTAGCTTTTAGGGCACTGTAGTGAGCTTGTTACTAAGTGTACATGCACACAGGCTTCCGCCACCGCATTACACATGCACATTATGCTTCTAGCATGTGCTCTGTTCCTTTCGATACAAACCTTCGTATAACGAATTATTATTTAACCATGTGAATTCTCGAGCACTCCAACTTCTCTTTGAACCACGATTATCACTAACAGTTGGTAGATCGTACTACAAAAACGAAGGATGCACTCAAATCCTTAGTTCTATCAAGCTTGAAATAAACCTTCATTTACCTCCAGACGTGTCCATCATAAACTTATTTCTCCTTTTTCAGACATTCAATTGATTGCCTCAAGAAGGGCGGTGCGGGAGCCGACTCCGCAATGATGCCCTGAGTATTCTGACACCTTCCATCGTGGTATCAAGACACCGCCCCGACCGGAAACCTTGTCTACCGTACAAACGTACCCTGGACTCGGAGCTTGCACCAACACGTCGTGGGACACACCGGTGGTGGCAGGTGAGCAGTGACGCCTCGGTGTGCAAGACCTACAATTGAGCACAGTGCGGGGGAAGGGGCTGGGGTGCAGCACCCTGGGTGCACAGGTGCATGCAAGCGATTTTCCCGTACCTAATAATGTAGGACTATATTATCAAAGAACGGCGATAACATTATCGCCGCTTTGGCGGCAGGAAACTGACGCTAAAGCAGCGATAATTGACTTGATAATATGCCCTTGTGAATTCCCATAGAAGCCCAGGTTCACACCAGAACCTGTGCTTCTATGGGAATTCACAAGGGCATATAATCAACCCCTTATCGCCACTTTCCTGCCGCTAAAGCGGCTGTAATGTTATCGCCGTTCCTAGATAATATGGCCACTAATCTCTGGCATCATGTTTCATTTTAAGGACTTGCTCAACCACACTCTTTCTCACGGACCACAGCATCTTAGACAAACGGGTGACGGGAGGGTAAACACTAAGGGCTGAGTGCAGTAGGCCGACGCTCTGTCTCCTCCTCTCTCTCTTCTTTTGACTGTCCCTCCCCTTCTCCCTTCCACCCACTCCCCCTCCCTTCCATTCTCACTATCGTCCTTTCATTCGGACTACCTTTCTTTACCTCTTCCACATAGCACACATACTTATGTTTCATTTTTGTCTTGCAGGTTTCCTACGCTTCTTCCACTGGAGTCAAACCCACGTTTTTTATATTATACTGTTAGTTTTATTAAACTTACTTTTTTTTCAAATAAATAACTGAATGTATAGGTCTTCTTATTCTGACAACACTTGTCTATTATTTATTGTGAATATCATCTGTTTATAGGACATTTTAAGGGCAAACTTTTCTACTATTACAGCGCACCTACCAAACATAATCTAACTGACTATTAGACAAATGAAGCCTAGGTAATTCTACAACTGCAAGAGTTCTATGAGTGTATCACTTTATAACACCATAAGTACTGCCTGTGTGATTACCGAACAAATAAGGCACTGCCTAGGACCACCGAGGCTTCAGAGACTGTCGAGCCCCACCCTACATATTTAAATATAGCCCCGGAGTGTGGCGATCCCCGGACTTCAGTTGGCCTCGAACACCCCGAACAATTAGTAAACAATACCCGGGAAGGTGGCGGTCCCCTAGGCTGCAAAACGTCTCTGTGCCATTCCGCGCCTAATTTACGTCACATTAAGATCCCCAGTCCTACAGAGACCCCGCAATATAATATTTGGATTGGCCACATAACATTACCCACCAGGGGCCTCATTTAAAAGAACGGGTGAGACCCCGCTTTTTTTTTGTTTCTTTTTTCTCTCAATTTTTACCATCCTCATCCCCTCTATTAAAGCGATACAACTTTTTCCTCCTATCGCTTCAAGTAGTCAAACAAGTATTTGCTATCACAGGGTGGAAGCCATGCACCAGCCCTCTAATAGCAAACACAAATGTCCCGCAAATGCACACCCCGGGACATTGTATGAGCTGCGCCTGACATGTCTCCCTCCCTAGGACCACGATGAATTTGTTAGTATAAACGCATACTAATACTACTTACACACGTGTAGTACAGCGACCAGAATGTAGTAAAGAAGCAGAGGAAGCGCAAAATCTAAAAATATAAATCCTACCAGAAGTCGATAACATAGTTCAATGAGCCGACGACCCTGGCATGAGTAGAAACAGCTACACGAAGAAAACGGGTCTTCAGCACAACGCAAGCAATTTTGAAATATTGGTGAGTGGTGCTTTCTTTTTACCTTCTCCCGCTTGTTGCAAAATGTATGCAGTGAAGAGGCAGACAGCAGTGGATCCAATAAGTACATATATTACAGAAAAACAAGACACCTGAAACAGCCACCTACTGGAGCAGACAGCAAGGCAACCGTCTTCTCCAGCACCGTGTACAAACTCCACAAGGTTCCACTCATGACAGCTCTACATTCTAACATTACATACTTAGATTCTAGTAGAATTACATACCAACATTCTACTATAACTTACATTGAAATACTACACAGAGCACATGACTTTACAGCAATGAGCTCATGGTTTCATCCACGAATCTTGATACCGGTAGGGGTTAGTATTTCGCTTCCACTCCCTATATTGTATAAAAGCAAACTAATACTACTTCCACAGGTATGCTACAGCACCCAGAGTACATCACTTTACAGCAATGAGCTCAAAATTTAGGCTCACGGTTTAATCCCCTAGTCTTCACACCAGTACAGGTGAGTAGTTTGCTTCCCACTCCCTATATACTATAGACGCATACTAACACTACTTACACATTTATACTACAGCGGCTAGTAACCTATAGCGCCCAGAGCCCATCACTTTACAGCAACCAGCTCAGTTAGATCCCCAAGTCTTCACACCGGTAGGCGTGAGTACTTCACTTCCCACTTCCGGTATAGTATAAACGCACAGTACCAGTAAGTAGTTCGCTCCCCACTCCCTGTATGGTATAAACACCTACTAACACTACTTGCACACTTATACTACAGCGCCCAGAGCCCATCCTTTTACAGCAATCACCTTGGTTTCATCCCCAAGTCTTTACACCGGTAGGCGTAACTACTTCGCTTCCTGCTTCCGGTATACTATCAACACACAGTAGCGGTCAGTAGTTCGCTTCCCACTCCCTGTATGGTATAAACACCTACTAACACTACTTGCACACGTATGCTACAAACACCAGACCACATCACTTTACAGCAATGACCTCACGGTTTAGACCCTCGGTTCCATACCTGAGTGTAGCACCATGTCATATCAGCACCATGTCACTCTGAGCAACACCGCACTTTCAGACCGGTAACAGTGACTACTTCAGCTTCATACTCCCCCCACAAAGCTTACAGTGCTCCTACCCTCCTTTCCTATATTTCTTGCCCTTTTTACCCCTTACTAGCTTCAACGGAATCAGAAAATGGCGGCCAACACTTCCTAGTTGCAACACCATCACAGCCAATAAGCGGCAAGGTCCTGCTCATAACGCCACAGCCAATCAGATGGCAGAATTTCCAAATATCAATATCTGTAAATTTTGATATTTCTCAAAAACTACTGAACAGATTTACACCAAATAAACAAAAGCGTGCTTTCTACACCAAGATCCTTCGCCCTGCCAAATTTGGAGAAATTCCGTTCACCCGTTCGACCTGTAGCCTTGTCTAAACTTTCCTATGGCAATTAACATGGAGAAAACACGTTTTTGGACCCCAGTTTTATCTCGCCCCCCGTTGACGAATCACCCCCAAACGTTCAACGTAGGAGCTGATATGCCGAAAGAATTTGTTTTCAAAATTTCATGAAGATTCATCAAATGACGCCAAAGTTATAGGGAAAACAAAAAATGTTCTTCCTATGGAAACTCGGTCCTAACTTTATAACTACCTACTGCGACCGCCAGTAGGTAATAAAGAACATATTAGAATAGTTCCTTGGTTCTTTTAGCTTTCAAAACTTCTCTCTATCACTGTCTTTCTAATTTCCCATATAAACAATTTTATTAATATTCAAGTACACATAGAAGTCAGAAATGCAACATATTCTATCAACACACTTTCTAAAACATTCTACAACACGTGGAGGTTAAATGTTCATCCATTTTTTCAAACCTAACAATTTTTTTTGCAACATTTTGTCGAACGTTTAACGGCACATGCAGGTTAAAAGTTCACGATTGTTTTGAGTTCGAACACTGCATTCCAAATGCAAGTAGCAGGTGTGGTTGACTTGATCAAATTTTATCCTATAATATGTACTCCACGTTCAAACTGCTTTTTCTTAACCAATCACAAAGATATTTTTCCACAAAACGAATGTGCACCCTACTTTTAAAAAACAATGCTTTTCATCTCCCAATCAGGTACTGTTTTGTATGCGAAAAGAATCTAGTTCCCCATCTTTAAACATATCTCTTATTCTACGAAGGAACTGCATGAGCTACAGGCATCTTTCCATACCTTCCAGCCATACCTTCAAAATGCTAGTGTGGATCGTAAGACATAGCTATGTTTTCTGGTGCAAGAGGTATGCAGAACAGAGACGTATTGACTTAGACTTAGGTTTACAAAATGTGGACATTAAATGGTTTGGACAGAGAGGATTGAAGTGGCACCAATTGTTGCCTTTGATTAAAACCTGTTTGCATCACCAACACCCTGACCTCATGATTGTGCACGGTGGTGGAAACGACCTAGGCACATTGACAGGGGTAGGTTTGGAAATGCTTATGAAGGACACCTTCGGACAATTGATGTTACTTTTGCCTCAAACTGTCTTTGTATATTCCAATATATGTCAAAGACAGAAGTGGAAATGGTCCAAACAACTTTGTCCTCAGATTGAAAAATCTCAGAAGAAAGTCAACAAAGCGGTGTCTGCGTACCTCAGAGACCACAAAATGGGCTCCATTTACAACAACAACTTACGTTGTGATATGGCGGATATATACAGAAGTGATGGAGTACACTTCACAGATCAGGGAAACCGAGTTTTCCTGAATAACTTGAAGCTGTGCATCCGCACTTATATGTAGGTCCAACTAATGAACACAAGGGCTCTTTTTAGAGCCACCCTATAACTTACAACTTAGGCCCGCTATTTTAGGACCAGATAACGGCAACTCCCGGACCCTCGCCAAATGTATTCTCCACACAGCTGTGGCGCAGCGTCCAGACCATCTCACTTTGCAGCACAGACCTCTCACTTTGATCCCCGGCTCTACTCACCCATAAGGGTGATTCGTTTGCACTTTACAAATACTGTATTGATTTACCTTTGCACTCCCTATACACCACCTATGCACCATATACAAATTGAACACGTGTGGCACAGTGCCCAGAGCACATGACTTCACTGCATAGCACACACAGTTTAGGCTCACAGTTTCATCCCCTAGTCCAGCAGCAGCTCAATTTAACAGCATGACACTCTAGGCAATACCTCACTTAATTTCCGTACCCAGCACTTTCAGACCGGTACGGGTCAGTAGTTCAACTGCTTTACCCCGAGTCCATCAGCATCTCATCTTACGCCCCCAGCACCATCAGACCCGTAGGAGTGAGTAGTTAGCACTTCACAAATACCGAATTGATTTGATACGTGCAAATTTACCTTCGCACTCCCTCTATAACACCCTCTAACCACCCTACACAAACTACAATGTTCGAAACAAAAGTTCATCCAAGTAGCAATAACTACATGCTGACACTACTTGGACAGATGTGGCACAGCGGCCAGAGCACATGACTTCACAGCATATGACACACAGTTTGAACTCACGCTTTCATCCCCGAGTCCGACAACAATGTTTGAAACAAAAGTTCATCAAAATAGCTGTAACTACATGCTGGCACTACTTGGAGAGATGTGGCACAGTGGCCAGAGCACATGACTTCAAAGCATATGACACACAGTTTGGACTCACGCTTTCATCCTCGAATCAGGCAGCAGCTCAGCTTAGCAGCATGAGACTCTAGACAGTACCTCACATATTTTCCGTACCACAGGACTTTCAGATCAGTATGGGTCAGTAGTTCGTCCTAGTAGTTATAAACACATGCTGACACTACTTCCACAAGTGTAGTGCAGCGACCACGGCACATGACTTCACAGCATAAGACACACAATTTGGGTTCACGCTTTAATCTTCGAGTCCTGCACCAGCTCACCTTAGCAGCATCAGACTCTAGGCAATACCTCGCTTAATTTCCATAGCCCATCCCTTTCATACCGGTAGGGGTGAATACTTCACTTCGCACCCCCTCTATAGCACACCCTATACACCCCACAGAGGTTACAGTGCTCCTACCCTTCTCTTTCCCACTTGTTTGCCCTTTTTTCCCCTTACTTGCTTCAACAGATTCACAAAATGGTGGCCAACTCTTCCTAGTTGCAACCGCTCGCACCGCTTGCAGCCAATCAGCAGCAAGCTCGTGCTCGTAATGCCTCAGACAATCAGATGTGTAGGAACAACAGGAGTAAACCCATAGACCACGTTGGGATGGGTATGTAGTATAGACAAAAACAATTCCCAACAGGTATCAGTAAAAGGCAGTTAAACAATGTATGCAATCAGCATTACATGAACAAGAAACAAGGAGGCTCAAAAAGTTTAGAAGCTTGTTATCCACCAATTAGAAGAAGGGTCTTTCACATGGCAATACAGTTAAACAGTACTGTACAGAGCAAATCATGTGACAACCCGAAGGCACTTGGTGAATGGTGATATATACAATTGGTGAAGGTGAAGGTGCAAGTGCTAAGTGAACAGCGTGAATGACGCATAGTGACAAAGAATAATACAGTGATGGCTCCACAGGATCAAGTTACAGTCACTTAACACCTTGAATGCTATGGGGATTTTTCCCCTGTGCTGGGAAATCATGAACACCATTATTCATGACGAGCTGGGCTCGTCATCAGTGTAGCAGGAGGCTACTGCATGACGAGCCCAGCTCGTCATGAGCGTGGAAGGGGTTAAATCATGGTACAAGCAAATCTACAGGAGCACAAAACGTAAAATGCACCATCTAATTATGCTGTGATGTCGACGGCGTTTCGATCCCCGTGAGTCGGGATCGTCATCAGGACAGGATTGTCGATGAGGGCAGTGTTAATCACGCAATCGATGTGGCGCGAGTGGCTGGAAACCGGGCGGTGGCTCAGGAACCGGCGGCGCCTGAGTGAAGCAGGGCAGTCCAGGGCGATGAGGGCTCTCGAGGCAGTGAATGCAAAGCTACAGCTACGCCCTTGACTGCTTCACTCAGGCGCCGCCTCGCTGGTCCTACCCACGGCAACTCATTCACTATCAGCCGCCGGTACCTGAGCCACCGTTTTGTGCAATACCTCTAATCAACTGGAGTACTTTCTACTGGCTAATCAGTAAGTGCTACCTCGTTGGGTAAATGTATGGTTCCTACACTGCAGCTGCGTAAAGGGACAGAAAATTTGCCTCCAGTGACCGTGTGTGCCTGTAACTTTGGTCCCTTGAGTAATCTGCCCATCACAAAAAATATATATATATGCCCGCGAGCGAATTTGCGAATATTGCGACAATTTCGCGAGACCCGCGGATCGCGAAATTGCCGAAAATCCGCAAATTTCACGAGCGGAACGGATTTTTGGCCCATACTTACACACAGCCAGCCACGCATCACAATGACTGTTATAGCCACTGGAAACTGAAAATGCACACAAACAGCCATGCATCACAATGACACCATCAAGAATCAAGTACTTCACCTGGCGCAAATTTCACCCTGGCCCACTCCAGACTCGGGGATTCACAGCCAGGGTCAGAAGACTCAGCACCAGATGCCTGCTCTGACAATTCATCCACCGTTCAGGCTCAACAATCGCAGTCTCTAAGTCAACAAGCCCTTGCTTTATCATTTCAAACAACACTAGAAGGGTCCGAGAGGCCTTCCCTCTGCGCCAATGAAAGTTACTGGAATTGGCAACTTTCCATGCAAGCATTCCAAAGGCAAAGGAGTTCTCACGTTCCTTCTTCATTCTCACATGTTCCAGCCTTTATCTTAACGAAGCTTATGAAAGTCTCCAGCAGTACATCCAACAATAATAAAGCAACCTTGAACGTGAATAACCTAACAACTTGAGTAATCGGGGGGGCCTGCCTGCGTGTGCAAAAAACTCGAGCAAGACAGAGACAGAATTCAAGATAACCCGAGGGCATGTCAAAGGCAATAGTAAGAACTTCAGAATACTTCCCAATGTACAACACAATGCACATTTGTGTACCACTGCTCATAACACTGCACTTTGAAACTAAAAAGTACATTCCACACATCTCTCTCTCTCATGCTTTCAAATGCAAATCCCACACGTTCTGTTCTTGGCACTGTTCTACTTTGTGACCCTCCCACTTAAAAACTACGAGAGATATGAAAGAAATCTTCAAGGGAAACAAGGCACATGGAGGGCAGGCTAGGGCAAAATAAAACACCAAAAGTCAATTAAAATCATGGTAGTCAAAGGTCATCATGTGGTTCCAAACCATAGGAGTGCCTCTGGCACTACAGTGACAGTGTGTGCGCCTTTGCTTGGGACATGTGATGGGTTATGATGAGTGTTTGAGTGCTTCACATAAGGGGAGTGATGTGGGTTTTTATAATTCATTAACAATCTACATAGTTTTTGGACCATTTTTAAATTAATGGCATTTTTATTATTCATCATAATTTATAATGTTAGCAATGTGATCTGTATGGGTGTCTGCAATGTATAAAGTTATTTGACAATTTTTCTTATTTATTCCGAAATGGTGGTTGCCTTTGTGTTCATATTGGCATTCACTGCCTCCATTGGATTTCTATCTGATTCCCTTGTCATACCTGTGAGTGGCTATGTGCCATGTTTGACTTACCCCAAAGCTTGGCTGGACTAGAATTGAGCTTTTCTGGTTTGTAGATCCATTTGATAAGAAGTGTCTGTAACTTTTTTTTTTGAGTCCTCATTTCACCATTGACATCTGCGAAGTTAACAATAGAGACCCGTTCCAACCTGGGCGCCCAGGGGCAATGTTCTTGCGTTTGCCTTGGGCCAACCAGGCCAGCTTCTTTGTACGAGGCTTGGTGTAATCATAGGACCTTTGAGGCCTTAGACCAGCCTCATTTTCTTGCCCCACGGGATCAGTGGTGACCAGATGTTATTATCCCCATTATCTACCAAGCCCAGGTCCAAGCGCCATACCCAATGCAGCACCAAACCAATTCTCTTTGTTCTTTCCACAGTTTACAAATCTCCCTGCGGGGAATCAAAACCAAACAGAAAAACAGGCCCACTTGCACCACAGAGAGCTGGCTTATAAGATCATTATCCAGGCCGAAGAAGACTCGGGCTGGATTAAAATACAGCTTGATTTTAAAAATGCCTTCCAGAGCACTCTCTACATTAAACCAAAAATCTCTCAAAAAAAATAATCAAAAAAGATATGAATATCCTCCGCCTCAACCAAGTCGCATCCAGGACACTTGGGAGGTGGACAGGAAACAAATTTTGCAAATCTTTTGGGCGTATAGTACAACCTATTAACAACATAAAAGTGATTCTTTTTAAGAGAAACTGGTTTAACAAACTTATATAGGGTTTGAAGAGATAGAGCATATAGGCTAACAGATGCATCTCCCAATACGGTTGAATTCCATACAAGATAAGAGGGGGGAAGCTGTACATCCTCAGCATCTAGAAGGCTCCTATACCAGAAACCTACCTCCTGTTTTCTTGGGTTTGCATTCTGGAGTATATTTTCAATGTCCCAATTTCCACCTATATATGCTCCTTCTCTGCTGAAAACCAGGTACGTAGTTGCAAATATTTAAATCTAGAGAAGGAGTCCCCAATCTTTGATCTCAAAACTTCTCAGGGAAAGACTCCATCAGCTGATACGAGGTCAGACCAGATCTTAATTTCTGCCTTCTTAATGGGGGACGCTAAACCATCTTTCAAACATTCGGCCAGTCCCGGGGAATCCCAGATTGGGGCAATGTCTGAATAATATTGTATCCCCATCTCATCCTTGACTTTATACCACACATTAAGTACTGATTTTAAAACCTTTAGACAAACCTTCTTAAAAAACCTTGGCGCCCCGATCTTATACAAGAATCTGATGTCCCCTCCCTCAAGGTTAGTCATTACCCTCAAAATCCTCCCCCAGTTGGAATCATCAGGGCTTGAGATAAGACAACGTACGTTTTTAAACTTGAAGGAAAATGAATACCAGAGCACGTCCGGCAGAGCTAGACCGCCCTTTAAGAGTTTTCGTTTTAACTTCTTCCAGGACAACCTGGAGTTTTTATTAGACCATATGAAGCTGCCTATTTTACTTTGGCTTTTACCCAAAAGCTTATCTGGAAAATCACGAGGAATGGTGCTAAATAAATACGTCAATTTAGGCAGAATAACCATCTTGACTAGATTTACGCGACCATAAATTGTAAGAGGTAAGTACTCTCATCTAGAAAAGAGATGGTCAATCTCCTTAGCCACTGGCCTCAGATTAACCGGGGGGATATTATTAAATCCTGTACTATGGTTATCCCCAGGTACTTGAGCTCTTTACTAAAAGTACCAGGCCAATGATCAACACCCCAACACATTACCTCAGTCTTGGTGGAGTTAACTGAGTATCCAGAGTACAAACCAAATTCATTCAGGGTAGTTTCTACCCTGGGGAGCACCTCCACTGGATTGTTGGTATAAACCAGCAGGTCATCCGCATATAGAGCTAATTTACAGCTATATTCTCAGGCTTGGAAGGGGGTAATTTGTTTGTCTAGTCTTAATGTTTGGGCAAGAGGTTCAATATATATATCGAACAAAAGGGGCGAGATGGGACACCCCTGGCGTGTTCCCTTTTTAACGCTGAAGCTCGATGTCAGTGACTCGTTTAGGAGGATAACTGCAGAGGTGCCCTCGTAGCATCTGGTAAGAGTTTGTACAAATGTTGAACCGAATCCCATCATTTTTAAAACCTCCCAAAGGAAGGACCAGTTGACACGGTTAAACGCCTTGGCTGCTTCATATGCAGCCACTGCCAGGGGCTCCGACCGTGCCAATGCCAGATCAATACTACCTATTAGCTGTAGAGTTTGTTCCTGGATGAACCTACCCGGATGAAGCCCTTTTGATCAACATTGATCAACTGTGGAACTATCTTGACTAACCTCCCTGCCAATATGCTGGTAAAGATCTTATAATCCACGGTGAGCAGGGAGATTGGCCTATAAGAGTCTGTATTGAGGGGGTCTTTTCCCGGCTTCAGGATAAGCACTATTGTGGCCTCCTTCCATGACGGGGGAACCCTCCCTTCTGAGCTATAGATGTAATTAAAAAGCTTACATAGCCTAGGAGCTATAACCTCCTGAAGGACCTTATAAACTTCACCCGGAAGGGCATCCGTCCCTGCAGCTTTATTGTTCTTAATTTTCTTTATATGGAGTTTGATTTCCTCTGCCGGGATGGGACCGTCAAGCATATCTCGGCCTCACCTGTAAAAGTTGGCAAGGCCTTATTTTTTCAGCCATTCCTGAATACAATTAATGCTTGGAGTGGCATCCTCTTCGTAGACTTTAGAGAACATGGTAAGGAGGCACCTCTGCATATTCTCTTGATTACAAGAGATAGCCCCTGTCTCATCTATGATCAGATAGTTGATGTTATTTTTTACTCGATCCGCCTTTAGCTGCTGTGCTAAAATGGCTCCTGCTTTCTCTCCATATTCATAGTTTTCCATGCTATGAACTAACCATTGTGCCTTTACTTTTTGATCTTACTTCCCCCTATACTCTAGTCGCAGGTGTTCCAGGTCGCTAAGAATTTGTGACAAGTTATCCGGTTGGCAACTCAACCTCGCTCTTTCTAATTTAGAAATCTTATCTTCCAATTTTTGGAATTCTAGCGCCACATCCCTATTCTTAGCACATATCAGGCTGTGTAGTAAGCCGCGAGTATGGGCCTTGAATGCGTCCCAGACGTAATCAAATGATGTCGAACCCATATTTTCGGAGAAATAGTTAATAGTAGATGTTTTGATAGCGGTAACTATTTACTGATTGGATAGCTTTGCCCTTTTTAATGTCCACCTGGGTGGGGTTAGGCTTAGACCTTCTCACAGAATATGAAAAGGTGATAGGGGCATGGTCGGATAAAATGCTTGGAAGAATAGTAATATCCTGTAGATCATCTAAGCCCGATATATCCATAAGAATATAGTCGATTCTTGAGGAGTGCCCATGCTTTTTACTAAAAAAGGTGAAGCCTGGCTCTACCCCCTTCTTAGCCTTTCAGATGTCTACCAGTCCATGCTCATGGATCATATTAATCATTGCCCGACGCGTACGTGGGGCAGCAGTATGCTGGCTGTAGTTTGACCGATCTTGAAGGGGATTGAGAAGGAAATTGAAATCACCCTCAATTACCACCAGAGTGGTGACTTCTGCTAATTTGGTATGTACTCTGAGTAGACAGGCAGGGTCGTCAATGTTAGGGCCATAGTAGGATACCATAGCAAGCTCGATGCCCCAAAATCAGCTTGCACCATAATCCATCTGCCAGTTTGGTCTGTCAGCATGGATTTTATGGTGCCACCGGCTCCTGTTCTGATTAAGACTTCAACTTCCTTATTATAAACTCTCTGTTTGGAGCAGCAGATCAGTCCCACCCATCTGTATTTTCCAAAGACAGTCTTACTCTCAAGGGAACTTAAATGAGTCTCTTGTAAGAGGAACACTTGAGCTGAGGATTGTTCTAGATATTTCATTATCAGCCTTTGCCTTCGTGGGCAACGGAGCCCATTGACATTCCACGAGACAAACCTTATCCTAGCAGTCGTCATGAGTTACTGGTTCTTCTTACCTCCCTCCCATTAGCTAGGCACCCCGTAGATGACTTATTCATTAAAAGGAAGAAAAATGTAGAATAAGGACTCATTTTTTAATTTTCTTCAACTGTAACCCCACCCGTGCACCCCCGCCTCCACCCCGTGACCCCAGCAGTCCTTCACCGTCCTGGGGAACCCTCCCGTCTCCTCTGAGCATACACTGTTTGGTCAGGAGCCCCCCCACTGTGTGTGGCTGAGTGATAGTTACACAATTAGAAAAAGGAGATATACTGAACCTGCCATAAGCAGCGGAATTCTACAAAACTATACTTTTCCCCTCAATTTTCTATTTCCTTGTTTTATTTTTTATTTCACAGTTACTTATCATTTCATTAATGGCTCAATACCAAACAGGTCCCTAATAATTATATCCCGTTATTGCTTCCGCTCTCATTTCCTTTTCTGATTTTATCTATTAGGGTATCAACTTCCTCTATTTGCCGCAGATTGTACATGTGGTTATTCCACATGATCCGAAGAGATGCGGGAAATTTTAACTGAGTCCGAGCCCCTAAAGAGTTCAGAGTTGTCATCCTCTTGCCCAATTCCCACTGCTTCGTGGCAGTGATGTGGGAAACGTCCGAACGGATAGAGAAGGAAAACGGACTGAAGAAGGAAGTGCACTTTATGTGACCGGCTTTCAAGGCCAGAGACAAGATTTTTTCCTTGATGGCATACGTAAGGAAGTTCACCAGGATTTTCCTAGAACGTTCTTTTCCGGGGTTTCTCCTATATGGGTCACGATGTACCCTTTGAATATCCCCTTCATTAGGTCCAAATCACTTCTGAGGAGTCTTTTACGATTGTTGCTTTCAAGAGAGAGACTACAAAATTCTTTATGTCACCCCCTTCAAGAGCTTCAGGAACATTTAGAATTTTAACGTTGTTTTTCCTGGAGTGATTTTCGAGGCGCTCGATATCCTCCTTCAACTCCCTATTCTGTTGAACCAGCTTGTCCATCATTGCAGTGGAAGAGCATAAAGCCTCCTTAATCTTGGGAATCTCTGCCTCAAGGGCATCAGTTCTCTGAGAGACCTCTTCAACTTCCTGCACCAATAATTCGCAGGAGGCCTGAATAGCCACTTGATTGGCCTCTGAGATTGTGAATCTTTTGCCAATGTCCTCTTTCAGACCCAGCAGGATGTCAGCCAGTGTCCCAGGTACCGTCAATGTCTGAGGGATGGAAGGCTCAGAAGCAGTGGATATAGGAACCTCTTCTCCCTTCTCCGGTGTGTTTCTACAGACGTCTCCCTAGTCTGTGTCCTGGTTTTCCAACACCGAGAAGCTACTTGATAATTTTACTGACGCATGCACAATAATTTGCAGCCCCCTCCCATCACTTCATTAGAGGGGCCCAAAGAACCCGGAGAGGGCTGAGCAGTACTGCCCAAAAGAGCAGCAGTAGGAGCGTTAGAAACCATAGAGGCAGTGGCAGCGGCCATACGATGTTTTTATCCTGCCCCCGGTCAGAGGTAGTAGCGGAGAGGACCCTGTAGTAGGGTTTCAATGATTGCATCATTTTAAGCTTAGTACAAGGCCCCCCTCTTGCTTTTTTCCTGCCTCTTCCTTTACCAGGGAGAGTACTATCCACAATATGACTTTCCTTCCCCTGTCTGGATACAGCCTTGATTTCTATTATAAGGGGTGCGGTTACAAGAGGGTTGGGTGCAACTGGTACACTATTGGCGACCCTATTACGCAAAGTATAGCAACTGATCAGGGACTCACAACTAGGGTTACTGCTGACTCGCTTCTCCATACAGTTCTCCTGTACTTTACTTAAAACAGTACCGGCAGCTTCAATTAAAGGCTTTAGAGGCTTTAGAGAGGCTCCATCACCAATACTCCCCACCAGTTTCCGAGCCTCTGCCCAAACCCTTGGGGGAGAAGTAAACGAGACGATACCCAAGCACCCAGGGCCCCCCTCACCTCGACTTCCACACCGGGAGGCTCCTACCACGCTGAAGTTTCCTTTAACAGAGAGCCAGTCCTCGCCCTCTTGCCAGGCCTCCTCCGCAGCATTCTCTCGGCTGATTACCAACCCGGCCACACCCTCAGGACCAAGTGAAACCAATCCCCCGAGGCCAAAATGCCGAAGCAACCGCCTGGGGTTTTTCCGCCACTCCCTAGCAGCGCCTAGAGCACGGAGCCACGGGGGCTCCAACACCGCTCCGCCCCCGGCGCCACAGACCATCGAGTCCGTGCCTCGATTGAACTCGCACGGACTCGCTCGGGTGGTCCGGAGGTCACTGGAGAGGCGCAAACGGACCGCGAGCAGGGGTGAATACTGGTGAGGTTAAGTTAAATTTAGGAAAGCATTTTTCTCACGATAGCATTATCGGGGGAAAAACCCCCACGAAGAACAGCAGCCGCCGGCTTCTAGTGACGGTTCAAACGCCACACACCAGGGAGCTCTGCCGCGGCCGTCAGCTTCCGGCCGCCATGTTCCCCCAAAAACAAAACCGAAGTGTCTGTAACTTTAATTAAGTGTAACTGACTTATCGTTTTGTAGGCATGTTTTTGTCTTTTCATGTTCCTCCCTGTGCCCCTTCTTCCTATGACCTTTCCTCTCCCCACTTTCAGTGGATTTTCCTGCCAGTCCCGTCACTCCCAAATTTGCATCTAAAACATCCAACTATGTGAACATAGTTATACACTTTCTTGAAAGAGAACTCTGCGCATGAGAGATCGGACCAGTGTATGTGCAGATCTACGCAGACAATTTTGTGAATTAAATTTATGAGTACTTGAAGGAGTACTACTGCAATTCAAGTAAATGCCTATGTGAATGGCCCCCAAAGTGTTCAGTGGAGCCCACACACTGCCATGTTGAAACTTCAAATGTTTAACAATGAGTGCACACACCAATAGGTTTTCTTTGTATACCATCCAAGCCTTCTTCAGGACCTCCTCTTGTATCTCAGTCTTCCTTCTTCACTGCTACAATTCAGGAAAGGTCTTAAAAAGCACATATTCACAATCGTATTACAATGCTACACTGTATCCAATACCTCTCTCACTTCACCGCTATGTTTCTGATTCCCTCAGTATTGTTACACACGTACTAGCCTCAATTCACACTGTAAATGTAACAGAGTGACTTCCTATCCTTCCACTGTACGTCCACATTTGCTATGTATAATATTGCTTTGTATAGTTGTGTTTTCCCATACAAATGTCCTTGTAATTCCTAATGCTCTTGTCATGTTACACTATTGTTTGTGTACAATCTTTTCGGTTATAAAAACTGTTAGACAATTGTTGAAGAATTGCATACTGCCAGAGAGCAATCTAACTAGAGACGTTTTAAGGCAGGGGCAAAGTGGGCAATTGCTCCTGGCCCCTGCCTTCCAGGGGGCCCCCTCCAAAGGGTAGTTTCACCCTAGCTCACTTCCGTATATTATTGTATCTTCACCTTTAACATATTATTCAACATCGTTAGGCAACATGGGGCTTGAATTAGCCAAATAAGGGTGATAGGACTCAAAGTTGTTCCAAACAGGTGGCCCCAAAATCTTTCTTGCCAGGGGCCCCAAAAATCCTTATGGTGGCACAGAATCTAACCTACAGTTCCGTTGCCTGCTTGCCTTTGGCAATCACTTGTGTGGGAAGATCACCACTAGGGCGCTGGTGCAAGGGGTTTCTCTACATGCACCCTTTGTTACAAGTTCGCATTATGTTTTTAAAATGTGCATTTTGCGAATGGCTCAATACCTGTATTTTCGTTTTTAGCCCTGATTTTCCGGTCTTACCAATATCAGAGAATTGTGCACGCTTTATGATTTATTTTTACAATTACCACCTTTATTTTTAATGTGTACAAACTTTTGCTAAATGAGTGCCTGCATAATTAGCACTGTAACTTTTTCCCCATGTGCATTAAACTGTAATTGAGGTTGCCGGTATTTCACTTCACTTTGTTCCTTGAAGGCGCCGGCAAGATGTATCTGTTTACATTCTTTTTGCTGATATAGATAGATTCTTTTAGTCTGAGAAAAGGGGATAGCTCGACTGGGAATACTTCAGTAATGAAAGCAAGTACGGCTTTTGTTTCATATTACATTATTTCCAAGAGAAAGGAAGTTAAATGTATTCTATCAGAGATTTTTTCTTACTTTCATGTTTTCTTTGGGGTTCTGTAACTTCAGTATAAAAGCAAGCACTGCTACCATTTTACAACGAGTTACTGCTCGAAAAAACACACACTTTTGTATTTCTTTAAGAGTATTCATTTCAGTGGCACAAGTCAATGCTGAGTCAGAGTCAGAGGTGAGTCTTCCATGTATGCAATGGGCAGGGGCGGCTGGTGACATTTGAAAGTGGTGTGGCGTAACATAATTTGCATATTGCACCGCAGCGAGCGCAGCGAGCGAGCCCGAATCACCTTGCATCCATCCATACATCATTCATGCATCCATCCATCCATCCATCCACCCACCCACCCATTCATCCACCAATTCTGCATCCATCCTGCATCCATCATTCATTCATGCATCCACCCATCCATCCAGCATCCATCATTCATTCATGCATTCACCCATCCATCCATCCTGCATCCATCATTCATTCATGCATCCACCCATCCATCCATCCATCCATCCACCCATCCATCCTGCATCCATCATTCATTCATGCATCCACCCATCCATCCATCCTGCATCCATCCATCATCCATCCATCCACCCATCCATCCACCCATCCATCCACCCATCCATCATCCATCCTGCATCCATTCCTGCATCCATTCGTGTGTCTACCCATCCATCCACCCATCCTGCATCCATCATTCATTCATGCACCCATCCATCCACCCATCCATCCTGCATCCATCATTCATTCATCCACCCATCCATCCACCCTGCATCCATCCTGTATCCATCATTCATTCTTTCACCCATCCTGCATCCATCCTGCATCCATCATTCATTCATGCATCCACCCATCCATTCATCCACCCATCATTCATCCATCATCCATCCATCCATCCACCCATCCTGCATCCATCATTCATTCATGCACCCATCCATCCACCCTGCATCCATCCTGCATCCATCATTCATTCATCTACCCATCCACCCATCCTGCATCCATCCTGCATCCATCATTCATTCATGCATCCACCCATCCATTCATCCACCCATCATTCATCCTGCATCCATTCATGCATCCACCCATCCTGCATCCATCATTCATGTATTTTTATGACCATATAACTTGCACACAGCTTGTCAGTGTTTAATACCAGTCTCAAACCTTGTACTCCAGCACCAATGATACATGATTAATATTAATTGTTTTTAAAAACATGTATTTATTCGACACCAATTTCACACCTTAGTCGGAACATCATTTTTATTTGGTTTTTTAACATATCTATTTATTTAACACCAAAGTAAGTCATGTATACATTTTTATGGTTCGATAAGAGGCTCGAACCTGGTTTCCCAGCACCAAAGTCGGCCGTGCTATCCGACAGGGGTTATGTAACCGGGCTATGTATTGACCAGCCAATCCTGCGCCAGGATTGGCTGGGGGGGCACCATGACTCCTCGCCCAGTCGCCCTGTGTAACCCCGGGGGCTGCGGCCCGCCCCCTGGTCCTCTCTCTAAGGGGAAATTCACAAGAAAACGATCTGCGCATGCGCGGGCATGTTTGTGCCCAAAAATACACTTGCGCAGCTGCAGCAGCCCGATCCTCCCCCCGCCCCCTTGCGCACTCCGGGAAGGTCGGGTGTCTCCCGGTTTCCCGGTCGGCACATAGCGCGATTTTTTAAAATAATAGTGACGACGTGGTGGGTCCATGGGGCTTAGTGGGGCTTCGCCCCTACGCCCCAATGGACGCACCGCGCCGGGCAATGGGGTAGTGCTCATTGGATATTTACACTACCACTCTTAGGGTATAATATGGTACGGACTTGCACAGCTCTGCCTGTATTTAACATACGTAGGGCGAGATGTAGGTAAATTCAATTTAGCGAGTCCTTAATAGCGATTTTTATCGAATCGCCATTAAGGACTCACTAAATTGATGTCGGTCGGAATAGCTAGAATATTAGCGATTCCTCAAAATTCCTTACTAACTAATCGCAAATTGAGATTTGGTAATAAGGAATACCTACCCATTCATTCCTACGGGCTAGGAGGCCCATAGGAATGAATGGGAAGATATTCACTATTTGCGATTTTGTATTAAAGAATTGCAAATAGCAGGAGCTATTTCAAGGTTGCCAGGGTGTCAAAATGTGCATGTGTGCACATGTTGCGCACATACATGCCCTAAGGGCATGAATGTGTGCCACATGGCACTTTAAAAAAAGCAAAAAGTGCTTTTTTACAGGAAATTGCTAATTACCACCAACTTGAAGTTGGTGGTAATTAGCGATTCCTTAAACCTAAAGTGCACTTTCTTTTGTGCTACCCACATTGCATTTAAGTCATCACAATTAGTGATTCCTTAAATGCAAGAGCAAAATAAGGAATCGCTAATTTTGCAATTCCTTATTTTGCTAGTTGGTTTAAATTCACCTATATTGCTCTCAGCCAAATACTGGTCGGTAACACAGAAATTCTGCGAATTTCTGCAATACCGCTCGGTATTTAGCCACCTACTTCTGGCCCATGGGGGCATACTTACAAATAAGTGGCTGAGCATGTCATTAGCCTCCTTGCCTTAACGACACGCTCTGCCACTTCTGGTCAAGGCAGCAGTTCCTTTAGAGCAGCAGTCCAGCTGAGTGGTAGTCTTTTCAGCAGCATAGCAGTCCTTCTTCCTGGTAGAGTATCCACAGGTCAAGAAGTGCCCTGAAGATTTGGTGGCTGAGGTCTAGTATTTACACAGATGTGCCTTTGAAGTCGAGAGAAGCTTTGCCTTTGAATTTCACAAATACCCTACCTTCCTGGCCCTGGATATAAACTAAATACAGAGGGTATGAAGCCCTTTATGTGGAGCAAGAAACAGCCTATTCAAGTGTAATAGGGACCTGGCCCAGCTCCTTCCTTCCATCCTGGCAGTGATGGCACATCCAGTCACACCTAAGCTCCCCATTGTGCGTGGCTGTCTAGGAGGCATACTCAAAGTCCAACTGCCAAATACACCCTGTCATGTGTCTTACAGACAGGGTGCAGGGACTAAATGACTCAGGCACAAAATTGTCAACTTTCTAAAAGTAGCATTTTCAGAATTGCAATTTCAAATCCGATTTAACATAAATATAGGATTGTAAATTGTGAACCCAAAGACTCCAAACATGAAGGAGTTACCTATTCCCTTTTGGAAATTAAACTTTTAAAACTGAACAAGGACATTCAAATGCTATCATATGGGAGAGGTAGGCCTTACAGTAGTTAAAAACAAGGGAAGAAAAAAAATGTATATATGACGTTATTGTTAGGCTCAGATTTTCCACACACAAAACCATAGAAAAACAGAATGTTACAGTTATAGTTGTCTCACGGAACTATAACTTGGGCCCTATGGTAACCATAACCCATGTTCCTGACATGCACAGTTTTCTAATCAACAATTTCACTGCAAATGCTGCATTGATATTATCAATGATGTTGAAGCAAATGTCATGAGTAATGTTATATGTCACATAATTAGCAGTGAATGGTAAGGGTGTGAATTCTGGTCACCATACGGCACAGGTTATAGTTACTTGTGATAACTGTAACTATAACTGTTGAACATATATGGCTTTGTTTGTGTAATATCTGGATCTACCTATAACGTCTCTGTAACCTTTGTTTTTAGTAAATGTCTATGGATTTTTAAATTGCATTTCCTAACTATACCGTCAATGTAATCTTTGTATTTTTCAGTGAATTTCGACTTTTTTTACTCCTATTTCCTAACTATAATCTCCCTGTACATTGGGTGTGTGAGTACCTTGGGTGTGTGAATAGGTATGTGAGTGGTTGTGTGGATGTGTAGGTGGGTGTGTCAATGTGTATTGGGTATGTCAGTGCATGTGTGACTGGCGGTCTGGGCCTGTAAGTGTGTGAGTGGCAGCGTGGGTAAGTGAGTGACTGTGTGAGTAGCTGTGTGAGTGGCTGTATTGGTTTGTGAGTGGGTGGGTGTGTGAGTGCCTGTGTGGGTCTATGAGTGGGTGTGTGAGCGGTTATCTGGGTCTGAGTAGGTGCATGAGTGGCTGTATGAGTATGCACTTGGGTGTGTGAATATCTTTTTGGGTCTATGAGTTGTCATGTGTTAGAACTGGGTTTTCTGCAATTCATAGTATACACCCTGTACAAACAGTGTAAGAACATAGATTATGAGTAAAGCAAGACTAAAATGACAAAAATCCAATTAGGAGAACCAGAGTTATGAATTTTTAAAGATTAAATCAAAATGTAGTACTTAGAAGAAATTTGTGTTTAGGGGTAACTTGACATCTTGCTGGACCGGGGTAAATCCAAAGTTCAGACTCACCACAATGGAGGGCAGGCCGGCTACAGGACTATGAAGACTCAATGCTTCAGTTCCGATCCACACAAAAGATGAAGGCTTTGTCGTCAAACCCCTTTACGATGCAGGCAATGCGTCATCGTCGAGCCGCGCTTCCGGCACCATCGAGCCGCTGAGTCCATCAAAGCAATATTGTAGAAAGTCATTACTGCATCAAGGAATTTAGGAATTTAAAACATTTGTACAGCGCAGCGTTCACCATACGGTTTCTTGGCGCTATAGTAGTGGGTCCAGCAGCTGAGGGCAGAGTAACCAGGCACAAAGGAAAATGGGCAGGTTACGAAGGAAAAGCCTGTCGAAACAGAAATGTTTTAAAATCTTTACGGAAAGATAAATATTGTGTGGCCAAGCGTAGGTGATCAGGGAGGGAGTTCCAGAAAGTGGGAGCCAAAGTTGAAAAATTGGCTCCACCCCACTTTTTACGCTTAAAACGTGGAATTTGCAAAAGGGATTTAGAGGAGGAGCGAAGCTCTCTGATCGGGACATAATCGTGGATCAGAGCGGAGATAAAAGCGGGGGCAGTGCCCTGGCGAGCCTGAAAAACCATACAGCCGTCTTTGAAAAGGGAGCGTTCCTTAACAGGGAGCCAATGAAGCTCCTTTAGGAGGGGTGTGGAATGGTGAAAGCGGGGGAGACCATACACCAACCGGGCCGCTTGGTTCTGGATCATCTGGAGCTTCCGCAGGCTGTATGCAGGGATGCCGATGTATATGGCATTGGCATAATCCAGCCGCGAAATCACCAGTGCGGACATGATCAACTTAAGTGCTTGGGGGGAAAAGAAACGGGAGACAGTGCGAATGGTTCGAAGAGTGAGAAAACAGGAGGAAACAACTGAACTGATTTGTGAGTGTAGAGTGAGTTGATTATTCATTTTGACACCCAGGGTTTTGACTGTGGAAGAAGGAGTGGGGGAAGTACCAAAAGAGGAAGGCCAGAAAAGAGAATTCCAGGGACTGGAAGAACCACCAGTGAGAACCAACTCGGTTTTATCCGGGTTCAGTTTGAGATGGTTGTGGTTCATCCAGTCCCTGATGAAAATCATAATAGATTGGAAGTTTAAGATAGAGAGGGGTGAGGAAGAAAGATTGAAGATGAGCTGGAGGTCATCCGCGTAATTGTACACGGTGACCTCCAGCTGCTGAAGTGCAAGGATTAGAGGAAAAATATAAAGGTTAAACAATAAGGGAGAAAGAGAAGAACCCTGGGGGACACCACAAGTGACTTGTAGAGGTGTGGTAGTGAAATCCCCCAGCCGAACCGCCTGGGTGCGGTCCCTCAGGAAGGAGGAAAGCCAGACCAGGGCTGAGCCCTCTATTCCCGCCACCCTGACACGCGAAAGTAGGATGGTATGGTCCACCGTGTCAAAGGCGGCGGAGAGGTCGAGGAGCACCAGCGCCTGATGATTGTCGTGATCCATACCCTCCCTGAGGTTGTCCAGGACCGACACCACAACCGATTCGGTAGAGTGCCTGGGACGGAAGCCGGCCTGGCGAGAAGCTAAGCCTCCATTTGCTTCTACGTGGGCGCTGAGTACCGAGGTGACATGGCGCTCAAGCACCTTGCCCAGGTAGGGTAACAAAGAGATGGGGCGGTAGTTTGCTGAGATAGAAGGGTCAGCGCCGGGCTTCTTTAAAATGGGCACTATTGTGGCTGATTTAAGAGCGGGAATCACCACTCCCTCAAATTTGATGGTTCTGTACAGCAGAAGTCACCTTTCAAGGCCCAGAACTAGATTGGCACCACTTGGCACGACAGGACTCACAGATGATAGAGTCTAGGTGATGTTGCAGTGTTGAAGGAAGTATTTGATTGCCTTGAGACCTCAGAACAGGGGGCATGCCAGCAAGCCCTTGGAGCTACTCTGGGTTCAAGTGAGATGGGACCAGTACTTGTCCTCAGCAGGGAGGAGATCAGCAGGCAACAGAGCAGCACAACAATGCAGAAAAGCAGTTCTTCCAGAGCAGCAGACAAGCAAAGTGGCAATCCTTGTAGCATAGTAGTATTTATCCTGACAGAGTTATTCACAGGTCTAGTAGTGTACTGCCTTGGTAAGGTCAGAGGCACAGTACTTATACCCAGCTCAGCCTTAAAGTGGATGTGACTTCAAAGCAGACCCTTGAGGTACACAGGTCCCCCTTTCTTCTCAACTCTGGCTTCAGACTATCAGTAGGGGGTAATCAGCCCTTTGTGTGGTAAACAGGACACTGCCTATTCAGGTGTAGGTGTCAGCTCCTCCCTTCTCGCTCTGTTCAGGAAGAGCTTTTATAACGCAGATGAATGCAGATGAGCTCTCTGTCAAACCCACCCTTCCAGACTTTGTGGCTGTGTAGGGGGAATGCATCACGTTTAGCTGTCACCCACCCCAGACTTGCATTGGATACAGGCTGCAAGGCAAACAGAGCAGTAAGAGCAGAGAAATGCCCACTTTCTAAAACAGGTATTTCTAAAATTGTAAGGCTAAATCTAACATTACCAATAAAGAGGATTTATCATTTCCATTCCAAAAATATCAAACATGATGCAGCTACTCCTTTCTGGTCTGGAATTGCAGCATAAAAGTCTTTTTTTGGGAATTCCCAATGCTAACATATGAGAGGAGTAGGCCTCACAATAGTGAAAAATTAATGTAGCTGTTTGCCACTGTCAGGAAATGCAAAACTTAAAATTACATGTCCTACCTTTTACTTACATAACACCCTGCCCTATGTGTTACCTAGGCCCTACCTTAGGAGTGACTTATGTGTAATAAAAGATAAGTTTAAGGCTTGGCAAAGGGTTTATTTTAAATGCCAAGTCGAAGTGACAGTAAACTTCTTACACCTGCACTGCAATGGCAGGCCTGAAACAGGTTTGAAAGGCTATTTGTGTAGGTGGCCCACTAGGGCCATTTCATTCACAGGCCCTGCGTATATGGTACGTTACTTTACAAGGGGATTACAAGTAAATTAAGTATGACAGGTGTAAACCAATTGTACTATGTTTAAAGAAGAGAGTACATGCACTTTAGCACTGTTTAGCAGTAATGAAGTGGTCAGAGTTCCTAAGCCAGTAAAAATAGGGTCAGAAAATGAGGAGGAGGAAGGCAAAAAAACAGAGGTGGCCATTCAAAGAGGGCTATTTTCCAAAATGCCCCCCACCCCAGCCTAAAGCCGGGGTAGACTAATAAATACCTTGATAGTCTTCCCTGTTTATAGTGATAGAACATGGACATGGTCTGACTTCTGTCCCTAACCCAAGGAAAATTCGATTCACAAGGACAGCAAACAAAAGAGGCCACTGACACCTGTCAGTGTGAAGAGCCAGGCCACAGGCCATTCAGGGCTCTCTCTATGGTTTCTCAGAGTGGGGAGCAGTAGCCCTACGTGACTTGTACCCTTTCCCACTGTCCCTCCCACCAGTTCAGGGGTGATAGCTGGACCTGGTCTACAAACCCAGGTTCTGTATCCTGAGGCTAATCATGTGCCGAGCACGCCTGTACTATCTAAATAGTACAGCTATGCCCCCTCCAAGGAAAACACACTCTGCATGTGTTGCACAAGAGTCTGCCTGGTCCAGGTTCCTAGCCCCCTGTTCATCTGGCAGTTCATGGAACCCCCATGCCACAAATGGCCAAACCAGGATCAGTCTTGGGGTGCTTGGATCTCAAAGCTGGCAACTCCTTGACTCTCTGGTCCTCCCACTATGGACTGCTTCTACCTCCTGTTCCTATCTCTGGGTCTCTGTACCCTTCGATGTGTAGTGGTACCCCAAAAAAAAGAACTTGTATTGTGCATGTGGCAGCTTCCCCAAACAGCTCTCCTGACATTGTGAGACTCCCACCACTTGCTGGTCTCATGATACAGACCAGATTCTTCTTGTGCTCCCTCTGGGAACAATCCAATCTCTGGGCCTGGGAATAGTGCACCATGGGTCTCTGCCCACCCCCACCTTTTATCCTACTCTCAGAAGGGACATGGGATCCTTTACCCGCACTGCAATGCGACCTCTCTGGGTCATTGCGTACATCCCTCCTGCTCTGTTGAGGGCAACCTGAACCCCATCCTTAGGATCACTCTCAAATGCTCCTCATACGCTCTGGTACTCACCCAAAGGTCTGCCTCCTTTGCAAGTTCCCTGTGGTCTGAGTACTTACAATCAACCAAGTGTTGGCGTAGTCCTGGAAAACAGAGACTGAACATGTGCTCTCTGGCAATCAAACTGTACAGCCCCTTTAAAAGAGTTTATCATACTATCTTTCACCCAGCAATCCAATGTTTTGTAAAAGTACCCCACAAAATTATGCCAGGACTGGTGAGGCAGATTCCTTCTGGCCATAAATCTAAACTTGCATTGCTCTGGGGTGAATCCATATTTCTTGACAAAGGCCCCCTTTAAGGTGGGATATCTCAGCCTGTACCCCTTCTCTAGGGACAGTTGGGAGTCCTTCTCATCTCCATGAATATGACTCAATATGCCAGCTTCCCAAACATCCTCGGGGATCCTGGGTACTTCTAGAGCTACTGTATATCCTTGAAAGCACCCGTCTATGTCATCCCTTCCTTTAAGTCAGGCCCCAAGTCTATGAATATTTAGGGTGGGCGGAATTTGCGTAGTCGCTTTACGCAAATTTCTGCAATACTGTAAAAAATCTGTGCAAGCACGTGGATATTCTGCGAACACACGGAATTGCTTGTCCCACCTGTTTGCGATGTGTTATTTCGCGTGCTCGCTGGGAAATATATTGCTAACTTGCCCATGCGGTCGCTAATGGGCCCGGACATCTTGTTTTTCACTTGCCCCGCCCACTTGCGATGCTTATTTCCTGTTCGGGAACGTGTAATACATGTTTGCGATGCTTTTTGCGTGCTCGGGGGGGAAATATCGTGAGAACTTGCCCATGCGGTCGCAATGGGCCATCTTGTTTTTCACTCTATTGCTATGGTTCTGGGTCTGCTATCCTCCCTCTATCTAGGCAATCCTTTGTTACTGTACACTTTTTAAAATCTTTTTTATTTATTATCTATCTCTCTATTTTCCGGATTGTATATTATGAGTTTTTTTCTACTTTTTGTAGTACTTTTTCACTCTTTTTCTACAACTTGCTTTTTTCATTTCATTTACTTACTTTTCTAATTCCTCCCTTTTCTTTTCTGCCCTCCCACCCTCGTTGAGTCCCAGAACCATGGCCAAGGGCAAGGCTGCTCGCAGCCGCGGCCGCAGCCACGACCGCCTTCCCTGCCGAAGGTAGCGCCCAAATGGAGTGCAGCCACGGGCCTTATTTAGTGAGGCGGAGGTGGCCACACTTGTTTTTTGTGTCCAACACCACCTCCCCTTAACCCTGGCAGCAGGCGGTAGGCGTGGGTCGGGTATGGGCTCCGGGAGCGTCAGCAGCAGTGGGGAAAGGTTCGCCAGGCAGTGTTTCATTGCTCTGGTGTCCGGTTCACCAATAACCAGCTGATACACTGGTGTTCCGTAATCCTAGACCGGGAGAAGGACCTGCTGGACCTGCCAGGATTGGAGGTCCCGGGCTTGGTGAGTAACTATTTAATATTACTACTTTGTGTTTTTCTGCTCTTTGTTATATATTGCAAATATATTTTTTTCCGAACAGCAAGAATGCTGCTGCTTACATTGCAGGTAAATTAGGTTTAAAAATCTACTGTGATTGTTATGACACAGGTGCTCAGCGCTACTAATCTTATTTGTTTGCAACTTTGCGCTCGCTCGGCCTGATTATGTAAGAGTTTACTTTAGAGAACTTAAGTTAGGTAATGCTAGAGAGACTCTAGTCCTTCCTTTGTCCTCCTGCCACTAAGAAGAGATGGTGATGGATTGATAGGTTTAATTACTTATTAGTATTAGTTGGTAATTTTTAAGTTGTCTGCGTGACGCATCCTCTGTCATGTCACTTGCTGCTGAGTGCTGCTTACCCAGTCCTTAGTAGAACCTTTTGTAGTTTGTTTAGTGAGTGGTAATAAGCTTATCACTAGCTGAACATCAGCAGCAACCAACCAGCAATTTGGTGTATGCAAAAATGTATACATGTGTCCTTCATCTATGCATTTTTGAGGACTAAAATAAATGGAAATGCAGACTTGGTGAACAATTTACCCGTCTGGAATAGGTGGGCTAGGTCAGGTGGTACTTAGGCTTAGTTAGTATTCTGGAATCAGAATGGAACACTGGATTAATGTTCATAAATAATAACTAGATGGTCTGTGAATCTCGCAATACTACTAGTTGATCAGATTAGATAGTTCAATTTTATTGTAATTGTTGTTCCAAAAAATGTTTTTTGAGTATTTTTTAAAATGTTTTATTTGTTTCACACCAATCATTAATGTTTGTCTCTTTCTTTATTAAATCTTACATGATCAGCACCCAGGTGCAAGAAGACGGGCTCAGAGTCGGCGGGACAACAAGAACAAGGTGCTTCCCAGGGCCAGGACTACTCCTCTACCGAGGGCTCTACTGCTGGCCCCAGTAAGTCCTCCAGTAGTTAAGATTAATAATTATATTTCCCTAACGTTTACTGCACCATATTTTTTTCCGAACTATTATTTTGGTTTCCTAATTCTATTTTTTTACAAAATCTTCTTCGATCTAGATTATCTGTTTCTAAATTCTTGTTAACCCTGCATCTAACTGCCTCTGCTAAGACTCTCTGTGCTACTGCTATTAGTCTGTCTGTAGCTAAGCTTACCCAGTTGGCCACTCTTTGTTTAAAAGGTGTTCAGTCCTTTGGGTTGTCCTCTTCTAGTCTTCTTAATCTTGAGGCTTTTATACAATTCCCACCAACACAATGCCCAAGATTTTACTATTTTTGATAGGATTGGACATACTACTACTGTTGTAGGGATTCTGCACATATAGAACTTTACACAAGAAAATAGGACGTTGGTGATGGGAGGTTGGACCTTCCTCACACCTAAGTCAGAACACACCATAATTCCCTGACCGACTAACTATAGTGTCTCATTAGCTCCCCGAACTCCCCCAAGATACCCAATGATTAGACAACCCAGAACATAACACTACAGACCTCTCAGTCGCGGAAGCAATGCACACCCTTTTGCTCAGTCACTCGTGTAAGTCCACACCAAATACCAGAGAGTCTATGTAAGTTCAAAAGGTTTATTTTCAACTGACAAGCTCTGTACGTTGTTCTATAATGAAGTATACGAGCCAGCACCAACAGCAAAATGCATAAGATTAAAACAATAAACATTGTTGCACTTACAACTACAAGTCCATTGAAGACAAAAGGTGAAATCATGATAACTGAACAGTGGTGGAACAACCACCCTCTCTTTGGTAGGAATATAGTTTATATAAAATTATAAATGAGGATATCTGAGCGAATTCTGGGGGACCGCTCACCTTAGAAGAACCTAGTACTGGTTAAATCATAAGCTCTGCAAAGCTCTGGAATCTTCCATCTGTTATGAGAAAAATGGTGAGCGTTAGTATATTGCAAGCATTTCTCAGTCATGCCAAAAAGTGTCGCATTTTTATGGCTAAGCAATACGGACTAACATCAGAACTCCATCACGAAGAGGCTTGCTTTTCGACCTTGTACACAGCGCTCAGACAGTAGCAGTATGAGCTCATGTGGGCTCAAAGGTGTCTTACACAACAAGCTGTGAGGTAAGGTGCGCAAAAATAAAAGACACAAAGCTAAAATGGTTGCATGGCTCAGGCTAACTTAGCAAAGACTAGAATGACCCTAGGGACCATATAACACTACTAGTGTCTACTCTACTACCTAATTTGTACTAGTGGTGTATGTTGTATATGTATTTATTCACTTATATTTCAATCTTGCTAGTGAAAAAGAATAAATAGGGGGAGGTGTATATAGCATCTAAAACCGTGTAATGTTAGCGATAGCGATGCGGACGTTGAGGGAGCAGGAGGAGATGCAGCAGTTGCAGGAGGAGCTGCAGGGGATGAGCCAGCAGCAGTGGCGGGCAGTGGTAAGTTATATCCTTTACTTATTTACATTACACTCGCTGCATGGGTGTACACTGTACTGTTGAGACTGAACGGTTGAAGACACCCTTTACTTAGCATTAGCAATAGCATTATCGGCGGGAGTGTTGAGTAATCAATGACCTCTCTGACTTCAACTCAACTGTGAAAGTTTTATGGAGAAGACTAAAAGTCAGATCAGATGACCTTGATGGATGGGTTGAATAAAAAGGGAAAGAAGGGTGAAAGGAGGAAGGACGGGCGAGATGTAATATTTATGACTGGCAGAGAAGGATACGTGTGATGCATGCATAGGTGGCTGATAGGAATCATATGCATGGGTGGTTGAATGCCTGAAACTCCCACAAATCTTAGAGGCCAAGGAAGTAGGAGGATAGATACATACCACAAATATTATGTACTATGCTTGCAAGTGCTACTCTGCCACTATGTGTAGAATTAATTTGTCTTACTGTTTTGCTAAGAATATATTGTTACAATAGCCTTGTTTTTTCTTCTTGATATAGCGACTCCTCTCAAAGGGAAACCAGACAGGAAGGACTTGGAAGCCATGGCCCGGCGCCCGAAGCTGGAGGCCATACAAACAGAATACCGGTGGCTAGTGGTTCTGGTGAAGGAGGAGGAGGCAGCAGCAGCCGCAGCCTCCTATAATGCCCCGGGCCCCAGCCATCCCCCTCCAGTGTTACAATGCCACCGTCTGGCAGCCGCCCATCGCCACACTTCATTTTCTAGCACTGCTACCTCCCCTGTGGATGCAATTGTCGCACATTGAAGCACCGCATGGCCCACCTATTGCTTCTTTTGGTGTGTGGGAATTGGGTGTTAGGTTTTATTTATGGACATTCAATTGGTTGGACTTTTTCATTTCGAACATTGTTTGGAGTTAGGGAGAGGGGTGGGTCAGGTGTTGTGGTATTTTTTACATAGTTTATTTTTGTTAGGGGATTAAATTATATATTTATACTTTACAAATGATGTTGTTATTGTTTTGTGGATGGGGTTACTGTTTTACGTCACACTATTTCCTTGCTGCTGCAGGGTCATAACAACTGTTTGATTTAAATAATTGGCTAACTTTGTAAGACACAAACCGATAGATGTGGTACCCCTCACTGAGTGACTTGTCCTACTGGTACTGTCAGTCTCTCCTCCTAGTCTATGCATTCTGCACCTGGACTCCAGGGGTGTGTGAATTAATGAAAATATTTCCATTATTAATTATGCCTCCCCCAAACTTCTTCTCTTACCTGTGCTTGATGTTTAACTTAGACACAGTGATGGCTGCATGGTGATGATGGTTTGGTTTTCCAACATGCCATGGTTGTGGTGGTAGTAGTAGTAGACACTGCCAGTAGCATTTGCAAAAAAAGAAAATGAGACAGTCAGTCGCCTGAGAGAGACTGTGGGAGGAGTATTAGAACGAAGTACAGTACAGAACTTACTGCCAAAAAATAATATGCCAAAATAAAGTAAAACATAATGGTGGTGGGGATCGCCTAGAACAACAAGTTACAAACTATAGTTGTGTCGAGTCACTCCACTTGGCCTACACTCGATACAAGTGTAACCGTTAGTACTGTGTGGGAGGATGACAACAAATCCAATTGATGTCGGCAATTAATGATGATGGATTAGGTTCCTTTGGGAAAGAAAATTTCCTTGCAAATATACTGAGCATGGGTGGGCATACAGAAGAAGATAGTCGCCCCGCCTTGAAATTGAATTAGTGTTGCTTTCGTCCCAGCAAGCGTGTAATCAATTATTAGTGTACACTTAATTTAGTAACACCTCAATAAATCTCACAGCGTGGGGAAAGAGGATTAGAGTGTGATGAATGGTTGGGAAGGGGGATTTGGGGGAAGGTTTGACAAAGAAAAACACTACGCATGGACAAACAACAAAACACAATGGGGATCATTAGGATAGCGTGCGGAAAACCACCCCGACCACCATGGAGGTGAAAACCAACTGCCCGCCTGCACCGCGGATACACCAGCGGCCACATTAGGATCAACCGCCAGTAAAGACCGACCGCGGCGGTAGCGGGCCAAGCAAAGCCGTCCGACGCGGGCGGTGATGGCCAAAAACCGACCGCGGCGGTCGGAAAAGCTGCGGAAAAGCAACAACCCACCGCAAGGACAGCGGACACACCGCACGGGAAATTAAGATAACCCCGAGGGTGTCGCGGTCGGGACCGCTGTTACCGACCGCCGCGGTCGCACACAGGAGTGAATGGTAAAAATAGCGGAAGAGCTGCAGCATAGACACCGCAGCGTACGGGACATTAAAAACATGACGGACGATGCCAAAACACCGCAGTGATGCCGAACAGTGCACAAATAAAATCAGCCATGCCCCCCAAATACCTAACACACATACAAATATAACAAATAAAGATAAAATTAAAAAAATACCCAGGACAACACACACAACACACCTTACACCCAAAATCCACTTGGACACACCCACACAGCTGAGTATAAAGCCACCCCTTCACTAACCACAATCCTTTGCAACACTCCAGATTAGAAGGCCATACCCCACATCTAACAGGAGAGGCAAAAGAGCACAGCACACACACACATCCACCACCACCATCACACCACCTTTACACCAGCACAAATAATCCCCCAGCACACAACACATCTCACACCTCAACACCATACCCCTGCACCCACACCCCTGCACCCACAAACACCTAAACCACCACACACCATGACAACACAAAAAATGCCCAAATTCACCGAGAGTGAGTTGACAGTCATGGTCAATGAGATTGTGAGAGTAGAGCCACAACTGTTTGGTAGCCTGGTCCAACAAACACCATTAGCCACAAGGACACAAATGTGGGAAAGGATAGTCCAAAGGGTGAATGCAGTAGGGACCACCCCAAAATCCAAGAAGGAGGTCATGATGCGGTGGCATGATCTCAAGAGGGTTGTCAAGGAGAAGAGGAGTAAGAACTGGACGCTGGCGAACGTGACTGGCAGTGGCCCTCCTGTCCCACAGAAAACATTCACACCATGGGAAGAGAAGGTGCTTGCCATACTGCTTCCTGAGAGTCTCACAGGAGTAGCCGGGGGAGCGTAGGCTTGTAAGAACAAACAAATGCCAAACAACACACTGAGAAGTACTTCCTTGCAATACCTAAACACTATTACACTGTCCACCCTCACCCAACAGGTAGCTAGCCATCTGGCTTAGGAGGCCTGTATGGGGGAGGGAGGGAGGCCTGCACTACCACTCCCACCATGCCACCTGGCCCACCGCTGAGCAGGATACAGGCCTCCCCCACCCAGGAGCATGTGTCAGCCATTGCACTGTCCACCCTCACCTAACAGATAGGTAGCCATCTTGTAATGGAGCACTGTTTGGGGGTGGGAGGCCTGTATCACTACTCCCAGCATGCCCCCTGGCCTACACTCCAGCAGCATGGAGGCCTCCCTACCCAGGAGCATGTGTCAGCCATTGCACTCTTCACCCTCACCTAACAGGTACTTAGCTATCTTGCTTGTGATGTCTGTCTGTTGGAGGAAGCCCTGCACTACCACTCCCACCATGTCCCCTGGCCCACAGCTGAACAGGATACAGGCCTCACCCACCCAGGAGCATGTGTCAGCCATTGCACTGTCCACCCTCACCTAACAGGTAGGTAGCCATCTTGTATTGGAGCACTGTTTCGGGTGGGAGGCCTGTATCACTACTCCCAGCATGCCCCCTGGCCCTCACTCCAGCAGCATGGAGGCCTCCCCACCCAGGAGCATGTGTCAGCCATTGCACTGTCCACCCTCACCTAACAGGTAGGTAGCCATCTCGTATAGGAGCACTGTTTGGGGGTGGGAGGCCTGTATCACTACTCCCAGCTTTCCCCCTGGCCCACACTCCAGCAGCATGGAGGCCTCTCCACCCAGGAGCATGTGTCAGCCATTGCACTCTGTACCCTCAACTAACAGGTAGATAGCCATCTTGTATTGGAGCATTGTTTGGGGATGGGATGCCTGTATCACTACTCCCAGCATGCCCCCTGGCCCACACTCCAGCAGCATGCAGGCCTCCCCCTCCCAGGAGCAAGTGTCAGCCATTGCACAGTCCAACAAACCCACTTACAGGTAGATAGCCATCTTGCATTGGAGCACTGTTTGTGGTTGGGAGGCCTGTATCACTACTCCCAGCACGCCCCTTGGCCCACACTCCAGCAGCATGGAGGCCTCCCCACCCAGGAGCAAGTGTCAGCCGTTGCACTGTTCTCCCTCACTTAACAGGTAGGTAGCTATCTTAACTCTTCCTGATGTGTGTGTGGGAGACCTGCAATTCTGAAACGCAGCAACAGTTGCATGCAATGCATTGACATCCAACTTGTATGAGTAAATGATGTTCCTCTGCACTATGAAATTACACACAGTGTTGCCATGAATTGTACTACTGCTGACTTCATATTTGTGTAGTGTACAGACAGTCCATTACACGCAGCTGAGACAATACTTGCACAGTGCCCAACACTGACCATTCCCCATCTCTTCGAATCCCAAAGAAGACGCCGACACGGAGGAGCAGGGAGGCCGAATTCCGACCCAAAGATTGGCCTTCATATCAAAACAAGAAGAAAACTTTTTAACTGAAGTATAACAAACGAGTAAAAGTTAAGCTCTGCCAAAGAAGTAGCCTCTATTCACAAACAGGCTTATAAATCATAGAAGCTCCTTTTCATTATCATTAAACGGTGGCTCCTCCGTGCAACTAGAAGAGCACATCATTCAAAAGAAAGAGCTCAAGGAAACCTGAGGTGCCTGAGCCATTAACAATATGTGCTGAAACTACGTTGAAATCAAATCTATTTTGCAACCAATCGCTCACACAAAACAGAGCTATTGGAGTCAAATGTTTTTAAAAGTCCTGAAGAAGGTGTTAAAAAGAAAAAAAGCACCGAAACGCTGCGTCGACTACTGTTTTAACTTTGACTTATGAATTTCATGATGTTTTTTATATGTGGGGTTTATCCTTTTAGATTGTAACCCAATTTGGGAGTTTAACAATAAAATTTATGATCATTTTTTATATCACTTAAAAAATTGTGTGACTGATACTTTCGTCTGGGTGTAAAATTCTCTGGGTTCAGCTGTTTATCTTATATTTTGCCTAGTGAAGTAAATAGTCTAATGTGCAATAACATACATGATTGTCCGTCTGAAGCTAGATCTGGTCCACTAGAATACTCTCTGCTATTGTCAATAGCGAGCAAATAAAGTCAGGGATTCCTAAAAATTCTTTTCCTACTGCTACACCCCCTTCCCTGCCACAGATTACAGGGGTACCTCCAATTTGTTTTGATACATTCCCCATCTACTCCACAGGTGATGAAGAACTCACTGCTGAGGACCACACCAACGACCAGCAGAGCCAGTCTCCACCCCCGGCACATGGGCTCTCAGATGCGGAGACCCAGGACAGTTTGGACGATGAGCTCCAGCCCGGCCCATCTGGTGTGCCACAGACCCAGAGGTCCCAGGCCCCCATCCTCCCCACCACCACGTCTGCTGAAACAACAGTGCAGCAGACCCCTGCTGTCACGGCCTCTGCCTCCACCGCAGCCACCACCGTCACCACCGCCACTGCCACTGCCACTGCCACTACCACTAGTTCCACCAGTACCACCTGCAGCACCCTCCCTGTCCCAGGGGACGACCAGCCCACAGCAATGACTGTGGAGGGCAGGGAGAGAGTGTGTGGACCCACAGTGGCGATGCAAGAAGTCTGTGGCAGCAGTGCAGGTGGGAGGGCAGGATCACCACCAGACCTCAGGAGGAGTGGACACCATCCCTGGACCACTTCACCAGAGTAGTGGAGGCATACCAAGAGGTCCAGGGACAAAGTGGCCGATCGGATTAACTTTAAAGGGAGCTCATCCTGCTGATGAGGTCCATCGACAACCGCCTTATGGGCCAGCAAGTGGCGTTGCAGAGGGACAGGCCTGTGTCCCAACCACCACCTCCGTCCCCTCCTGTTGTGCCGCAGGATGACAGTGCACCATCCTCCCCTGCGCCAACAGAGAGGGATGATTCCCTTCACGCTGCTGGCCATTCAGCAGGACCCCCACCGCCAAAAAGATCTAGGGAGCGTCCAAAGAAGAGCCTGGGAGTCTCCAGAGGCACGGCACCTGCCACACGCCAGTCACGGAGCCAGCTGTGATGACAAACCTCTTCCCTACTGCATTGACTGTTAGGACTGTCTTTACCCACATTTCCTTGGCAATGGCACCTGTCTGTTGGACTGGGTCACCACATCCATGTGGACTCTACTCTTGCATCTCATTGAACAGGACTGTCAACTCACTGCTCATTCCCCACTGTCATGTAAATATTCCCGCACTAATCACATGTCCACTGTCAAAATAAAATACCTGATGCACCAGTTTTTGTGCTCTATCGTTTTATAGTACAATATTTACAATGTTCATGATGTGTCCAAATGATGTACAGTATGTAGTGCATGATTTGTCTGTAGCACCTAGGGAGACACAATAGAACAACAGTCACTGGTCTCATTGTGGCATCACAGGCAGAACACTACACAAAACATACACAAGACACTACAGGCATACTAGACAATGGGCTGCAGGTGTGTACAAATAGGGTCCAGTATACGTTCACATATGGAACGTCAATGTCACTTTTACCACACACAGGTGACTGAACGTGTGCCTGTCTGTTACATCCACGCATAGCCCTTCACAACAACAACAACAACCACACCAGACAATGTACACGTTGTACCTCGTCACCCACCTTCAAGTGAAGTAGCGGTCGATGAGCTGCTGGCACAGGTCTACTCCTTCATCCTCTCCACTGGACTCAGGTCCTTGAGCAGGTGGTGGCCTTGGTTCCTCACCATCGTCCAGGAGCGGGGGGACCCCCTTGTGGATGGCCAGGTAGTGCAGCATACAGCATGCCACAACGATCTTGCACACCTTCCCAGGTGAGTATGCCAGTGCACCTCCGGTCCTATCAAGGCAGCGGAATCTTGACTTCAGCAGGCCAAAAATCCGTTCGATTACCCGTCGGGTCCTGCCATGGGCTTCATTGTAGCGGATGTCAGCCGGGGTCCTGGGATTCCTGAGGGGGCTCAACAGCCATGGCCTACTGGGATATGCTGAGACACCTGTGAATGACAAACACCCATTGCAATGTTGCACAGCCAGAGTGCAGCAGGTAACACACAACACACCATATCAGTAGGCATACTCACCCACAATCCAAGCACGCTCTGGATGCATATATTCCATCATCCGGGGCACCATGCTGTTCCTCATAATGTACGAATCATGCGCCGAGCCAGGATACTTCGCACACACATGAGAAATAGTCATGTCCGCAAGGCACACCACCTGCACATTGATGGAATGATGATGTTTGCGGTTCCTATATATGTGCTCCGTCGCCTGTGGTGCCACCAGACCTACATGGGTGCAATCGATGGCACCAGCAACATGTGGGATGCGCCCAAGGGGATAGAAGTCACCCTTCACGGAAGCCAATTCTCCTCCCCTAGGGAAATGAATGTAGCGATTACAATACTGCATCATGGCTGCAAGAACATCCCTCAGCACCATGCTGAACATGGGCTGTGACATCCCTCCAGCGTTAGCCACCGTCTCCTGGAAGGAACCTGTCGCGAAAAAGTGGAGTGCTGCCATCACCTTGTATGTGGGTGTGAATGCCGTTGGATAGTGACGGCGAGGCTGCAGGTGGGGCTCCAATAGATCACACAGAATCTTCAGTGTTGGTCTATCCAGGCGGTCTTTCCGCATTATTGCCTCATTCTCCATGTCCTCCAGCAATGTCAGGTGACGTAGGAGATTTGGCCTCTTCCTAGTTGAGAAGTATAATTGAAAATGTTAGTGACAACCATCATAAGATGGCCACAGCACATACCATCAATGATGTCATGGAAAAAAAATCTACTGCCTGAGAGATGCAGGGCACACCAGGTGACATGGCTGGCCTTTTGATACACACAGAGGGCACACCTCTCCACTGTCAATACACAAGTGCCACAAACACATCGGAGAATGTGAATGCGCACATACTGGAGAACACAATTCACATGTGCAGGCAAGGTGCAGCAACATCCGCCAATGTTTTGGAAATTACCATGTCTGTATCATACCCATCTGCTGTACCTGTCACACCTCAATGCATCATGTAATCTCTGGACACATCCATCAACACAATGATCACAGTAAAAGGAAAATGTTCAGTTGTGTGCATGAGCTGTTGTGAATGCACCAGTCTGATACGATACAATGCAGTGACACAAGCCTTGTGAAGGTCATCACTGACCCACAACAAATGGATTTGTACCACATCATGAACACAAGCTCAAGAGTGTCAAGCATCATCAGCCTTGAAATGCAAAAGTTACATGGCAGGGAGCACACACCAAAGTGTGTCACACTGAACGTGCGTCCACCTGTGGATGACATGGAAGTATGGCATTGTGTGTACAATGATGTGCCCTTCACCATGTTGCTGCTGTGTACTGATACAGTGTTTAGGAATGACATAGCCATTAATGGTCATGAAAATAGCAGAACTAACCGCCTGTCCCTGGCGGAGTGACACCAGCACCACCCCCTTCACAAGTGCGGAAGCCATTGGCATATGGACAGGTGTACATGGCTGTGGGCATGCTCCGCCGCATGAATTGCGGTACCTACCGCCTGTCCCCGGTGGAGTGACATCAGCGCCACCCCCTTCACCAGTACGGAAGCCATTGGCATATGGACAGGTGTACATGGCGGTGGGCATGCTCCGCCGCATGAATCACGGTACCTACCGCCTGTCCCCGGCAGAGTGACACCAGCACCACCCCTTCACTAGTGTGGAAGCCATTGGCATATTGACAGGTGTACATGGCAGTGGGCATGCTCCACCGCATGAATCGCGGTACCTACCGCCTGTCCCCGGCGGAGTGACACCAGCACCACCCCCTTTACAAGTGCGGAAGCCATTGGCATATGGACAGGTGTACATGGCGGTGTGCATGCTCCGCCGCATGAATCGCGGTACTTACTGCCTGTCCCCGGTGGAGTGACACCAGCACCACCCCCTTCACAAGTGCGGAAGCCATTGGCATATGGACAGGTGTACATGGCGGTGGGCATGCTCCGCCGCATGAATCGCGGTACCTACTGCCTGTCTCCGGCGGAGTGACACCAGCACCACCCCCTTCACAAGTGCGGAAGCCATTGGCATATGGACAGGTGTACATGGCGGTGGGCATGCTCCGCCAGCGCGTAGGCGGTCATTGGATGATTTTGAATGCTGCACCATCGCTGTAGCGCACCCCGGGCACCCGCGGGGCATCACCGCCATGGAGCATTGCCTACAGCCAATGGGAGCGATAATCGCGGTGGCATGATGCACATTTGAAGAACGCGGAAGTTGTGCTCCACCAGCACGTAGGCGGTCATTGGATGATTTTGAAAGAGGCAGACCTGGACAACCAATTGGTGCTGCCTTGCAGCTTACAGACGACCCCAGGGGGCTATAAGTTTGTGGGAGTGAGCCTCACATTTCCACTGCTCACAGAGCCTGCTGCCTGGGACCCTCTCCTGCTGCTGCCTCCTGAGCCTGCTGCCTGGGACCCTCTCCTGCTGCTGCCTCCTGAGCCTGCTGACTGGGACCCCTCACCACTCTCTTCCGCCACAGGTGTTCCATGTCGACAGGGATGGCAAGGACAGAGAAGATCCGTGCCAGTCCATTCACCAGCGAGGAGCTAGAGGTCCTTGTGGACGAGGTGCTGGCACAGTACCCAAGGCTGTTGGTGGTCCCAATGTCGTGATAAGTCACCATGAAGGTAGCTGTCGGGCAGGGGGGTGGCAGACATGTAGTTGTGCAGCTGCAGTATATGACTGAGGGTGTGGGGTTGTGTCAAACACTGACAGACAAGCTGTCTCCAGGGCGAGTGTGTGTGTGACAAGGTCACTTTTTCCCATGCCTGCACCTATATGAGTGAGTGGGGAGTGTCGGAGGCAAAAACAACAGGTGATGGACAGAATGCAGAACATTGTCATACATTCACCCCAGTACAGAGATCTGGGCCTAAATCCATTGGTTGTTTTCACTCCACACCACCCCAGGTCAGACATGGCCATATGAAAATCAGCCTTGACCCTGTGCCTCATTGGAACAGTTCAGCCCGAACTGCCAAGCCATATCTTTCCTGGACCGGAATCAAGCATCCAAGGACCGGTTTCTGGCTATCAGCCGTCATCAGCCTGGATAGCTTGACTCCAGTGGTGTGGAGAGCATGGGACTCACTTCTGAGCATACACATCCCACTCAGGGCGACAAAGGCAAAAACAACAGGTGATGGACAGAATGCAGTACATTGTCATACATTTCCCTCAGTACAGAGATCTGGGCCTAAATCCATCGTTTTTTTGCACTCCACACCACCCCAGGTCAGACATGGCCATATGCAAATCAGCCTTGACCCTGTGCCTCATAGGAACAGTCCAGCCCAAACTGCCAAGCCAGGTCTTTCCTGGACCGGAATCAAGCATCCAAGGACCGGTTTCTGGCTATCAGCCGTCATCAGCTTGGATAGCTTGACTCCAGTGGTGTGGAGAGCATGGGACTCACGTCTGAGTATACCCATCCCACTCGGGGCGACAAAGGCAAAAACAACAGGTGATGGACAGAATGCAGAACATTGTCATACATTCACTCCAGTACAGAGATCTGGGCCTAAATCCATCGTTTTTTTGCACTCCACACCACCCCAGGTCAGACATGGCCATATGCAAATCAGCCTTGACCCTGTGCCTCATGGGAACAGTCCAGCCCGAACTGCCAAGCCATGTCTTTCCTGGACCGGAATCAGGCATCCAAGGACCGGTTTCTGGCTATCAGCCATCATCAGCCTGGATAGCTTGACTCCAGTGGTGTGGAGAGCATGGGACTCACGTCTGAGCATACCCATCCTACTCGGGGCGACAAAGGCAAAAACAACAGGTGATGGACAGAATGCAGAACATTGTCATGCATTCACCCCAGTACAGAGATCTGGGCCTAAATCCATCGTTTTTTTTGCACTCCACACCACCCCAGGTCAGACATGGCCATATGCAAATCAGCCTTGACCCTGTGCCTCATGAAAACAGTCCAGCCGAACTGCCAAGCCATGTCTTTCCTGGACCGGAATCAAGCATCCAAGGGGTTTCTGGCTATCAGCCGTCATCAGCCTGGATAGCTTGACTCCAGTGGTGTGGAGAGCATGGGACTCACGTCTGAGCATACCCATCCCACTCGGGCGACAAAGGCAAAAACAACAGGTGATGGACAGAATGCAGAACATTGTCATACATTCACCCCAGTACAGAGATCTGGGCCTAAATCCATCGTTTAATGAGTGGGGAGTGTTACATTGTCAGCCATACAGATCCACCGAATGTTTGCCATGTAGGTGCCAGGACAGTAATTGCTTGTGTGAGTATTTCTGTGTGCCCCTGTTGTCTGACTCAGTGTGACCCAGAGAGTCGGAGCAGTGGCTGCCCACACAAACGATAAACACCACCAGACTCACATGGTCCTTGCACCAATTCCTTCACACTGAATAATAGATATGCCACATCTGTGCCCTGTGTAATTGCAGACTTACACACTTCTGTCGATGCATAATATGTTGATGCATCTTGCATTTGTGAGATTATCCTGGACCCTCTATGCCCCAATGTGTGCATGCAATCACATCTGTGTGGGCCTTGTGAGGGGTCCCCCAGTTTTGGATGGAAGGAGGTTCCAATAGGTCCTGAGTCTGGGTCTTGCTACTGTACTGATAGATGTTGGTACCTGACATTGTGGAACTGGTCATTAACCCTTCTTTTCTCTCATGCATGCAGCTCAAGGTGAACCAGCGTAAGGCTGTGTGGAGGGCCATTACGGCACAGGTGCGAGCCCTGGGGGTATCCAACCTCCGACGCACACACTGCCATAAGAGGTGGGACGACATCAGTCGGCTTGCAAAAACCGTGGCTGAGATGACATTGGGGATGCTACCACGCACAGGGCGTTTGGCACGGCGCAGCATGACTCCAGTGATGGCCCGCATCTTGGCAGTGACTTATCAAGACCTGGATGCACGTCTGAAGGAGCATGGCAAGCAAGGCAGGGCTGGTGAGTATCTGGGGAGCATGACTTTTGCTTGGAGTGGATGCATGTGTACAGGGCCTGTGGCAGCGGTGAGCCATGTGATGTGCGTGTGTTGCTGTGCTGTGCTGTGTCATGTGAGTGGCTGCTGTGATGTGTGCTTGTATCAGGTATTGTGCCACCCTGGCCTTACTGAGCAGATACTCCCTGCTGTACTTTCCCATTGCCAGATGTGTTGGCCTCCACATGGTCATTAAGCGTTGGGATGGTGTGGGTGATCTATTATGGGGTGAACAGCAGTGTCCACTTGCTGAGTGTGAATTCATGTATGCCGACTTTGCCTGCACCATGATCGCTGATGCCCCAACATCTACAAATAATGTGCCCCAGATTACCACATGGTGCTTGCTATGGCCTACGTGGCATTGGGGACTGTGATGTCCTAATAGGTGTGTGTTTTGTCCCCTCCTATTCCCTGAAGGTCAGTTAGTGGTAACACGTGTTGTACCCTCATCATGTACCAAGGTGTGGGCAGGCCAAGTTGTGTGTGTGGTACACTTCATGTACGGGCAGGGTGTAGTGCTGTGTGGCATCAACATGGCTCACTCATGGCAGATATTCAGCGTTGCAGGCACTGTTGTGGTCTATGTTGTGTGTAGCTGCACAGTGATTGCCGGGTGTGGTGTTTACCATGTACATTTGGACTTCTCCTGTACTGCATTGCTTTGAATTTGTGTGACCAGATGATGACACTTACACAACCCTGTATCTCTCTCTAATGCAGATTCACAAGAGACCATGGAGGAACATGAGCCAGAAACCAGTGGTGGTAAGAGTAGCACTACAGCTGCAGCGGAGGCCAGTGATTGAGGGGCTGATTCACAGAACTAACTTAAGACAAAATCCTAAACTTACTACTTTTGGTATTCACGGAAGTTAGGATTTTGTCTTAAGACAGACTTAAGACAGACTTAAGACAGAATCCTAACTTAAGTCTGTCTTAAGACTGTCTTAAGTCTGTCTTAAGTCTGTCTTAAGACAAAATCCTAACTTCTGTGAATACCAAAAGTAGTAAGTTTAGGATTTTGTCTTAAGTTAGTTCTGTGAATCGGGCCCACAGAGCCCACCAGCGCATCTGAGGGGGACAGAAGTATGCAGTAGGAATCCGTGGCTGAGACACAGAGTAGCACATCATCTGATGCCAGCGGGGATGCATCCATGTTGGCAGGCACAGGGGATGGGGAGTCTGCATCATCATCTACAACCCAGCGTCCAGTGCCCAGCCTCCCATCCACTTCCTCTGGTGCTGCCCGTATCCGTGTCACTAAGAGGGGACGAGTCACATTCACACCTGGCACCGCTGCCCCTGCACCTGTCCCCCCTGCTGCCCTCAGTGCAGAGTGTGTAGAGCTCCTGCGCCAGCTCTGTGTGGGCCAGACCGCCCTGCTCAATGTCTTCAGTGACCATGACAAGAAATTAGGCCAGGTGGTTGCATACGTGGAGGGCATACACTCTGACGTGGGTGGGCTACACCGTACAGTCCAGGCGTTGTCATCCACAGTGACGTCAGCCCTTCAACAGGCACATGCTCCCATTACACCTCAGGTGCCTTTGTCAACCCCCCAGTCAGTGGCCACATCAGGTGACAGTGACCACGGTTCGCCTGCGTCACTGAAAAGATACAGAACAAGGAGCACACAACACACACAACCCAGGCACTCCATCCCCACTGAAGAGCAGGGCCACCCCAGAATGCACAGATAAGAGCCAGTCAGGGAAGACCAAGGCCAGGCGATCAATGAGGCAGACATCAGGCACACATGCTGCTAAGGCGTCACCAGCAAAATACTCTCCTGTCACTGAAACTTCACACAGACCTACCCATGCAGTGTCTGTGTCCACTGAGGAGGTGTTACATATCAGGGGTACACCTAGGAAGAGCACAGGGACACATCCACCCACCACATCTACCCCGATTCCGAGTCCATTGAAGCAGATGGAGGAGGGCACTGTACACACCACCCCTGGCACAAAGGCAAAGCAGGGCACTGTACACACCATCCCTGGCACAAAGGCAAAGCAGGGCACTGTGGAGACCACCCCTGGCAAAAAGGCAAAGCAGGGCACTGTAGGGGGTATACCAGGCAAAGAGGGGAAGGAGGTCCTGAGGCGTAGCCAGACCAAGCGTTCCGCAGGATCCAGCACATCACCAGAGGTAGTGCCAGTGTCTGGACCTTATGTGGGACAGTTGGTGTGTGTGCCTTTGGGTCATCAACACTTCCCATCAACCCCAAGACAGGGAAGCCAATTCATATTCCCAAAAAGTGGAAGGGCACCCCTCCAACCTCTCCCACCCACACTATGTCAGAAGTCTGCATGACTCCACCTCCACCTCCACCTCCACCTCCACGTGCCACTATGCCACCTGGTCCACACAGCGCTCCAGCTTGCCAAGCCACTGTTAGCCCCACAGCACCTGGGGCTCTGTCACCCCAGTTAAGTGGGCCTGCTGTCACCGACACACAGCCAGGTCCAAGTCTGCATGACTTCCAGGAGTGAATTAGCATCCCCCTCATGCGCCTGTGCCTCATACAGGTGTGCTAGTCCTGACCATTGTTTACAAGCATGGACACTGGCCCTGTTGCTCTGCTGTGTCTTGTTCTCACCTGCCTTGGACACTGCGCCTGTTGCTCTGCTGTGTTGGCCTCTCCCCTGCCTTGGACATTGGGCCTGTTGCTCTGCTATGTCGTGCTCTCACCTGTGCCTTGGACACTGGGCCTGTTGCTCTGCTGTGTTGGCCTCTCCCCTGCCTTGTGCACTGGGCCTGTTGCTCTGCTGTGTCGTGCTCTCATCTGTGCCTTGTACACTGGGCCTGTTGCTCTACTGTGTTGGCCTCTCCCCTGCCTTGGACACTGGGCCTGTTGCTCTGCTGTGTTGGCCTCTCCCCTGTGCCTTGGACACTGGGCCTGTTGCTCTGCAGTGCTTGTTGGTGTGCATGGGGGTGCACGAGATGGGCACCTGGCCTGTGGGTTGATGGGGTGTGTTGCTGTGTGGTTGGGGGCTGTGTGTCCCTGTGGTGTTTGTGCCCTGCCCATGCCTTGGAGTGGCCCTGCCTTCTGCATAGTGCGCATGTGTTGACCGCGGCGGTGACGTGACCGGGACCGGGACGTTGCTGCTGGTTGGCGGTCGATGTGTGTCCCGGATGCTGAGGGGTGCCTTGTTGTGAGGTGGGTGATGTGTGGGTGCCCATGTGGATGTGTTATGTCCCCCAGCAGGGTGTCTGTGTGGTGATTGGACCCTGTGTCGGCCTGTGTGTTGCATATGTGTATTTGCGTACCTGCGGCGGTGTCTGTGGCAGCCCATCTGACGATAGTGTTGTAGGAGGAACATCACCGGATGCATATGGAGGGCTGGATTCATGGCGGTCAGGACCGGGTCTCGGCTATCTTGCTCCGCTGTCGAGTTTCCGCCTGCTCAGGCTGGGCGATGTCTCCGCTGCAGTGCGTCAGCTTGTTTGGCCCATCCTAATTTGTCGAGCGGGGCGGACGTCATTCGGCACGGCGGAGAGTCTCGATTGGCTCCCACCGCCACGGTGGCGGGCGCACTTTGACGGCGGTGCGCGTCGCTCCGCGGCGGACGGGAAATGACCTATATTTACCTATCCTAATGTGACGGACATGAGTTCCGCTGCTCGCGGGCGGAAAAAGCTGTTTTTCCCCCCGCCACCCTCGCGTTGATGCCACTGCCCGACATCCTAATGGACCCCAATCTTGGCAGACGACCATATCCATAAATCTGTTAAGGGAGAATAAGGAAATGCATGCATAATGATGATATTGATAACTTGATGGTTAATGATAAGTAGTACTTACTAACTACTTTTAGACAATTACACAGTACAGGGCATCAGTATATTATGTAATGTACCTTGCCTGTCTGCCCTCAGAGAGACCTAAATTACATACCATTTCTGTTCTGTTGTACCAGGATTACTTTTAAAGATAACAAAGAAAATTAAAAAAATAGCTGTAGAGATGAAATATAAGTATAGAGCACACATAACAACAACACACAGTCGTAATGATTGAAGATAAAAAATGTATCAAATTATTTTAAAAAAGAGATGAATATTGATACTGTTACGGTATGTTGTTATCTTGGTCAAATTGGGGAGTTGCATCTCAGCATTCCTCTTGGTCTTCCCTTCCATGGAAGCTCTGTCCATCAATCTTGGGTGACGCCACTGCCTGCCTGGCAGATGTGGATTGGTACGGTAAGTGTGAGTTGTTTTTCCCAGTATAGCACAGGGTAAGGTCTGGCCTGTAATTGTAGATGAAAACAAAAGGGATATTGAAAAATCAAGGGAAAAAAATGCATAAATTACAGTGGAGTGCAACAAGAACACTTTCAGTGGCGGCATGGATACATCATGTCTACACTGTTTCCAGCATTAACCTACAACAACAACAACCGGACAGGACAGGCCCACAGCACCCGTGACCCATCCTCCATTTAGCGTACGTTTTTAGACAGAGGCAAACAAAGCACATACATAGCAACATAGCTATTTACAAATTAAGTGACTAAATCAATGCACCGCTGTCAGTCATATCACTACACCCGACTCAACTCCACCACTACAAAGACATCTAAGCCTGGTGTGGTTGTTGTTGACTTGTTTACCTTTTATGTCACTCATGAAATGCCCTGACATATTCCATCAACCATCTCCAATCCTACTGAGTGACTGCAAAGATATATGTCACATATATATATATATATATATATATGCATATTCAAAATGCAATGGATCGGCCTGCAGTAGAAGTACAATTTTGTTATTAAAAAACAAGAAGGGAAACATTGACTTGAGTTACTTTTAGTGTATTGATTAAATAATAGTACACAATGAATTCACTTCATGTACAACAAACAACAACACAAATCACTCAGTCAGTGTCCAATGCATGCCATCATTCATTACCTGTTCCTTCTCATCTTAAGTTAAGGGGTAGTCTCTCTCGGCTCGGAAAGGAAGGTAGCTATAGTAGTCCTCATTTTCTACTTATTTTGGAGGGACTCAAGGAGGCAACATTTTGTTTTTTCTTCTATTCTACATGCAATCATCATCTGGCTTGAGGGAAATGGATTTAGGGCGAGTCAGGACAATGGAGGAGCAGGAATCGGAGGAGTGGACTTCAGTGAAATGCAGACAGCTGCAACTGCAATATGGCAATAAAAAGACTAGAAGATGATGGTGATGGACTTGTGATTCGATGTTTGGAACCAGAAAGATAGACACACACAAATAAAAGTAAATAAGGGAGGAAGAAAGTAAGAAGTTCAAGCCTAGTTGTCAGGGAAGTATAGCTCATCCTCAAACTTCAGGGGGTCAACCAGAAGTAGGTAATCATCATCTAACACACTACTTCAGTCACCTAAGTTGCTGTCCTCATCTCCTGCATTGATTCATGAAATGTGTAGTTCGGTGACATTAAGTGCAGATTCATTTTGATCATGGTTAACCATATCACATTTTTGGGTGGGAGACTGGTCCTTCTCACCATTACAATGGCACCAGCAGCACTGAAAACACATTCAGAAGAGACACTTGCAACAGGGCAAGCCAGATAGTTTATTGCCAGCCTGCTGAGCACTGGCCATTGGGGCCTTTTCCCATACCAATACCGCAATTGGTTTTGATCAATGCAGACCTCTGTAGGGTCATCCAGATAGGCCTGGACCATTCGCTTAATGTTCAGAGGTGCTACACTTTGTTTGGCCTCTTTTGTCTTTGCATCAGCACTGGACCTAGCAAGCCCTTGCTGTAAATGCCAATCCTATACTGGTTTTACTGGGGTTGATGATCCGGTTCTTGCTGTTGTTGTCGATAGTGTTAGTGACCGCTCTGAGCCAAATGCACTTCCCTCAGGCTGTGACGCCAGATGGCCTGCTGCAGTACTTGTTGTGGGTTTGAGTAGTGGGCCTTTAATTTCCAGCTGTTTATTTTCAAAGTGAGTGGCTACCTCGGCTATCCAACTTTTGTACCGGGCAACATCCACTTCTGAAAAAGGAATTAATGTTTTAATGTTCAGTGTCGATTTGTACTGTGGATCCAGAATTGTGGCACAAATGTAATGTTTTTCTGACACAATCTTAGTTTGCACCCTTGCATTTCCAGCTAAGTGACAAAATAGGCTCTCCGCCAACTCATATGCTTTATATTTTTCCTCCACACCTTTGTACGCTGCAGAAACCTCCTTCAGCTGTTACTGTAGCATGTGCAACAATGGGATAGCTTGGTCCATAGTGCTGACTTCACGTGTGAAGACCTTGAAAGGAAGAAGCATCTCTGTCAGGCATTTAACTAGGCACCATTGGTCCATCTGAAGGGTCATGCCTTTCACAGTAGCACCCCCTCTTTGCATGACCTATTCATTGATTGGTCTGTACTGCTCAAATAGACAGTCAAGCATGTAATAAGTTGCGTTCCAACTTGTTGCCACCTCCTGGATGAGTGCTTTGACTGGCATTCTATATTCACGTTAAATCATCCTCAGCTGCTACCAGGCTTTAAAAGAATGGCTGAAACGTGTGCATATTCTTTGGCAGGTGGTCAGTAAGTTGTTGACTATGGCTTCTTTTTTCAGAAAGTCTTGAACAATAATGTTAATGCAGTGCCCCAAACACGGAACCCTGAAATAGGCACCATTGTCCATGTTCTTAAGTACATTACTGCCATTATCCGTGGCAACAAAACCAATGTTAAGCCCTCATGGGCGCAGCCATTCAAAGACCTTGTTGTTAAACTCTTCCAAAATATTTGCAGCAGTGTGAGATTTCTCATGGTGAACATGGCTACAGTTGCATGTTTCCAAGTAGCATTAAAAATCTCAGCAGTGTCAACAGCACTTGTTTCAGATATCTTTCCTCTAACACCCACAAAAGAGATCAAGTGTGCAGTGATGCACATGTTATCAGTGGCTTGGCAACTGGTCCACATGTTTGTTGTCAGGTGGATATTGTGAACAGCACTCTGCTGCAAAGCTTGTCCAAGCAATTCCAGCACATCATGATGTAGTGCTGGAACAGTAACTCTGGCAAAATAGAACTGCTGGGAACCTTCCATTGAGGGTAGATGGCTGACAAGTTCAAGGATACCCTCCCCTTCCACAAAAGAAAAAGGGAGATCGCATTGTACAAATGTGCCGTTGGATGGTTGCGTTCGTACTGCCCCTCCGAACTAAGCATGCTGTCAATGGTAGGCTGGATTATTTTCCTTTGTGGTGCAACTGTCTTCTTGAACCCAGTTAGGCTCAACAACGCACTTTTGTTCATTACAGTACTCGGTTGCCTTGGTGTCTCAGTCTGACTCTGAGTATGAGTCTTCTTACTACCAACCTGGTACCACTGAGATGTTGCTGAGGATGTGGGTGGTACCACTACACTGCTGGGGACAGTGATAGAAATGTCTCCTTCTTGTTCACCTTCCACCGCGATCATATCTTCTTCTACTTTTTCATCCCCACCAACAGCAATGGGTGAAGTTTTACTTTTTTGTAAGTAAAGTAGATGGACCGCCCACTGTATCATGTGGTGTTTTTTTAGATGACCTGTTTGGCCTCCGGAACTATAGTTTGTACCAAGCTTACCCCGCCCAACAGTGTCTCGACAAATTGGGCATATAGCAATGTTCTCCTCCGTAGTGCTAACCAAAAAGAAGTCCCAAACTGGGGAGGTGTACTTTCTGGTGCTGCTGGAGGTGCCACTTTCAACGCCAGATGAACTGGAGGGTGGGCGTGGAATTTGACTCTGTGCACTACCACTACCAACTGAGGTGGTGGTTGAGCTGGATGTAGATGTAGGTCCCTGCCAGGCCTTAGCAAATGCAAATATGGAAGCTGGAGGTGGTAGTACCTGTCTTGGTGGACACTCATGGGCTTGGGCCTAGGTTGGTGGGGTGGGCCCGTGGAGGTACTGCTCCCAACTTGGTCCCCGCCGGACACCGCTGCTGCAGGCGTAAGGTATTTTTTCCCTGAAAACAATGAGGGCGGCACTAACCCAGGGCAAAGTACTACACTACTTTTGCATAGTTTGCAAAGTTTGTGCTACTTCGAACTACTCGAACTACTCGAACTGCACGTAGCACAGTGCAAACACGCGTAGCGTAGTGAAGCGGTCATTTTTTGCTTAGGCCAAAAAAGAACAAAGGAAACACATGCAGGCCTATAGGGCAAAAGCAGCACACCTATAGCTACCACCACAAAATGGCCACATGGACATTCACAGTCACTCACAAGCAACAAGCCGGAGGCCTGGAAAACAATGAAATGAAACAGGCATATAATAGCCAGGCAAAGGAGGCATGCTAAACAACACAGCTTTAATGCAATAAATTGCAAAAACAAAAATCCACAGTGATAAACAAGGTGTGCAAGGAAGGTGCACAACACACCACAAACACATACAAAAAAGGCATTTATTTAACACACACCCAAAAACTGAAATAACCCCAAAAAAATTCAGTCCAATGCCATCCATGCCTTAAATGATGTTTAAAATAAATTCAACACACAGTTGTTACGTCATGCACCCATGACTAGCTCTGGGCCTACTGGCTACCCACAATAAATGTTATTAAAAAATGATGAAAGGTAACAAAATTGTAGTTGCAGCCACTGCAATGCCCAAATCAAACAAACAACACCAACTTACTTGTAAAATCTCAAATCAAAAGTCCTCAAATCCAATGACATATGATGTAGCAGAGAGCAGACACAAAGAGTGATCCTTCCAGCTCCAAATCCAAATGAAAAATGAACAGGAGATGGACAAAGCACTGGGAGGAGACTGTTGGACAGGAACAGGAAGTTAGAGAATCTGTGGCAATTCCTTCCTCTCTAAAAAAAAAAGTACAGCCAATAGTCAATCTGAGGAGTCTTTTTCATTCAAATCATCATTTTAGAGAAGGTTTTATGCTGCTCGAGATATTATTCTTCTCCAGATTATAAATTTTGCGTGTTTGGCATTGCGAGCTTCACCAAACTTCTGCCGGATGTCCGATGGTGCGTCCGAATGACATGTTCACGATCGCACACTCTTGCGGTGTCTGTTCGCGTGGTGGATGACGTGTTCGCGATCGCACACTCTCGTGGGATCACGTGGTCTTCTACCCGCGAACAGATAGTAAAACTCATCAGTGAACGCAGGCATCCAGGTAAGTCGCTACCGCACACACGAAAACGCAATTTTAAAGCACGAGCAAGGAAATAATTCTGCTGTGCCGCAGATCGTAGAATTTCCGATAATTCTGTGTTCTCCGCGGAATGCGGAATTGTCGAAATCCAGCAAATTCTGCGAGCGGAGCGGATTTTACCACCCAGCGTTACTGAATATGTGGAGTTTTTCTTCAACACTGGGCACAGTACTTTTGCTTCCACCATTTCTGCTAGACTCTGACAGGTATTTAACCTTCAAGTCCAGCTACTTGGGACTCAGTTCATGAGCCAGCTAGACCTTTTTCTCTGCCAAAGCTCGCTCAGCCTCAGTTTATGTCTCCTCTGCATCCAGCTGGGCCAGCTGCAGCCTCAGGTCCCTCTTACCCAGTCTATCCTTTAACTTTTGAAAGGACAGCGTTTGGGAGGGGACACTACCCCCTGCATTTTATCCAGCAAGGGAATCCCTCTCTGTGGGATCCCCTCTCTCCTCAGGAGTATTTACCCAGGCACTTCTCTGCTCCTCTCCCTCCTTCCCAGGCCACTCTTTGGGTCCTGATGCTGATGTCAGCACTTTCTTGAGTAGTGAATTAGTGCCCTTCACACTTTTCCTGTGGTGCAGATTGCATCCTATGACCTCCTCTCAGACTTTAAGGCCAATCTGATACTCAAACTTGGGATCACCCATGGGGATTTGCAGTCCTCTCTGCACAACTTCCTCAGCTTAGTCATGCTGTATCTCTCAATGGCATTGCTCTCCAACTCTATATGTGCAGGCCCCTGATAGATACACTGCACCCTGCCCCATGGCTGTGGGGTTCTCCCCTCAGCTCAGCTTTCTCTTCTTCTGTTGTTACTTGCAGCCTCCTCACTTCCTCAAAGGCTGGGCGGGCTGTCTGTAGGTCTACTTTGGAAGCATTCCTGCCCACATCAATCCCCCTTTCCGTGCAGAACACCTTCAGCTTACTGCAAGTGTAGTATGCTAAGCAGTTGAGATCCATTGGCATTCTGACAAGGTGTCACAAGTGTAACAACACAAAAAGTCCCAAATAAATGAAGGTGAAGCAGGAGTCAAATTTGGAAAAATTTGCATTTGAGAGAAAAAAGAGAATTTAAATTTTGTAATGGTCTTATGTATAGAGTAGTAGTGAACAATGAATTACTATATGGTATTGCGCAAACACAAGTCCTATCCTCACCAATGAGATTTAATGGTAAAACTGGGTTTTCTGGTTGTCATACTATGAACCCTGTTCAAGCAGGAACCACCACTCTAGTCAGGGTATTCCAAACATGTGTAAACCAATTATACAATGTTTGAAGAAGAGAGCACATGCACTATAGCCAACAAAAATGGTCAGAAAATTAGGAGGAGGAAGGGTGTGTGAGTGGTTGTGTGACTGGGTGTGAGTAGGTCTATTTTCTTTTAATTGGGATCTATATATTTGGATCTATAACGGATTCATATGGGAGGGGGCCAGGCTGATCCTCATGTGCCCAAACGAAAATGATTTTGGAGAATTTAGGTCCCATGTCGGGTTCCTCACAGACCCTTCCATTGGTCCGATGGGGTCAGAATACCTATATCCTGACCCCTAATATCCTATTTACATTTTATTTCACCTCTGGGTACCGTGTCCCGATTGACAAAATGGTGCCGGCAATCTTTCTCTCAGGTTGCAGCCAGCCAATCACGACATTGCTATTAGTGCTTGGATCCGCAGATCCACCTCGGTGGATCTACTGTGTATCCACATTTCTAGATATACATAAATCTTTTTTCTTTGATACCTCTACAACTTCTGGACAGATTTACATCAAATTACTAAAAGCACTCTTCCTAGATCAAGTTCTAGCTTTCTGCCAAATTTGGTGTATTTCCATTCAGCTATTCAGACTGTAGTCTTGTCTACAATCCCAATGGGAAATTGCATGGGGATAACAGTACACCTTTTGGGACCTCTCTTTTTCTTTGCCCACACTTGATGAATCACCCCAAAACTTAACAGGCAGGAGGAGGAGTGAGCTGGAGTGAGTGGCAAACTAGTTTTGAAAGATTTGCAAAGATTTGTCAAGCGGTGCCAAAGTTATTGACAAAAAAAAGCTTTTCTAACTATAATTACCTACTGGCAACTGTATATATACACACACACACACATATATTCTTCCCAAACTGCAATTGCCTGCTAGAACCTGCAAATCTGCTAAATATCATTCCACAGATTTTATGATGTTCCAGCAATACACCTGATTCCTTGATATTCGTGCCATATGCCAAATTGTCTTGGAGGGGCATCTTCCTCTGGTAAGTTGACAGACCCTTGCTGACATGCATGCCCCAAGTGATCGAACAGAACTGCTACTACTACTTTCCTTGGAGAATTATATTTGACCGCATCCATGACAATCAAATAGGTTGAAAATCCTAGTTTATTGCTTCTTATACAGATGGTCTACCTGGACAATCCGAAAATGCCAGTGGCTGCATGTGTGCAATAGCCATACTGATACTACACACAAGGTCTTTTCTTAGGTAAGTAGCACCAAGTCTTATTGGAAATAAATAACAGTTGAAAGTAAAAAATATGTAAATGTCTCCCAGATTCAGTTAGTATTAGTCAAAAATACAGCAATGGCTGCTTAATATCTGTTTTTTGAAAATGCACTTGGACAAAATGAGGAACGACAAACACCACAGCAATTCCTTAGCTTACCGTTGTTCAAAATTAACAATCTGTAAGGTACTACTAATGTTTTCTAAAGAAACTCCCTCATGAGTAGCTTAATGTTTAGGTAAACATGATGCTAGCATTACAGGAAAACTCTTCCCCGCAGTATGACTAGCATAACATGATGATTGTTTCTTTCAAAAAGATGGGATGGTGGCCGGCACTGACATCACATCCACACACACTTGCAATGTCTCCTAGGGTTAGTGCACATGTTACAGGAGCACCGCACAGTTTAGGAAACTGTAATGTGCATGTGGACACGCTAGATGGTACTCTCACTGCATGAGACTTGCACTGATTGAGAAGGGATTTCAGATGAATTATTGTTTTGCAAGAGAAAATACCACCTGGTCATGGAGAACTTTGACATTTAATAAGATTAATCAGGTGCTGTTCATTATAAAAAATCTCTAATACATTACTAATTTAAATTCAGTCAATAGCAAAAGTTTGTTTTGAGTTAAAGGGTTTTATTAATCAAATCATTTAGTCTTTTATCTTTATGTGAATCATCAATATTGATCATTAGTTTTGTCAATAGTGACAAACAGTGATTGATAATCATTAAATGCATTAAGTGCGTTCGATAAAGGAAAACATACCTATTTTAGGAATGGGGCAGAAAGTTGTCTTTCAGATCTCATAAAGAGCTGTTAAGTATAAAGAGTGAGAACATAAGCTTACTGCTTCTGCTTGTAAATTAAATATGTATTCTAAGTGGATTAAAGCAGAACGTCTTATAAAGAGAGGTTCAAGAAACTCAGTGGAGTCTCAGAGCAAATTGACAGATGCTGTGCTGTGGCATGAAATAAGAATAATCTCTCAGGCCACCTACTCTAGGAACATGCACTATTAGAGACAATACATTTTAACATTCTTCCTGTCTGCGGTGTCTTCTTTATTCAGCCAGTTAATCACCTATCGATACTCTCATGGAAACAGGATCACTCCTCATCTTCTCACTGGGTATACAATATCTTCACACACAACAGATTGAAACCTTACTAGCTAGTGGTTTTCTTCTTAACCAAAACTATTTTCCTGTGAGGGAATCTGCATATGTTTTTATCCATCTTTAACAGCGAAAATTGGGTACATAGAAACATGTGCAGAATTACATTGAAAACATTTATGCAGCTATTGATCATTAAGAAATACATATCCATAGTAAGGTCAGTAAGATTACAATTTTATGAACTCAGCATCTTCAGTCAAGTCAGCTTGTCAGAAAAAAAGTTGTTCAGTTATTTAGGCATAGCATGGATAAATAATGTTACCTACTATGATTTTCTGCATTTTAAACACACTTGTATTTTTTATTTAAGCCTATATGTTAATTCTGCACATTATTATAACTACATTAATTTCTCAATAATATTAAATACTTCCCCAATTCTACCCTCTGATGGTTATCAAACCATCAGATTTTCTTCACAATTGAATCTTTAGAGTTCACTCTCCTCCTCATTTGAGTCAGTTCTCTTTCTTTTCAAAGTCTAATTTTTTTCACCCTTTTGCATTCTCGATTGATGTGATAATTTAATTCAAATTCTTTCTTTATTTGTTTGTTTCTTTCTTTAGCCATTCATTTATTTAAATATCTACAACTTTTTTAAAAGCCAACTAAGGATAGCAAGCCACACCCTACCATTAACACTGGCACAACAATAGCCTTTATGATTCCTCCTCCAGCAGTAGCACCCTAGTAAGTAATGGCAGAAAATACTATCCTTAATCTTTTTAAAACACTGGTTGTATCTAGTGGCTCAAATTCAGGTTTAAATTCTGAAATATTTTTGGTGAATTCCAATATTTTCGTACTCTCATATGGTATGTAGGAACAGCAATACTGGTCCTTCAGTTTCTTGCAGACTCCACCTTTCTCTGTGAGAAAATATCTAATGTTAATAGATTTTGCAAAACCATGGATCTAATAGCCATTCATTTGGTGTTTACAACTAGTAACACTCCAGAAATGCTAGTTGCCAATTTATGGACAACAATTTAAATGTTTCAGCCTTTTTCATCATTTAGAATAACTCCCACTGAGGGGATGATTGCCCAAAAATGTCTCCAACTAAGTGAGTTCCATCACTTATACCACGTGTGTGTCAGTACGAAGCTGCTATTGTTAAATAATTTTTACAATATAGATGATAATCTTTTTGGACTAGCAGTGCTAAATAGCAAATACCCTCCCAATCAGCAGGCATTTGGAAATAAGCATTGTTTCCACAAAGAAAATAAACTTCTGGTATGACTGATTCTTCTCCTCCAAGATTTGCCATGAACCTCCCTTAATTTCAAATGTGTGTTCACAATTACTAACTTCCACTGATATTTTTCTAATCCGGTTTCCCCTTTTGAGACACATATTGTACCCTTCTGTCTCATGCCTAATTCTAACTTTGGATCAACTTTTTCTTTCTAAATTCATATTCTTTTTTTCCAAACATTTTTCAAAACATCTTCCCCTCTATTTTTACTGCATGTGTTGTTTGATTGTCTTCCCTCCATTGTCATAATGAATACTAACTCTAAAGGTCTCGTTAGGCAGGTTAAATTGTTATTGGATGTCCTAACAGTATCTATAGGTAGGTATGGTCTAACATAATGCCAGGCTGTGTTCATTTCATTTTCCATGGGGTAAAAATGAATGCTCCTCTCCATAGAAATTTTGAAAGAATCATGTCATGGTGTGAATATTAACATCCAAAGTGTCCCCACCTTTATATTAAACTAAGCAATATACTAAAGACAATTGCGTTTAAGAAAGGTATGTGGTGGTATTTCACCTCCTTTCCAGTTGATGAAGGCATATGTAAGCAGACACAACAGTCATTTGCAGCAATAGCCTGATTGTATTCCTTAACTAATCTAGAATAAACATTTGCTAAGTAATCTTCTCTCATGTGACTCATAAATGATGCCTTCAATTCAGCCTCATCTACTGTATGTGCAGGTGTAATAGGAGAAAAAATAGAAGTAAGCTTCTCTTTCCCTGGTGTAAAATAAACCACTAATAACACTGTTAGAACCACTAACACTACTACTAAAAATGTAATACCCATAATGAGCTGGCATTTAGCCCTCTTTAGGATACACATATTTGTCTGCAATTGGATCGTTAAGCAAAAAAAATATATATAGCAGCACTAATTCAACAGTCGGTTTCTTGACTTTCGTTAAGCAGCTTCTTGGATTTTCTTTTGCAGATAGTTTTTTAGCTTTATTTACAGAAGTCTTCATATAGTTAGCCCTATCCCTACTCCGTCTTCTACAAGGGGGCCGATTCTGATCCTGGATTTTTATTTTCCATACAAATAGGATTTGTATTTTTTTCCATACAAATTGTAAAAGTCCCTTCCAACCTGTGTGGTACGATTCGTACGGGAAAAATACATACAGATCGGCCCGATCCTTACAAATCGGATCGGGAAAAGGTGTATGACACGGACTTGTAAAAAAGACCATACAATTTGTAAAAAGGCTGTCCAACCCATCAAGTACGATTCGTACCGGGTTGTCAGCATACGATTTGTATGGAAAATGGCCTGTATACGGGGAATGACTCGTACCAGGCAACGAAGCAAACCCCTATACGCCTCGTACCCTGGTATGACTCGTTCTGGGGGTACGACTCATACTGGTGTACGGGTTGTATAGGGGTATGAGGCGTACAGGGGTCCCCCCACATGCAAGGCGTGTGTATGGTGCGTACCCCACCGTATGTACGCGATTTTGGGGTACAGTGCGAACATACGCGATTTTGGGGTACGGTGCGTACATACGCGATTATGGGGTATGGTGCGTACACATGTGATTTTGGGGTATGGTGCATACATACGCGATTTTGGGGTACGATGCTTGTACGGTGCGTACACGACCAGTACCCCTTCATCGTGTATGTACGCACCGTACCCCACTTTCTGTGTCATCCGTACGCACCGTACATACGCACCGTACCCCTGTATTCATGGGGTGTACGACACTTACATGAGGGGGTCTGTCTCATACTGTTTTCGGGGCGTACAAGGTTTTTCCGGCACTTTTTGGCTCTTGTAAAAAAAGAGCCGTACGGAGTGCCGTTTGTGCGAATCGTACTTGCCGGGTTGTAAACTGCTGCCGGGAATACATGGGAACGTCGCGTACAGAGCAATCCGAATCGGAATCGCTTGTATATACGAGTTGTATGGTCTTTTTTACAATTTGTATGGAGTGCGTCTATTTGTACGGATCGTACTTCCTAGGTTGTAGGGGCCTCCTTACAAGTACGAGTTGTATGGAAAAAAGGTTCCATACCACGATTTGTACAACGTTTTTCCAGGATCGGAATCGGCTCCTAAATGTGTTATCCCTACTCTTCTGTAGCAGCCTTGGGACTGGAGCAATTTTCCTAATTCTTTTCAAAACATTTTTGTCTCAATCTTTTTGCACTTTCCCAATAAATAATGTCTCTCAAATCTTTTGTTTATTATCAGAAATCCTTTTATAATAGCTTGACCAAATTTTTCTGTGTTAAGATAACGTCACAGGGTTTCAAAAGGTTCATATCTCAGGTCACTTCAATCTGATGTTGGTGTGTTTAGCACCTGATTCATGTAGTATGTCCATTCTGGTGCAGAATACTTTCGCCAAAGCACTCTTGCTTTTTTTGATCTTCTTGGTGTCTGTTGATTTTCTTCTGCTGCATCACTTATACTGCTGGATTCTGTTTCCTCAGTGATTGCTGGTGGTATGCTTTCAATGGACACACTCAACCTCAATTTTCTTCTTGATAGAGTACTTATACCTTCACCAGGATCATCTATTTGTTCAGGTACTGTCTCAACTGTGATCTCAGGATGAGATTGTGTCTCTTTTTCTTTTTTTAAAGTTTCCTTATGTTGAGAACAAATAATGAAACAATACAGATTCACGAGTACTACGGTATTCACTTTTTTTCCAATATCAATATGACACAATTGATTCACCTGCAGTAAATAGTGTCCACTATATATTAATAGCTCCCACCCTTCATACCTCTTGGGAGGTTTGATCCGGCAATTTGGGCGGAGTACATATTTCTCACCTACAAGAATCCATAATCTCCATATTTGCATCCACTTTCTCAGGCACCACCTGGACACATACATTGTTTTCTCATGAAACATATACCAATCCATATCTTCTTTCCATTCCCTCAATGTTGGTACATCTTGTGCCCCCCACTTTCTCGCAATGTTCCTTTTAACTACCATTCCCCCCAGGGCCACTCACAATCTCTTTTTTTTTCTTTATTGGATTTGAGCATAGATGACAATATTTAACAATACCCAATAGCATTTTGCAGTACAACATCACAGTTTGACCAAACTTGCAATATAATCATGTCCTGACCTACACATATCATCTGAGCTAAACGTCTCGGGCTCGACCAATGAGTTTTAGTCCCCGCAGTCTGGTGGGGGTATTAATAAATCGCCCTAACAATTATTCCTTGGCCCCCTTCAGTTATCTGGGTGGGGCTCTGTGACATGGTCAACGGTGGTGGTTTGCTCTAGGAGATATGACTGTAGAGGGGTCCAAATGTCTCTAGGAGTCCTAACTTTACTACTCCTAAACTGAGAAAAATCCTAACTTTAAGTCTTTTGGTATTCACAGAAGGCATTAAGGAGTCCTAAAGTTAGGACTCCTAACTTTACTACTCTTAAACGGAGACAAATCCTAACTTTAAGACTTTCCACATTCACAGAAGGCACTTAGGAGTTCTAGAGTTAAAACTCCTAACTTCTGTGAATACCGAAATGAGTAAGTGCCTTCTGTGAATACCAAAATGAGTACGTGCCTTCTGTGAATACCAAAATGGTAGTAAGTTTAGGATTTTGTTTTAAGTTATTTCTGTGAATCGGGCCCACTGAGCCTAGGGTTAAACTAATTCTGTCTGAATCATCTCACCATTTCATCTCTCCCTAGATGTGTTGGACCACGGAAATGTTGTGTCATGGGAAACAGCAAACTGTCTGGCAGTCGTGGTCTTCTATCTGCTGAAATCCAAATATAATTTTCATTTTTACCCACATTCTGCTCTGATCCAACCCTGCTCTTCAGCTGTTGAAACATCTTCCTGCACTCTTTTAAGTTATTCCCATTTATCAGCTATTGACCACAACATCGAAAAGTAGTATCTTCTTCAGATTCATTTGTGCATGCTCTGTTAAATGTACAGGTCACACGTGCACAATAGTGTGCAACTTCATCTGCAAATCTGTTTCCAACTGTGATATATCCATTGCCAATCCTGTGAGCTGCACATTTGACAACTGCAACTTCTGTAGGTAACTGCCATGCCTCTAGTAATTTTCTCACATATTCCCCATGCTGGATGGATGTGGGAGATGAGGTCATAAAACCTCTCAGGGACCATAACATTCTAAAGTCATGGACCACACCAAAGCCATACTGACTATCTGAGTTGAACACTAGGATCGAGCCACCCCTCGAGTAGAAGCTCCAGTATTCCACATTAAATTAGCAAAGAATCAACATTACTCTTACCACAGCCAATATTGTCTCTCTTATGTAGACTCCTTAATAGTAACAGAGGAAAGCAGGTGGCGCTGGTAACAAGTCTGCCCCAAACCCTGGTCCCCATACTTGTCTATGCAAGTGTGAAACAGATGCATCTACTAGAGAGTGACTTATATTGCCTAAACTTGTCACATCCCAAAGGAGTGTGGTGGCTTCCCAGGTAGTTTTCTCCCCAGGTGCGAGGTGTCAGGGGCATCGTGAACCCCCTGCTTTTATAGCTACAGTGGGGTAAGATCCATTATGGCCCCTTCTATCTGCAACTTGCAAAATATAAGCTTATATTTATCGCTGAAAGGAAGAAAGAAAGATAGGCTGTTAGAAAAGGGAAAGGAAATGGATGAGGTGATGTAGGAGTATGTGAAAGGATGGACGAATGGATGAAATAGTAAGTGGATAAATGGATGGATGAGTGGATGAAAGGATGGATGAGTCAGTGAAAGGTTGGGTGGATGAAAGAATGGAAAAACAGGTGGATGAAAAGGAGGGTAGATGAAAGGATGGATGGATGAGTGCCTGGCAGGATAGGTGGGTAAAATGATAGATGTGTGGGTGAAAGGAAGAGTGGGTAAAAGGAGGGATGGATGAATGGATGGATGTTTAGTTGGGTGGGTGAAAGGTTGCAAGAATGAATGGGTGAAAAGATGATGGGAAGGAGCAAGTATGAAAGGGTGAAAGGATGGATGGATGAGTGGGTAAAAGGATGCATGGGTAAAATGATGAGTGGATGAGTGGATGGAGGAATGAGTAAAAGAATGGGTAGATGAGTGGGTGAAAGGATGAGTGAATGAAAGGATGGATAAGAGGGTGAAAGGATGGTTGGATGAAAGGATAGAAGGATGAGTCGGTGTAAGGATGGGTGGATGAAAGAATGCATGATGTGTGAGTGAGTGACAGGATAGGTGGGTAAAAGGATGAGTGGATGGGTGAAAGTATGAAAGGATGAGTGGGTGAAAGAATGGGTAGATAAATGGGTGAAAGGATTGGTGGATGTAAGGATGGGTGAATAGGTGTGTGAAAGAATAGGTTGATCAAAGGATAGATGGATGAGTGGATGATAAGGTGGGTGGATGAAAGGATAGATGGTAGAAGAATGGATGAGTGAAAGGACGGATGTGAGGGTGAAAATGTGGCTGGGTGGATGAAACGATAAATTTGTGAAAGGGTGGATAGGTGTGTGGGTGAAAGGATGGGTAGATGATTCTGTGAAAAAAATGATGGGTGAGTGGGTAAGATGATGGCTAGATGGGGCATGAAAGAATGGCAGATTACATTGAAATCAGAGAGGGATGGAGTGATGAAATGGGGAACGATTCAATGATGAATGAAAGAATGACTGGGAAGGCGAGGGTGAAGCTGAAATTGTGGACATTATTGGGTGGGTAGAAGCGTGAAAGGATAAATGGATCAACTGTGGGATGGAAGAGACAAGGGAACTCTTCTAGGATAATTTGGGCACATTTGCCTCGCTTCATTGGTGTCACCAGAACCTGGGTTCAAAGTGAGGGGTATTTTAATTTTCTGAGTACTCCCTCCACTGTGTGATACCCAAACTATCCCTACTACTTTTCACAAATGTTTTCGTATGTTCCAGGCTGTGGGCGTTGAAGGGCCAAAGAGAGATGCCCTTGTCTTGAACATCTTACTTATTTCTATATATGGCTCAAAGAGTCAAAAAATATCTTGTGTTACATTATGAGATCAAAAAAACTCAAGCAAACCTTAGCAAAAAACAAACTGAGAGGAATTGATACTGAGACGCTCTGTTTTATAGGGCAACCATGGTGTTCATCATAATCTGTGGATATAGGAGGGCTTGAGGAGGTCCAAAGTAACCTAGACTCCTAGGCTGAGAGTTTTGAAAAGCTAACACACAGGGAAACTTTAGGAATATAAAAGGTAGTAATTCAATGGGATGGAAAGAGAATCAATAAGACCCTATATTACTTAAAAGTGCAAAACACACAATTCAGCAAATTGTATCAGATTTAAAAAGAGTGAAAATATTTTTACATTTTGTCTTGTAATAAGTACTTGGGCAAACATTTACCAATTATCAGTAAATCATGTCAGTGTGTTCCTTGATATTGTGCACCTTTTGTATGATGAATAGCTGTGTGCACCAGGCAAATTCCAAATCTGTTGACTTTGCCAATGATTGTAAACCGAGGGCCATATTTACAATAACTGGTTCATCCCTGCATATTAGCAGGGTTACGCCAGTTATTTTGCGTGATGAAAAAAGACACTTGCGCCACCATGGATGCGTCACATTTACAATGCGACACACCGTGGCTCAAGGATCGACAGATGCGTGGTGCATCTGTTGGTGTAAAGGTGATGCAGTGCTGGAGTTGTGTCGCAAGAGCGACTCAACTCCAACACTGCTCAGGGGAGGCCTATACTTGCTGTGCTGCATCCCTCCTTACACCTGCTACAAGCAGGCGTAAGGTTTTGACGCAGCGGTGTCGTAAAAGTGACTCAGTGAAATCTTGTAGATTTCACGGAGTCACTTTTACAAGTCTATCTGGTGACCAAACGCCCACCCTGCATACATTATACCTGATGCAGGTATAATGTAGCACAGGGCTTTACAACGTGATGCATCTCCCTAGATGCGTCACGTTGTAAATATGTCGCATAGCGGAGCATTGTTTACGACGCCACTGCGTCACAGAAGGGACGCAACAGGGTCTTAAAGATGTCGCAAAGGGCTTGTAAATCCGCCTCTAAGTTTTCAATGTTTTCAACGACTGAATCAACGCAATAGAATTAATTTACATTATAATTTTGAAATCGAAGAAATGTAGGGTTTATTCATGGACAGTCTATTGAAAAAATACAAATCCAGGGTGCATTGATTGATGCATTAGATCAACTGGTTTGTTGGGCTTAGTGTGTTAAAGTATGTCACATATTTTCAATTGACATTGCTATATTCCAGAGTGTATTTACATTCATAATCTTCTGTTGTCCAATGACAGATAGTAACAGACGATGTGGTCTAATTGTTTAGCATGGTAGTATGAATGTGGAGCTTTTTTTCTGTCACAGAAACATCTAGGGGAAGATTTGGAAGCCCCTTGCGTCATTTTTGCACCATCTTCGCATCACTTTTTGTGAGGCAGCTGCGGCATAAAAATGCGGCCAATTTACAACGTAACACATCTAGGTAGATGTGTCATGTTGTAAAGCCCTGCGTCACATTATACCTGCGTCAGGTATAATGTATGCAGGGTGGGCATTCCCACGCAAAAAAGCCTCATAGAAGTGACGCTGTGAAATCTACAAGATTTCGCTGCGCCACTTCAAGGACGCCACTGCGTCCAAACCTTACACCTCCTTGGAGCATGCGTAGGGAGTGATGCAGCACAATCAGGATATGTCTTCCCATGCTTTGCTGGAGTTGTTTTTTGCTTGTGACACGACTCCAGCAATGCGTGACTTTTATGCCAACAGATGCGTCACAGTTTCTGATGCATCTGTCAATCCTTGAGCCATGGTGCACTGTATTGTAAACACAGCGCATCCATGGTGGTGCAAGGGTTTCTCAGGGTGGCGCAGGGAAAGGGAAGGGCGCAGGGGAAGTGACGCATCTCTGTAGATGCGTCACTTTCCTGTAAATCTGTCTCCTAGTCTTTTATTAAATAGTTCCTTGAAACAAACGCCTTATTGTTCCCGCGGGTGCAGTAAAAGTCAATTGCCATACCACAGGTAGTTCTTTGTAGCAAAATTCGACATATTTGTTGCATCTATGCTGGTCTCCTCTGGTGTGCTTGAGAAAAGCAAACCTCGTGTGAGGAGCTAAAAGTAACTGAGAATCTTACCATAGAAAGTGCATTGCAAAAACAATAAATTGAAATTCAAAGTAAGTTAAAGATGATAATGTTGACAAAAAAACAGGTACTAAGCTTCATGTCACTCAAAGGAAATGCATCTATTGTGCAGATGAACAAACAACAATTTGTATTTGTATTTGTATGTTGGATTTATATCGCGCCAATCACCTACAGGTCTCTAGGCGCTCGGAAATCGATGGAATTCATACAATAACTACATACAACACAGAGGGGTAGTGCAACAGCCTACAATGCACCCAGAGCCCTCCCAAACAGCCATGTCTTTAAAGACTTTCTGAACCGCAGGAGATTCACCTCTCTGCGTAGTCCCTCCGGCAGCTTATTCCATAGCTGAGGGACCAACACAGAGAAGGCTCTCCCTCCCTTAGTCACCAATCTGTACCGAGGACAGATCAGCAGCTGAGAATCAGAGGATCTAAGTGTTCTTTTTGGGCTGTACACATCCAAACGGTCTTTGATATAGGCAGGTGCATGGCCATAAATTGCCTTATGGGCCGTGCATAGACTCTTGAACGCTACCCTCTCTTTTATGGGAAGCCAATGTAGGCTCTGCAATAGGGGAGAAGCTTTAGTCCTTCTAGGGAGTCTAAAAATCAGTCGCGCCGCGTCGTTCATCACGACCTGCAGTCTATTTGTCAGAGTTTTTGGGAGGCCGAAATAAAGGGCATTCCCATAATCTAGTCTTGAGATAATGGTTGCCGCTACGATTGTTCGCAACATGGCCTGAGAAAGAACGGGGGCTAGCTTACGTAGCTGCCTGATGATATTTGTGCAACTCCCAACAATAGAGGAGATTTGGCTGCCCATTGACAAATCACAGTCCAGCTTAATCCCCAAACTCTTTACAATTGCACTTGGCTTCGGAGTTGGACCTAACTCCTGTGGCCAGTAAAGATCGTTCCAAGGTGAGGTGGTCGATGGAATTACCAATACCTCAGTCTTATCTGGATTGATCTTCAGCAGATTTCCCGTCATCCACCCGACCGTGTACCTCACGATATTCTGTACTTGGGACTGCACGGCCTCAGTGTTATCGATGCTCAGAACAAGCTGAGTATCGTCAGCATAATTAAAAACATCAGAGGCTGAAGATATAAGTTAAACAGCAGTGGGGACAATGCGGAGCCCTGGGTCCCCACATCTGAAGTCAAATACCCCAGTTGTATCCTCTGTGTCCTTCCCGAAAGAAAGGATTTCAGCCACTTAAAAGCCACACCTTTAACCCCAAAGTTGTCAAGTCTTTCCAGGAGCATGGCATGGCTGACCAGAACGCACTAGGAGGGTGACTAACGCAGTGTTATATGCTAAGAGCACACCGCTGAAGGTGATTTGTCGTTTGTTGGTTTGCCTTGTGTGCAGCCAACTTTGGAAGAAATGTATAGTGCCCTATCTGCAACAGTGCTCAAAGAGATTCATCCCTCCGCTGCTGCTCCGGGTGCTCTATTCAACAGACATCATTTTATGCCATTCTGCATTCTCTGTGATTTCAACAGTCACCTGTTAAGAACAACCAATGACTCGTTCAATACATTATGCCCTTGAGTGTGACGCCATGTAAATTGCTTCAGCTATGCAAATTGCTCCATTGCTCCCACAAAGGGCCGGGCTTCAGCCATCACTTGCACTGCGGGTGATTTATTTAGAGCAGTGTTTCCCAAACTGGGGTCAGTGGACCCCCAGGGGTCTGTGACACATTCCCAGGGGGTCCTCAGGCAGCAGTTTTAAAAGCACTCCAAAATACCTTGTAGAATTAGCAGTTTTGAGCAACAATAAAAGTGTCAAGATAACACCAGTAATTAGTGTACCAGCTGAAGAGAGATGAGAGTTTTGTCCGGTTGCAGGTTTGACTTATCTAATGTAGCACAGAGTGGTAATATGTCTGCTGCAGAGAACGCCTAACATACATTCAAAATACAGTATTTTATGTGCAGAGGTCAGTGCATTACTTCTTTTGTCACAGAGATTATTTTGTTACTCTTCAGCTCATAAGAGATAATCATAATCAAGCACAGTGACCTATAAACTGTCATCAAAGAGCTGCTTACTCACTGCATGGTACAAGTTAGTAGCTTATGTTTGTTCCCAGTCTTTTATCATCCTGATGCATGCTGCTAAAGGGATTTATTTGGGTGGAAATACATTTTTATTGTTAAAGTCGATGCTAACCACTGTGTTAGGTTCTGAATCCTGAATTTGTGCTTTTCCAGACCAAGCACTCTTTAAAAATGCCTACCAGTATGAAAGATATGTGAATCCCACACATTGTAGTCCCGTTTGCCTTAGGTAACATTTTCACTACACTGATTTACTGAAGTATGATTTATTGTCTCTATATATGTGTAATGTTAAGTGCTCTGACACCCTACAATAGGCACTGTTGAAGGGTGAAAATAAGGGAATCATTGAAGAACCCCAACAAAGATTGTTGTATCCTGGTGCATAGTAAGGTCATCATTTACTATTCTTCAAAAGCTAATACAATTCAATATATAAAGATAAATGTGCTGTAGAATGCACCATTATATCCTAAATTTTCTTGGGGGAGAGCCTCCCAAAGCCCCCTTTGTAGTGGTCAGCCTCACTCACTGCACTTGATGTGCATTGTATGGGGACTGGTCTGAAAACATTTGCCAGGGCTGCTTTGGGTTTCCACTCTGTCTCTAGCAGGAGCAGGGAACCTTGTACTGCGAAATAAAAGTAACCATTTAAAAGGTAATCACAGAGATGCAGCAACAACCTTCCCATTAAAATTTTCAGTTTTTTGCAAACTCTTTCAATACAAAATACTAAAATCCTTAGTAATTTGAGTATTTGTTTTGTGTGCACGTGTGTTTATTTTTTTTATTTTTTATGTTTTTGAATTACTCTTCAAATGTTTGAACTTTAAATCGTACACATTGCTGGGGGGTCCCCGGCTTCCAGTGGTGAGTTAATGGGGGTCCTCAGGAGTCAAAAGTTTGGGAACCGCTGCTTTAGAGTACGTGTTGCTTGATAGAAAAATACGGGTTTCGGCAGACAAAAGAGCAGTACGTATCCCCGATGTACAAAAAGATACATCCTCGTTCGTATCAGAAATGTGGCCCTGATATTTCTACCTTCAACGAGGCTAGATGGCGACCCCTGACGTACCAACAGGACGAAGCAGTGTACAGGTTTTCTCCCTCAGAGAGAGGTGTCATGCATGATTGCATGCACACGTTTGCTTCACATTTCTATGAAAGAACAGAGGTCACGTGGCATAACTTTTCCAGCCGTGATCTATCTTGCAAGGCTTTCCTAGGTAGGTAAACCCCAACCTTTGAATAGTATTTGAAGAAACACCTCCTCTCTTTAAGGGCTGGCCTGGATCTCCACCACTGCAATACGGGTTTCGGCAGACAAAAGAGCAGTACGTATCCCCGATGTACAAAAAGATACATCCTAGGTCGTATCAGAAATGTGGCCCTGATATTTCTACCTTCAACGAGGCTAGATGGCGACCCCTGACGTACCAACAGGACGAAGCAGTGTACAGGTTTTCTCCCTCAGAGAGAGGTGTCATGCATGATTGCATGCACACGTTTGCTTCACATTTCTATGAAAGAACAGAGGTCACGTGGCATAACTTTTCCAGCCGTGATCTATCTTGCAAGGATTTCCTAGGTTGGTAAACCCCAACCTTTGAATAGTATTTGAAGAAACACCTCCTCTCTTTAAGGGCTGGCCTGGATCTCCACCACTGCAAGTCTGACATCTGAGAACTCTAACCCAGTTATGCAATCAACAGCATGAGCATGGAGTCCTGTGAACAGCACAGATTGTGTAATTATGCTCCTATGGAGGCTTCTCTGTGAGATAAAGACAGGCTATGTATGCTGGCAACCATTCACCTGGAGGTATTGAGCAGAGTCAGGCATTTCTTCAACAACAGACCTACTCCATGGTGGCAAAATGAAGGCCTTTGAAGATCTACCAATAAAGTTTGGTTTGGTACATTCACATAAATGGAGCTATCTGCAGCTCTCTCAATTTTAGAAATTCTGGCTAGGCTCTCCTCCATATTATATGCCACCAGAGGCACAACTAGAGCCAAATTTTGGAGGTGGCAGGGGGTGGGCCTGAGTACGCCCGCCATCGTTGCGGTGTTTGGGACCGGCCGCCAGTCATGCAGCGGTCCCACTACACAAATTACTATGCGCTGCCAGTATGGCGGGAGCATCCCGGGCCTTTAACATTGCAGATGGTGCTGTTGGCTGCAGCACTGTTCGCAATGTTAAAATGGCATGCACTTCATTTCCCTGCACTAAGTGGCAGGCACCACGCAGTGCCTGCCACTTAGTGCTGGGAAATGTTGGGGGGTACCATGGGTACCTCCCAGTGCACCACTCCCCCCAAACACAGAGGGGGCCCGCAACAGGCTCCTGAATCCAATCACTGACAGTCTTTCCATGGTGTTTGCACCGCCATGGAAACGCTGGCTGTAGCCAGCATTGTAATCTGGTTGACGGTGCCCGCTAGACACCGCCACCATTTACAAGGTCTTTTCCGCTCTGCCAGGCAATCTTAACGATTGCCTGTGGCGGGCCGTCTTTGCACCTGCCACGCTTGCAGAACGATTCCCCCGCCATCGTAATGTGGCGGGGGGATATTGCCAGCCTGATGGCGGAGGGCCTGCCACTGCACAGCTGGAGGTGGCCGGCCCTCCGCCATCATAATAACCCCCTAAGGGTCTGATTCAGAGTATGGTGGACAGGAAACATACATAGATCTTATTATATGTCAGCCACAATACCCAGTAAACACGGAGACAGTACCTATTGAAAGATATTGTCACTTTAAATAATAGGCACAACCCACTTAAGGGCGGTGCCAAAGCTGAGCATAAATAGCAGTAGGAAAAGGACTATGAAAAATCCTTTTTTCCCGCATGAACCGCTGAGGAGGGCAGAACTGTTTGGATATTCGCGTCCCATATATCGGTAAGGTCTTTGTCGACTACGCTCTATATACCGCTTTTTGGTCAGCGGGCATTGTTACTGTGGCCATACCCGTAATATCTATACCCTCCCGCTTTTTAATCAAATGGGGGTCTTTGTACCATCCGCATAGGCAGTCTCTCCTGAGCCTTAATTGTCATCTGGGATTCTTACTTATCCCTTTAGAAACTGTCCCGCCAGTTAATAAAACTCATTATGGGGTTTTCTGTATCGCCCAAACAGGCAACCTCGTCTGAGTCATAACCATCGCCGGGGACACGAGCGGAGCCGAAAACCATCTGGTTCACCGTCTTTTGCCCTGCTCGTTTTCTGCGGTTACTATATAACAGGTAAACCATTAACAACGATGTTATATTTTTTTCTAGACCACTCATGTTAACTCCTAGAGCGGTCCTATTACAAAAACTAAATTTTCATTTGAAACGGTTAACAGGGATAATTCGAACCCGCAAGTACTTTCTAACCGCTTTCACCTGTGGAACACAAGCTGCACAGAGAGAGACTGCTTTTAAAGCCCGGCATCTTTTACCTTCCACACAGCTCAATATAACAGGTAAATGTCTATGAGAACAGGTTCCTTATATTTTTCAATAAACTATACCAGAGGTATTTCCTTCATATTATACAAAATTTTGTCTCACGATCTTATAGCTGTTCTCCGAGGTATAGCCGCCTTTTTAACCAAAAGGAAAGAAAATTAACACCACGATCATCCATTCTCCCAGTATTACCCTGAACCTCGATTAAAAGGTAAATAATATCATTAAGGAACTGTTACTGACATTTAGTGCTCAGGCCCTGTTAATAGCTTTGTGAACAGTCACTGCAATAAAGAGAAATACATCTTTTTCTTTAGCTTACTTTTAAACATCGGCCTGTAAAGAAAACTACGAGGTCACCTACCCTGTACTTTTAAAGACGTTAAGAAGTAGATGCTGGCATTAGTAGGATGGCAGCAGTGATTACTGCCTAGTCAGGTAAGAACAATATCTGTTACGAGCTCCATATTAATAAAGAGGGACATCTTAATAAAATCAGATTTATCTATAGAATATCTAAATGAACGTATTTCTCTTGTTGAATAGCAATCACATACCGTCTCCGGATCTAATAGGAGAGGTGCCTTACCTGCCCCATCTACTACGAACCCGATACTCTATATATTTTCTCTAAATTAGGTAAGGATTTTCAGCAATCCAAATGCAAATAAACGGATGCAATTTCATGGCCGCAATGTGGAAATCTATATGAATATATTAATTAAATGAGCATATTAACCCAATAAAGACCGTATAGTTAATCGCTATGGAGAATCCTAACAGTAATGTTCCTGCAGTTGTTGAGATAGATGTCGATGCTAATTAAAAATTACATGTAGGTATGATACATCGAGGCAGGGAATATAGGAAATAAATCTTGATAAATAAGCGAGCATAAAATTCTGGAATTATAGGAGTTCTAAAATATTGGTCTTGTCTAAATGTTACATCATTTTCTGCAATAAGATTATTTTCGGGCCTTATCCCGTCATTGTCATGAATATGATATCTACCATTTTGTTAGTGGTTTCCAACTCGGTGTTCTAGAATCTGTGTTGCACTTTGATGTGAGTCTGGTTTTGTTAATGAAAAAGAAATTTCCAGAAAAAAGAAAAAGGAAAAAATCTTTTTTCCTTAATTTTTTGTATATGTAAATAGTAGGACGTGCAATGTACTGTGAACTGTTTGTGATTTTGTTTTATCTTTTTTTAGATAAATTGGCTGATACCGAACTGTCCTGATGAAGACAAATGTTTTTTGTCGAAACGCGTAGACACACAGCCTTAGAAACTTTCTGTACTAGAGAAATTATTTTTAAAGAAAAATTCGTTCATTCAATTTTTTATGAATTTTTACATGTTTGATTATGATGGAGTGTTAGAATAAGTCGTGTTTATCCACATCATGTAACTATTTTTTACTGAACCATATGTATCCACATATATATCTCTTTTTATATTAAAAATCACCCCTTTTGATATCATTTCAGTCCATTGCTTGTTTTATGAGTTTCTTATGATTATGTGTTCTTTTCGATAGCCAGCTTTCAGTCCTAATTTTCTGCCTGGGTAGATACCTTTGCACAAAAATGGTGGACAGGAAACTCCATCACAGCAGCAACAGTGTACCCTGTCCGCCAACCTCTTCATCCACCTACCCAATTTTAAATTGGGCAGACCGCCATGTTTATGCTGCCCGAGTAAAAGGCCAGATTTAGAGTTTGGTGGATGAAGTAAAGACAGTTAGGGTGGTTAGAGTTCACCAGCAGCGGTGCCACTAAAGGAACTCAATGGGTTTATTTGAACTGCCATCACGGTGGTTCATGGTTAGACCATGGAAAACTTTTGTTTGCATCTGTCACTGGCAACAAACGCTTACACCAAACTTTTTAAAGTTTTATCTTTTCCATAAACAAGCTGCTAAAGCTTTTGTAAAAGTAAAAAATAATTTCCCCACCACTGTTGGAGTTTTCTCCAATGGTTTGGTGGGGTAATTTTTTCATATTTACTGTCCTAGTTTGTGGCGGTGATGAAGAGTAAAAAAATGGCTATGCAACCACCCACCATTAATAGGGTGGACAGTCAGGTGGCTCAAATCCAGTGATTCATACTCCTTCGGGCAGTCAGAGAAAGGTTTATAAAGAACAGAGTAAATTTTGCTCAGTTGGTGTAAACCTGGTGGTCTGCCCAACTCAAAATTTTAAAGGCAGACTCAGAGTTTGTGATTTGATTTGATTTATACATTTATAGAGCGCGCAAATGCCCTAGGGCGCCTTGGCGCTTTGTTGGACAGGGTACATTGTTGTTGTTGCGATACAAGTACACTGTCCACCAAACTCTAAATCTGGACCTATATGACCAAATGATCAATATTTAAATGATTCAGAACACTTTTCTTACAAGACCAGAGAGGAATTACTTTACGTCTTGAATTCTCTGCTGTCCCTATCTAACTATCTTCTCACCCTTTCATACATAAAGAAGTTGGGTGAGATAAAATCAGTTACTTTCCTACACTTATGTGAGATGATAAGCCAATACACTCATACTAATAGTATAATTCTCCCCATATGTACGTTTACTACTGCGATGTCCCTATGGTTCTCAAAAGGCCATCCGGTTGAATCACTTGTTTGACTGTCCGCTTCAAATATCGAAGTTAAAACATGTTAAACAGACAGAATATGGACACCTAAAATATCCCCATACCACAATATCGAGTTATAAATTTCAATGTCAAAAATATTGACATACTATATTTATAATGGCAAGTACAAAAATATTGAGAAATAAAATAGCAATGTCAAAAATATAGTTGCACAATATATATATATATATATATATATATATATATATATATATATATATATATATATATATATATATATATTTGCTTTGTCTCTTCTCACCACAATTCCTCATGGATGATGTCACGGCACAGCAACAGGTTAGTTCACAGATTTTTTTTATTTACACACCATGTGCAAAATAAAGTGCATCAAATAACGGCCTACGCGTTTCGGCTACTCTTAGCCTTCTACTGGACCATATATATGTATATTAAAATAATTAATATTAAATATATTAAATATTAAAATTAATAAAAAAATAAATTAGATGTAATATACATTTTAACAAATAAACGTAATTAAAAAAGTTAAACGCACATATATAAAAACTAATACATATATTTACTTTAAAACAGTTAATTATCTATTAATTTAAATTTTTACTAATAACAAAATACATTTAATAAAAAAAACATTGTATTATAAATTAAAACATCAAACTATTTAAAAATCTTTAAACTTAATTTTTTCACTTCAGTCAGTGCGACAGTAGGGAAAGTGTTGGATAGCGGAGGGGTAAAACTTACTATTCCCTCTCCAATGAGTGCAACAGTAGGGAAAATGTTGGATAGCAGAGGGCTAAAAATTACTATTTCCACTCCAGTCACCGCAACAGTAGGGAAAGTGTTGCACTGCGGAGGGGTAACAATTAATATTCCCACTCCAGTCAGTTCAAAATTAGGAACAAACAAAATATCAACAACAACAAAAATATATTTAAGAAACAAAATAAATAGAAAATATATAAATATGTTAAAAATGTAAATACAAATATATTTAATATTAAAAATTAAACAAATGTAAACATATAATTTAAAATGCATATGAAAAATATATACAAATATATTAAATAGGGGCGTGGCTAGCAGCCTAAGATGGTGGCAGCTTAGAGGGCGAGCTCCGCGGTTGAAGCGGCCTCCAGACCTATCCGACCAGTAATCCGACGCAGAATTTCGCCCTACGGGCAGGGACTGAAGCCCGCGGCCGGGCGGCACGCCCGACAGCAATCAGATCGGAAATCCGACTGCGGGAAGTGAAGTTACCCGTATCGCCCGCTCTGGCCTTGGGAAGGAACTGGAGCCTGGGACCCGTCTGGCGAGATAGAGTCGACAGGAAGTGCTGCGGCCGGGGCGTGGAGGAGCCGGAAGCGGGCGCTCACGACGGAGCACCGGGGACGAGAGAGACTCGCGACCTAGCGCGACCACCGGCGCCTCTGCGGCCTGCGGGTAAGAGACTGACCGACGCCGCCTGCGGCCGGTGGGCGCAGGGAACGCTCCAGGCCTTTACACGGAGGCGGCCGGACCTGTGCCGGGCCCGGGACCGCCATCTTGATTCTTTGCCGGAGGAACCAGGGCTCGACCTTGCGGGGGTGCCGAGTCTGCCATTCTGAGGGCTGCAACAGCCGTCACCCGGACTGCGGAGGGACTGGCACGGGGGGCGCCGACTTTTTGAGGAGAGACACCGGGGCTGCCATTAACGCGCCGGATCGCGACCACACAGTGCAAACAGCTGCGCAGCCAGCGTGTCGGCTCCAAGCAGCCTGGGCACCCTCGCCCCATCCTTGGTGTCAGAGGTAATCGCTTTGACTGCTGGGGTGCGGCCCAGCTGGAACCCCAACGCTACTGAGAAGGGTCCTGATCCGCTGTGGGCACAGAGGTGTCCCCGCTGCTCCACAGATCAGTGGGCGCCCCCCCTGGGTGAGACTGAAACCTACCCGGCTGGGGCTTGGTGGCATCAGGGTCTCCGCCAAGCATACGGAGGACACAAGTGGGCCGGTTCGGGCGCCCCCCCGAGTCATCGGACTAACTCGCCGCCCTGACCACGGGCTCTTTCCACCTCTTCAGTGACGAGGGTCTACGGGCCCGACGGACCGCGCGGCGACTCGGCCTCACCCGCTGGCCCCACCAGGTGACGAGGACGACAACAATAGCTCCTTCAGCCCCACCGCCTTCAGAGAACGCAGAAGCGGCGGAGGGCCTCTAACGGGGCTCCTTCTGGAGGGACCTAGCTCCCTGAAACACCCTGCTCACTGCGACCACTTTAGTGCAATCACAACTGCCATGGCGGGCAAGGGACCGAAGGGTGGCAATGCGCAGACACGACTCGAGAGGTACGCATATGACAGAACGTCCGCCTCCCCACCAGACGCTAAAACGCAGGCCAGCAAGACGACCGACCCAGCGGGAGGGAAGAAAGCAACCCTTGAAGACGTCATGCGAGCTCTGTCGCAGGTACAGGCTACGGTGGGGTCAATCTCGACAGAAATAACATTGATTAGAGCCGACTTCCACAAGATGTCGGAAAAAGTTTCCTCTATGGAGGTGGTGACCAAATCTTTGGTGGAGGATGTAACGGAGCTCCAGATTAGTGTTGAGCGAATCTCAAACGAGAACAAAGACCTACGTGCAAAGCTGGACGAGCAGGAAGGGCGCTCGAGGCGGAACATTATAGGGGTTCCGGAGTCGGAGGACACGAGAGCGATGGACCTCTATGTAGAACAACTGATCGAACAAGAACTCAAACCCAAGGGTCTATCCGCCTTTTTCTCCGTGGAAAGAGCACATCGAGTCCCGGGGGGTCGTCCGAAGCAAGGAGTGGCACCACGACCGATCGTTGCACGACTCTTCAATTTTAGAGACAGAGATGCGATCTTGCAGGCGGCAAGAAATTCTCCCCCAGTCAGGATTCAAAATTCCACCTTGGCGTTCTTTCCAGACTACACGGCCGAGGTCGCACATAGGAGGAGAACATTCTTTGAAGTCAAGAAAGAATTGAGGGCAAGAGAACTTCCCTATGCCATGCTCTTCCCAGCCAAGTTGAGAGTAGTGGCTGAAAACAAAACGTGGTTCTTCGAAACTCCGGAGGCTGCACACGACTGGCTGGAAGGATGGAGACAAACGGGACTACCTCGCCGCTCCACAAGGCCAAACAAGAACCGTACTAATGGCTCCCGATCAGGCTCCCACGTATCCGGAGGAGACGTGGATCCACACTCCCCGCTGAGCGAGGCACATGAAACTGAGAACAACGACGAACAATGAATTCCCGAGCTTACTAGCCTAGTGCAAATGTAACATTGGCCGGGCGGGCCGTCAAGGACACCGGGCGGAGGTCCTCCGTGGACATGGAGGGAGGCCGCCGACTCCGGAGAGTCCCTCACCCCAACGAGCAAGTACTGTGTTTGGGGTTTGGATCAGGCACTCTGCTAAGTTGGGGGGGCGGGCAGTTCTGGGTCCGTCTAGCAGGGGGGCAGGGAGGGGGGGAGTTGGGAAGGGGGGGTGTTTGATTGTTTGGAGTTGCTTTACAGGTGTAGATTGGAACCACGAGGCACACACATTACCTATGGCGGGCTCATGTCGAGTTATTAGACCGCACTTTCTATGGTACATAGACTTTCTCAACCGCAGAAGCAATGGCACACACCACACGGAGTGACATCGGGAGGGAGGAATGTGGGGTAGGGCGCATGGCACCTCTGCAACTTATGTCCTGGAACGTGAGAGGTCTGGGGGACAAGGTCAAACGAGGTTTGGTGCTACACAGTATAAAGAGGTTCAACCCGGCCCTGGTCCTGCTGCAGGAGACACACCTCACAGGCACAGCCACACACGCCTTAGACAGGAAAGGCTACCGTATGATCGTTCATTCGGAATTCACAAGGGGGTCCCGTGGGACGGGTATACTAATGCACCGATCCTCCAGATTTATACTCCAATCCACAAAGGTAGACACGCAGGGGCGCTTCGCAGCAGCACTCGGGCAATGGGAAGGTAGACAGCTGAATATAGTTTCGGTGTACGTTCCGCCGGCGCTGCACACGATAGTTCTCCCAGAGCTTGGAAAATTTCTGTTGGAACTCCCAGACGGAGACCTCATTGTAGGGGGGGATTTCAATGCAATGGCGCACAACACATTAGATAGGTTCCCGATACGAACACAGGCTCCAGGGCCCTCCCGGCTACATGACTTCCTAGAGGCGCAAGGCCTGATAGACCTTTGGAGGCGCCTACACCCGACTGACCAGCACTACACTTACCACTCAGCGGTCCATGACAGTCTGTCACGGATCGACTATTTCCTTGCACCGGGGCATGGGCTGCTCACTGTCGAAGACGTGCAAATTAGACCGAGGGGTGTCTCGGACCACTCCCCGTTGACGCTGACCCTTTCCAACCCGGAACGGTCCCAAGAGCGCATATACCCGATATTCCCGGGCTACCTTAAGGTCCCACAGGTGACCACGGCTCTCAAATCAGTGACAGCATGCTACCTCACGGAGAATACTGGCTCGGTCTCATTCCCATCGGTCCTATGGGAAGCTTATAAAACGGTCCTCCGAGGCCAAGCCATCTCCACAATAACGAGTTATAAGCGCTCCCAGAAAATGGAACTACTAGACCTAGAGGACAGACTCGCCAAGGCAAATGAAGTTCATATGACTGACCCGACCGGAGACACGCTCCACGCACTACAGCTGTGTCAGCAACGTCATACTGATCTTCTACGCAGTAGAGTGATCGAACACATAACGGCCATTACGAATAGGATATACGACGTAGGGGATAAGGCAAGTAAGCTCCTAGCCTGGCTAGAGAAAAAACGGGAGGGACAGAGGACTATCTTGCAACTGAAAGACTCTGTAGGGGCGATGCACACCCGCCCTGCCCGGATAGTCGAACTCCTGGCTGATCACTTCCAGGCGGTGTATACCTCTGACATAGAGGTTACCCGGGAAATGGCGGAGACGGCGCTCGTGGGAGTGCCCACCCGCACACTATTGCAGGAAAACGTTGAGGACCTAGAGTCAGACGTGTCGGCTGAGGAGATAAAATCGGCTATCGCGGCACTACACCCGGGAAAAGCCATGGGCCCCAACGGGATCCCGATTGAATGGTACAAAACCATGTCAGAAACGCTCGCAACACCGCTATTCAACATGTACGTAGACAGCCTAGAACGAGGACGCTTGCCACCTGATCAGTGCATGGCTACCATTGTGGCGATCCCGAAACCTGGCAAGCCCCCTGAGGATTGCGGCTCCTACCGGCCGATTTCCCTCCTCAATGCAGAAAGCAAAATCCTGGCGAAATTGTTAGCCAACAGGCTGTTGCCTCACCTTAGCCACCTCATACATCCGGACCAATCGGGATTCATGCCGCACAGAAATACGGCGCTGAATCTCAGGCGCCTGCATGGTGTTATGGCGAGAGCTCCGTTGTTGACAACCGACGCAGCGATCCTCTCACTGGACGCCACAATGGCGTTCGACTTGGTAGAGTGGCAGTACCTCTTTGCAGTCCTGCACCATATGGGCTTCGGCCCGAAATTCATAGGGTGGATCAGGCTACTGTACGAGAAACCTGTGGTGCGGGTGACTGCAAACGGACATGTCTCGAGAGTCATTTCATAGCGAGGGGCACGAGACAAGGCTGCCCGCTCTCACCACTACTGTTTGCCCTGGTATTGGAGCCATTGGCGACTATCATTAGGACCACGCCACTGCTGCGGGGCATTAACTGGGGTGATGGTTGGGAGGACAGAGTGTCCTTATATGCTGATGATATGCTAATATACCTAACAAACCCGGCAGAAGGGATTCCAATATTACTGGCATTGTGTGAGCGGCAGGGTATTGCATCGGGTTACAAGATTAACTGGACGAAATCGGTGCTCTACATGCTGCACGGGACCCCGCCACGTCTGGAGGGGGGCTGCCCCTTGATGGTAGAGGAAGTTTCCTTTAGATACTTAGGGATTCAGATCACCCGCGATCCTGTGACCTTTCAGGATATGAATCTGAAACCGCTGCTCGACAGATTGAAAGCGGACGTGCGCCACTGGAAGACACTCCCGCTGACGTTATTGGGCAGAGCGGCGCTTTTCAAAATGATGGCGCTGCCCCGGTTCCCCTATGTTTTGGAAAATACACCGACACTGGTTCCGCCTTCCTTTTTTAAACAGATATCAGGGCTACTGTCAGGACTGTTGTGGGGAGATAGTCCGGCGAGGATAGCACAGGTGAAACTGATTAGGGATTGGTACAGTGGAGGGATTGCACTCCCAAACCTGGAATTGTACTATTGGGCGGCGCACCTCAAGGTGATTAACCAGTGGTTACATGCGCCGCAGGAGGACCCGGCGTACTTAGCGGACAGACGGCAGCTTGGCACTAATACACTTCTGGCCCCGCTCTATAACAAAGGCCTAACGGCAAAACTGATCGGCCCAACTAAGCACACTGTAACGCTGTGGCATAGGGCTCAATCCCGTCTGAAGTGGGGGGGGTGATTACTCAGCTCACACCCTTGTGGGACTCTAGGGCGCTGGGAAACTTGAGACGTAGTAAAGGATTTGACCACTAGGACACTATAGGGATTTCCACGGTGGGTGATCTGTGGACAAGAGAGGGGGTGGTTCCGTTTGACACTCTGAGAGAACAATATGAGCTGAACACCACTGAGACATATCGATACATACAGATTAGACATGCATTACTGGGTGCACTGACACCAGGTACTCAGGTCCCGGAATCGGCCCCTTTAGAGGACCGACTACTCACTGATTACATGGAAGCCAGCGCTACATCCCTCACATATCGTAAATTAGTGAATAACTTGCCTGACCCATTACAGAAATTGAAAGAGAAATGGGAGGATGATGTTGGTGCCCTGGATGAGGCAGAATGGAATGCAGCAATGGCATCGCCTAGAGAGGCGGGAATATCAGCAAGGTTCCGATTGGTACAGTTCAAGATATTACACCGAGTGTACTACACGCACACCACCCTACACAAATTCCAGAGGGCAGATCACCCATATTGTTTGCGAAATTGTGGGGAGGAGGGAACGCTGTTCCATACCCTTTGGTCCTGTCCGAACATATCAGACTACTGGAAGCGTGTGGCACGCACAATCGCCCAGACGCTACAGCTCCCGTTCACTCCTGACCCTAGAATTTGTTTGTTAAATGTGTGGGGCCCGACCAACCTGACATCACACGGGCGGAAATGGGTGGTTATAGGGGTGATGTTAGCGAAGCGAGACATAGCGCAAAGATGGGGGGCGTCAGAGACACCGACTTTGACACAGTGGTGCAAAAATATGGATATGCTCATGATGGTGGAGCGGGCGGTGTATCAGCAGAGGGCCAATCCACGTAAATGGAACAAATTATGGCTGCCATGGAATGTTTACAGGGGGGAGCCTTGTGAACCTCTACAGGAAGAAGAAGATATAGATAGCTCAGAGGAGGAGGAGGATGTAGTGTAAAAATGGGACTGCGGGTGGGGTGGGGTGGCAGGGGTGCGGGTTGCCTAGGTACTATCTCGCCCTTCAGGCGTAGGGGATGGTAAGAATACGTGTGGGTGGTGCATTACGGCCGCTGGCCTGACGCAACTAGAAAGCTTACGTATACCTACCATGCTTCTGTAAGACCAAGCTATACACCTGAATGTTGTTTGTTGTTTAATGTTAAAGAAAAAAAGAAATGTTGCGATTTGAATTGAATATGGCGGAATGTTGACGCCACATCGCTGATTACTTGAACTATTACATATGCTGACATGATGCAACAATAAAAACAATTTAAAAAAAAAAAATTATAATATATTAAATACATGTTTTTTTAAAATTCAAAACAAATAAATATTTTTAATTAGAAATAATTTAAAAAGAAAATCATTTATTATTAGCTAAATTCCCTACCTTATAACACCACACAATTCGCAACCCACATCTAAATTAAAACAAAAATGTACTTTCATAATTAACATAATTAATTATCAATTAAAGAAATATTATTAATTAAAAAACAAATTAAAGCACATAAAAATGTATTAACTTCCCATACTTTACCCCTATAATCCCCACAACCCACACCTAAAATTAAACTGTAAAAAAATAATTACACAATTAAAATGTATTCTCAATCAAAAAACCAATAGTACTTAACAAATAATTATAAACTAAATACAATTAATTTACTCTCGACCCTTTACCCCTATAAAACCAAAACCCCACACACAAAAAATAAACAGTCACCCTAATTAATTAGCAATTAATTAATTCATATTAATAGTCAACTAATTATTAATTAATTAAACATTCATTACTTCCCACCTTTTACCCCTAGAAACCCCACAACCCATACCTAAAATGAATTACACAATTTCCATATTTAATTTTTAAATAATTAATTAATATTGCTTAACAACTAATTATTAATTAATTGAACATAATTTACTTCCCACCCTTTACCTCTATAAACTCCACAACCCACATATAAAATTAATTACACAATTTCCATAATTAATTTTCAATTTATTTATTAGTATTAATTAACAACTAATTATTAATTAATTACAAATAAATTACTACTAACCCTTTACCAATATAAACCCCACAACCTGCACCTAACAAAATTACTCAATTGACATAATTGATTACCAAATAATTAATTAATTAATAATAATTAACAACCAATTAATACCTAATTAATAAAAAATTACTTACCACAATCAACACTATAAAATGTCAATTAAATAAATATTAATAAATAAAAATTAATCATTAGTTTATTATAATTATATTACTTCCCAGCCTATTCCCCTATAAACCTATAACCCTCTACAGACCTAAACAAATCAACATTTTATTAAAATAAAATTGATAACTACTTAAAATTTAACACATATATTAATAAACATTAACAATACTTATACAAAAAATACATCACATACACTTAAAATATATACTAAAATACATAAAACTAACTAAAAAAATCAATATTTTAAACACCTATGGGCTGATTACAATTCGGTAAAATCCTGTCCAAATCGTACGGAGCCTTTTTCCCGTACGAATCATATGGAGAACCATACCCGTACGTACGATGGAGTACGATGTGTACCCAATGCAGTTCTCCGTACGATTCGTGCCAAAGACCGTACGACTCAATGGTCCGTACGAATCGTATTCGGAACACGCGGTACACGACGTCCGTACGGTTCGAAAGCAGCTTTTTCCGACTCAGCAAGTACGATTCGTGTCGCCAGCACTCCGTACGACGCTTTTGCTACGGGAGTTTAAATCATCCGGAAAACCAGATTTCAGCTCAAAATGCATACGGAACTGACCCCCCCATGTACGGTGCATACACCCCATCATTGCAGGGGTACGGTGCATCGGGATAGGGTGCATATGTCCCCGTGGGTACCCCCCATGAATGTAGGTGTTCGATGCAAAGGTTGTACGTGTACGGTGCGTACACCCCCTGCGTACTCCCCTTGAATTTAGGGGTACGGTGCTTATGCAATAGTGTAGATCTCCATATGAATTGCTCGTACCCGACGTATCCGTACGAATCGCGTCCCCATTCCCCGGTCCGGATCGTACTTGGCGGGTCGTACGGCATGTTTACGATTTGTACGGTTTACTCTGCGGGTCTATGTTGTACGGACTCACCCTTGACTTTCGTACGGTTCGCGACGATTCGTACGTATTTCGAGCCAACGGATCCTACTATGCGATTCGGATGGATTACTACGATTCGTACAGAAACGGCTACGAATAGAAATCGTTGTACAGATTTGTTTCCGAATCGGAATCAACCCCTATATTTGTGCAAACGATATTAATGACTTTTATATTTTTGTAAACAATATTTCTTACCTTAAAATGGATATTTTTATCCATGATATTCTTGCTGTCGATATTTCTGTGTCACAATTTTTCCAACTGGGTATTTGTGTAGGTCGACATTTCTAACTCGATATTTAGTCTGAATACCATTTCTAAGACGTTGAACAAGATATGTGCCATAACATTTCACCTTACGGTGAGCTACTGGATTTCAGTCTCATTCTTCACATGTACCTCTGGGTGTTCAATCTGGGATGTGAGATGTTTCTTATTTACAGTACATATTCTCAACGTCTATCTCTACATAGAGAATGCCCCATGCCAGAATTCTCTTTCTCCTTAACTTCCCTACACGCTGATCTTCCCACATCCATTTCTCCAGAACTCTATCTGACAGTAATGCGTTGAAAGATGTTGCTAGTGCATTATTGTTAAAATCGTGTCTTGGACTGGCTCAGTTTTCCATGAATCACAATATTTCTAATAAAAAACTATTAAAAAAGAATCCCATGGACACCACTTTCTCGAGCCGCAGTGGGAGCTAAAGTCAATTACTGGTGCATACCTTTCCATCTGAAAAAGACATTAATACTCTTTGAAAAAAATATTCTTACATCCGGAAAACAAACTATTAGTAATTGACATGCGCAGTACTCTTAAATCTCTAGCTTATGACTTTTTTTCCTTTTCTTAACTCCAAAGTTATGGAACTTTTTTGGTTGAATCTATGAGAGTAATCAAATCTCTGTTAGATTTTAGGAAATAGGATTTCTCAATCACCTCTGCCGTCTACTGCATGTGTGCTGTCCTGGGTTTGTTTCGCTATGTAGGTAATATTGATAATTGTGACGAATCCTTATAGTGTGCCTGGGCAAAACGTCGAAAAAACATTAATTTTCTGAGATGCATATTTAAAGTGACAGTCTTCTTCGTGCTTGCGCTTCTTAGAGTCTAGCTCAAGGGTGTACATTTTAGGCACCCAGGGCCAAATGCATACCTGATTATCTGGGTAGTGAGATTTCCATTTAATTAATTATATGCATATTTATTTTATGTCGACATATACTGAAACTCTGGCATATCATGCCTGTTTACACCTATGTTGGGCAATCTTGCTCCAGGTCAATGTCTGAGTCCAGTTCTTGCAGACAGGTTGATTCCTCACAAATGTCTAATGTTTACATAACTGGGCTTTTGCCAGATGTGGCACATCTTGTTAGACACGGCGTGAAAATGTCAAATTATTTGATTTTTTAAAATTAAATACAAAACTGAAATAAAAACAATGGTGCAAATGACTATTAAATAAATGAGCTATAAGGAACATTGAATTAATTTAATACATATTTATGGATTTAGAATATATAAATTGTGAGAAAGTGGATTATTAGTTGGGGTAGATGGTGTGCCACCTCCAGTAAAAGGGTCACTGCCCTTGTTACATCTTGTTACATCTAGTATAGATTTTGATAATTCACATCATAGCCCCACACCTGGGAACTATGACACAGAGCACACTGACTTAGTTAAAAAAAATGTGTAAAGCATTTGAAATTACCTAAACAGCTAAAAAAAACAAGTCAGAAGCACAACACCATGAAAATTCCACTCCAATTTATAAAAGCAGAGTATAACATAATGAACAAAATGACACTAAAATGAAAAAATTCCAATAAGGGATATGAATTGCTAAAATTTTAAACAAAAATAACCACAAAAAATTGTTTATTGCCAACCGCTGTCATCTGGTTGCTCTTGACTAGAATCCAGGCGTGATTTAAGACCGACTGAGATAGGGCGTTGGTCGGATACAGAATCCAGGTTCGTCCCAGCCTGAAGTTTTACCTTTTGACTTAGTTTCTGAAATGGAAGTCAAAACTCATTGGAGGGGCTAAGAAGCAGGCTGTGGCTAAGAAGAGGTCCAGTTGGAACTGGGCAGTTGGGCTCTTCTGAAAACGTCTAGCGGCTTGTCGGGGTGTTGTCGCTTAACAAGAGGTCGCCTCACTCACCCTTGGGATCCACCCATTTGTCCTGGGTTTTCCAAAATATTTATTACGAAACTGTAAGTAAGTAAGTACATAAGTAAGTAATCTTTATTTGTAGATTAATAGAAATCGTTGCAAAAAATAATACAAAAAGGTTTCTTGTTGCATAGAGTGTAAAAAAGTACCATACAAAAGGTTAAGATGTTCTTGTTTCAAAGTGTTAAAGGGCACAATAAGTTTGAAAATATACAATATGAGTAAAAAACGTAGAAAGTAATAAAAAGTCATTGGTCTCTAAGAAAGAATTGTGAAAAATCCAAAATGTAGTGCGGCTGTTCTGTACTACAGAACCAAGAGGGGAAATTTCTAAAATACAAAAAGGATGGGTTAAAGACAAAGGGGAACATAATATGATGTCAGAGTTCACCTACTGTGCTGGTAGCAGTCTTTTGACTTGTAGTAAGAACTTTGTTGCTCAGCAGGAGAGCTGCATGTTATGTCCATTTAATAGTGCCATCACTTCTGAATAACAGGATCTTATACGGAGAGTCCTCAGGGCAGGACATAACAGTTTCCATCTGAGGTGAATGACAATGGGTCAAAAGCACAAGAAAATGTAGTATACTCTCTGCAAAAAAACCACATAGGGGTCGATTCCGATCCGGTAAAATATTCAGCCGTACGACTCGCATCCGTATCCGATTCCGTACGAATGTGAACTTTACGTCCGACCTGCGAATTCCGATCCGTTCCCGTCTATTTCCGTACGATTATCACCGAACCGTCCGAATCACAGTTGGTGCTCCGTACGACCATGCATCGGGAATCCTACCGTACGATTCGTAAACAGCTCGTACAAACACACAAGTACGATCCTGTACGAGAAGCCTGACAGCGAATCGTACGGAACTAAGTTATCGCACTTGAATAATGATCCGTACGACAATATGTGGCTCGCATCTAGCAGCGTCAACACATACCACACGCGTACCCCTCGCTCACGCACCAGTACGACACGCACACCCCCCACGCGAACACCCCCACCCGCCAACGGCCCGTACCACTCACTCGCACGCACAAGTACGACACACACACCCCCCCAACAAGCCTACGCGAACACCCCCACCCGCCAACGGCCCGTACCACTCACTCGCACGCACAAGTACGACACGCACACCCCCCAACAAGCCTACGCGAACACACCCACCCGCCAACGGCCCGTACCACTCACTCGCACGCACAAGTACGACACGCACCCCCCCAACAAGCCTACGCGAACACCCCCACCCGCCAACGGCCCGTACCACTCACTCGCACGCACAAGTACGACACGCACACCCCCCCAACAAGCCTACGCGAACACCCCCACCCACCAACGGCCCGTACCACTCACTCGCACGCACAAGTACGACACACACACCCCCCAACAAGCCTACGCGAACACCCCCACCCGCCAACGGCCCGTACCACTCACTCGCACGCACAAGTATGACACGCACACACCCCCAACAAGCCTACGCGAACACCCCCACCCGCCAACGGCCCGTACCACTCACTCGCACGCACAAGTACGACACGCACACCCCCCCAACAAGCCTACGCGAACACCCCCACCCGCCAACGGCCCGTACCACTCACTCGCACGCACAAGTACGACACGCACACACCCCCAACAAGCCTACGCGAACACCCCCACCCGCCAACAGCCCGTACCACTCACTCGCACGCACAAGTACGACATGCACACCCCCCAACAAGCCTACGCGAACACCCCCACCCGCCAACGGCCCGTACCACTCACTCGCACGCACAAGTACGACACGCACACCCCCCAACAAGCCTACGCGAACACCCCCACCCACCAACGGCCCGTACCACTCACTCGCACGCACAAGTATGACACGCACACCCCCCAACAAGCCTACGCGAACACCCCCACCCGCCAACGGCCCGTACCACTCACTTGCACGCACAAGTACGACACGCACACCCCCCCAACAAGCCTACTTGCGAACACCCCCACCCGCCAACGGCCCGTACCACTCACTCGCACGCACAAGTACGACACGCACACCCTCCCAACAAGCCTACACGAACACCCCCACCCGCCAACGGCCCGTACCACTCACTCGCACACACAAGTACGACACGCACACATAACGCCAACACCCAAACCAGCACAAGGACTTTGCAAACAAGTGGCACAACAACACTGAACATGTCTCCTGTGTACAGACCATAGAGAATCAATGTCCTGGTCACAACCAAACAGAGGTCAACACTAACACCCACCCCATATAACACACACACAACCAATTCAAATTAAGCCACACCCACTATTTGAACAATAAAAGGCTCCACACATACAACCCATCATCCTTTGCAACATACCCATTCTTGCCACGAAACAGAGAGCACACCAACTATAGCAGCCACATACCTTCACACATACACCCTATCACATCTACACCCACACCACCCCCTCCACAATCACAACCACACACCCTTATCCATACACACCATCACCCCCTCAATCACATACACCCCACACCATGACCACACCCAAGAATCCAAAGTTCACTAACCCGTAGAATGAGATACTTACAGATGAAGTCATCAGAGTTGCGCCACAGCTGTTTGGCGCATTGGTCAGACAAACCAGCATGGCAGAAAAAACACGCCTTTGGGAGAGGATCGTAGACCAGGTCAATGCTGTTGCACCCATCCGGCGCACCAAGGGGGAATGCCAGGCCAGGTGGTATGATCTGCGGAGGATGGTCAAGAAGAAAATGGACCAGGACTATGCCAATGCACACTACACTGGAGGTTGTGGTCCCCGCAGACCTCCTGTATACCAGCCCTGGGAGGCGAAAGTCATGGCCCTGCTGCCACCGGTGGGAGTACATGGAATCGAAGGAGCCGTTGAGTCTGGTGAGTGTGCTAAAAATACATGTTACATTGGTGGACTTACAACAGTGCCCAGCAGCATGGGGTGGGTGGCCATGAGTCCTAGCAGGACACAACTAAAAGTGGTTTGTTGCAAGTGGGACCCACAAAGGGTGGAAGGTGGAGGGTAGGAGGCTGCTCTCATCCCATTTGCCCCAGGGCCTCACCCAGGCACCATGCCCAATGTACAGGGATAGGGAAATATCACACAAGATAGTAGACCACAGCTCCTAAACAATATCATGTTGTGGACACACCTTCCAGAGATACAATATTTTGTGACACAGTAAGGCAGTGTAGCAAGTGAACAAGCACAAACAACCTGCCTCCAACCCTGTCTCCCCCTCCCACTGTTGCCCTCTCCCTCTGTCGCCTTCCCTCCCACAGTCACACTCTCCCTCTGTCGCCCTCTCCCTCTGTCGCCCTCTCTCACTGTCGCCCTCCCTCCCACTCTCACACTCTCCCTCTGTCGCCCTCTCCCTCTGTCGCCCTCCCTCCCACTGTCACACTCTCCCTCTGTCGCCCTCTCCCTCTGTCACCCTCTCCCTCTGTCGCACTCTCCCACTGTCGCCCTCCCTCCCACTCTCACACTCTCCCTCTGTCGCCCTCTCCCTCTGTCACCCTCCCTCCCTCCCACTGTCACACTCTCCCTCTGTCGCCCTCTCCCTCTGTCGCCCTCTCCCACTGTCGCCCTCTCCCACTGTCGCCCTCCCTCCCACTGTCACACTCTCCCTCTGTCGCCCTCTCCTTCTGTTGCCCTCTCCCTCTGTCGCCCTCCCTCCCACTGTCACACTCTCCCTCTGTCGCCCTCTCCCTCTGTCGCACTCCCTCCCACTGTCACACTCTCCCTCTGTCGCCCTCTCCTTCTGTCGCCCTCTCCCTCTGTCGCCCTCCCTCCCACTGTCACACTCTCCCTCTGTCGCCCTCTCCCTCTGTCGCCCTCCCTCCCACTGTCACACTCTCCCTCTGTCGCCCTCTCCTTCTGTCGCCCTCTCCCTCTGTCGCCCTCCCTCCCACTGACACACTCTCCCTCTGTCGCCCTCTCCTTCTGTCGCCCTCTCCCTCTGTCGCCCTCTCCTACTGTCGCCCTCCCTCCCACTGTCACCTCACCGCATCTCCCTGGGCACAGACACAGTTGCACCCAAGCACTGCACAGGCCTTACAAACACCATAGAGCAGAATGTGTAGGGATGTCTCCTAATTACCAGCAGTCATCCACTAAGTGCCTGCAACACACACACCATTTCCAGCCAACACTGTACTGTGTCAGGACACACATATCGTAAACCTCTGTAGTACACAATGGCCACAGGTGTAGGCAGCACAAGTCCCTCCTGTGATCACTGCAAACACAAACACCAGGACAAGGTCACACACCCTGTGCATGAAGACAAAACCACCAATATGCCAGCATGCAACATCAGGGGGCAGCCAAATCTTGAACGATGGACGCTTGCAAATCACACACAAACTACTACCATGGCCTATCCTACACCCGCCTTACAGAAACTCATCCCCTGGGGACAGGCTTTGGAGTGCAACACTGTCCCAATTGTCATGTACCACAACAAAACACTCACTCATATGAAAACGCATACTACTCATACATGCACATTGCAGATGCTCAAGTCCATAGTGGCGCTCAAACAATGCACTTGCCCCATCTCATGAACGTTGTGGATGCACTGAAGTACCAACATGGACATGGGTATTGACAAGGTAATGCGTCTTACAGAAGTGCCAAGTTCTAAATCCATGATCTATAAGTGTGTGTACAGGTCCAGGGGTATTGGCATTGTTTGGCCATCACGGTACAGGAAAAGACATCCAAAGTAGCAGATGTCATGCAAATTAATGATGCTCTGTCTCTAACATCAACATGCTGTATCTAAACTCTGTGCATGCTTGACGCAGACATAAGGATTTACACCGTATCCTGGATGTTGCCTGAACATGACCAATGCCTTACATGTGTTGTGCCGCCAATACAAGACACAGCAATGGCTGTGTCAGTTATTGTCAAGATAATGGAATAGTGAAAATACCCCAGAGTACATGTCAAATTACTCCCACTACATACACAACAGAACAATGTCAACAATGTGAAGCTTGTGGAACTGTGATGCTCATAATGGATAACTAAACAAGATGTCACTTGATAGTGCCTTAACAGTGTCTGTCTCTCCCACACACAGGGGAACGTGTGCCCCACCCCCCCAACCAGGGGGGAGAAGGATCCCAGTCCCAGGCTCAGCAGGACCCAGACCCCACCGACAGCGACGCCACTCAACGCACTGTGGATGACCCCAACCAACCTGGCTCCTCTGGATCCCAAACGCCTGCAGCAACTGTACCAGCTACATCTCAGCCAACCACCGGACCCATTCCCGCCACATCCCAGCAGACAGGTCACAGCCCTGCCCATGATCCACAAGAGAGCCAGTCTGAAAATGAGGGACACCCTTTGTCGGGCGCCCCTGAGGTTGCTGACGACCTCCACCCTGGCAGCACTCGGGGGGCCCGTCGATTGGATGTACCCACAAGCGCAGGCCGTGTTCGTGTGGGTCAGGGTGGTGGGAGTGGCGGAAGGCGGAGGCGAGATTCTGGCCAGTCAGCTGCAGCATCCGGTATGCCTGAACTCGCTAACATCCTGGAGGCATACCGGCGGGACACCAGGGAGATAGGCCAGCTCGCGGAGACCCTCAACCAGGTGAAAGAACAGCAGGCAGAGCAACTAGCCAGGCAAGACCTACATTATGGACGGGTGAGGGCAAGTCTGGCTCAGCTCTTGACGGTGCATTGGGAAATGAGCCAATCGCTACGTCAGATAGCTGCCAACATGCAGCACCCTCCCTGTGTCACAAGGCCAGCAGCATCACGGCAAAGTGTGACACCAGCCGCAGGGAGGGAGGAGGAGGAGGAGGAGGAGGTACTCTCTGACGTAGCATCCCATGCATCGTCCAGGCCTGCACCTGAGGGTCCCCCAAGGAAGGTGGGTCGTCCACGGCTAAGACGTTGAGGGGCAGGGGGCCATGCACATCTCCCAGGACACTGGACCTGGCATATTGCCCCTGGGTGCAACAGCATCCCCTATGAGACTCTCCCACATGGACATGCTAGTCACAGTCTGCCCAATGATGCCAAGCACTGTGGCCTGGACTCTGTTGACTGAAACTGTAAGGCATCTCATCTCCGGCAGTGAACTTTGGATTCCACCCCTTTCTGTACAGCACTTATTCACGTTCCCTGCACAAGATCTCCCAATAAATATACTAATCCTCATACGCATGTGGTGAGTTATCTTTGAACCACAGCATAAATAGATATGTGTGGGCAAATGTATGAAATGGAAGGGTATCCGACAAACAGCAGCCTACCACACACTTGGATCAGAATCTGAGTGTGGACACACATTGGGGGGGAAATCCTAACAACTAGATACATGGATGGAAAGACACACCTGTGTGGGATAGTAAATGCTGGAGGGGGGTTTGGAGAGAGAGAGTCACTTTGAGGTGTACAGATCAGTGTGACAAAAGTAGTTGGCCACGTAGGGAGTACCTACAACTGTGTCCCCAGGTATGTGAACTATCGTCTGCATGATGCAGTACTGTGGATGTGATGAATGGCGCACAGGACAAGGTTGGCAGGACAGACTGTGGGCAATGGGCTGTAGCACTCTACACAAGCACACCTGAATAGGTGACCTACCCCTATGTAGCTACAAGTACTATACTACTGTAATGGGAGCAACACATACAGAACTACTACCCACATCTGACAAATACCTACACCAGAATGGGGAAATCACACCACACCCAAGAGACGTGGTCATGGTTTGTCTCCCCTGTGGCTACTTGACTGACAGTGACAGCTATGTTTTTGCTGATGTGGCGTTGACAAGGTAACACTGTACAATATTGTGCCTATGGAAGGTGTGTGTGTGCTGTACACGGCACATGACCTGGTGGTACATAGACCCAATGTCATGTGAATCTGCCATAGTCGTGCCAGTATGTGTTGCACACATAGGCATAGCAGCTGCAATGGCTGAGTTAGAAGCATTGTGATAGCAGGAAGGTGAATGTCTGGGGTAGTCTGTGTGTAGGGTGGCAGGAGCATGCTCTATAAATGGATGGAAGGAGGGTCATCCTGTAGGTCTCTGTGTCCCTGGATAATGTGTGCTGCATGGTGGCTGTATATGCAGCAGCAGCAATGAGTGAAGACATGCTGGCAGGAGGGGTGTGACAACTTGCAAAACAAGCACATACCACAAGGGCATTTGCAAGCCACAAAGTGACATGTGTATGTGAAGGCAGGAGTGTCTGCCTCTCTCAGGGTCACAGCAAATAAAATGGCACATTAATCCCCAAGGATCACAGCCACTGGATCAGGGCCCTTACGGACAAGTGGGGCACAAGACACACATCGTCAGCAGGTGTACACTACAGCTAGTGTGTTCAAAGCCAAAAAGCAACTACAAAGCCATCTACCTCACACACAACATAGTATTCTAGCCTCCCCCACACCATGCGTGTGGTCACTTTACAGGTAAACACATAACAAGCATAAGCTAACTTCATGCTAGATAGTATATATGCACATTAGAAGGACATGTGCGTTGACATCAAGGCGGCACATTTATCTGTAGAAGTCAGACGTCATGCACAACATTATTATTTACATTGGGAGCCCATAGAGCATTATCAAACATACATGAGCATTGGTAAGAACTCCAAATAACACTATTAATGATGTCACCTGTAATGCAGCAGTACTATTGGCGACAAGCCTGTCAAGGACTGGCTGTACCTTACTTCATCAGTGTGGTGTGATGCTCAAAGGGTTCCACCTCCAAATAGCCCCTTGTCTGAGTACAAACGACAGACACAAAAGGGTGATCAGGCGAGGGAAGGAGAGGATGGGAACTGCTGGGAGGGAGACCTGAAACAGAGGTAAATAACCATTAGGAGTACATTCTCATGTCACAGACACTACAAAAACATAATTAGCTACACTGTACCAGTCACACCTGTGAAGTTTACTGACTGTAGACAATTTTAGTAGAGTAATCATGGTATCACATGAGATCCGATGCTATGACACAGACACATAAAACCTAGGACAGTCTGTCATCCATTCGAGTCATGTGTTACGCTCTCAAGTGAGCTACCATGCAATGAGATCTATGTTGTTACAAATCATTCACTGGCTCAGATGAGGTTGACCTTACAAACTCATGGAGACATATGGCAATGATACTTACGCTAACTGTAATGTCTGCATGTGATTATGGGTACCCATAAGGGCCATGTACCCCAACTTGACTTGACCCACAACAGCTGTAAGTATCACATATGATGACGAAGCTAATGATCTACATGCAATGAAGGCACTCAGTAGCCAGTCTTTTGATCTGTCAAGTGTGCATTACTATGCTAAACATGATATGCAGGTTTAAAAAATTTAAAGTGCAAGTGATGTTGATCCAAGCCACATAATGAGACCCTAGCATTGCCCAGTAATGCTGCACGGGACTAGAGATTCATGGGAATGACCACACTCCACTGGTGCTACACAATAAATCACATATGCATCACCCAAACATTGTCATTTCCCATGCTAAACATTAATGGCATCATGTGAATCAAAACAGAACTGCTACTCACTGTGAAGGCTGGTGTAGCTGTATTTTCTAGCTGCACTGCGGTAACGACATGACAGTGACATGATATACTGCAACAAGGGGCAATGCATCCATGTAAACAGAATGACAGGACAGTTATCTCAACATGTGGAACATAGACTGTGCCACACCTACACCACATGGTTTGATGGTAAACAAACGGAACTGGCCCACAAGCTGGAGGAGAGGATCCAGTCACATTCTAATGCACACAGTGAGGCTGCAATCCCCCACAGAGTCCGTGGTTGTGACCTCTGACACAATGTAAAGCCATGGTATATGCAATGTAGCAGTGTCAATGTCTACACACATGGATGATTTCACCAGAGTCTCTAACTACAACAGATGACAGTCAGATGGGGTGACTATCCTGTCATGGGAGTGGGCATACATGTAATAAGTAACATTTTGTAGTTGCATGTATCCATGGTCTCACTACATGCACATGAACATGTACCACACGTTTCAAAACATACCAACGCTAAACAGCCTCATATGAGTCCTTACCCAAATTGACGTCTCCACATGTCCATGCATGCTCCGTTGATTTGGCGGACGTTGCAATCATGATGAGCAATAGCAGGATGACCACGATGACCCCAACGGAAAACAGGCAGGGCGAGCTGTGGGTGAGAGTGGCACACAAGGGGTCAAGTTCTGTTTCATGTAATTTTGACAATGTCCTGTTTATTATCCAGATGTTGTAGTACACCTGTACATTCAAATTGCACACATAGCACGTATGTGTGTTGTATGACATCTGCACCTGTGTGACACTGCACACCAAACATCCAAGTGAGCTAGCATACAGTCTGTTGCATACACAGCATGCTACCCATGCAACTCTATTGTAGATGTTTCAGATTACAGCTGCTATGACTCACCATCATGAAAAGAAGTTGCGGATGAGGTGACTCCGGATATCATCTTCACCCTCCTCGTCGCTGGCATCCTGGGCAAGGCCTTCATCCTCAACGGGTGGATGTTCCAGCTCATCAGGATCAAGGTAGAGTGGCACGGCCTTCTCCACTGCCATGTTGTGTAGCATGCAGCACACGGTGAAGATGTCACACACCTTGCGTGGGCTGTATTGGAGGGCTCCGCCTGTCTTGTCCAGGCACCTGAACCGGCTCTTCAGGAGTCCAAAAGTTCACTCGATCACCCGCCTGGTCTTCCCATGAGCATTGTTGTACCGCTGGTCTGCAGCTGTCCTGGGGTTGCTTAGTGGAGTCATTAACCACGGCATGTTTGGATATCCTGCGTCTCCTGCAAATTGACATCATGGAAATGAGTGTGTAATATGATGCAGATCATGAAGTTGTGACATACTGACATACATAGCTGACAGGGTATACTCACCAACAAGACATGCCCGGTGGTTGTGCAGCTGCAGCATCATCTGTGATACCCTGCTACGCCTCATGATGAAAGCATCGTGGCACGATCCTGGAAAACGTGCACAAACATGTGAGATAATCATGTTGGCAAGACACACCACCAGGGCATTTATCGAGTGGTAGTGTTTCCTGTTGTGATACGCTTGCTCCTGAGCCTGTGGTGGCACTAGAGTAACATGTGTACCATCAATTGCACCAATTACATGTGGCATGCGGCCCAGGGCATAGAATTCCCCCTTGACATCTGTCAACTCTTCTGGAGTAGGGAATGTAATGAATTCATCCAGGTGCAGCAACATAGCTGCCAATACATCACCCAATACCCGGCTAAACATAGTCTGAGACATCCCTCCCACATCAGCCATGGTGAATTGGAACGTACCTGTGGCAAAGAAATGGAGGGCTGCCATCACCTTTACCTTGGGTGTCAGCGCAGTTGGATACCTGTGGCGTGGTTGTAGGTGAGCCTCCAGCCTGTCCGTCAGGTCCTTGATCATCTGTCGGTTGAAGCGATACCGACGGATGCAATTGCGCTCCCTCATGGCTTCCAAGTCAGGCAACGGCCTTTCCAGAGGGGGTGCCCTGCAATACACAATTTATAGAAAATTTCTTCAACGGTCTGACTAAGACAATTACAATGTACATGGCACAAGCAACACTGCTTCAAATAATCTAGACAATTTGGAGTGTGGCGTGGGATACACACTAATGTAACATGTGCCAGCTCCCAGCCACTCCTCCGTGAAAAGTAAAAGGCCTGTGGTGTGTGGAATGGATATGACATGCATACAAACGATCTGATAGAAAGGTCTTAGTGGGCATGACAATGTATCATGTCAGGGACACACGTCATGTGAATGTGAGTAGCAGCTTGTCTGCACATCCAGACAGCTGACAGCAATACACACACACACCACATATGCCATCATTTGCACAGTTCTGACTTAGTAATGTTGCGGTGTTTACATTCCCAAAGTATTACATGACCATCATCATACATCATAAATCTTTGATTTGTGACAAATGGTATGTGCTGCCATCACACATATGAGTGGGTAATTAACACACGGGGCATGGTGTGTGTACATTACAAACCAGGTCATCACGCAAAGGACACAACATAGATGCTCCTACAGCACATGTACTGAACTGTATGGACGAGTTACTTACGTTTTGTAACAAGATATCAGTAAGGAACAGTAGTTATTCTCATAATCCCGACTTTGAATACATGACAAGCTTTTGACAAATATGCCTCCCTGGATGCCATCAATCTGCCCAGTGAGTCGGGGCTATCCAGGCCACATTGGAAAAAAGACAGTGTGGGTGATTGGCATCCTACAAGGGCGTGGCCAAGTATTGCCCGTACCTACAACGCACACTCTGCCAGCAGTTACACAACCATGTCCCACACAGAGTGTGGGTACCAGACAAAGAGGCATGTGATGTAGGAAGAGCCCACTCCCAGACTCAGGGAGGATGAAGACATGTTTCCGTAGTGCTCATACCTCTTGGATGCCCTCTACAGCGGAGCTAACGGGAATGTGGTCTGTGATTTGGGGGCCTGGATGCCCCTGCTCCCTGGGGTGGGGTGGGAGGACAGGGAACATGGTCAGTCCGGGGAGGGGAGTGGTTGTCTGACAACGTGCCTATCTACAGCCAAACATGCAGCGTGCCTGTACATGCTGGCCAATATAGATACAGTACATTCCTGAAGATAGGCCTGCAGAGGCACAGCGGAGCGTGAGTGGAGTTGAAGGACCTAAGTGAGGAGGTTGGTCCTCACGGCGGCAATGGGGAGATGAAGGGGCAAGGCTCCGGCCACCCACGTAAACACTACAATGTACGTTGCCCACTCATCCACAAACACGTTTGGAGTAGAGACATCACCAGTGTCAGGCTAGGTGTCCAGACCACTCGCATCCCCCAGTCCACCTGTCCTGTCGTCTTGGGACTGACACTCACGTGCCACTGGGTCTTCATGACCCTACAAATACCCATTAACACCCATTGTAATGAGCTGTGGCAGGCTCATTAAAGTTTTACTCCCCATGCAGCATTTATAGCGGTGTTCAGCCGCACAGTCTCCACGCTGGAGCCGTACAGTGTGTGGTATTGGGGACAGCACCACCCAAGAACGGCACCAAGGCTGACACCTGGGGGACTGTTGCCAGTGAGGTTGTGAGGTGAACCAGCGAGGACCAGGGTGACCATTCACATCCTGTCTGTCCCAGCGGTTCCGGGACGTATGCGCCGCCTGCGTCAGGGACAAAGCGAGTGATGGCGTCAGGGGCAATTCACCCGCCGACGGGTCCGCTGGGACAGGAGCCAACGCGGAGGCCGTTGTTGGGTTGAGGGACATCATGGACATGAGGAAGTGCACTGACTCCTCCTGCTTCACATGCAGGGCAGGGCCCGGAGGTCGTGGTGCAGGCTACGACGGCAGCTAATCTGACAGAGCCGCATGGCCGGTGTCACCTCGGATCACATGCAGCATTGCACGTGCATTGTGGGGATTTGGAAGTGCGATGACATATCTTTGACTCATTTGGGATACGTGACGACTCAGCCCTGGAGGACTGATGTGTAATTCAGGGGCTCTGATGTCTCAACAACCACGCCCAGACACTCGTCCTACGTCCAGACCATGAGCTATATTGGTGCAGGGCCAACTGCTGGAGTCTGAGCGGCTTGTGGGTCCAATCACACCTGGATTCCCAGCAGTTTGAGCAGCTCTTGTTGTTGTGCTTGACGTGAAAACAGTGGAGACACCAAAGGTGAGGGTCAGTCACCAATATGAGTCGTTAACTCTGGTGTGAAGTGTTGAATGCATGTGATGCACATGTGAAATATGGTTGATGACATGTCTCGCCAGCTCTTCACACATCAACTGAGTCACAAAGTCACAGTCCCTGTGCTTCTTCTATGTCTGCCACACCTTGGGCATGCTGATGTATGGATGCCATGCTGATGTATGCATCCACATCCTAGACATGAGTGTAGACTACATCCCTGCTATGTGATTTCCTGGACTCACTCTCCCAATGGTGACATGGGGTAGGACAGGGATGCAGCCTACACAATCGTACACTCGAGCATGTCTGACGCACTGTATCCCAATGGTACGTGCGTGTGTAGGCCTTGTTTCCCTATTGCATTTCAGCCATACGCGAGCCAAGCGTACCCCAATGGTACGTGCGTGTGTAGGCCTCGTTTCCCTATTGCATTTGAGCCATACGCGAGCCAAGCGTACCCCAATGGTACGTGCGTGTGTAGGCCTCGTTTCCCTATTGCATTTGAGCCATAAGCGAGCCAAGCGTACCCCAATGGTACGTGCGTGTGTACGCCTCGTTTCCCTATTGCATTTGAGCCATACGCGAGCCAAGCGTACCCCAATGGTACGTGCATGTGTACGCCTCGTAACACCATTGGATGGGTTGCATACGCAACGGCAATGTCACCGTACTTGTGTGGGAATTTGAATAAATACAAAGATGTGCCTGCAATAGTCATTACAGGCATCCCCTGGCGCTCCACTTAGTGAATCCAATTACACATTTTTATTGAATAGTTCATTTGAAGGTTTATTCAAAAATGAAGACTGCTTTTTGTTTCCTTCAATTACTTTTCAAAACATTATTGTTTGGTAATAAAGTTCATCAATTGAAATAGTAGAAATAACTCATTTCATGCCCAATGCATTTCAGGCTGTTCGCCCTTCATCCGCGGCAAAAGCTAGAAGCAAAAGCAAACAAAAGGTCCATTCAATGTCAAATGATCGTGAAAAACATAAATAAACATATGGATATTTGTGACTATCCCATGTGCAGCGTGTGATGTACCCTGGTGTAAATGCATGCAACAAGTTCAAAAAACAAAGAAAATCCTCACGTGTTATTCTTCTGAAAGCTTTGACCGTTTCAACTGTAAACATAAGTGAGCACATGAGTATAAACGTACATCAATACTATTGTGATGCCAAAACTTAAATTCGAGGAATTGTCCTGAGCTTACTTGATTAGCGCGCTGGGCGCAGTTTCTAAATCCTCATGTCGTGTAGTTGCTCGCGTGTGACGCGAGGAGTCTCTAGAGATCTGGCCATTCACTCGGTAGGTTAAAGAATCCGTGAATGGGAGATTAGCCGTAAGGCTGATCTTGATAGGTAGGACTAGCGGTCACGTGGTAGGTAGTGAACCAATGGTGCAAAAGATAAGTGTATGGCTGATTTAAGATGGTTCATGGACGAAATGATAAACCTATTGGTATAGCGTATGTTGGTGTCATGGTGAGGGTGTAAACAAAACAAGTGAAAATAAATGAAAATGCATGTAAAAGAAAAGAAAAAGTACAGATCGACCGTACATGAGACTTCCAAATAACCAGGCAAAATCTCAAATTCGTACAGATACATGCTGTTATATGTAACACTGGAATTCAATGCGGTCATTAAGACCATTCGGTTTACCGGAATTTAAAAAGTAAATCCAGTGATTTTCTTTTTGCAAAAGACAACGATTATTGTCTCTTCCTTCAATTTTTTCAACAGTCTCCAATATCACATACTGTAGTTGTGAAATGTTATGATTGGCTTCCATAAAATGCGTGGCTATTGAAGATTTTGGATTTTTTGTGCGTATGTTCGACTTATGTTCATTCATTCTGATCTTGATTTTACGTTCCGTCTTGCCGACATAAACTTTTCCGCAAGGACATTTTAACATGTAAATTAGATTGGAACTCTCACATGTTGCATTAACTTTCAAATTGATTTTGTGATCTTTCATTGGATGCGTTATTTGATTTCCTCTTATGATGTTGTTGCAATTTCCACATTGTAGGCATGGACGAGTTCCTCGATATTGTCTTGCATCGCTAGGGCTATGTTTCAGCATTTCTCCGAGGTTTTTATTTCTGGTGAATGCAAAAAATCGGGGGTTTATCAAAGGACTTTCTGAAATCAGGTTCTGCCTTCAGAACGTTCCAGTGGCTTCTGATAATTCTCTTGAAATTGTAGCTCGCTGTGGAGTATTTTGACACCACTGTCGTTCTTTCTTCTTTGATTTTCTCTTTAACCGTTAATAACTCGCTTCTTTGTAGATTTTCAACTTTGTGTTCAGCTTCTTTGATTAAAGAGTCTGGATATCCTCTGAAACGGAATCTGTCTCCCATTGCTTTAATGGTTTCTTGAGTCTTTTCTGGATTCGATGTAATGCGTTTGGCCCGCATCATCTGCGATATCGGTAAATGTCGTTTTAAGGACTCTTGGTGGAAACTATCATAATGGAGGGTATTGTTTCTGTCGGTCTTCTTTCGGAACATCTCGGTTTCTATTCTTCCTCCGTTCACAATTATCTTAACATCTAAGAATGTGATGGATTCTGTGGATATCTCCCAGGTGAACTGTATTCTTTCTTCTTTGTTATTGAGCTCCTTTAAGGCTTGTTCTAGCGAATCAACTGAATCTTTCCATATAATAAACAAGTCGTCGATATAACGCACAAACATCTTCAGATTATTTGTCCATCGTGGATTGCTTAGGATATGTTGATTCTCATAAGATTTCATGAACAGATTAGCGTATACCAGCGCTGCGCTGTTGCCCATGCTCGTGCCAATCAGTTGCTGATACCACGTTTCTTCGTATTTAAAGTAACTGTGGTATAAGGTGAAAATTAAAAGTTCCATCAAAAAGGTCTTCAATTTAAAATCATAGTCTGTAGATAGTATTGCTTCTTCCATGGCTTCAATCCCTGGGCCATGTGGGATCGAAGTGTACAATGATTTGATGTCAGCTGTACAGAGTATCAATTGTTCTTGCTGATTGAATTCCAAAGCATTTAATTTAGTGAGAAAGTCTGTAGTGTCACGGATGTAAGTGACCATATCTTGGACTGTGGGTTGCATTAATCGATCTATAAACTGCCCAGTTGGCTCATGTAGACTATATCTTGTAGAAACTATTGGGCGTAACGGAGGATCCATCAGGTTTTTATGAACTTTTGGCATCATGTAAAAAGATGGACTTTTTGGGTGTTTTGTTTTTAGAAACTTGCTTGTTCTTTCAGTGATGGTTCCCTCATTTTGAGCTTTATTGATTATGTCGTTGAGTTTCGTTTGGAACTCAGTAGTCGGATTGTATAGCAAGGGTGCATAAGTGTCTTTGTCATTGATGTGTTCTTGTACCTTTCGCTTATGCATGGAGGAGTTCATAATCACCAGTCCGCCACCTTTATCAGCTTTCGTACAAATTATATCTTTGTTGTTAGCCAGTTTCTTTAGAATGCTCATGTCTTTTTTAGTCATATTTTCATGTCGTTTCTTCTGACAGTTAATTTTTAGCAAATCTTGTTTAACTAAAGTCTCAAAAATATCCAGTGACTTATGACTCATTGGCGCCATAAATGTACTCTTCGGTCTCAATCCTTTCAATTGATCTTGGTCTTGAGTGACAGGTCTGTTGGACACATTGTCAAAAAAATGTCTAAGTCTTAATTTACGCATTAACTTGAAGAAGCTAATTTCCAACTCTAATGTGTTGGTGGTTGTCGTTGGAACGAAAGAAGTGCCTTTCTGTAGTAGCTCTAATTCTTCATCTTTGAGATGGTAGTTAGAAATATTGATGACTAGTTGTTTTTCGTCGTTTTTTTCTTCTCCTTCTCCTTCGGAATGTTCTTGTCTCTTTCTTTGGTCGTCCCGCTTCTTGTGAGGGGTCCTTCTTTTTCCCCTCCTGAGTCTTCGGTTCCTGGGGCGCCTTGTTCTAAAAAAGGAACTTCCGAAACATTTGAAGTACTGGATGTTGTGTCTTCTCTCTGTTGTTCTCTTTGAGAAGTAGTTGAACTCTTCGTTGAGGATTGTGTCTTGTTTATGGGTGGTTTATTCGACATGTCACTTCCAGAGGAGGAAGTATCCGTGTATGGAGTGTATGGTCGGTTCCTCGGTCGCTGAGCATACACATCTGCCCATGTGTATACTTCTCCAAGCTTGTAATCAAGCGTGTCACGCCTGAATTTCCGTATTTTCCTCTCATTCAGGTCCTGGGTGTGTTTGTCAATTTGTTCTTTCACATCCTGTAATAGATTACTGAGCTCTTCTTCTGTAAGCATAGAGGATAGTTCTTCCGTGGTGTCTTCTTGAATTTGAATAAATACATAGCCAACATCTAGGGGAACAGTGTACTGATCAGAATGCAACCAGGTTGTCATGGATACAGAGGCTCCTACAGGTGTTGTAGGAAATTCAGTTGGGCAAAAGTATACAATGTTGCAAATGTTGTTGTTCAGCTCAGGCTCAGTTTTCAAACCATGCATATGTGTGTCATGGCCTTATGTGTGATGTGATTGGATGGAACATAGGATGCTAACTATGGTGGCCTATCACACACTACTCCTTGGACTCACAGACCCTCTGCAGCACAGATATAAGGCAGCATGTGGCTGTGTGAGGGCACTTGCCTGCACAACATTGGTGTGGTAACCACAGCTTGTGGTGTATTTACTATGGGTACTGTATCGATCCCCCTATTTCTGACCCTTGTCTGGTTAATAATTAACTAGCAGCCCTTCAACTGCACAGAAACCCGTTATCTGATTAGCCACACAACGGCAGAGAAGCCCGTTATCTGATTAGGTCATAGCGCATGCCATCTCATTAGGCAAGCACTATTCCTCCAGCCCCCTAATAGGCATACGGTGTTCTCAAAACAAATCAAACCTACCACGACCTGGGAAATCCCCACAGCCATTGTTTTGATTTAGCCGAGAACTTCAGTAAAGAATGTACGAACGATCAGTTTGTATGACATCCTTATTGACGTATTTATGTCCATCCTTACGTCAATCCCGGCACCTTTCAGGTATAAATAATACCGACATTGCCTTAAGCAAACACACGAGGTGGTGACAAGATTGGAGCAGCGAGACTTGCCGAGGAGCCCAGCTGACAGCGAAGCCCACAGACGCTGCCCCTCCTTTCTGACGCGCTGAGAGAGAGAGACGCTGCTTTTTCTCCTGCCGAGAAATCCAGCTCCGGCGCTTCCAAGCAGCCCTTGCAGGCAGCTGGAATATCAAGACCTGAGATAGAGATACCAGCCCTCCAGCCTTCTAAATTCCCAGGTACTGAACTGAATAACCCTTTGTAGAGAATTCTTGAAGCAGACTCTTGGCAAAACAAACTTAACTTAAACTGCTACTTATCTACTCCCGCCACGTATTAGTCTTAGGTCAGGTACATTGGGGTAGGCGTAGTTAGAAGCACCAGTTGAGTACGATTAGTCAATGTATATATGTATGTATCTATTTTATCCATTTTAAGTATCATATGGCTAAGAAACCATATCAATGCTTTTACAGTATTATTTTATAATTCTGTTATTACTGTATGCACTTTACTTAACTCTAAGTATTACAATAATAGCGATTCATTTCTCTTGTATGAGAAAAGAGACTGATCAATAAATAACATCTTTTTATTGAACACGCCCGTCTCTTCCTTTTCTCTACAATCTGGTGAAACTAAGAATGCACTGAACTGACTGAGTAAAATAAGTTGTCTTTTGTTTTCACACGACTCTAGAGATACACTCTTGATTAGGGGAGAGCAAAGTTGTCATGTTCTATGGTTGTCAGAAACTAAATCCCTTCTTGTCTATCCAGGGAAGTTAAACTCCTCCTTGTCTATTCGAGAAAGTTTCTAGTGAACTCTGAGCTAGCTGGCACAAACACTAAACTTTAAGTCTAATATCGTCAGTAGAAGACCTAGTTAACCTCTGTCCTACGTCTATACTATTGAAGATATTATTCCAATGCGCAGAGCCTATTGGGATGATAGGAACTACACTACATGGCGCCCAACGTGTTTGGATGGGCGATAAATCTAACGTAAGACATTAGAGTAACTCAGTCGTGCTTTTTCACACAGACCCCTTTTCCCCATAATACTCCAAAGACGTCTGGAGTGGGTGAAAGGTTAAATCCGCCAAACTTAGAAGGAGGAGACTCCTATGTATGGTTCTTGGTTTATTCAACGTTGAAGGATACACTGTTCCAAAATATTGTGCATCTAATCTTTGTTTCCATAGAAACCTGATCTGCAAATAAATAAAATAATTTTCTTGACATTAGAATGTCAGAAACTGAAGAAGAAAGGGAGACAGCTAGAATAGCAGCTGAACTCATAGCAGCTGACAATACTCTGCTACAGCAAGACCCGGAGGCAATACTCATCCCGGTCAACATAAGGAAATCTATAACTTTAAAACTTATAGAAAATGGGCTGACACCGAGAGGTGGTACAGTCATATTCGTAATCGAGGCACACGAATATCGGCAGACAGAGGTATTCTATTCATGGATAAACAAAGGACTTCCACTATTACAAAATAGAGGAACCTCCAAATGAGTACACTCCTTTCGAGGAGGTGGAAATACCACTCAAATACCAAGAGCACCTGCTCTGGTTTAATGGCGCCCTAAAACATAATAATCACATCACCAGGCTCGGTCCACTAGGTAGACCAGGAGCAACGTGGCCGGTCCTATCTGGATACACACCACATCCAGACATTCAAGAAATGTCTGCACCAGATCTTTTAGCACAGCTAAAACAACTAATTAAAATACACAGACAATTAGTCCAATATGTAATACGGACTTCAACAGTCCTACCAGCTATTAAAATTCCACAGCTGATCCCTCACCAGGGGAACACAAATAAAATTACACCACAGAACATACAGTCCTGTCTAGGTAAAGTACCCGCAAAACGGGAACAAATTCCATTCTGGTTAGCACAAAAAATCACTCAAATAGAGGCGGTATTTCCAGATACCACCCCGGTTGAGAAACACAGGATTCTGACTATCTGTCTTCCAATGGGAATCGCACCACATGTGGAGGACTGTGACACTTGGGGTACAGTCTTTGCTTCCATTTACACAAAAACACATGGTGTTCCATCCATGTCAGTAATACCAGATGTGCTAAAACAAATTCAAGATGAATACGGTCCAGAACCTGCTTTAACTCTTGGTATGAAATTACTAAAAGACTTCAAGCAGGTCTCGGCAATATTATTAGCCAATATAAAGGGAGAAGCAGCAAATGTGGCGATCCGCCAGAGGTTAAAAGAGACAGATATAGCAGACCAACCATTTGAAATTGCCAGAATCATAGAAAAATCCTATGAAGAACTAGGAAGAGATAGTTTGGGTGGAAAACCGGTGAAACCCCAACTCATTGAAAAACCTGAAAAAATATTTATTAAAAATAATCTAAACACTCAAAAAAAGAGCTGGGATGGAAATAAACAATCCACTCCTAAAGAAAAAAGACTCCAGTCCAGAGGAAGGTCTCCTCGGCGGAGAGAAAGATCTCCGGACCAAGGACACAAGTCTCCCCAAAGGGAGCCCTCTGAGAAAAAATACAACCTTAGAAATAGGGATAATCTGAAGAAACCTGATAGATATCAAGATATTGATACACGTCCCTCTCAATCTTTTCAGACTTCCTCGCAGAAATCGGAAAGAAGAGGACGGTCAGAACACAGGGAAGAGCACGTCAAGTCCAAAGACAAGGAACCTGCTCATCAAAATAAAAAATTACAGTTTCCAAAAAAGAAGGTAGCCAGTATTAAAGTAATCAACCATGCCGAGAATACTGAGGACACAGCTGAAAAACGGAGAATGGGCTCAGACAATGCTAAACAGCGCAGCAGAAGTGAGCATAGCTCGCAAGATCCTTATGAATCATCTGGAGACAGTGGACACAAATGAATACATTCAGGAGGAAACTGCAGATACCAGAGTTAGCAAACCTCATAAAATATATGAAATAACATTGCGTATAGAGGGGGATAAGACTAGGAAAATAAGGGGTCTCTTTTGGGATAATCTCTCCGAAGGCTATGATATCCTTCTAGCTGAAAGAGACTGGCCACCAGAGTTTGTCAGGGAGTGCCCTCATGAAGAAGAAATAATTATGCCTGCCTTCTCAAATCATATTCCAATTCATAAAAAATATACACTTGCAAGAAAGTGGGCAGTAGCCCAAGCTCCTGCATTATATAAAAACCATGTGGGATGGGATGAGGACTCTCCTCCTCACAAAATCCAGTTAAAATCACAACCTACTGCTCAGAGGCAGTATCCAATTAAGCAAGAAGCTAAAAAACGGGTAAAAGAGATCCTAGATCAACTTGAATACCAGGGGGTGATTGAAACTTGCGCCTCACAAATGAATAATCCTTTGTTTCCTGTCTCCAAACCAGACAATTCATATCGTCTTGTTTTGGACTACAGACACCTTAACTCATGTTGCAAAACTTTTGCAGTACAAAACTCGCATAGTGCTGCACTAATGAATAACATAGTGCGCAAAAAATACAAAACAACATTAGACATCTCTAATGGATTCTTCTGTCAAAATATAGCACCAGAGAGCAGATATTTGACCGCGTTCTCAATAAATGGCGCGCAAAAAAAATTCTGTCGTTTGCCCCAGGGGTTCAAGAACAGCCCAGGATTATTCTCAGCAGAGTAACAGAGTTACTACAAATATATGATGATGAGGCATTATCTTATGTCGATGACATCTATCTAACAGATGATGACTTGGATACTCACTTGAAGAGAGTGAACACCATAATACTTGGGTTCGCAGCAGAGGGTTACAAATTCAACTTTAAAAAATCAAGAATTGCCCATCTAACTGTACTGTTTTTAGGATATGAACTATCAAGTGAAGGCAAAAGCCTGGCTGACAATTTCCTAGAGAAATGTGCTGTAATCCAAGCACCTAGAACACAAAAAAACTTACAATCAATTCTAGGCTTCCTAAATTTCGGAAGAACTTACATTATAAATTATGCAGAGAGAGTTAAACCTCTCTATGACCTTATAAAACCAGATTTAAAAAAAATCAATTGGACTCAAAAACACACAGAAATTTTGAGATCTTTACAAACAGATATGTTAGTCAAAACAAAATTACAAACACGTGACAACACACGCAACCTTGTGATTCGAGTCATCCCAGGAAGATGCGGATTCACATACCTGACCTCTAATGAGGGAGAGAAGGTACCAATAGCATACAAATCACATTTGTACACAGAAGCTGAAAAAAGGTTCAGCATTAAGGAAAACATTGTTCATGCGGTTCAAACAGCTGTAGCAAAGGAAAAATACCAAGCTGACGGTAGACAGATTACAGTCAGAACAGCAGAACACCAAAGTTTGCTACATCCACAGAGGTTCAATCTGAAAGACTGATCACATTTGGAAAATCTACAGTGAAACAACAAGGACTATGCAACAAAGCAATGGAACTTGAACCTCTTAAAACCCAAATCAAAGCTTTTCATCAAGAAACAACAACCTACGATGATGTAACTACAGATTCTTCTAATGAAACAAAGCAAAAGCCAAAAACAAGAAGTAATCCAGTTGACAGAACGGCATCCGGCTACTTCATCAACTTCGATGATTCTTCAGAAGAACAAAGCGAACCAGAAGTACAGCCATCAACAAAAACTTTTAAAGACAAAGCAAAGGAACTTTTTCAGCAACTAAAGAGAATCTATCTGACTTCTCCATGGATTGAAATTTGGGTGACATTAGGTGCATTTGTCCTCATACTTTGGCTCATCATGGTACTATGCTTGGGACATTTCATTGAGGGAAAATATGCTAAAATGGACACAGCAAGCCAGAAAATCAACTTGGTCCTTAAACCACACTCATCTTCACATGTCAAGAAAAGAGAACTTTCTTCAGTGAACTTCACAGCCAATCCTATACCAGGCGGTGTAGCATGGGACAATACTGATTATGAAATCTATGGCCCGGTTGAAATCCTGAAGTATCCACACCAATTTAAGATCTCGTTAAGTGACTTTGTAAAACCTAGCACATTTGCTGATGATTGGGACTTTGAAAGTATTAATGATATGATGTCTGACCTAGTAATGTCTGCTAAGTTTACAGAACATGATTATTTACAGGGTTCATCTAATTATGATCAAATGTTCGGCTATAACCACTATGGTAACCATTATCTCCATAAATCTGCACAACCTAGGAATGTTTTAAATTATAACCAATGGGAACATTGTGCTACTCCACCAAAGGGTAGTTCCAAAACATTTTTTGATAAATATTCATACTTTTCAGGGTTTAATACAAGTAATGCAGAAACATTTTATTTCAAATTGTCAAATAAGACAGGTATGAGGACCATGCTTACAAACACAAAATTGATATATTCAGATTCATTTTTTGAGCAAATGAATACATTTGGTTTTGATTTCTGGAACAGTAACATTGAAACAAAAACTGTTTGGGGTACAAAAGATTGGCAAGTACAAGGTATAGAATCATTGTTCAGAGCCTGCATGATCCCAGAACAAATTATATTTTTGAATGACACTATTCAACAAACTACCTGTCTTGGCTTAGCCAAAATCAAAGACTTAAACAAACCGTCTATTCCAAAGCCAACAACTAATAGTAATAACTCTATAGAGGTTGAGATAGACGTGAACCATATTTTAAACCAAAACAGAACACATCCTGATTGGAAACAATGGTTGATCTGGCCCACAGACACAAATAACTGTCAAGACAGATTCCTGAACAAAATACAGGGGTTCAAATTGACCAGGCCAGACCCTAGATATTCCCAAGGACAACATCCAGGGATAGTAACTACTTACAGTGTGGGCAAGCTCTGCCTTCAATGGCTACAAACATCCACACTGGCAGAAATTAAGCAACACCTAACTTTACTTCAAGAAGGTGCTGACTTGCGTGATTTCATTATGGGACCACGCAAACAGCGTCAAAAACGTTTCATAGCGGCCTCTATATATGCAGCTTACAATGAAGTTTGGAAAGTAACTCAAATTGAGACAGCAGAAAAAATACGGGAAATTGACCGTATTAATTTGGAAAAATCACTTTCTGTTGTGGACAATGGGTTAATGACTCTGTCCTCCAGAATATATTCACTGGACAGTATTGTATCTTCAGCAATCGATATAATATCGCAAGACTTACTGATGTTACAACACGGTCAGTTCCAATTGCGTTCTATTGTACAACTTGGATGGACGTTACAAAATCTGCGTTCAGGCTATGTGCCTTGGCGTTTAATCAACACAACGTCACTATTTAATATCTTTAACCTTACTGATAAACAAATCAGTTTGGCACAGAAGGGCGCTGACTATACAATTCTGATCATTGAAAAACTTGAGAGATTACCATTGACAATGTCAGAACGACCTGTCATTGAATGGATAATACACGGGATAATAAATATTCCGATAACAACTTTCCAGTTTCAATACTGCCAAAAATATATACAGGCAGACCAGTATGAAAGGTTGGGTAAAGGATACATTAAGTCAACATGGAACTTGCCCTATACACACGCATGTGTTAGTAATAAAGGACAAAGTGTGTTCCTTAGTGGCAATAATTGTGAAAGGTCACTAAGCGGTACACTTCTGTGTCAGGGTATTAGTTTGCATGGAGCTTGTGAAGGTAACTCAAATAACCTTTCATGTCACCAGCTAGGCACACCTGCAACACAAATAGAACCATTCTTTAAGAGACTCTCGAACGGGAGTTACATTCTAATTGTAGATCGCAGATGCTGCAGTCTGCTGCCCGGAAAACCTTATCTCATAACCGTGACTACGAAGATCATGTGCTGTGAACGAGTATTGTACCCGAACGATGCCCGAGACAGGGAGGCAAGGTTGTGGCCCAGTTTGAAGATTTCTTCTATTCAAATTGATACTTTAAGCAGAATGAAGACAGTGCTCCTACAGACGCCAACCATGTTATCGTCATCAAAAGAAACATATGATCTCCAAGTTGCAAGGACAACGGCTGAGATTCATTCACTGTTATCAACCAATTCCCCCATACATTTCGCAGAAATACTGAGCGAAATCTTAAATATTTCTGATACAAGCGGAATCGCGAGTGTATTTAAGACAGTGTTTTCGGGAGCTTTAACCCCATTCAAAGCCATCCTGGGTATTTTTCCTGATTTTGTCCATTCCATCTTTGGCGGACTTCCTCTCCTTTTGGGACTAGTGACAGGCATCCTATTTTTGATCCTGTTACTTCGCTATGGCAAACCACGTCACAGACAAGACACCAGCGATAATGGAAGAAACAATCCGAGCTATTGGCTACCGGGACCGCATAACTAAAGTCCTTGGACTAGCAAGGCTACGAGATTTAAGCATGACTTGGTTTCTTTCATTCAGACCGATGTGGCAAAGTTGTGTTATGCCTGTATTAAGGTGCTTGCTATGCGGCGAAGAATGCGTGTTGGACACCTATCTGACACTACAATCGGATGTGCCAATGGACGCAGAGACTTTGTTGGGTCCGGTAACGGCTCATGCATTGTGCTGTCCCCAGCGGCTACCAATCCTGATGACGGCATTCGTGGAGACTTCACCACTACGATTGAAGAGTTGTGAAGTACAAGATGAAAGCAGCATCAATCAGGTACAACCTTCTGTCAGCTATGCTGAACAAAACATCTATGAAGGCAATCATGCTCATGAATGCATGTTACAAAATTTATCCGAGCTAGTGGAACTTTCACAAGAAGCAGTTGACAGTTTTTTCGAAAGTCTCAACAATATGATGTTTTCACCAGAGCAGAAAGAATGACTTTGAACAAACTAGCACAAGGCGTTCCCTACACCCTGTATTTGGCCTTCAACTTTGAAAATACAGCAAAAGAAATTTTCTCACCAGTTTTTACAGAGAGCGAGACATTTTTTCCCCTTCCATTCCAAAATATTTACGATTTTTTTGGGACACTTATCTTCTGCTTAAAGTAAAACTATTCTTAGAGAACAAAATTTCTATCTTTAGCTACTCAAGACACATTAGCTACCCTCTAGCATGTTCACGAGTATTATGATTTTTGTGATGAAATGGTCTCGACTTTTTTCTTCTGTATTAAGAGCCATTTCATGTGTAATTTCCGCATTTCATTTATGCTGATTTCAAAATATGCGTTTAGATTTAGCTTTATTATGCTGCTTGAAGTACATATAGTGACTATACTCATCTTTTCGTGTATTTCCCATTTTGCAATTTCAAAATGCATTTGATTGTATTTTGGGGTGGTTCGGTATACACATGCACTACTAGTATGTTTACTATGCCTAGACTTGTAAATATGGACATAGATTACGTGGAGTGGGTGTGGTGTATTTACTATGGGTACTGTATCGATCCCCCTATTTCTGACCCTTGTCTGGTTAATAATTAACTAGCAGCCATTCAACTGCACAGAAACCCGTTATCTGATTAGCCACACAACGGCACAGAAGCCCGTTATCTGATTAGGTCATAGCGCATGCCATCTCATTAGGCAAGCACTATTCCTCCAGCCCCCTAATTGGCATACGGTGTTCTCAAAACAAATCAAACCTACCACGACCTGGGAAATCCCCACAGCCATTGTTTTGATTTAGCCGAGAACTTCAGTAAAGAATGTGCGAACGATCAGTTCGTATGACATCCTTATTGACGTATTTATGTCCATCCTTACGTCAATCCCGGCACCTTTCAGGTATAAATAATACCGACATTGCCTTAAGCAAACACACGAGGTGGTGACAAGATTGGAGCAGCGAGACTTGCCGAGGAGCCCAGCTGACAGCGAAGTCCACAGACGCTGCCCCTCCTTTCTGACGTGCTGAGAGAGACGCTGCTTTTTCTCCTGCCGAGAAATCCAGCTCCGGCGCTTCCAAGCAGCCCTTGCAGGCAGCTGGAATATCAAGACCTGAGATAGAGATACCAGCCCTCCAGCCTTCTAAATTCCCAGGTACTGAACTGAATAACCCTTTGTAGAGAATTCTTGAAGCAGACTCTTGGCAAAACAAACTTAACTTAAACTGCTACTTATCTACTCCCGCCACGTATTAGGCTTAGGTCAGGTACATTGGGGTAGGCGTAGTTAGAAGCACCAGTTGAGTACGATTAGTCAATGTATATATGTATGTATCTATTTTATCCATTTTAAGTATCATATGGCTAAGAAACCATATCAATGCTTTTACAGTATTATTTTATAATTCTGTTATTACTGTATGCACTTTACTTAACTCTAAGTATTACAATAATAGCGATTCATTTCTCTTGTATGAGAAAAGAGACTGATCAATAAATAACATCTTTTTATTGAACACGCCCGTCTCTTCCTTTTCTCTACAATCTGGTGAAACTAAGAATGCACTGAACTGACTGAGTAAAATAAGTTGTCTTTTGTTTTCACACGACTCTAGAGATACACTCTTGATTAGGGGAGAGCAAAGTTGTCATGTTCTATGGTTGTCAGAAACTAAATCCCTTCTTGTCTATCCAGGGAAGTTAAACTCCTCCTTGTCTATTCGAGAAAGTTTCTAGTGAACTCTGAGCTAGCTGGCACAAACACTAAACTTTAAGTCTAATATCGTCAGTAGAAGACCTAGTTAACCTCTGTCCTACGTCTATACTATTGAAGATATTATTCCAATGCGCAGAGCCTATTGGGATGATAGGAACTTCACTACAAGCTGCTGTCTCTGAATCCTCTGGACCCTGATTTGCTGAGCATGGAGAGGGCACCTGCATTCACTGATGCTGAGAACAAGGCCCTGCTGGATGCCCTCCTGCCAAACTACAGCAAGCTGTATGGGAGACCAGGGGATCAGGTGAGTGATGTGTGCAATACCTTGGAGTGTGCACCTGTTCTGTGTGTGACATAATGGCCACTGTGTATGTATGGTGTTTAGATGCAATGTTGTTGGGAGTGAATGCCAGGGTGTACAGTGTTGTGTCAAGAGGGTTATTTCGTGTAGTGGGGTGTGTGTCAGCGTGTCAGGGGCTGCAGTGCATCCAGATGTAGCATACATTGCTCTGTGAGTGCCATGCTCTAAGAGTGTTTAGCGCACGTCATGTCATCTGTAGCCTTTCAATGGCATGTACTGCAGCAGTGTTTGCTCACAGGCCACATACTCCTGGACAATGATGCAAATGTGTGGAGGCTACGATGCCCTGTCGTCAAAAAGTATTTTGTCCACATATGTGTGTCTTTTGGACATGGACCAGGTGTACTGATGCTCTTTTCCTTTACATTTGTGACAGGTATCTACCTATGAGAAGGGTGAAATCTGGCTGGACATCGCCAGGGCTGTCAGGAGTGAGGGGGGGCCTCGCAGGAGGCTCAGAAACATCAAGAAGAGGTGGCAGGACATCCGGTGCTGGACCCGCCGCATCGCCAGAGTCCAGCTGCATCTGGAAGCTCCACGCCGGCATGGCGGCACCCGCCACCTCACCCCCCACATGCTCCGGGTCCTGGAAGTGGTGTTCCCAGACCTCCATAGGCAGTTGCAGGAGGGACAGCAGCAAGTAGGGGGTAGGTACATGTCTGTTTGTTGTCATGTGTGTCACATGCTCCCTGCAGTGCTCCAAGGCATGGTAACACTCCCATAGTTTGAGTGGTGTGGTCAGACAGGCACTCCATGCATTGGCATTAGAATGTCCCAGTTTCTGCAGCAGCTTCTTTAAACTTTTAGCCGTACTCCACATTTTCCCAGCACTTTGGCTGATGTTTGTTTTTCACATGTACTCCTATGGTGTAATGTCTCCGTATGCATCTTCCTTTGCACATCATCATGTTGGAGGTGGGTCTCTGACACCAGTTGGTACATTACATGTAGCACCACATGTGCACTGTGTCTGCCATTCTTAATACTTTGGCACGTATCCTGAGTGTCAACATGTGTTTTCTGCACGAGTCAGCCTCAGTGGCCTTTGTCCATGGTACTCTTTCGATTTGTCATGTGTTGGATACAGGTGCACAATGTACATGTGCAATATTTTGGGCTCATGCATACTCACACTGGGCAGTGCGTGTGTGCATATTCGCCAAATACTTAGATTGTTGTGTCTAACTAATAATGATGGTCAGCCACACAATGTGGCTTTGGGTGTCAACAGCTGTGATGCCAGTGTGAGGTGATGTAACACTTGATTAATGTCCCAGGATGGCATCAGATTTCAGTTCAGGCAGGACTTTTCCCATGTGGCACAAGGTGTAAGCAATTCAAACATGTCCAGGTCTGGGTTTGGGTGGCAGGGTGGGAAAATGAGCTGGGATGCATGATCAGCTATCCTGTTGTCAGGCTGTGGATCATCATTGTGTCTCTCATACTAGTGTTTTCCTTGGCTGTTGCTTGTATCCTACTATACATTGAGCGTTGTGTCTCTCACAATTGGCCACAACTAGACTTTGCATTGTGCAGAGTTCTGTGTAATGTGACTCATAATGCATGCCATGTTTAGAAATGAGGCAAAATGTATTGTAGCTTATATGTCTGATGTGTACAGGTGACTGATATGTTTTTGTTGTTCTCCTTGCCCACAGCAGCAGCATCTGAATCTGAAGGAGACACAGGCGCGGACCAGGCAGAGGGACCCAGCGACAGTGCCACCTGCTTTGAGGAGTCAGAGGGAGGCAGTGGCACGGAGGGTGAGGAGAGTCTGCAGGCCGGACGACATGCCGACAACTCCGAGTCAGATTCTCAGGAGGAGGGGGAATATGCAGCAATGGTCACATCTTCTTCTTTGTCTGCCCTCCCCTCCTCCAGTACCATCTCCACCCTCCCAGTCGTTAGTGTCCCTAGGGTCCGTGCTAGACCCTGTGTCTCCTTTGTTCCCGGCACCGCAGCCCCTGCCCCTGTGTCCCCTGCTGCCCTCAGTGCTGAGACTGTGGACCTACTCCGGCAGATTGCAGTAGGTCAGACATCCATGTTGACTGTCCTCCATGGACATACACAACTGCTTACACAGGTGGTGTCGTTCATGGAGGGCATATTGCAAAAAACACAGTTGATGGACAGAATGTAGAACAATGTCATACATTCACCCCAGTACACGGATCTGGGCCTAAATCCATCGTTTTTTTGCACTCCACACCACCCTGGGTTAAACACTGGCTATATGCAAATCAGCTCTGACCCTGTGCCTCATGGGAACAGTCCAGTCCGAACTACCAAGCCATGTCTTTCCCAGACATGAATCAAGCATCCAAGGACCGGTTTCTGGCTATCAGCCTTCATCTGCCTGGATAGCTTGACTCCAGTGGTGTGGAGAGCCTGGGACTCACGTCTGAGCATACCCAGCCCACTCGGGGTGCAAATTGCAAAAAACACAGTTGATGGACAGAATGTAGAACAATGTCATACATTTACCCCAGTATACGGATCTGGGCCTAAATCCATCGTTTTTTTGCACTCCACACCACCCTGGGTTAGACACTGGCTATATGCAAATCAGCTCTGACCCTGTGCCTCATGGGAACAGTCCAGTCCGAACTACCAAGCCATGTCTTTCCCAGACCGGAATCAAGCATCCAAGGACCGGTTTCTGGCTATCAGCCTTCATCAGCCTGGATAGCTTGACTCCAGTGGCGTGGAGAGCCTGGGACTCACGTCTGAGCATACCCAGCCCACTCGGGGTGCAAATTGCAAAAAACACAGTTGATGGACAGAATGTAGAACAATGTCATACATTCACCCCAGTACACGGATCTGGGCCTAAATCCATCGTTTTTTTGCACTCCACACCACCCTGGGTTAGACACTGGCTATATGCAAATCAGCTCTGACCCTGTGCCTCATGGGAACAGTCCAGTCCGAACTACCAAGCCATGTCTTTCCCAGACCGGAATCAAGCATCCAAGGATCGGTTTCTGGCTATCAGCCTTCATCAGCCTGGATAGCTTGACTCCAGTGGTGTGGAGAGCCTGGGACTCACGTCTGAGCATACCCAGCCCACTCGGGGTGCAAATTGCAAAAAACACAGTTGATGGACAGAATGTAGAACAATGTCATACATTCACCCCAGTACACGGATCTGGGCCTAAATCCATCGTTTTTTTGCACTCCACACCACCCTGGGTTAGACACTGGCTATATGCAAATCAGCTCTGACCCTGTGCCTCATGGGAACAGTCCAGTCCGAACTACCAAGCCATGTCTTTCCCAGACCGGAATCAAGCATCCAAGGACCGGTTTCTGTCTATCAGCCTTCATCAGCCTGGATAGCTTGACTCCAGTGGTGTGGAGAGCCTGGGACTCACGTCTGAGCATACCCAGCCCACTCGGGGTGCAAATTGCAAAAAACACAGTTGATGGACAGAATGTAGAACAATGTCATACATTCACCCCAGTACACGGATCTGGGCCTAAATCCATCGTTTTTTTGCACTCCACACCACCCTGGGTTAGACACTGACTATATGCAAATCAGCTCTGACCCTGTGCCTCATGGGAACAGTCCAGTCCGAACTACTAAGCCATGTCTTTCCCAGACCGGAATCAAGCATCCAAGGACCGGTTTCTGGCTATCAGCCTTCATCAGCCTGGATAGCTTGATTCCAGTGGTGTGGAGAGCCTGGGACTCACGTCTGAGCATACCCAGCCCACTTGGGGTGCAAATTGCAAAAAACACAGTTGATGGACAGAATGTAGAACAATGTCATACATTCACCCCAGTACACGGATCTGGGCCTAAATCCATCGTTTTTTTTGCACTCCACACCACCCTAGGTTAGACACTGGCTATATGCAAACCAGCTTTGACCCTGTGCCTCATGGGAACAGTCCATTCCGAACTACCAAGCCATGTCTTTCCCAGACCGGAATCAAGCATCCAAGGACCGGTTTCTGGCTATCAGCCTATATCAGCCTGGATAGCTTGACTCCAGTGGTGTGGAGAGCCTGGGACTCACGTCTGAGCATACCCAGCCCACTCGGGGTGCAAATTGCAAAAAACACAGTTGATGGACAGAATGTAGAACAATGTCATACAATGGGGTTGTCCCTTTAGGACGATTTGCTGCCCTGACTGTTTTTATCGCATTTCTCATCTGAGTGTGACTTCCGTTCAACCGCTATCAAGGTTCACGGACACGTCTATCTCTATAAGGTACACAATCCATATTAGACATATGATTATTGATTTCAAGAGGATTATCAGCTGACTTTCCTCTCCCCCTTTTTATTCATTTATACTCGTTTTTATTATGTTATTTTCAGCATTTTCCAAATTGTTACTGCAACTTCTTCACCAGAGCACGTACCACACTGTGGCTCTACGCACCTTTAGTTTTGACGGTTTGGAAGCTATATAATAGGTAGGCATGTTATTTACAGCTTTTAATCTATTAGAAAATAACAATTATAAACTTTTTTCTGAAACCATGTTATCTGTGTTTCCTACATATAGATATTATCTATATACATGTAAGCCTGTTGTAATATTTACATTTAGAGATAGGTCGGTGCATTATGAAAACATAAGATATCAGTTGAGGTTTTCTTTGTGCCTATCCTGTTCTCCTTCCATTCTGGTCTTTATGCCTTTATAATTCCAAGGACAAGTGATCATAGACTGTGCCTCTGGATAATTTACCCTTGCTATGTAATTTTTGGTTACCATGAGCACTATGGGTTACCTATTGATTCCCCATTATTGGGACTTGCTTGTTAAATATATAGGACTACTGCTTCCCCACTTCCTATTACAATGTATTGTATCTATGAATTCATGACTGTTTTAAACAAATTTTCTTGAACATTATGTATTGTGTTTATTGCCCTTTAAGGGGAAATAATATTTTTCATTTTTGTGTTATTAATTGTGATTTTAATTTGAGGTATTTGAGTTTCTGTCTTGAAGAAGGCGCTGGTCGCCGAAACGCGCGTCGACAAAATACTCATTATATGGTTTTTAAAGAGAGTTTATATGTGTTTTTTATGAATCAATGCCATTTAATGTAATGTATTTTTGAGTAATTTGCTTTATAATTTTTTCACTTCTTATTTGTCAATTGATTTATTACACTTGCATGCCCCACATGCTTTTTAATTCCATTATTGTAATAATGTTGTCCTTGTTTTTGTTTAATAAAAATTGCCTTTAACTGGAAGTGGGTTGTCCTTGTCCTACCACTATTACGTGGGCAAGTTTCTTATTACTGCCTAGGTTGATACCTTCACTGTGAACAATGACATACATTCACCCCAGTACACGGATCTGGGCCTAAATCCATCGTTTTTTTGCACTCCACACCACCCTGGGTTAGACACTGGCTATATGCAAATCAGCTCTGACCCTGTGCCTCATGGGAACAGTCCAGTCCGAACTACCAAGCCATGTCTTTCCCAGACCGGAATCAAGCATCCAAGGACCTTGGCTTGGTAGTTCGGACTGGACTGTTCCCATGAGACACAGGGTCAGAGCTGATTTGCATATAGCCAGTGTCTAACCCAGGGTGGTGTGGAGTGCAAAAAAACGATGGATTTAGGCCCAGATCCTTGTACTGGGGTGAGTGTATGACAATGTTCTACATTCTGTCCATCAACTGTGTTTTTTGCAATTTTCACCCCGAATGGGCTGGGTATGCTCAGACGTGAGCCCCAGGCTCTCCACACCACTGGAGTCAAGCTATCCAGGCTGATGAAGGCTGATAGCCAGAAACCGGTCCTTGAATGCTTGATTCCGGTCTGGGAAGGACATGGCTTGGTAGTTCGGACTGGACTGTTCCCTTGAGGCACAGGGTCAGAGCTGATTTGCATATAGCCAGTGTCTAACCCAGGGTGGTGTGGAGTGCAAAAAAACGATGGATTTAGGCCCAGATCCTTGTACTGGGGTGAATGTATGACATTGTTCTACATTCTGTCCATCAACTGTGTTTTTTGCAATTTTCACCCCGAGTGGGCTGGGTATGCTCAGACGTGAGTCCCAGGCTCTCTACACCACTGGAGTCAAGCTATCCAGGCTGATGAAGGCTGATAGCCAGAAACCGGTCCTTGGATGCTTGATTCCGGTCTGGGAAGGACATGGCTTGGTAGTTCGGACTGGACTGTTCCCATGAGGCACAGGGTCAGAGCTGATTTGCATATAGCCAGTGTCTAACTCAGGGCGGTGTGGAGTGCAAAAAAACGATGGATTTAGGCCCAGATCCTTGTACTGGGGTGAATGTATGACATTGTTCTACATTCTGTCCATCAACTGTGTTTTTTGCAATTTTCACCCCGAGTGGGCTGGGTATGCTCAGACATGAGTCCCAGGCTCTCCACACCACTGGAGTCAAGCTATCCAGGCTGATGAAGGCTGATAGCCAGAAACCGGTCCTTGGATGCTTGATTCCGGTCTAGGAAGGACATGGCTTGGTAGTTCGGACTGGACTGTTCCCATGAGGCACAGGGTCAGAGCTGATTTGCATATAGCCAGTGTCTAACCCAGGGTGGTGTTGAGTGCAAAAAAACGATGGATTTAGGCCCAGATCCTTGTACTGGGGTGAATGTATGACATTGTTCTACATTCTGTCCATCAACTGTGTTTTTTGCAATTTTCACCCCGAGTGGGCTGCGTATGCTCAGACGTGAGTCCCAGGCTCTCCACACCACTGGAGTCAAGCTATCCAGGCTGATGAAGGCTGATAGCCAGAAACCGGTCCTTGGGTGCTTGATTCCGGTCTGGGAAGGACAGGGCTTGGTAGTTCGGACTGGACTGTTCCCATGAGGCACAGGGTCAGAGCTGATTTGCATATAGCCAGTGTCTAACCCAGGGTGGTGTGGAGTGCAAAAAAACGATGGATTTAGGCCCAGATCCTTGTACTGGGGTGAATGTATGACATTGTTCTACATTCTGTCCATCAACTGTGATTTTTGCAATTTTCACCCCGAGTGGGCTGGGTATGCTCAGACGTGAGTCCCAGGCTCTCCACACCACTGGAGTCAAGCTATCCAGGCTGATGAAGGCTGATAGCCAGAAACCGGTCCTTGGATGCTTGATTCCGGTCTGGGAAGGACATGGCTTGGTAGTTCGGACTGGACTGTTCCCATGAGGCACAGGGTCAGAGCTGATTTGCATATAGCCAGTGTCTAACCCAGGGTGGCGTGGAGTGCAAAAAAATGATGGATTTAGGCCCAGATCCTTGTACTGGGGTGAATGTATGACATTGTTCTACATTCTGTCCATCAACTGTGTTTTTTGCAATGTTCATGGAGGGCATGTCATCGGCCATGTCTGATCTACGTCGGAGTGTGGCTGTCATGGAGTCAACACTGACGGCAGCTCTGTACACCCAGCAGCATCTGTCCCCCCCCATCCTTCAGACCCATCCACCTCTGCCTCTCACATACCTACACAGCATACTCGCACACGCCACAGGTCAGACACACCCAGCTCACACACACAGCATAAGAAGCTCAAAGCTCCACGCACCCATTCTCAAGGGGAAGTAGGCACACACCCAGGGAGAGGGGAGACACCTCACACACGCATCCACACACCCAGTAGAACTGACTCCCATCCCTGTACCTCCACCCCCAATGTGTCCCCGGGTTCAGGTGCTAGTTTTTCTGCACTGGCTGCGGTGTGCAGCCAGGTTTTTGAATCTACTTTTGGCGATACCCCAACCAGTGTGGATGAATCCACTACACCTGCACCCACTCCACCTGTCCTTCCCTCTCCTGTCCATGCGGTGCCGGAGGATTCCACAGATGGTGCCCCCATAGTTACCACAGCGGATTAAACACCATGTGCAGGCAAGTTTGGGTGTGTGCACACCCATGGAGGGACAGACTGTTGCAGAGACATCTTTGGACTGGCCATTGGCCTTTAATGAGCGAGGACTCTTATTTGCTTTTATATTTGGAACCAGCTGAATAAAGCTATTATTTTCCTTTTCTGAACTTGAGTTTGTGTGAAAAAGTCTGTGACTGCTGTGTGCCTGGGAGGTGGTATGATGTTAAAATATAGTTATGTTGACATGTGTCAATCTCCTGGTGGTAATGTGGTTAAGAATGTTAGCTATATGTTGTAATGGCTGGCCACTGTTGGGCAGTGGGGGGGTGTTATACACACACACTCTGATGCTGGGCACTGGTGGGCACTGGTGGGGGTCTTAGACACACACACCCTATGCTGCTGGGCACTGCTGGGCACTGCTGGTCTTAGCCACACACACACTCTGATGCTGGGCACTGGTGGGCACTGGTGGGGGTCTTAGCCACACACACACTCTGATGCTGGGCACTGGTGTTGTGCGGTGACGTACCGTACCCCGAGGTCGTTGACGTACCGTACCCCAGCTGGATGGCGTACATGCTGCACGTATGACACTGGTGAAGTGCAGTGACGTACTTCGATGACGTAGGTGCGGCACTCCTCCGTATTGCACTGGTGTTGTGCGGTGACGTACCGTACCCTGAGGTCGTTGACGTACCGTACCCCAGCTGGATGGCATACATGCTGCACGTATGACACTGGTGAAGTGCGGTGACGTACTTCGATGACGTAGGTGCGGCACGCCTCCGTATTGCACTGGTGTTGTGCGGTGACGTACCGTACCCCGAGGTCGTTGACGTACCGTACCCCAGCTGGATGGCGTACATGCTGCACGTATGACACTGGTGAAGTGCGGTGACGTACTTCGATGACGTAGGTGCGGCACGCCTCCGTATTGCACTGGTGTTGTGCGGTGACGTACCGTACCCCGAGGTCGTTGACGTACCGTACCCCAGCTGGATGGCGTACATGCTGCACGTATTACACTGATGAAGTGCGGGAGTGTGTGGACCAACGTACCCAGAGATGACAGTCGTGCAATGGAGATGTGCGCGTGTGGAAACACGTACAGGTATGTTGGATTTTGTTGTACTCACCTTCTGCGCCGTCGTCGGTTTCTAAGCACGAGGTGGTGGCCGTACATGATAGGGATGAGACGGACAATGGCGTTCATGTCCTGCTTGTCGCGTACCGGGGTGCGGTTCGTGCCGGAGTGTGGTTTTACGGTAGTTTTGAGCTCTCGTAGAAAAAGAGCCGTACGGAGTGTGTTCTACACGGATCGTACTTCCTGGTTCGGGAAACGCGCTCTTTTAACGTTCGGACGTTGCGTCGAGCGTCAGCCGAATGCAATTCGTATGGACTTTCGATTCGTACGGCGTTTTTTACGAGCCGTACGGAGTGACGCTTTAGATTGTGATCGTACTTGCTGATTCGTACGGGGACGCCTACGGGTACGACTCGTACGGGGAAAAACGCTCCGAACCGCTATTCGGAGCGCTTTTTCCCGGATCGGAATCGACCCCATAGTTGACAGAAAGATTCCGGTCAGGTTTGTTTCCAGGCTTGACCCTGCTCTTTTGATGGGAAGGCACCCATATGGTTTAGAAGAGAGTGCTGGATGGACTGTGAGATGTGATTTGTGAGGTAAGATTGTGGGATCCAGTTGGTGTAGGTATGTAGAACTAGCCATCCTTGTGTCACTTGACAGGCTGTTGGTACCAAAATACGGATTTCAGGATATCGAGTGACATCTACACCCAATGGGATAACATGTACATAAGTGGTATTTATGACACAATATTTATGTCAGACAATAATCTGACATACACCAATAGCCTTTTTTCCTACGGTGAAAGCATACTTGTTATTAATTAGCTACAAGGGTTACCTATGCACCGTTATACTGATCTAAAATCTAGTGCTATGGCGGACATACATTTGTGGTAATTGTACTGAAAACAAATGTGATTTTCTTTGCCTGAAACCCAAGCAGTAATCATTTCAATTCTACCAATATATCCATTTTCCCTTGGTAGAACTTTTCTCTTGATAAGGTGCTTGGTCTGCCAGTTATCTACAGCTGCAGTGCAGGGAAGAGTTAATTAGAGACAATTAATCTCTATTTATCTATAATACTGGACAGGGAAGAGAACAGAAACAGCAGAAGTCCCGTTCAATAAAAAGGTTGGAACCTTCCACAGCAGCACATTTATGGTCCATAGTGCTATAGTGTTGGTTTCTGGCTCCAGCCAAACACTTTCCTATCGCAACAGGGAGACCTAGCCATGAAACCAGCTGTTTTTCAGGGGACTATACTTATTTAAATAGGACAGCCCATATGAGGGGATTCAGGATCCTGTCCACTAACAATCGGATCCTACCATTCAGGAAAGCACCTTACAATATGGTACGTTGGCATTCTTTGCAATAAAGGACAAGTAAATACTATAAAAGAGGGCTCATCTAACTGTGGGTATTTTGTTAGAATTGGATTAAGAGTTTTTATGAATTAATGACTAGAATTTCTCATAAGAGCAGCTTCCCATGATCAGCTTCTCAGAACACAACCGAACTTGGTAGAGACCAGGAGGCAATTTACTAATTTATAGTGCAATGCTTCCGAGCAACCTAAGCTGCTGTGCTGTATTGCACTAGGGGGAGAGAGCTGGACAAGACCATATTTATTAAGATATATAGTGCTACTGCTCTTTTCCCCAGCGCTTGCCCTTTTCAGGCTGTCTAGCATCCTGTACACATCTTTGCACTAGAGTGCAACTGTGTGTGCTTGAGGTCTGGTTTAGGATTGATACTGAGGATACTACTAAAGTGTGCAAAATGTTCTACTTAGATAAAATTGACATAATGTGAAACGTTTCCTACATTGTGCTTTATACCACACATGCAATGTGTTAAAGTTTAGGAGAAATACAACTATTTTTCTTGTTGGCACGTACCTCCAGTAGTATTTATTTGTATGACACAAAGATCAGTGTGCCATTCTTATTTAGGGCTTGCTAAGAGCCTACAGTGATCTCTTAGGGGCCGATTCCGATCTCGGTTGGTCAGCCCCCCGAGACGTGTCAGTAGCCCTTACCTTACAGCCGAACCGTACCAGGAGCGAGACCGTCCGGGCGAGGAAGTATGATGCGGAAAAGTGCCAAAATCCCAACCGATCCACACGCTCCGAACACATCATCAATCTCCGACTGAGCCTGACCCAGAAACACTCGATTCGCGCCGCACGGCAACATAAACACAGATACTTCCGGCCGGTCAAGTACGATGCGCAGTTCCTACGTTACGGACGGGTCGCCACGTACAGGCATCTCAGCACCCGGAAGAGCTGCATATAAACTCTGATTCGCGCCATTAACCCATTCCACGGATTCGAACCGGAGCACCTAGGAACTGATTGAGACGGACCATGAATCCAATTGCGCAGGTCATACCAGTCCTGTATATATATGACCGGATCAGAAACAGACGCGGACGGTGCAGACGGTAAGTCCGACACCCACCCCACAAACAAATCCAGGGGGTCCAGGCCCTGCCCACCATTACCACGCCTCCTTAGGGAACTCATGGCCACCACTACTGCCACCCCACCCATAGGGGCATGTTGCCTATCATTGGTACCACCCCACCCATATGTTTTATGTTGCCTATCACTGATGCCACCCCACCCACATGTGTTATGTTGCCCATCACTGATGCCACCCCACCCATATGTGTTTCATGTTGCCCATCACTGATGCCACCCCACCCATAGGGGCATTTTGCCTATCACTGATGCCACCCCACCCATATGTGTAAAGTTGCCCATCGCTGTTTCCACCCCACCCATAGGTTCAGAATTTAGGTTCGGAATGGGGTTCGCTGTTAAACAAAACCGCAAGATGCCCCTGACGAAGGGATTGTTTAATCCCGAAATGCATTGCGTTCTTTTCTAAAATTAAACATCATTACTTGCGGAATCTACCTGTGCCTTGTCGTCTGTTTGATCAGTCTTGTAGCAGAAAGCGTATGGATAAAACGAATTGAATGAATAGTTTAAAAAGGAGGCAATATTAAAATGATGAAAAATGGTTAAAAAGAAGATGAATACGGTTGAATTTAATTTATTGGATTCATACTGAGTGTATGGCTGTGCGACTTGATGGAACTTGTAAAAAAATTTCCCCTGGATTTGTTGTGACCCCACCCATAGGGGCATGTTGCCTATCACTAATGCCACCCTACTCATATGTGTTATGTTGCCTATCACTGATGCCACCCCACCCATATGTGTTATGTTGCCCATCACTGATGCCACCCCACCCATGGGGGCATTTTGCCTATCACTGATGCCACCCCACCCACATGTGTAATGTTGCCTATCACTGATGCCACCCCACCCATATGTGTTATGTTGCCTATCACTGATGCCACCCCACCCATATTTGTAATGTTGTCAATCACTGATGCCACCTCACCCATAGGGGCATGTTGCATATCACTGATGCCACCCCACCCATGTGTGTAATGATGCCTATCACTGATGCCACCCCACCCATATGCGTTATGTTGCCTATCACTGATGCCACCCCACCCATTTGTGTTATGTTGCCTATCACTGATGCCACCCCACCCATATGTGTTATGTTGCCTATCACTGATGCCACCCCACCCATTTGTGTTATGTTGCCTATCACTGATGCCACCCCACCCATTTGTGTTATGTTGCCTATCACTGATGCCACCACACCCATAGGGAGGATGATGTGACACACATCCATCTAACATCAGTCACAGGCATGTCAGCCAAATACATTCCACAACAACATCATGCCAACAGTGTGTAATGCCTGACAAATAGCCCCGACAGTGATTTTGATTCACGACACACAAAGTAACTACTATCACATGTGTGAAGTAAAGCAGAGTGTGGGCTACACAAGTCAAGCTTTGAAATAGTACTGGGTCAATGTGTGAAAACACCCCATCAGTGTGTACATCAAATGTAAAATGTGTGGATACAAAGTGCAGCTAAAGTAGAGCATTGTGGCAAAGGGTCAAAATCACCCATCATCACAGTGAGCACAAGGTAGGTGTCATCATTGTTTTGCATCATGGAAATAGCAGTACATGCCAAGCAGTATGTATGATTCCTGTGCATGTCAGGACAACACCTGTACATTCAACCTTCATCTACCACCCAATGTAGGCACTGGTGACATACGCATGGTTACGGTATTGCCCCTTAAGTCACCTGCACTTAGACAATGCATATGTCTACCAAGTTGCACAGAGGACACAGTTGACTTTACACCAATGATGTCCAGCACCTGCATGTACAGTGTAGATGGCACAACAGTCAGGGAAAGTGTCACATTGGGCATTGTGAAGCACATCATATGAAGCTTGGGTGCAAGCCACAGATATGGCCATGCCAAAAAAATGTTACCATCCCTGTGCCAAATTAGTCAAATATAACACCCACACTCAGCCGGAAAGGATGACATTGATACCAGCCTGAACATAAAACTCATCTCATGGCCCACATGGAGTACACCACATCAACACCTCAGTAACAGACATTAGTAAATCCTGCATCTTCACACCAAGGTCAGGGTAAAACAGCAGCAACAAAATCTACAGCTAAATCAAATGCACAGGGAGAACAAAAAATACTTTATTCAGCAATCTGCCATCTGGAAGGCAAAATAAATGAATAAATGTAGTCCAATGTCCAGTAGAAATTCAAAAGTCCAATGATGGTGTCAGTGACGCCTGTCACCCATTGCTTGCCTGCACTGATAATGACTAGGGGACATCCACTCTGACGGGCATACATTGGGCAGTCCAGGCCCCGCAGGGACAAGATCAGGGCTCAGAAGGAGGTTGGGTAAGGGGTGCTGGGTGCAGGAGAATCAGTGGCAACTGCAGTTGAGTGGTCAGACATGGGTTGTGCCGTCACAACCCATGGGTTGTGGGGCACAAGTCTGATGGGGTGGGTACTGGAACCACTGCAGTGGGCAGGTCAGGTGTAGTGGACATGGTCCCCACTGCAGTGCCCATGTCAGACTGGGTGGGCGTGGACTCCACTGCAGTGCCTAATCCTATGGGAGTGGAAAGGGGTGCAGGTAGGGTTGGCAGGACAGCTGGGGGTGACACACTCCCCACAGTAGTTGCAGCAAACGACTGGTGGTGGTGTCAGTGGAAGAGCAAGTGGCAGGGGGGAGGGCCTGATCATTTTGGGGATGATGTATCTGTGAGCAGGGGAACCTGGGACAGGGTGTGGTGGGGGAACCTTTGGTGTGCTGACCTGGGGGATGGAGGAAGGAGACTGTGCAGTGGAGCTGGGGGGTGGGGGTTGGGTCTTGCTCTTCCGGCTATGGGGTGACTTGCGGGTGGGGGCCTCAGTCTGCCTGCGCTTGGGGGAGGGTGTCCGGGTGTGAGAGGAACTCTTCCCTGTGTGTGGGGACTTCCCCTTCCCCCTGTAGTCAGGATCTGCTGGATCTGAGGGGAAGAGGCCTAGGTCACACAGGAAGTGCTTTTTAGGAGATGGGGTTGCAGGTGAGGCAAGGGAAGGGCTCTTGGAGGGAGAGGGATCGGAGGACTGCGGAGTGCTTGTGGATGCCTGTGTGTGTCTGAGACCCATCCCCTGTGTGTGTGGTAGCAGTCCCCTAACTTTGCTTGCGTGCACATTTAAACTTATGTGTGGGTGAATGTGTGCTGGCTGTGTCTGTGTGTTTGGGTGACCGTGCAGGTGTGTGTGTGCTGGGGACAGGTAGAGTGCTTGGAGGAGTTGTTTGGGCTGAGGCTGAAGGGGTCAGGAACTGCTGGAGGAGGGATACTGCTGCCGTCAGTGAGGCGGCCATGGACTGATTGGTCCTCAGTAGGGCAGACATGCCAGATGAGATGCCCTCCATGAACGACACCACTTGTGTCATCAGACCGGTGTGTGCATGGAGGACACTCAGCATTGATGTCTGCCCTATATGGATCTGTTTAAGTATGTCCACAGACTCCACACTCAGGGCAGCAGGGGACACAGGGGCCGGGGTTGCGGTGCCTGGCACGAAGGAGACATGCTCCCGAACACGGGAGCTGCCACGGACCGAGGGGATGGGAGCCGAGGGGAGGGTGGTGGTGGGGGTGGTGGTCGTGATGGTGGTGGCGGGGACAGCCTCACCCTCTGTTGTATCCTGGCTGCTGACACCCGCCCCCACAAGGGAGTCATCCTCCAAGCTGCTGTGGTCCTCAGCTGAGGTGGAAGGTGCTGAGGACTCCTCGTGTGGCTCCCGTCACCCTCCGTGCCAGTGAGTCCCTCCGACTCCTCAGTTGATGGCCCGGGCTGGCTCTGTGGTTCATCCTGGTCTGTGGCGCTGTCTCCTGTGCCCGTGGATGTATCTGCATATAAGTAGGAAAAGAAGAACCACATTAGTTTCCTGCACTGACTGCGCACAACACTGTCAATATCCAACATTAACTGACATGCACTGGCATCCTTAGCTGTCATGTACTAAAAATTCACACACAGGTGTACATAGGTCAATACCCAGTCTGAACATCAACCATGGCACCCATATCCCTCCTGGACAGGTACCCATATGTCTGTTGCATGCTGGCTGACATTACGCCAAAGTGCACACATGCACCACATACACAATTGTTGTACATGCAAATGACCATGTAGAAGTACATCACCATTAACATTCATCACATCGCATGCCAATCACTCAGTACCGGTGTCTGGATGAATGTATGCCCAGACTCACATTTCACAATCTTGTGATGCCTAGCGGTACAACACACAATGATATCCTAATGTCCTGATACTAAATGACACAATGGGGTGCATGGAGCACTTCAGACTCCAATGTAGGATTCCTCCTAGCCAGTCAATGCCCTGGCACACACATGCATGGTAAGTCAGTTTTCACTGTCACATGTCATGGGGCAATGCATCCCAGAAACATCAGTCTGCACTGCGTCACATTCATAGGTCATGCCGTACCAAACTCTGCAGCTGTCAAGTGCACCATTCTGTCCCCTGCCACACACTGTACTAGGACTATGATGATCCTACATCACTTAAATCTGACATATGAGTGACTTCAAACACAACTACCTGAACATGAGCACCCCACAGGCTGCTGACAATTACACACAATTGCGTGAAAGTCACTCTTGCATACAGCATTGTGCTCATTCATCTGACCACACTCCTATACGTTGCACAAGTATCATCCCCATTGTCGCAACTCAGATGTCCTGCTCACACTAAAATACTCAACACACCAGTTGTCACAAAATAGGAAGCCAAACTACAAAGAGATTGTGTCAGACACCTGATAGCACATTTCAGGAAGTACAACCAGTGGGTCCATACACGTGAGTGTGAGTACAGAGACTCACTATGCCTTGGAGTGGGCATGACAGAGCAGGTAAACCAAATACAGTGTAATGGCATGGACAGTGGGCAGGTGTCTGGGCCAGTGTGACATGTTATGTTATGGTATGTTATGTTATATTAACTTATATAGCGCTCAGCTGCCCCAGCAAAGGGGCGTCCCGGCGCTTCTGGCAGCACACAAACATCTGACTACGATGAAGCTCAGCAAGACAGTGTCCAATACGTTTAGTTTAGGTGAAAGAGATGGGTCTTGATTGCTTTCCTAAAGGCCAGTAGATCTTCAAGTTCTCGTATGTGTGGAGGTAATGAGTTCCACAACTTTGCTGCCACACAGTGGAAGGAGCGTCCTCCTGCTCGGCAGCGTTTGACCCGAGGTACACTGACCAAGTGTTGTTCTGCTGAGCATAGTGCACGGGCAGGAACATATGGGGTCAAAGGGTTACAGAGTAATTTGGGAGTTGAGAGTTTTAGAATTTTTAAAGAAAGACATAATGTTTTAAACTGAATTCGCTGGGCCATCGGGAGCCAGTGTAGCCTCCGGATGGTATCAGTGATGGAACAGAACCGTGGAAGGACAACCAAGGCTCTTGCAGCCGCATTTTGAATGCGCTGCATCCGCATGATCTCGGCTTGATTGGCACCCAGAAGCAAAGAGCTAGCGTAGTCCAATCTTAACAAAACAGTGGATTGGACTATTAGCTGTCTAGTGGGTGCATCAAAGAACTTCAAGATAGGTTTAAGACCTCGAAGGATGCCAAAACATGTGGCTGCTACTTTTTTTGTGTGGAGACAGAAGCTAAGAGAGGAGTCCAGCCATATCCCTAGGTTTTTAACTCCAGTCTTAGGCTCCAGAGGCTTTACCCAAAGCCTCGGGCCACCAGTGACTGCTAACCCTGGGCGTAGTGGGCATAGTGGGGCTTCGTGGAGCTACGTGAAGTGGGCGAGAAACTACGCCCACCTCCGCACTCCGCGTAGCCCCACTACGCACCGCAGGCCTCCCTCCCGCCCTCCCTGAATACTTTAAATTAAAAGTGGAAAAGAATTAAAAGGCACTTACCTTGCCCGCCGCTGCCCGCCGCTGCCCGCCGCGTCCCCGGGGCTCGCTATCTTCATGGCTTCCGTCTTGTGTATCTAATGCGCATGCGCGGGCGACCGCGCATGCGCATTTCTCGTGAGAAATGCGCATGCGCGGCCGCTCGCGCATGCGCATTAGATACACAAGACGGAAGCCATAAAGATAGCGAGCCCCGGGGACGCGGCGGGCAAGGTAAGTGCCTTTTAATTCTTTTCCGCTTTTAATTTAAAGTATTTAGGGAGGGCGGGAGGGAGGCGGGTGGCGGCCAGCTACGCTCCGTCTGCGGAGCGTGCATAGTGCCGGATTCTACGCCTGCTACGCAAAATGCGTAGAAGCCGGCACTACGCACACTCCGTGCACGGAACGTAGCCGCCCGCCCAGGGTTAGTGACTGCCCCATAGGTCAGTCCTCTTGCCGACCAGAAATACTTCAGTCTTATTTGCATTTAATTGCAAACAATTAGATGTCATCCAGTCAGCCACGGCTGTAAGGCCGCTTTTAAACCTGGAGACATTCGGAGTTGCTCGATGATGTGCGCCTTTGATAAAAAAGGAGGAGTAGAGACGCGAAAGGTCCTTTCTGTCAAGAAGGATGTAAACCAAGTAAGAGCAAGGTCCCTGATCCCTACCTCCTCAAGCTGATGGAGCAGAATCTTGTGAGAGACCGTGTCAAAGGCGGCACTGAGATCCAACAGGATCAGTGCCACCGTTTGCCCATGGTCAAGAGTGGTCCTCAGGTGTTCCAATATGGCCAGGAGAGCGGTCTCAGTGCTGTGGTCTGCGCGAAAGTCATGTTGCGTTGCATCTAGAATGTTATTAGAACGCAGATAGTTGGTGAGTGTGATATTAACATGGGCTTCCACGACCTTTGCTACCGAGGGAAAGAGAGAGATTGGCCTATAATTTTCCGGTTTCGTAGAATCTAAGCTAGGTTTTTTTAAGGATGGGGGAAACCCATGCCTGTTTCCATTTTGCCGGAACCGTAGCAGATGAAAAGGAGGCATTGATTAGCTGGTGTAGCGGTGTCATACAAAGCAAAGAAGATTCTATGAACTGCACAGTCTTGAGTGGGTCGGCTGGAGAGCCGGTTTTAATTTTCACGGTCAGCCTCTACATAGCCCTGAGGACACTACATGGACATAGCTGCTGCATGGGTATGTTTTCAGTACCCCTCACACATGTTGTGACCCAGACCTGCAATTTGAACACATATGAAAGGCACACACAGAACACATGTCAGAGACCAAGCATAGTGCAAAGAGGAAACCTACCCACAATGCACACATCAGAGTCACAGTAACATATTCTGTGCAGGACCATCAGCATAGCTCATTTACAGAGCCCAAGCTGATAATAGTCACAGACTGTAGGGGCCACAACTGTGGGTCAGGTGAGGAGTGTGACTTACACAATAGAGGGACACAAGTCCTGGATTCCAAGACCAACGTAATGTGGGAGTATGACCAGGCCAAAACACTGCACATAGCATGTCAGACATGTTCACAGATCAGGCATGGACTTACCCCCGGACCTGGCCTTCAGTTGCCCATCCAGGTCCGGGAAGACCACTGGCAGAATCCGGAGCATGTGGGGGGTCAGGGTCCGGTGTCCGCCCCTACGGCGAGGAGGCAACAGCTTCAGCTGGACCCTTGCGATCCTTCGGGTCCAGCCACGTAGATCCTGCCACCTCTTCTGGCAGTTGCGGATCCGGCGCTTGTAGACCCCCACTGATCTGACTGCCCGAGCGATGGTCAGCCAGATTTCCTGCTTCTGGTGGGCATCAACCTGTGAGGATGACAAAGTGACGAGGACATTACCACAAAGGCCACATAATTGTGCTGCATACAGTTGAACATACATGTAATCATCACAAAGCCAAAAGAGGTACACAGATAGTGCACCCATATAAATGTGCATTTGTGCTGCAGGTCTGACATGGTAACATTGGCTAGGACTGTAAGGCCAGCACTACTGCACTACTGCAGCAGGACACCTGTTCAACACATGTACCCACATGAATAGGTAGCTGAAAGTACTCAGTGCATATGCCTCATACTGCTGTGCACACTTCCATTACTTTTGGTCACACAACTTGCATAAAATGATAGGCAGTGGACTGCACACTCACCTGCTCCCCTGGTGTCCCATACAGCTTGCTGTACTCTGGGAAGACCCCATCCAGCAGGGCCTGGTTCTCCTCCTCAGTGAATGCTGGGCCCTCTCCAAAGTATGTGCCATTGTAGGATACAGAGGAAGCACAGACAGCAGGAGCAGCAGTGGATTGTGGAAAGTGGTCCTCTAGCATGTAGTGCAGGCAAGTGAGGTCCCTAGGGGCCGAACAGCCTTAAATCAGTGCTGCAGAGGCATATTCTGTGACATTGCCCCTCACTGATAGGCCAGACATGGTTGCATTCTGTGAATCTATCCAATCCATGGAAATGAAAGACTCCTACACGTCTTCCGCATCATTCAAAACACTCACCTTCAGGACGCCTTAGGTTTGTAACATTGTTGTACGCATCCAACTGTATTTCCAGTGCACGACTCGAGCATTTTTTGAATTTGCGTCCATCTCCATGACAGCCCATTGCCAATGAGTGCGCACGGCTCGGAAAACTGTCTATCTGACGCGTTTATTTAAAAAAAAGACGCATCCGTCTGGATACGAATCTATGGGCTACACGTGCGCACAGCTCAGTTCATAACTGTTCGATGCATCTGCTTACGACTCACCCGCCTCGGGTCAGATTGCATACGCGTCCAAAATGCATGAACCGAGCCGTGCGCACGCATTGCCAATTAGCATCTATGTGAACCGATGCGAGTGACTGTAATGCATATGCATCGTACAGTCAATAGTGAAGGTGTGTGTACAACTCGGTCCATGCATGTACGGCACGTCTGCATACAAGTCAGCCGCGTCGGATCACATTGGTGTGACTTGCAGACGGTTTTAACACTGATTTAAGTGCCATGGCCACACCTTCAATGCCACAGTATGTCCCACACTGCATCCCATGGTATGTAAGGCTGTATCACCTGTGTGTGTATGGGGTGGGGCAACATTTCTATCCTTTAATGGCACTTAGGTCAACCCACTCCCAGGCTGGGCATGAGTTCATGGAGACAGATTACTTTTGGTGTTGTGCACCTCACTAATGTCATTTAAAAGTGTTGGATTATGGGCAAGAGTCATGGACACAGTACCAGTTAGCAGATCTGTATGACCTGTCACATTCAACATGAGTAGAGGGTTGCAAGTCATGTACGTCACAGACAGAGCCATTGCTACAGTCATGAGATATCCACAACGTCTGTGTGCATGTTGTGTATCTGATCTTTGTGTTTCCATGGACCCAATGTGAGACATGGTCCACCATGTGCCTTGTGCATGCTATTACATGCTTGTGTGTAAGGGGCATCCATGTATGGCCTGCAGGGACCACAGGGCCCACTAACAGGGGAAGTCATTATTGTTTGTGGGATGTCAATGATACAACATGGCATTCCAGTGCACATGTGGCAATACAGGGACCAGGGCTATCTCCCTGACATGGAGATGTGAGGCCCGTGAAACATGTGTCATCACTTGTCATTGTGTTGTGTGTTTGTAATGTGACAGCAGTCCATGGGTACTGTGCCACAGCCCAATGATTTGCCATAACACCACAGGGAACTCATGCACACCTGTGTCAATGATATGTGAGATGATGGGCATGAAGGTGACATATGTGTCCATAACAAGAAAGCACACACCTTAGTTAATTCTGAATTGCTATGATGTATATTGGGATTTTCTGCAAGATGAGTGTTACATGGGTAGCTGAATGTATAATGTTACTTTACCCATCTCTGTACTGCAGGGCACCAGCAGTCCATGGACCGTTCCCGGACCTCGAGACTAACCCTGGGCGAAGAACTACGCTCCGTTCGCGGAGCTTGCGGAGTTTTGGCAACTCCGCGTTCTACGGAGAACGCGAAGCTGTCGATTACTCCGCGATCCGGTGCGTAGCGTAGTTCTCGCGCGCTGAATAACATTATCGCGTGCGCCGGGGTAAGTTCGCGCGATATTTGACGCGATCACGCACTTTGGCAGTGCGAACGAGAAGATGAGTTCCCCAACATGTCTAACACACAGCTATCTCGAGCATGCAGGCAGCGCCCCGAACACGCGCACCGCGCTCCCGAAGACGAAAAACGGCGCGCGAACGGGTCTAGCAAGCTACTACGCATGTCCGCGGAGCTACGTGAAGTTCGCGGAGTGCAACTGCGTCTTCGCGTAGCTCCGCGGAGTGCGGCTCCGCGAACTACGCCCAGGGTTACTCGAGACCATGATGGAACGCGACAGCATCTGTCTGTACCGCTTCACCAGGAGCCTGATTGATGAGTTGGCAGAGCAGTTGGCACCACATCTGCAACCTGGCCGCACATACCCGACAGCATTGACACCAAAGGTGAAGGTGATGGCAGCTCTGCACTTCTTTGCCACCGTTACCTTCCAACACACTGTGGCTAGTGTTGGGGGTATGTCACAGACAATATTCAGCCGTGTGCTACGGAATGTGCTGGAGGGAATGTTGCACCACCTTGACTCATACATCAAGTTTCCAACACCAGGTGAACTCTCAGGGATCGAGGATGCCTTCTATGGACTGGGGAGGATGCCAAATGAGATTGGCTCAATCGATGGCACACATGTGGCCCTGATACCACCACAGGCACATGAACAGACCTACCGCAAACACAAACATTACCACTCAATAAATGCTCTGGTGGTATGTCTAGCGGACATGGATATTTCACATGTGTGTGTACGGATTCCTGGTTCGGCCGACGATGCCTACATCTTGAGGAGGAGTCGCATCCCAGTGATGATGTCACAGATGCCAAACCAGCGTGCCTGGCTTGTTGGTGTATACTGTTTAACGTTGTGTGTGTTTTGCAATGTTGTCTCCAACCCCCTTACAATACTCAACTCATGTCATGTCAATGTCCTGAGTGAGCCTGTGATGCGTTAGTGCAGCTCAGTTGCTGTTTGAGTTTGTCTGTGTGGTACATGACTGGAAGCGTGCTGTGATGTGTCCGGTCTGATGGTCTGTAGTCCACAATTGTGTAGACAGGCTAAGTTGTTACTGTGTAGGTTTCTTGTGACATGTTTATTGCATTTCCTACCTGTCCCGGTGTGCTTCTGACTGTGTCTCATTTCTGCACTTCCCAGGGTTCTTTGCCAGTTGCTAGGGCAAGTCTGACACCAACAACTACAATTCGAACTTACAGTGCCATTTGACAACAGTTGTTGACCATGTGCCCACTGTCATGTGAATTCACCTTGAAACTGTTGTGCAATAAACTTGTTTCTGATTTGTAATGTACCTGTGCTTCACTTACTAATGTGTGTTGTCTGTCTTCATACATCTGACTGACATTTGGTAACCTCACCTGTGGGCTTGTTGGCAGTGGCTGTGGAAAGGTGTGGTGTCTGTGCATTCCACAGTATATCTGGCAACCATCTTTGTAGGCAATGTGTCACATGTCCATGGTAAGTATGTGTTGTGGATCCCTATTGGTGTGTATCCCTCATAGGTGTCACATCAACATGAGTCACATAACGGTAATGACATTGCTGTAGTAGTCGGCATGCACTGTGTCCTTGAGCATTTATCATCTCCATGAATCACAACGTAGGCAAGTACAGTGTAATGGTGATTTTATTTACATACATGTGTGGAGATAGTACTGTACATGAGGTTTAGAATCCACAGATGAAATGTCCAGAGTGAAGTCCACATTCATCTTCTACATTGGTACAACATGGACCCTCCATGTCATGACGTGGACCTGTGTCATGTGCAACAAGGTGTACGCTTTGCACCCAAAGACCAACATCCAAAACAGGTTCTGGGTTCCTGGGGGATGGGCAGGGACAACTGTGGCTCACTTGTCCTTCTTCGGACGACCCCTCCTCTTATTCTGTGGGGGATCCTCAGGAGCAGGCGCCGACGGTGCATCGGAGTCTCCACCAGATTTATCCTCCCTCCCTGTGGCATTAGCAGATGTTGTTGTTTGAGATGTTGTGGGCGCACAGGGAGGTGTGGACATATTTGTGCTCATCTGGCGGAGACAGGTCAAAATATCCACATGCACTGCTGTGAGTTTGTCCCACTTGGCCTCCATGCGGGCATGATGGGCAGCCTGCTCCTGTTGCATGTCCTTGAGGACCCCCACTACCTGACTAAATCCTCCGGTGCTATCCTGGTATGCATCTATGATGCGTACCAGTTGGGGGTCATCAGGCAGTCCAGGCCCCTCTGCACACCGTGTCCTCAGCCTAACACCACTCCCACCACACCTAGGTACCTGTAGTGGCAGGCACAGCTGACCCGTGGCCCCATTGGCTGTTGCCACTGGTGTCATTGTTGGTAGCATCCTGGGCGGCCGGAATCCCACTGCTGCTTGAACTTGGTCTCCTAGGTCGGTCCATGTTGGCGGGGGTGGTAGGTCTGTAGGCCGATGGTGTTGACCTGGCTGCAGGGGAGCAGGTGTTTCTGATGGTGGGGCTGCCTGATGACTCACACCGGAGGTTCCAGGTTGATTGTTGTCATCCGTAGAGGACAGAGCCAGGTCGACACCAGAGAGCTCATCCTCCACCAGAGTCAGGGGCAGGGACTCTTCTTCACTTGGTGCTGAATCCCCAGTGGCACCTATGTTATGAAGAGACAGACATTGTCATTTCTGGTACTACAGACATCAAGGGTTGACCTATGTGTAGTGCAACAGGGAGGGGGGGAGAGGTACTGATACATTCATCTTGCAATGGGTAGTACTAGCAATGAAGGAGGGGGCAGTGAATCCTGTGCAGCCATGATATGTACAGGATTTCATTCCTTAGTAAATTCCCTTCCATATGTATACAGGAATGGGGCCGTGCTACTTGGATTGCCACCTCTGTGTACTGTAGCTGCATTTAATTTGGTTCACCTTTACTGCAAATCTGATGTGCCTCCGCCTGGAGGTAGACTGGCTGCTTTCCCAGTAGTGTCCAGAGGAGATATTAGGTCTAGGATGACATGGGGCTGCTACATGTTGACCAACAGTGACCAACCCTGGTGTGGTGGATGAGTAGCTGGATCCAGACACAACACCTTTGTTTGTAACTTCATACATCACAATGTTCAACATTTTTCCTTTGCCTTTGGGTGTTGTGTGTGTTTTTGACTCACAGCACTTGAGCACAAACACACACTATCAGTTTTCCCCTCTGAGCACTACTGAGGAACCAGCCAAGTTACCTCCAGCTGGAGGCACAACATTTATGCAACAAGGGGGAGTCAATGATGCTGCTGCTACAGTACACTGATGCAGTAAAACATGATGTCACGCACTACAAAAGTGTACATATGCGTGGCTTTCAATTGAGGCAACACAATCAGTTATGAACTAGGTTGCACAGGAGGAGTAGACCATTCACCCCTCCTTGAGTTTTGTAATAAGGTTTCATATATATGACATTTGCAACATGATGTCAGGATGCATGCCTGAACACTGCATTGTCTTCATTCGTCACAGACAGAGGTTGATGTTGTGGTAGCGCATTGTCCTGCCAACATGAAGCCTTTCTATGTGCATGTTGATGTGTGCACATACCCAGCTCATGTATGGATTTCCATGTACATGGTCATTGTTACTCAAGGGCCATCAGGTGGCTGACACAGGGGTGTGATCCCTGTTGACATTAGACTCAGCTTCCCTGTGAGGGGGTGTGTCTGTGCTGACAAGATGGGTGACAGTGGAGTTCTGTTGTTTGTTGGTAGCCAATTCCCAGCAGGGCCTTGCGCTCTCCACAACAGACCTCAGTCCCACAGTACTTGCCAGCCCATTTCCACCCCCTCTGAGGTGAGCATGGTGCAATGTGGGCTTGCGGGGCCATGTAGGTGGCTGAGGTTTGTGAGTGACTGCAACTCCCAGCATGCTCTGAGCTACACACACCCTTTCCCAGCATGCCCTCAATTCCCTACTTCTGACTCTGCTTCCCTCTGAGGGAGTGTGCCTGTGCTGACCAGATGACTGACCGTGCAGTCCTGGTGTTTGCTGGTGCACAGTTCCCAGCAGGGTCTTGTGCTCCCCACAACAGGACCCTGTGTCAGACATCTTGGCAGTCCATTTCCACTCCCTGTGAGGTGAGCATGGTTCAGTGTTATCTTGGTGAGCCATGTAGGTGGCTGAGGTTTGTGAGTGACTGCAACTCCCAGCGTGCTCTGGGCTACACCCCCCCCCTTCTCAGCATGCCCTCATTTCCCTCCTTCTGACTGGGCTTCCCTGTGAGGGTGTGTGGCAGCAATGGCAGTCCTGGTGTTAGGTGGTGGCCAATTCCCAGCAGGGCCTTTGGTTCCCCACTACAGGGCCCAGTCCCCAGGGTACCTGCCAGCCCATTTCCACCCCCTGTGAGGTGAGCATGGTGCAGTGTGAACTTGCTGGGCCATGTAGGTGGCTGAGGTTAGTGAGTGACTGCAACTCCCAGCATGCTCTGGGCTACACCCCCCTTCCCAGCATGCCCTCACTTCCTTCCTTCTGACTCTGTTTCCCTGTGAGGGTGTGTGCCTGTGCTGACAAGATGGCTGACAGTGGAGTTCTGTTGTTTGGTGGTGGTCAATTCCCAGCAGGGCCTTGTGCTCCCCACAACAGAGCCCACTCCCAGAGTACTTGCCAGTCCATTTCCATGCCCCTGTGAGGTGAGCATTGTTCAGAGAGGTGTTGATGGTGCAATTGTGAGGGGTGCATTATCTGTGACAACAACACCATCATGCTTTGGTATACACTCACTTTGCAAGCATACCCACTATTCCTTCCTGTCAGTCATCTTCACTGTGAGTTATTGGTTGTGGTGGCAGGGATGTCTCTCAGTGCATGGTTTCACAGTCCCCTTAACGGTACTGTGTGTGTATTGTGACACAATATAGTGATCATATTGGTTGCGTACTCACCAGGCTCTGGTATGTCAGGTAGGCCATGGACGCCCTCTGGTGGTAGGATGTCCCGCACCTCCTCCTCCCAGGACCTGAAGTAGACTGGTTTGGCAGGAGGGCCACTGCTGGTGACCTGGCTCAAGGTGTGTTCCTTCTGGAGGAGCTTATTGACCCTCCTGCACACGTCATACCACCTGTTCTGGATGTTGGTCTTCGTGCAATACGCTGGTGCTTGTGCTTTCACCTTGTCCACGATTCTGTCCCACATCTTGGTTTTCTGTGACATGGGGGTCCTTTGTACCAATGTGCCAAACAAATGTGGCTCCACTCTGAGGATCTCATCTACCAAAATTTCTAGCTCAGTGTCTGTGAACGGTGGATTCTTCTTAGGGGGCATGGTGATGGGTGGTGGTGAGGAGTGATGTGGGTGCAAGTGAGGGTGGGTGGGTGTCTGTTTTGTTAGGCGAATGTGTGAGAACTTTTGGAGTAGTGCTGATGCTGTGTAGTTTGATGGGTGAGTTGTGTGTGTGTGTCTGTGGTTGGTGTCTCAAGGTGTACTGTGCTGGCTTCTCTGTGGTATTTGCAAAGGATCATGGTAGTGTAGTTTTGCCTTTTTATAGGTGGAGTTGGGGGTGTGTCTGTATTTTTTTTATTTTCTTGTGTATTTATTGACTTTGTAATGGCTTGACTAGTCCTTTTTTTGTGTTTTGGTATTGTTTTTGGTGGGCATGTAGGAGACGTTCTTCTGACCAAGTCGGACTCTCATGTTGGCTTGTGCGGGCTGCTCCGTGTCATTCACGCTGATTGTGTTCTGTGTTGCATGCGAGTCTATCGTTGTGGTCTCTCTCGCTTCAGGTACGTTTTCGATCATGGTCGGTCGTGCGGTTTGGGCTCCATGCGGTTCGGTCTGATTTTTTGCGTTTGGCATTGTACTGTGCGGCTCGGACGTTGCGGGTACGTATCGGTCTGGTTTATTGCGGGTTCGGTTGGTGCGGCTTGTGTCCATTTTCCGGCCGGATGGCTGAATTTTCTACGGCTCGGTCGGACGGCTTGGTTTCCGTACGGCTCGGTTGTAAAACACAGGCTTTGCATCGTACTGCACCGGTCATAGGGTGCCGGTAGGTGTCGGTTGGACTCCGTTTGGGTACGAGTCGGTCGGGCCGATTTCCGACCCGAATCAGAATCAGTCCCTAAATGTGGACATGGAATGGACATAATATTCTTTGTAACGCTGAGTGATGCACTGCTCTGCATCAAACCCAAAATTGCACCCCATAGGGTTATCAGTCAAACAGAATAGCAAAGGACATTACATCCGCCTCCCTAATGGACTACAGAGTGATAGATTTAGAGATGCCTGCTAATCTAATTATAATCTCTTTACCTTCACAGGAGCTGCCATTAAGGACATTGATGGTACAAGAAGCATGGAGAGCAGCTGCTGTCGATTTTGACAGTCATCCACAAAAGTTTTGATTTACAAAAATAAACCCAATAAAATGGGTGTTTGTTTTTGAAAAATAAGTAACTAATGACACCCACCCCAGGGAACTTTCTCCCAGGGTTTGGGGGTCATTATTTGTATTTTTCTGTCCATCACTTTCAGGTTTTCCCTGGTGGTAAGGGACAGAGAAAAAGGACTGCCAACAGTCATCCCTAAATAGAGCGGACAGTGAGATTCCATCCCTCCAATGGCCAGAACTCCATCAGGCCATCAGAGAATCGTTCTGTCAATGGAGTCAATGGGACATTGCTAGCAGAAAGTTGAAGGTCCACTCAACTCTAAATAGGGTGGGCTGATAGGGTCTACTTTAGAGTTAGAAAGACAGCTTGCCTGCATGGTGTGGGTATGTTACTAGAATATTGTAACCAAAATATCATCTGACACAAATATCCTTTTTCTAAATATTGTTTACACAAATATGCCCCATTGGAGTTAATATTAAAAAAGCAATACTCTATGGGGCAATATTTTTGCAAACATCATTTAGAACACAATATTTCTGTGAGATATTATTTTGACATACAATCATGCCTTGTTGCTGGTCGTATTAATCCCATATTAATAGAACACCACCAGCCAGGTGGGATTCTTGCACCTTCAGTGCATTTTCTATTGAGACGAATGACGTTTGTGCACCACAGAATACTAGGTGCATTATTATTTTTTTGCAAACTGACATATCAATACTTTTTGGGATAAAAAAATCATCAGTGATAATCAGAGTATTTTGCTACTTGTGCACCAGGGTCATTTTTTTTTCTCTGCCTAGGTATACATTGCAGATGTGGGCAAAGAAGCTTGCTATTCCTCTTAACCTTAGTTAAATATTCCAGGTTCAAGACTATCCTCTAGATTCCTGGCTTACAGCTTTTTCACCTTGTTTGATTCACCATGCAAAGCACCCCAGGCCAGGATTAGGGATTTACTTTGATCTTAGAATCCTCTGTGTAGGCTATCAGAGAAAGGGTACTAAAGTCTTGTCTGTTATTTTAGTGAAGAGGTAGGTTTCCTGAATAAAGCCCTTCCCTTATCAAGTTTCATTGTAATCTTGTATAAATGTGATAAGCATAAAGCAACTTGTTTCCAACCTAATGCAATTTTTTAATCCCACAGAGACCGAGACATACTCAAAAACCTAGGAATCAAGTAATAGACAAGAAAAAAGACTAATGCATCCACACCCCATCATAACAATATCTCTTGATAAACTCATCTAGCAAAAGGTACCACTGCAGGTCAGGAATGACCCTGAAGATGAAGCCCACCACCGAATCCGGGTAAGAGGTCTGCATGCTATTTTATGGTATTCGTAGCCCAGAGGATTGTTCTCCTAATGATAAAGCACCTGATGCATTTGAGGAAATATCTCAAGACAGTGAGTAACTCAGTCCTTTTTTCTTTAATAAATTCATTAAAAAGAACATGCTGAGTCACTCTTAAGCACCACTTGCTCCATCCCATTATTTTTCTGAGAATAATGTAGACCATGTTATGCTTAATCTTGTCAACTCTACATCTTTCACTGCACTGTCTATACGAGTTTCAATTGATGTCCATTAGCTTAATATTACAGTCAGTGCACTTGGCTTACACACTCTGGATTGCCTGGAGAATTAGGCAGATATGGACTAAACACCCGATTTAGATGAAGGAAGATAAAAGGGCTAATGGGAAAGAGAATGGCCCTTTGCTATTTCGGAGGAAGTAGGCACCTTTGCCTCAAAGTTAATTTAGCAAGCTGTAGCTCTATTTGACTCTAGCCTCAGGACACAGGACAATAACACATGTGTTCTGATACACTTTTGCAATAGCTAGTTTGACTCACAGCAGGGCTCCATGGCCTAGAAACACCATGCACACCCTCCATTCTTAGGTATGACAGCTCACTGGGTTTCAGGACACACAGTGGTTGCAGAAACATGATTTTAATACCAGGAGTAGCCATTTTACCCCTCGCCTATTTAGGGAAGTGGTCTACTGACCCCTCCCATGTTACTAAATTGATACACCAGCCCCCTGTAACTGAGTACTTCATCCATTCATGTGGAGCACCAATGTTATGTGTGGTATATTACTTGTTTATGTGGAGGGTGCATTTGCATGCACATGATACAGGTGACTTTATCCACACTTGGTTCCATTTTATGTTTGCAGCATTCTCATAATATCTGAGGTAAAGAGTTTAAGGAAAGGACTAGACACCATATGGAAACTTCAGGACTCCCTCCGGAAGATTCTAGGGATCCTTTATACTGAGTTAGACTTAGGAATGTTATTGAAAGGAGACAGAGGGCCTTTCAAAGTGAGGGAGTTTGGTCCTGACATTTTATTGCATGTAGATCACTGGATGGGCTATCCCCCACAGGATGATAGGTAGATAAATGGGGCAGCTTCCATTACCATGGTGTCTTTGTTGAGTGTCTCTCCTGAAGATAGACTTCCAACTCCACATCACAGTCCTGCTAATTCCTCGAAACAAAGGCTATTGTTGAGGAAAAGGTCTGAGAGGTAATAAGCAAGAGGCAGTAACTGCCTAAAACCAGTCTCAGAGATGAAGTATTGAGAGGCTACTGTCTTTCATCCAGGTGGCATCAGCCTTCATCCCGTTGTGGACGTTGTATATGGCAGCTGTGTGTTAGTTGGTGAGGGAGAGGATCAGCCGGGTGTCATCGTCATAAGAGATGATGTTGAGTCCGTCATGCCATGGAGGGTGGTGTTTAGGTTTGTCTGGATCTGGAAGTTGACATGGAGGTGTTCCATGGTTGCCGCTGGGTCATTCTCCTGGGTGGTCAGGATACATTTCATTGTAATAGTACAAAGGAAGGGGAATGAGAGGTTTCAGGGCAGTCCGACACACATCATCCCAGCATGTCATTAGAGATCATAGAGTCGGGTGGGCTAAACATCGAGTCTTTCCTTGGAGCAATTAATTACATGGAAATCCTCTCATCCAAGTTATCCTAAGGGAGCGCGACCAACTAATGAATGGGTCACAATCAAAGAAACTGGTAACTCCTTAATAGAGGAGTACTAAGCAAGTACTTTCCGTTTGGATTATTTGCATGTATTTGGACAAGTACATTCTGGTAGGGTTCAATACACCGAATACCCAACAATAAAAGGAAGGGTAGTGGAAATAGTCCTGAAAGAATCGCCATCAGCCCCTTCAGGGCAACGGAGGCAAGAACAATGCTGACCACATTGTAGAACCAGGGACCATGATTATACCATGAGTTCCTATCCTATTTGTTTTTAACCTTAGCATGGACAGCTGTTCAGAATAACAATTGTTTGTGGCGGCCCATTGTTAATTTTAATCTGATTATGATTCCCATCTACTTGAAACCCTCCTTCCTAGATAAAGAAGGGCTTAAAAATAAAAGGTTTCTGGCAAAGAACCATCCTAATGAGGCCAATGTGGTAGTGCAGGCCCCACCCAATGTGGAACAGAGCCCAATGATGAAGCGTGCAACTTCTGTGGATGATGACTTATGCATCCTAACAAAAGATACTTCTTATGACCTTAACATGTCAATTTACCAAAGTTTGCACACCTTATTTTTATTGATCCAGTTTACCGTAGCCAGCGATTCATAAAGGTTTAAAGTCCAAAATAGTCATGATGAGGCAGGTTTTTCCCTCTGAGAAGATGTAAATGCTGTTGGAAAAAGCAGGTGTATTCTGCTCCCAGCATTTACTGCACAAAATCTTATTTACATGCCACCCATAAAGGCAGCACAATAGGAGGAACGCAATGGTGAGAAACATGGCCATTATTTAGAGTTTGGTAGACAGGATACTCTGTCAAAACATGATGTATATTCTGTACATGTATATTCTGACCACTGTTGGCTTGTTTTCAGATATAGTTCATGTTTATTTGGCTGGGGCAGTTTGATCGAGAGAATTTTTACTTTTTGCAGACATGCTTTGCTCACTTTTTTTTTTGTCCTCATACACCAAAAGATGTGTCCAGAGTCTACTATGTTCATTCTGCGGCCTCCCAAACGAATTATTAGCACCAACAGAACGTAGACTCTGATAAGCTTAATGGATGCACTTTTCACAGACACCCTCACAGTTTGTCAATTCAGTTCTTCTAACTTGACGGCCCATATAACTGATCCCAGGGGTATGTTTATCTGCAAAAAGGCATAATCATTGGACATGTAGGTCACTATTGTCACAACTTGTCTAGCCAGCCTTCGTGAACCGCACCCCAACATGTATGTAGCACAGGTCCCCTTAAAAACATATGAATATCATCTGCTTGTTCCTGCAGGCATTTCGGACAGCAGGGGATAGAACCCTTCGAAAATTTTGACAGCCTGTCTGAGGACCAATAAACTCTGTGGAGAGAAAAAAGATGATTTATTTTTAAATTGGCAGCAGCCACTATAGTGTGTACTATATCATAAGATACTTGCCATAAATCTTCTGTGTCTTCGTCTGGCAAGTATTCTACCCAGAGCTCCTTCGGTAATGTAAAATCTCCATCCGCATTTCCAGCATCGTCCAATAAAGATTTGATGTCTCTTTCTTATTCCGTTTTGTCTCATATAGCACCTTCTCCAGTTCGTTTTTAACGCCCTCCACTGAGCCTGCTGCCTGGCTCCAGCTACTGATTTGAAGATATTTAAATCTCGATAGTTTCCTATCGGTAATGTTATTTATCTCATCCCATGATATCAACAGACCCTCGGGCATTAGCTGAACCCAAAGTTCTATCCCTGCATCTTTCAATGGCTTTGCAAGAGCACCTTTAGTCCATTCTGGAGATCCTGGTGAATCCCACATAGGTGCTATAATAACCAATTTTCAAAGCTTTTCTAATATTTGACCAGATGGACACTATGTCTTACAATAGCTTTAAGCAAACCTTGTTTAAAGAAAAGCGGATCTCCAAACTTATATATAAAGCCTTGGTCTCCCCCTTTTATGTCCCAAAGCATGTCTTTAAACATTGTCCCTGTATCTGAGTCATCAGGCTGATTTAGGAGCATCTTTCCTGCCCTTAATAAGAACACCCAGGCGTAAAGCTTTATATCCGGTGCACACAACCCCCCTTTATTCTTTTTCCTTTGCAGCTTTTTCCACGAAATCCTTATGCCCTTGGAGGCCCAAACAAAATAATTCATTCTGCCTTGTATTTTCCTTAGCTTCTCTTCTTTAAATGCTAAGGGTATATTCTGGAATTGGTATATAAGTTTAAGTAGAAGCATCATTTTCAATATATTAACTCTTTCTATCAATGTCAAAGGAAGAAACTCCCAGCTTTTCAAAGAATCGGCTATTTCTTTATCCATCCTAGCTAGATTTCTATCAGTGATCTGGTCAATATCCTGTGTGATTCTGATACCCAAGTACCTTATCTCTCTTTTCTGGATGGGAAATTGGACATTGATATTCCAGACCATACATTCTGATTTGGACTGGTTGATCTCATAACCAGAGATCTGCCCAAACTGCGAGGTTATATTGTATATTATTGGAATCGCCTCCACTGGGTCAGAAGTGTAGATCATCATATCATCTGCATATAATGATACTTTTTTTTCCTAGCTTCGGAACTTGAAAGGAGCTATGTTGGCCTCCTGCCTAAGTTTCTCTGCTAGCGGCTCGAAATAGAGATTAAAAAGTAAAGGTGACAAGGGACATCCCTGCCTATTGCCTCTTTTGATTGTAACTGGTGCCGAAAGGTTACCATTTACGAATATTCTGGCTGTGGGTCATTAATAAAAAGATAGGGTAGTTCTACAAAAGTTGTCACCCAAATTATACCTGAGAAGCACTTGTGCTAAATAAACCCAGTTCACGCAATCAAACGCCTTCGTGGCGTTAAATGTGATGATGGCTAATGGCAATTTGTGCAGAGTTGCTATATCTATTGCACGCACCAAGCTATGCGTCAAATCCTGAATGCTCCGCCCTTTTTACAAAGCCTTTTTGATCCTTATGAAGCAGCTTTCCTACTACCCCATTTAATCTCTCTACTTAAATCGTGGCAAGGAACTTATAGTCAAGATTCAGCAGAGAGATTGGCCTATACGAATTGCATTGGCTCGATGGCTTTGAAGGTTTTAGAATCAGAACCACAGTTGCCTCATTCCATGATGGGGGTGCCTTCCCACCATCCAGATATGTGCAAATAGCCTTTGCAAGACAGGAACAAGGGCTGGCGCTCGAACTCTGTACAATTCGGCTGGCAGCCCATCCGGGCGCTTTGCCTTTCTTTCCTGTCTCAATTGTGTTGGCTACCTCACTTGAGCTGATGTTTTTATTGAGATCGTTAGAATTGACTTTGAAAACATTTGAAACTCCAAAAAGATTTGGAGTTTCACCCTTTGAGCTGTGTGGTACATCTATTGTGAGGACTCCTTTGCAGGTTTTTCCGGATCTGCTGGTGGGGGATTCTGGGAAACTGGGTCCTAGCCTGCTCTGTTCGTTCCAGACTCTACCAGTGTGGGAGAGCCTGGCAACTGCTCCGCGCCCCCTTCTGACTTTTACGGCAGCTCGAGTCCACTGTGCGAACCCCCCTTTGTCACATTACACAACCCCCCCCGTATTCTGTAATACCTTCAAACGCGGCAAGTGACGAGACATTCACGCCTGACCCCGCCAGCACCAGTGTTACTTCGGAAGTTTCAGTCTGAGGAGAGACTATTCCCCCAATAGGCAAAAATTATCCAAAAAAAAGAAAAACTCCCAGCGTTGGTGGGGCTCAATTGTCGTCCGTTTTCCTTGACTTAACTTGTAGGCAGCTTGTAGCGCGCTGTGCCTTAATACATCATCGTGGCCCACTGACCTTCGGATCGCCCTCGAGCTCCGTAGCATAGAACACGGAGTCACACAGAGACATCTCTGGGTGCTCGGCAATGAAGGACGCTGGAGGTCGGTGAATCGCGAAAAGCCTTAAAAGCCGAAACGAAGACCTTGGGGTGCTAAATTAGCCGAGGTAAGGCTACTATTCCCATAATTTTTCCAAAACCACCATCTGTCAAAAAATAGGACCGCTAAGCTGCAGCACCATCCCGCTACCGCAGGAGCCTCTCACGACCAGCTAGCCGCTGGCCGCCATGTTCTCCTCCCGTTGCTCACTTTTTGAACGAACTTTATTTATCCAAGTTGTGGAACATTTTGGACAGCTGTATAGTGAGTATGTCTGCGCTTTCATTTTAGAAGTCCTCTTTCACTGTCATTGACATGTTTGTATTTAAGTGGCTAGACCACCTGGCGCATTGCATGAGGTGCTTCAGAGCCGCTGAGTTTTTTGAGAGATGCTCACAGAGGGTTTGACTTCGGTAAGTGTGGCAGGACTTCTTTTTGTACATTACTCTCACCATTTAACTTATTGGCTAGCAGTTGGTTTTAAGTGTGCATTATGTTTCCAACAGTTGACAACCATTATGTGCACATATTGGAAAGAGACCACCAGTCGATCGAGTGGTCTGTAAGAGATCATTTTTCAGGGGATAAAGGCTGGTTTGCACTGTTTTGCATTATACATTTTTTATATTTTTTTTATTTTTCACCTTTTTTCTGTTGTTTCATTCTTTGTAAGACCGTATTGTGACTCACTGAGTCCAGGAGCTCCTAGACCCTCATTAGGTAATCAGTATCTTCAATAGAATTTTCTACCAGGCACAGCATGTTGAGCACCTGGTTGTCACTCTAGATGGCTTGTCATTGAGTTAGTATACGCATTAGCATGTTGCCTTGACCTTCATCCTTTCACGATTGGGGTTTGATTTGTTTTTTTCATCTCTCAGTGTTGTTTAGGTGGGAATTGGGGGGTTTACTCGAACAGATTTGACACTAGATACACAATGGGTGGACCTGCTTTTCTGTGTTATTTTGATGAAGATACAGTGACGATTGCTTATCTATTGTAACCACATGCATCATTTATTGCTTTTCACGTGTGAGGTTTTTACTTAACTTTAGATGTCATATGTTTACATTTAGACAATCGTTGTTTTGTTTCATTCATAGATACCCATTATGAAGGGCTCTGTTGTAGCTTGAAATGCATTGGATGTACCTACATAGCTAGTCTTAAGGAATGTCAAGACCAGCTTTTATGTGGAAACTTCTTTGTCAAGAATCATGGTTTTGAAATTAAGTTGACTTAATTCACTTTGTGCTTTTGAGTTACATATGTTACAGGACTATTGTTAACAGAAAAACATATATCAATGTTTGTTCAAGGATTTGATTATATGAGTAAATTCACTCAAAGTTGAAACATTTGTGTTTGATCCCATTTATGGGCTACAGTAAAGCACACTGTGTCTAGAACATTCGCTCAGAATACTTCTTTGATTTTTATTAAGGGGGCGAGGGTGGCTCCTCCTCACAGAGTGCACACATAGCTTGACAAATCAGTACACTCACGTTAAAGTTTTCTCCAGATTTAGATCACGTTAGGAGTGCAACACAACGACTTGTAGACACTTTTAGGCAATTGGCATTTTCCTACCGCAGCCATTTGGTGCCTGCTGCCTGTCTCTGAATGCATGTCTGGGTTGGATGACAGCTGGACTTTGTGTATTCCGTTTAGAGAGCCACACACAAAGTGAACTTAGGTGTGCCTTGATGGGCCATCCACATTCTGATGGGCCATACTGTGCAGGATGGGAGGGAGGAGCTGAACACAGCCTCACACTTACACATGAATAGGCTGTGTTCTGTCCCCACACTAAGGGGTCGATTAGGATGGCGGTTTTTCCGCATCCTCCGGGCCGGCGGAAGTGTCCGCCGGCCTGGAGGATGCGGAAAAACCGCGGCGGAGACTCCAAAGACCCACCGCCAAATTAGGATGGCTGGTGGGTCTGATAATCTGTCCGCCGCTTTTCCGCCGCGGTCGGAAGGCGACCGCGGCGGAAAAGCACTAACATGTCTGGCGGTGTCTATCAGACACCGCCAGGCATATTAGGATGTCTGAAAATATATGCTTTTCCGCGGCGACTTTACCGCCGTGGAAAAGCATACGGACCTTCACTTCGGGGGCCCGTTGCGGGCCCCCTGGGTGAAGGTGGGGTGGGGGGTGCACATGGGGGGTACCTATGGTACCCCCCTGCATTTGCGTGCACAATGCAGCAGGCACCGCGCGGTGCCTGCCGCTTTGTGCACGCAAATGCTGTGCATGGATTTTTTACATTGCGGCGGATGCAGCTTGAAGCTGCACCCGCCGCAATGTTAGAGATGGAGGATGTGACCGCCACACTGGCGGTCACATCCTAATTTGATCGGAGGGAACGCCGCAGCCCATTCACCCGTCTCAGGACTGGGACTGCCATATGTGAGTCTGTCCTGCAAAGCAGTTCCAATCCTGTCCTGAACCCTTGGAAGTGGGTTTAAAGAGCTGCTCCAGCAGAATCCATGCATTGCTGTTGACGCAAAGGACTCACTACTGGTGCATTGCCACAGTTGCGTAGATCGACTCCGACGCATCACCAACTGCAAGGCGCTTTTACTCCATTCTCATCCCCGTCCAATACATGGCTCAGAAATTACACATCGCCTAATTGTGTGGGCCATCAACAATACATCGCCTTGTCTCCACCTTGCATCTCATCTTCGATGACGACATGTCCCTTTCGGTGCTCCTCCCATCTCGTCCTCAATATCCACGCAAACAAGGTACTTTGGAGCGTGCCAGGGCTGGTACCTGTATCCGACCCATGCTCCATCACGGTTGACCTGAACTTTTGGATATGACCCGGTCTAGTGCTACCAGATAGCCCCAGTTGGTCCTTTATGCTTTTAAGCACAACATTCCAATGTATTCTTCAACAATTCATAACTCTGGTTCTACGTATTAGATTTTTGCAGTTTTGGTTTTGTTTTGTTCACTAAATAAAGTTCTATTTATCTATCCAGGTGGGGTATCTTTTTGTGTGGTGATTTTGCTGTTTTACTGTTTGAAGTGTTGCACTAATAGTTAATATGTTGCCTCTTAAGTTAAGCCTGATTGCTCTCTGCCAAGCTACCAAGGGTTGAGCCCAGGTTAATTTAGGGTGCATTGTGACTTACACTGACTAGGACTGTGGTTTCTTCTTGGACAGAGTGCATACCTAGAAACCCAATTTCTAACATGTACCAATAGGTCAGTCCATAATATAAAAAATCATAGGTCATCCCAGAATGACCGGCTAATTAATATTCTTTAGGCTGGTCTCAATTTGCGACCCCTATGATTGGGTGCAATGACAGGGATTGTTGCCTGCAATGGACATCACACCACCACCACCATTACTATTATTGAATTTCAAAATTGATTTTGTTTTAAACTAGCCTGATTTCCTTCAAGGAAGCGGGGCTGCCTTTAAAAAAAAACAATTTTGCATTTTGAAATACTTTAGCGATGGATTGCCCCTGGATCACTGCCTATTTCCCCTGAAGAGGCCACTCTGATTTCCAAACGGGAAGGGGTTCAAAGCAGACCCCCTTCCTCTTTGCAAATCAGGTACCGCTCCACCGGGGAGTTGGTAACTGATCAATGATCTGCTTCTACAGGTACTGTCGCAAATTATTGATCAACATCTTATTGAATTACAATTTGAAAAGGATGCCACTAACATGTTCCTTCCAAACTACGATTCAGTATTCATTTCTAAACCCACTTTGCGATTTGAAAAAATGTTTCTGAATCGCAAAATGAGTTTTGCATAGATGTGAAGGAGTTTTGGTGGACGCAAACCCTGTTTTTGACCAAACTGGGGGTTTGAGATTACAAAACCCTTTCTACATCTGGCCATAAGATCATGAGATTATTAACAATGTGGTGCTGCATCTTCTAGTACTTTCTATTACAAAACAGTATGCTTTCAGAATATCGCTCTGTCTCCCACTCTTGATGTTCTGGTGGAACACTCAAATTCCTGAAAACTGAAACAAATATTCTCTACAAAATTAAAGTTATAAGGGTTTGGAATTATCTCAATTATTTCACTAACTACCTTCCATTTCATGAGTACATACTTTCTATTTTTAAAATATATTCAAGGTTGTTTTCATAAACTGCGGTGTAACAAACATTTTTCAGAATTATAAAGTTCAGACAGTCACCAAATAATCAATCACTCCCATAACCTATGTTCTTACTTTAATACAATATGAACATCATGAGAAAAATATAACATTTATTAAAAGTGATGATGTACAAAATGTATGAAGGAAATATATATGAGTTTATACTCCTTTAACGATAGCTCTGAAATAATACTTTAACAATAGAGTTCATCTAAAGAAATGCAGTTTGTTTCCTAAGAATACTTATCTGTATTCAGTTGGACTTCCACCATTTCCCAATAATTCACAAATAATCTCCAATGTTTTCCACACACTCTGGCAACTGTCTCCGCCTGCAGCAACAATATATCCTGATTGCCTATCAAGGATGCTCTGTAAAATCAGGAACTTATTCTCAACACTACCTACAAACCTCTTTAGAGTTCTGTGATTTGATAGGAATCTTAGTTTCCTTAATTATACTTGGGTGCCTTGCATCATGGGTCCTTTGCAATTGCAAACCCTCCTTCCAACAGTGCCAACACTTTGTGTGCATCACCAGCCCATCCTTCCGCTAAATGCTGATACTGTCTGCCGGTTAGGAGGATTGGGCTAATGTGCCTGAAGAGCATGAAGAGGTGAGTGAAGAGCAGTTCATGATCGAGCTTGGGATTCTCTGATATTTTGAGGATATTGTAATAAATAAAAGTATTATAATTTCTTGTTCAGCTTTAGTGGTAGCATGCACATTGCCTTTTGGTTTAGAAAATCATAATGGCCAAGTTAATCACAGATTAGTGCCTTATTCAGGCCTGAACAGATGTGGGACATCCATCACAAAGTGGCGGATTTCCTGTTCACTGTATAACAAGTGTATTTAAGTGAATGGTACTCTAAATATGGCAGGTGAGATATCCACCACCAAATAAAGCCCTTAATAATCTTCTAACAGGGCAATAAAGATGAGAGGGTGAAAACACATATGTGTAGATGAACAACATAAAAGTTAAATCTGAAATCGAGCAGGTGGGGACCATAATGAGAAGAAACACTATTTTTATGTTGCATTCCATAAAATACATTTCTGCTTGTTGTCAGTGAGACCCTGTCTCATTGACCACAAGCAGAAATTGACAAAGGCCCTTATTATGAGCTGTGCTGAATGGAATTTCCAAAAGAAATTCTGCTCCACACAATTATCATGGGATGGATGTCCCCGCACTCAGTTTTCCCAGCTGCAGGAACGCCCAATCTGATTTTACAGGCTGCAAAATTGCTTTGAGAAAGAGCTGCTTTCTAGACAGGACCCCGTTGCTGCCCCCTGCCCAACCATCTACCAAGGCACACACTCCCTGTCACACAACATCTTCCCTTCCTCTGTCCCACACCGTAGTCCTTGCATACATTTACCATCAGCTAGGAGTAGGTGGTAAAGATATGCATCAAACCCCAGGATTATGGAAGTGTGTGTGGAATATTGCCCAGTCAATCCACTCCTCGCAGTTTTTCCCCATTCTGATGGGTGTAACTGATAAGAGTAGGAATTCTGTGTGGAGACTCTAGCCAGTAATAACATTTCCAGTTGCCCAATAGCTTCACAGAGAATGACTTATGACTTGTAATTGTGGCCAAAAATGAACTCCTGTAAAATAAAACCTTAACAAACCCATTCTACGGTCCACATTGCCAAAGATCATCCATTAAAAACCATCAGTCTTCCAGCACATAGACCCACACAAAGTTCTGAATTATTCTCACAAGCTTGTGGGCACACACGCATGCACAAACACACAAAGACATTCAATACATTCTGACTCCCTGATCTTTACTGTGATGCCATCCGCAATAGGTCAGCAGAAGCACCTCATATCCTAACACTTACTCTACTTGCTGGTTAATCTCTCAAAACCTCCACTCAACTAACCCTTCATCAACTATCAGGGCCTGATGTGCAAAACTTTGTGCAAAACGTTGTTGCAGTCTCAAACACTTCAATTCAAAAAAAGCTATTTCCAATGTAAGAAACCTGTTTTAGGAGCCAATAACCTTTTTCCAACCCCTAAAATTGGTTTCCGAATGGTTACCAAAAGACAATTTGAAAAGGATGTGTTGTGATTCTATAACACATGTATCAGTGGTTTGCAACCAAATTCCTGTCATAGGCCACTGAAAAGTTACTGACCCAAATTGAGGTGGTAACCTATTTTCAAAAGGAGAGGTGTCCTCTTTGGACCCTTTCCCTTTGTGAATTGGGATAAAACTTCCAGAGGTAGTCAATAGTAGTTCAAAGGACCATAACCAAGTCTCTCCAAAACTTTCTTTTTAAATACAAAAATTAAAAATAGCCTTATTTCTTTTAAGGAAATTGGGTTAGTTAAAAAAAAACTTTACTTTATTTAAAGTCAATTACAGACATGGTGATCTGCTGATCATTGCAAGCTACAATCCCTGTGATAATGACCAATCTGAGTGAGACGCAATTTAAGACCTACCTAATGAATATTAATTTGGTTGGTTGGATTCCGACTCTGCATCCTTCCTTTGAGGACAAACTTATTAGTACATAGATTGATTAACCAAATAAGTTTCAGGTCATTAACTGCAACCACTTTCAGAAGCCAGAAAAATAGTTTGATTCCTGAAGATCAAGTGCTATGTTTTTTGTAGAGAATGTTTACTGTATCTGATGTCATAGTCCAACATCTCAAAACATTTACTTCTCAGGGTGTTACAATAAACACTAATGGCCTGACATCCAACCGCCATCTTCATGGGCCCTTTCCAACCACCGAAGCCAGAAAGTTTCCCCTTGCCGTATTATGATGCAGCCGCTGCTACTGCAGCAGTTGCATCTACGGCGGAGCACATATCCCCAAATATGTTGCTGCAAGAGGCTGCTAAATCATAGAAAACATATGAATTGTACACACATGCATGACATATGTGGGGATATGACTTGTGCATCATGTACCCCATTGCTGCAGTGTGGCGGAATGTGCACAGTCAAAGTCAATGGGGATACATACCACATGAGGACTTATCTGGATTCCGGCGCCCACAGGATCGTACCCATCAGCTGTTCAGGTGTAGGGGGGACCCGGAGGAAGGGATCCATAGCAGAGACTGCTGGAGAGAAGTTGATTTGGGTGAGTATGCACCCCAAATCCACCATTTCTAATGGCTGGAGGCAGTCGGTTGGACTGCCACGGTCGGGTTGTCGAAAACCCACATCAGAACTCAGACGACTGTCAGAGATCCCTGTATTGCCCCATGGATGCTGTTTTCTTCGACCGTCGTCTCGGTGGTCTGAGAAAGGATTTACGAGTCGGCGGTGTTTCAGCGGTCGGCCGCAGCGCAGGATGCATGCATCGTAATCTGGCGGTCAGACCGATCGCTTCTGGTGAGACCGCAGCAGCCCAACTGGCCCGACAGGACAGCAAAAGTCAGTCTGACCAGCATCATAATCAGGCGCTAAGTATGGATTTGCATATTGTAAGATCATGCCCACACATCCAGAGTGGACCAGTAACGGCTTAAGGGCAGAAAATAGCTTTGCATGAGTCTAATAAATTAGTCTACAGAGAAGAAATTTCAGAGTGAGAAGAGTGAAAGAAAGTAGCAAAACAATGTAACTGAGGATCATAGAATATTTTTGGTACAGAGGAGCGTAGTGAGCATACTGCCCATGTGCACATCCTATAGGCATGGAACTACGATGAGCTCCGATGACAGGCTTTCATATACTGATGCATATGGGGCACAGGGAACTTTATGTGTAGTTATGCACATTTTTCTTCTCTACCAAAAATGTACTTTTGCAGGGCCGGACTGGGAACGCAAACTGTCCCTGGCAATTGAGTTGGACCGCTGCAGTGCGGGAGGGGGGGTCCCGGAAAACACTGCAACTGCTTTTGTTACAGGGGGGGATATTGCAGCTATGCTGCAAAACCGGCCCTGGGTAACAAAAACTGCCCCCTAGGAGTCCAAAACCGGCCTCCACCCTGGCGCCCACCATCAAAACGCCCGGTGCCCACGTAGGGCCCTGTACTTTTGTGCATCTGCCACTAATTTACATTATTCATAACAAGGTGTCAAGTTGCCCTATTGTAAAAGTTATAAGCAGATAGGTAAGTATGAAACCAAGACATTGTACATACTACATTATTTGGAATGACTATAAACTCTGTAGCTTTTTAGCCAAAAGTTTAGTATAACTGGCATAATATAAAAATAAAAAAAACACAATGGGAGAGATCACACTGTCATTCTTACTCGGCAGACCATGAATTAAGGGGAATTGTTCCTAAACGCCCACGTTCAAACTCACATAGTTAACTTATTTCCGATTTCTTGGAAAATGTCGATGTAAAATGCACTATTGTACCCCATTTCACACAAAGGGGGGTTATTAGGAGTACGGCCGTCCTGGGACCTACGTACTCAAGGTGGCGGTCCTCCAGACGAACTCCCAAACTGGAAATAAGGCCCAAAATGTCTCTGGGTGGGCCAGAACCATTTATACCACATAGCCGGGTAAGACAGGTGAGATGTAATTACTCACACAGGAAAATATTTGGGCCTGGAGTTATATTACCTGCAGCATTGGGTGGTCACCGTCAGTCACTGATAGTTTCCATGAGCGCTTGACACAATTTCCGTCTGTCTTCATCCAGCTTCTGAGGCGCAGTAGAGACTTCTGAAAAATCACGTCTAAAAAAACACCAGTGTGTTTACTGTATGACGCTACAGAAATTGTATTTCACCTAATTGTAATTCAAAAGAAATATTCCATTTAATGTGAAATGAAGCCAGTGACAGAGGCAGGGGAGGTGTGTTTAAGGTATGGATTGCCAGTGACACAATTCTAAACGTGTGGAATATTAACCTGAAAGAAAGTGTCTACGTTCAAGTAAAATTCCCACCCAGAGATCACTGCCTCATCCAAACAAATGAGATGCAGGCTACATGGCAGATTAATTTTCTGTTATTATCTGAAAAACACATTAAACATACTGAGAACGCTAATAGGCCGGTGTGTGTGGGAAAGAGTACTGCGGGTTCTTATACTTTGGTTTTACTAATACAAAAACCAATGTGCCTCAGAGGGACGATTGCTACTCATGGTTGGCTCTAAGATAAAAATGTAGCACCTTCTGTACAAAAACTATAAAATGTAAAAAATGTTGCTCTCGAAAGTAAAGTACCTCATGTAGAGATCTGCTAACTAAATGGTCCATTGTTCATATATTTCACTATCAGCAAGATGTTAAGATTCCCACTGGCATGGGAAAGCAGTTTCCCAGTAACACCGTGCCTTGCACACACCATTACAACTGGCAGCTTTTATGTCATTTTTAGAGCAGCGGGTTACAGCATGGGACCCATAATTCACTTTAAACAATAATAAGCAAAACTGTCCATTTCCTCCTTTTAAATTGATGCACTTAATAACTCTGGACTGTGCCAAGGCCTTTTCTCTGTAGGTAACAGCGCTGCCTGTAGTGCAACCTATTTGCTCAGCAGCTGTGAAGTGGTATCACGTCAGCTGCAGAATGTACGTTTTCCAGTATTGCTGATCGTACTCCAGTCTTACAACCTATGGAAGCATTCTTTGTTTTACTTTCTTCACCCTAAAATCCCGTGAAATTGTTAAACACCAAGTACACTGCTATTGTTTAAGCATGTTTTTAAATAAAGATAGGGCCATTAAGTTGTATAAATAAATAAATAATACAGCAACCGTTTCGACGATGCATATTCTTAAAATATGACGTTTCAAAAATGGACCCAAATCCTAACTTTTCTCCTTCTTTACTGTCTTTGTAAAGCAGTACTGTTGTGTAATGGTCTGAAAATGGAGGAACAGGCTTGCCAAAAGCTTTTGTGCTGCCCTCGTCAAAAACATATTGGAAAGCTTAAGTTCTACCTGGGTTAGGCGTAACTGAGGAACATTAGCGGGAAAGTGAACAGTTTCCAGCATATTTTGGCAATAGTAATGTTGAATAACATTGGGCTGACAGCTGTCCCTGCCAAATACTTATGGCTAGCCCATCCACTACCATATTATCCAGACATGCACGTGTAGGGCATGAAGTTTTCGTCTGATATACCAAGGTGACCCAGCAGGATGTATCCAGGCCTTCCTGATTCTAAGCAAAGAGGTCTATTGGAAGCGCTTTGTCTGTCCTGTCTGCTTGTCTTCCAGGTCTCTCTTATATTCTGTTATCAAATATCAAAGCAATTAAGAACTCTACAGGGATCCAAAGACAGTGCAGGATAGTTTTAAAATTCTGGAAATAAATATGAAGAGGTACTGTTGAACTGCACTTCTCATCCTGCTTTGAGCTAATATAATTATTAAAACTACATGTATTTTGGAAGCAACTTTTCAAAGTGGTGGGGCTGGAATTTTAGCAAAACACACAAGATGATGGACGGAATGTTGAACAATGGCAAAACATTCACCCCCAGTCACAGATCTGGGTTTAATCCATCGTTATTTTGCTCACCAAGCCACCCCAGTTCAGACATGGCCATATGCAAATCAGTCTTGACCCTGTGCCTCAAGGGAACAGTCCAGCCCGAACTGCCAAGCAATGTCTTCCCTGGACCGGAATCAATCATCCTAGGACTGGTTTCTGGCTATCAGCCGTCTTCAGCCAGGATAGCTTGACTCCAGGGGCTTAGTAAGCACGGGACCCACATCTGGGCATACCCTTCCCACATAGGGTGAACAGCAAAACACACAAGATGATGGACGGAATGTTGCACAATGGCAAAACATTCACCCCCAGTCACAGATATGGGTTTAATCCATCGTTATTTTGCTCACCAAGCCACGCCAGTTCAGACATGGCCATATGCAAATGAGTCTTGACCCTGTGCCTCAAGGGAACAGTCCAGCCCGAACTGCCAAGCCATGTCTTCCCTGGACCGGAATCAAGCATCCTAGGACCGGTTTCTGGCTCTCAGCCGTCTTCAGCCAGGATAGCTTGACTCCAGGGGCTGGAATTTTAGCCCTAAATATTTCTTGGCCAAATGTTGCATTTTAAAGCATTTCGAGCAGTAATTGTAGCCGAGATTGGTTTTGAACACAACCTTACACTGTGAGACTTAGGATCGTCCAAAGGTAGACATTTTATCATGCGGTTGTTTTTTAAAACTCACTGAGCCACCAACATAATGGGTGAAACTAGATTATATTTAAAGCTAATTTTATAGAGGGGTTATTTTTCAATAAGGCTCTTTTTCAGAACATGTTAAAGATTGCATGATAAGCACTTTCGATCAGTAACAAAATTCAAATTCGTATTGCTATAATATATATATTTTTTTTGACTGAAAAGACAAAGGTTAAAGTTACATTTTAGTTATGTACTGAAATAATATTTTACTTTGCTTTAATCGAAATTCTTGGAATTCACTGATAAAACAAAGTTTAAAGGGCTGACATGGGGGTCATTAGGATGGCGGAAGGACTGACACCGCTGGGGCGGCGGTGGCGTTCCTTCTGCCATCACTAAGCATTTTACCCACCGCCCAATTAGGATGGCAGTGGGTAACACAAAGTCCGTCCCCCGCTTCACCACCAAAGGCATTCATTCCGATTGCCTGGCGGAGGGTGCAGGGCGCCTAAAACGTTGGCCGTGCCTAGCAGGCACCGTACACCAAATTAGGATGTGGGTAAACAAAGGCCTTTTCATGGCGGTGATGTGCCATGGCTAGGATGGCGGGGATTGGGTTTGGGGGCCCGTTGCGGGTGTTGCTGCACTGGGAGGTACCCATGGTACCCCCTTGCATTTTCCTGCACTCCGTGGCAGGCACCGCATGGTGCCTGCCACGCAGTGCAGGGAAATGCACTGTATGCTGTTTTCACATTGCGAGCGGTGCTGCATCCTGCAGCACCGTCTGCAATGTTGAAGGACCTGGATGCGCCCGCCAGTTTAACGGGCGCATCCTAATATGTGTGGTGGGACTGCCGCACTTCTGGCGGGCGGTCCCAGCACCTCAGCGATGGCGGGCAGACCGATGTCCGCCCCACATCGTAATGAGCCCCATAGTTAGGTGAAAACGTCAGTTAACATAAGAGGTTAGAGACTCTTCTCTGTGCACTGTAACATACTAACCGTGCTTTAACAACAATTATCAATGTGCTGCTATGCTCTCTTGGTGTGCCCTCCAACCAAAAATACTAAAATCAATAACTTGTTAGCTGTACTCTGATGAGTGCTATCCCAAGGTGCACTGACTTCAAGCATTGAATAGGCTGACATAGATCAGACAATAAGCCAATGTAAAAATCCTTATGGTTTTATTCATTTTTTAATTGTTCATTGTTTTCATTTCTTTGTAGACAGCCACAATTCATTCAATAATGGGACAATAAGTTCATTTTTCGAATGTATCCATAATAGATATATCCTAATGCATTTGTTCTGACAACTTGTCAAATTTCTGCATCTGTTTTGTGCCTCAACGCATTTCAGATCACCCCGGTCATTCATATGGGGAACACTCTATGTACAATACAAACAAAATCAAACCAAAATCTATGGCAATTCCTTATGGTTTTATTAACCCCTTGGGCGTGGCCGCGATTCTGCGCCTGTACGGGCGTTTTAAAGGGTGGGCGGGTTCATGATGGCCCCCAGCCGTCATCAGCACATGAGCACCGTAGTGCATGACGGCTGGGGGCCGTCATCAGCATGAAAGAGGTTAATTTCTTAATTGTTCATTGTTTTCATTTCTTTGCAGACAACCACAATTCATTCAATAATGGGACAATCAGTTCATTTTTGTAATGTATCCATAATAGATTGATCCCAATGCATTTGTTCCGACAACTTGTCAAATTTCTGCATCTATTTTGTGTCTCAACGCATTTCAGACCCCACCGGTTCTTCATATGGGGAACACTCTATCTACAATACAAACAAAATCAAACCAAAATCTATGGCAATTTTTCAGTTTAACTAAATCGGTCAAATAACAAAACAATCCACTACTGCCATAGTGAAATAGCACCTATCTTCACCTGAATATCTTGTCTCTGCTTACTATATACAACGTTTTCTCATTCATTGTAAAATTGTGGAAATATACAAGTATTGAGTTCGGTCATTTGTAACATTTATGGTTATAACTTGCTAAATTATTTTTCTGTATAGCTTAACATCATGACATATGTTTATACAAACTAAGGTGCCTATTACAATGGCGGGCGGACTATCATAACAGAGCGCGGGAACGCCCACCGATGCTGCGGGGGTCCCGCCATGCACATTAGGATGCTCCTGCCACACTGGCACGTGCATCCTGTGCCTTTTCCATTGTGGGTGGGTCTGCTGGCTGCAAGGGAAAAGGACTGTGCACGGCACTGCCATGCACTACATGGCAGGCACCGCGTGGTGCCTGCCACATAGTGCATGGCAATGTGCACTCCCCACCCCCTTCACGCAACGGGCCCCCAAAGCAAAGACTCTATTTCTTTCCACGGCGGCAACGCCGCAGTTCAAAGGCCATTGACCGCCAGCATTGCAATATGGATGGCAATGTCCCTTAAACACCTCCACCATATGCAGGCACTCGTCGACCGGCGGAAAAGCGGCAGACGGTCTTTCCATCTGCCGCGGACCCCCAGCCATCATAATATGACGGGCGTCTTTGCTGTGTGGATGGCCGGCAAGGGCAATCCATCCGCCATCCTAATGGGGCCCTTAGTACCAACACTGTCCTACTCTGAACCGGTCGGAGAAGACTCAAATAAACTTCTAAGCGCCTCATTAATTGCCATGTGTATTTACACCAGTGGCGGCTCCCAGAGGGAATGCTGTGGGGCTGTGGGGCAGGGCGGGGGTGTAGCGGAGTCAGACATACGATTAAAGTAAGCAAATAAATAAATAAAACAATTTACCTAGCGCTCGATGCATCACCAACTCGGTGTTGCAGCGAGATCAAGGTAAGTAGTTTTATTTATTTATTGACTTACTTACTTTACTCCTTGCTGTCGTATGTCTGACTCCACTACCACTCCACCCTGCCCCGCCCCGCCACTGCCCCGCAACCTCACAGCATTTCCTCTGCGAGCCACCACTGATTTACACAGATCTTCTGCTAGCATGCTTTTTACTGTTCAACTGTTCATTATGCAAATATCTTAGACACAATGTGCTCCAGCTGAGCTTTCATCAAGATTCTAAGCCTCAAGCATTATGGTCTTACCAAATCAAACTTCTGTCATGCTTGACAGTGATGTGTATTATAGATTCTGTGTAGTCTGAGTTTGTGTCTCCTCAGGTGCATTTCGAAGATGTGCATTCCATGTGGAGTACACATCTCTCCCTGTGTGTCTTTTGATGCCCATCCTATTGTGACGTATCAGTCCAGCTAGGCTGTCACACTATGGCCATTTTGAAATTGTGTTCAAAACCTGTTAGTTCTATTTGAAAGATGTGCAGATGCAATAGTTTCTACCCTGGGTACCAAAAGTGGAAGCATTATTAGCTGTTGTACAACAACAGTTTAATTTTTCAATACATGTTTGATATGAGGTTTGACCTATAGTGAGTGAGTTCAGTGAAGGTGGATTGCTAACAATTTGTTTTTACATCATGATAATGTCTCAATTGCAAATTCAGTTATAATATATAAAAATATGACGACTGAACAAATACATTTCAATTAATTATTTTTATGCGTCCTGTACAACACTTTAAGGTGCCACAGAATTTTCGAGTTGCCTGCATTTCATCTTACAAAAAACAGGTCATTTCCAGGTGGTCATTTATTACTTTGAGTTGTAAAGTATCAAGGCGCTTAATCTAGTATATTTCCCACTGGAGTAGATTTTGGTCAAATCAATGACTACTTTTCTACTGTCTCCAATATCTGAAATTGTATTTTGTGTGATATGAGGTCTTTTGTTGTTAAAATGTGTGGCCAAAGTTGATTTTTATTATTGATGTTCCCTACATTACTCTTATTTTCTGAAACTCTTATCTTGATTTTACATTATTTTCCTCACATACAACAGTCCACATGGACATTTGAGTGCTCAAATACAGTTTTTCACATGTCACATTATGTCATATGATATTTGATAACCTTTGTGTGGATTTACCACAATAGTTCCCTGTATCATATTATTGCAATGCACACAATTCAAACACTTTTTAGAATATTTAAACTCTATTTTGGTGTGTGATATTTTATATTTGTTGACCAACAATTCTCTGATGTTGCATGATCTTTTAAAAGCATACATATCTTCTTGATTTAGAAACTGCTGGTAGAGAATTTTAGCACAATAGTAGGTCTGGATTTGGTGTTTTTATTTGACTTCTCCAGTTAATTTGTATTGTTTTTAGTGGCCACTCTCTGAACTGATTTATTGAATATTTGATTGGGATAACACCTGCTGTGAAATGTGTTCTTGTATTCTGGTTCAATTACAGTATAACCCCTAGGATCTGATGTGATTATTTTTAATCTGGTGAACTGAGAAAATGGCAAATGTGTTTCATGAAGTTTCACAGTGAAAGCTTTGGTAATGTAAAATATTTTTCCAGTCTGTTGGTTTTCTGACACAAGTCCTAAACCTTCTTCCTTTTGAGTACAATTAAAAAATTCAAGAAAGATATTTGACGTTTATCTATATTGGAGGTGAATTTGATACTATAATGTTTTTCATTTTGTGCTGTTACACATTCTGTCAGTGCTCGAGATTATTTCTTACCGACAATGAATTAATCATCTTTGACTCTTGTATACATTACCAGATGTCCCGTTCAATTCTCATTGTTAAAAATCAATTCTTCAAATGCAACTGGAAACACATACCCCTGATGACTTGAAGCAAAGTGAAGAGCTGTAGTGAGTGAATTCATTGTTAAGAAAAATACTACCATTATCATACTAAACAGGGCGAGAGAGGCACAAAGGAATGAAATTGTCCACAATGATAATGTGAAGGCCGTGTATATATATATATATGATCTACAGTGACATGAGCAACTTCTGAAGTTTTAGCAATAGTTCGGTCTACTGCATTCTGGTCATGCTCAAGAAAGATCAACTCTGCCAGACACTGTATGAGTTTGCACAGATTTCTGGTCAGGCAAAATATAAGGGCAGCCCATGCTACCATATCAGCTACTCATAACACATTACCACATATTGTTTGTGAATAATGTTAATTTGTTTACCCTTTTTGTGAATGTATCAATGCCAAGAACATGAGCAATGAACCCCAGATTAAATAATTGCAATGAGTGGTTAACAGAACTACAAAGAAATGTATCAGGGGGCTTACAAATCTAGGTACCAATTCACAAAGGGCGTCTGCACTCGTGGTGGGTGTCTCCAGACTCAAGGCCGAAACTCAGCAATGGGAATTCTCCTTGCGGAGATTCTGCCCCGAGTGAGGAGACTCCCCTATGACTGCAGGGCCTCTGCCATGAGTGCAGAGGCCCTTTGTGAATCAGGCCCCTAGATTCCATTGATCCACTCAGTTGAACCCATTACCCCAGGAGCAACCCAGCATTCATAAACATTCTGGTAACTCTAATACTTAAAACAAAGCAACACAGCCACAGGCACTCTAAATCAAACTGAGTACAATCAGGAAGTTATCTGCGGTTAACTACCAAATTGTGACCATCAACAAATAATTCGGTGATTGAGCATTTAACCATGCAAATTAATGAAACCAGCAATCATCCAACACCCTTTAAAACCACAAAATGCATACCAAACAAATCCCTCTTGCAGAAATTCTCTACACCCCAGAATAATTTCAAGAATTTACACTGTAAACTGAGATCAGCCACTTAAAACAAAAACCCAGTAAACAAATAAACAGATGAGTCAGTCACCATCCAAAACCCAAACATAATATATAATGAAAAGCAGCTGAGCCATCCTATGTGGCCTACTTTGAAGGGAATTGAGGGGTGGTCATATACATGTTTTCTTTGTTACAAGCACAGTTTGCAGCTCTTAAAATCAAGACATCAGACAGCACACCTCATGCAAGTCACTGCAGAGTTCCGCAAGGATCTATATTATCCCTCACACATTTTAAGATTTGCATGGGATTCCTATGATTTGTGATTGAATATCTGAAAGTCAGAAGGAAGCAATAAACTGAAGTTAGTACTAAATTGAACCTGAAGTAAAGCATGAACTGAACATTTCTAATTTAAATAAATGTATTGCATCCATCAAAGACTGAATCTTAGGAAGGCCTGGGAGAAATGTTAATTAAGCTGCAATAACTGAAGACATTTCTGTAATTTTGCATTATTCTTGTGATGCGAAAGTACTGAAATTACGTGCAAATGTCCGCTTGAGTACTTAAGAGTAATTCGGGGCAAAAACCTACCTCAGGATTACAGGATCAACAAACTTAAAAAGCACGAGCGGCTGCTGGCCGTTGCTGTTTTTGTTCCGTTACATTTAGTGTTATTTTCTTAATGCAAAATGCATGCTCTGGGCCCTTTCGGACACAAGGGTGCATTTCGAGATAAGAAAATAGCTCTAAATGCTGGATTATGTTTCTTGAGTGATTACAAGTAATTACATATAATTTTGTGGCAATTGCACATAATTAGCTAGAGGTAATTATGCGAGTTATGCACACCCCTTAATTTAACACTCTGGTTAAACTTGACACCCATAAAAACTGAATTCCTAGTACTAGTAGCCATCCTCTCCAAACTCTCAATCTACAACTACATGTAAACCAGCCTTGAACTTCCACTCTACACCACCATGCAAAGAAGCCAATTATCTTGGTGGAGTTGTACAATCACTGTCCAGAGTAAATTATGAAAGTGCAATTATTACTTGCCACCCAAAAGTTAGACACGCATCCCTCAATTCCATACTACACATAGCAGAATCCAGGATATCAAAGATAGACGACCTAATAAATGAGCCTATATTCACTGTGATTTTTTAAACTAACTGGCTCCTCAAACATAGCCCCCCAGTGAGTCTTTTACCAGTGTGATTTAGTGAAATGTTTTTCATAACAAGGTCCCAGCCAAATTCTGCCCTTAAAATGTGGTGTGTTACAGACTGAGGGCACAATTTATATATTGGTGGTATGTATACTCCATTGCAATGGTGACAGAGTATACATACCACCAATATGAAGATCCGCCTGTCCAATTTAAATAAAGGCAGGCCTTCGGTTTGGCGACGGAGGAGACTACTCTGTTTCTGCCATGGTCAAACTTCTCCAATGGCCCTGGGGAGTAAGGGCCACCAGAGAAATGGCTACATATCTGCCTACCCAATTTGGATGGGTGGACATGTAGTGTGTTTCTTACGGCCAGGTAAATCCTGCAAGTAAGGAATAGTACAATCATTATAATACTCCCCTTGCCATGGGAGAAGGCTCCAATGATGATGGAAGCATTCTGTTTTTTCTTTTCAAAAAGAAATTCCACTTTCAGTATTTTCTTTTTTAAATGAAAAATAACTCGTTCTGTGCTACAGGGCAGCATCCTGCTCATGTAACCATGTAGCTGAGAGTAAAATGCATTGACAAGAACCGCTGCCACTGTGGTTCCAGGCAATGCTGTTATAAAGACCGCCTGCCTAGCAGTTATTTAAAAATGTGGCGGGCAGTCCTTCCATCAGGGCAAAGGAGTAATTTACTCCATTGCTCTGGTGGACCTATGGGCCATCCACCATGAATTAATCAGCTCTGCATCATGGGACACGCTAATCAAAGTAATGAGACTCATCTATGCTGATTGCAGCATGAGGGAATTTACAAAATTTCCTTTGGATGACCAGTGCCCCTACTTCCTGACTCACTCAAGTACGAGTCTGCATTCTAATTGACAGGGCAAACAGTGCCCTACACATATTCACCAGCTTTCCTGACTCCTGGTACACCTCTGACAATTATTGAAAGCCACACTGACGGATTCCTTTTCGGAGTCTGCATGACCCACGAAAGGGTGACTATACATTGACCATCTACACCAAGAAGATTTTCCTAAACCTCCGGCCAATTGTAAATACCTGGGTCCCCAGAACCCCTTGTCCTGAAGAGACCCCTTAAATCGAGAGGATTTAAACATTGTCAGCTACAAAAGGAAGGAGAGTCCTAGGACATTAGAAAAACTTTGAATAAAGTGGATTGAAACTTTACTCCATATGGGACCTCCCCCACCGCACTAATAACCAACTGTTTCCCTTTTTTTATTAGTCAATGTATAAAAACGTCACTGTTGGTTATGGTCACTTCTCTGGGGTACACATGTCACCCCAATCACTCCTTGTCTTGTATATAGTGTGAATACACAGTAAGGGGGTCATTAGGATGGAGGATTTTCCGCCTCCTCCGGGCCGGTGGAAGCCACCTCCGGCCCGGAGGAGGCGGAAAATCTTCTGCGGAGTCACCAAAGACCCACCGCCGCATTACGATGGCTGGTGGGTCTTTGTTTCTGTCCGCTGCTTTTCCGCCGCGGTCGGATTACAACCGCGGCGGAAAAGCTCTCATTTGGCTGGCAGTGTCTATCAGACACCGCCAGCCAAATTAGGATGCATTTTTAAACATGCTTTTCCGCGGCGGTTTTTCCGCCGTGGAAAAGCATGTGTACTTTTGATTTTGGGGGCCCGTTGCGGGCCCCCAGGGTGTAGGCGGGTGGGGGGTGCACATGGGGGGTACCTATGGTACCCCCCAGTATTTACATGCACAAAGCGGCAGGCACCGCACGGTGCCTGCCGCTTTGTGCATGTGAATGTAAAACATGCACTTTTAACATTGCGGCGGGTGCTGCTTGAAGCAGCACCCGCCGCAATGTTAAATATCCAGGATGTGACCGCCAGGGTGGCGGTCACATCCTAATTTGCACGGAGGGACCGCCGCAGCCCATGCGGACGGTCCCTCCACCTCTGGGATGGCGGATGGACGCAAGTCCGTCCGCCATCCTAATCGGCCCCTAAATGTTTTACTCTTTTTTCATATAATTGTTCTGTGCAAAATAAAGATTACACCCTCGTTCGGCTGAAGTGGGCTTGATAGAATCTTTTTGTTGTTTGTGGGCTTTAATATCTATAAATGTTGATCAGTTCATTTTGAACCTATACAGTAACAGTGTTAGAAGGATACAATTCGCTGTTCCTACTACCAATTCTGACTTGTATGCAAGGAACTAGCATTCCTTGCTTCATCCTAATATTTGTCGTTTAAATAAGTTTCTTGTGAACAATTGATTGTTGGCTGATGAATTACCCACTACCTAAATCCTCATCATTACCCATTCCAAAACCTCACCAAGAGTTTGAAAATATATTCAGTAAGAAGGGGGGAGATCAGCAACCACCACGTCGTCCGATTGATCTTCTTCCTGATGCAAAGATCCTTCATGGTTGCATTTATCTTATGACCTTTAAAGAGAATGAGGTACATCATATTTATGTAAAGGAAGGTCTATAGAAAGGTTTTATCTGTCACTCTACTTCTCAAACTGGTGCTCCCATCTTTATTAAAAATGAAATCAGGAGGGGAGTACCATCCATGCCTTGACTTTAGAGAACTCAATGATATCACAATAGGTCATAGACACCCCTTACCACTCATCTCAGTCCTCATAAACCAAATAGAATAGCATTAGATTAGATGTTCTCAAAAATGAATATGATGGGTGCACACAATTCAGTTACAATCAGACATGGAGACCGTTGACCCTGCGTGCAGGCAGGTCGCCCCCGCACCACCTAACAGCTGTTGCCCCTCCTCAGCTGGTTTGTACAGTTCTCTGACTGCTTACTTGTGTGCCCAACTCCTTCTCTAATCTTGTTTCCTTTTTTCCAGGCTTCCAGGTTCACCGCCGCTTTTCCCGCCGTTTTTTCTCCTGATTCCCGCCACTGCGTCCCTGCGTCCCCGCCCCCCTGCATCCCCATTGGCCACCCCGCTCCCGCCTCCCAGCAGCTCCTCCCTCCCTCTACCCCTCTTATGGAAGCCATGCAGCGACAAAGGCGCACCAAAGGGAAGCCCGTCTGCGCCCGTTCGCGCCTGGACCGCGCCCAGCACCAGAACCTCTGGCCCACGTACCCGCCATGACACCAGACTCCGATACAACGCCAACACCCCCCTCGCACTCAACACAGGCCGAGATTACCGCTGCTTCTAGGCCGCCCCGAAACACACACATGGACCTTTCTTGCTTTCTTGCTGTTGAGGTTGCTGGGAGGGTTTTTCAGTGGAGCAAGGGTGTCGGCGCAGTCGGTGATCCACTGTGTGAGGTTGCGGGCTCCTTCGTTGGGGTCCGTGATGTTGGTGGGAGGGTTTATACTCAAGGAGGTGGTGAGTCGGTCGGTGGTGATCTTGCTCCAGCATCTTCGGGGGCTTTGTTGAGGGCGGTGGTGGGTCGTTGTTTTCCTGAAGTTGAAGTGTACACAGCTGTGGTCGGTCCAGTGGAGCTCGGTGGTGTGGCTGAAGGAGATGTGGTTGCTGGAGGAGAAGACGGGGTCGAGCGTGTGGCCGGCGTAATGGGTGGGGGTGTTGACCAGTTGCTTGAATCCGAGGTTGGCGATGTTGTCTAGTAGGGAGGTGGTGTTGTTGTCCTGGTCGTTCTCCAGGTGGAAGTTGAGTTCTCCTAGGAGGATGTAGTCGGGGGAGGCGAGGGCGAGTGGGCTGATGAAGTCTGCGATGGCCTCGCTGAAGTGTGAGTGTGGTCCCGGGGGTCTGTAGATGAGGGTTCCTCTGAGGGTGGTCTTGGGGTCGGTGTGAATCTGGAAGTGCAGGTGCTCTGCGGTGGCGAGGGTGGCGTCGGTGTTGGTCGTGATGCGGATAGTGTTTCTGTGGGCGATGGCGATGCCTCCTCCGGTCTGGTTGACGCGGTCCCTCCGGATGATCTTGTAGCCGTCCAGGATGGCCATGGCGATGTCGGGGGCTGAGGAGGCGTTCATCCAGGTTTCCGTGAAGAAGGCGACGTCTGGTGCCATTTTGTCCAGGAGTTTGCCTGTGGATGGAGCGGGTGTTGAGCAGGATGCACTTGAGGTGGTTGTTGTTGGCGGCTGTTTTGGCTGGCGCGGTGCAGGACTGAGTGCAGGTGAAGTAGCAGGCGTGGCAGGTGAAGGCTCCGTGGGTGCGTTTCGGGGTGGCTTGGTAGCAGGCTGGATGTTGGCCGGTGCTGAGTGCGTGGAGGGTGGGGGTGTCGTAGCTCAGTCGGGTTGGCCGACTCTGGCGGGGTCCAGGGGTTCTGGTGCTGGGCGCGGTCCAGGCGTGGAAGGGCGTAGACGGGCTTGCCTTTGGTGTGCGGTCCCCACCATTTATGGCAAAGTGGGAGGGAGGAGCAGCTGGGAGGCGGGAGCGGGGCGGCGAATGGGGGGGCGGGAGACAGGAGAAGGGGGCGGGGCCGGAGGAGAGCAGCGGCGGGGAGCAGAGGGGGGGTTGGAAAGAGCGGGAAAGCGGAGCGGGGGAGAGCGAGGGCAAGCCTGGGCAAGCCTGGAGAGCGAGGGCAAGCCTGGGCAAGCCTGGAGAGCGAGGGCAAGCCTGGAGAGCAGGGGCCCTAAGGAGAGGTGGCAGCAAGAGGGCCAAGCAGGCAGCGGCTGCAGAATCCGGGCACACGGGGGCCGTGCGGTAGTGGAGTGACCGGGTCAAGGGTCACTCCACTCCACTCCACAAGGGTCATTTTTACCCCACCGTTATCCAATACTTTCCCTACTGTTGCACTCCCTGGAGTGGGAATAGTAATTGTTACCCTTCCGCTATCCAGCACTTTCTCTACTGTTGCACTCACTGGAGTGGGAATAGTAATTTTTACCCCTCCGCTGTCCAATACTTTCCCTACTGTTGCACTCACTGGAGTGAGAATAGTAAATATAATTATTTCACAATCCAACATTTTTCCCACTGTTGTATTTACTTATTGCGAAATGTACGTTTTAATTTTGTTTTAATAGTCTAATGTTTTAATTAATTGTATAATGTTTTTTTATTTTAAATTATTGATATATGTATATATTTTACTTTTTATGTAATTAAAAAGTTAAAAAATTAAATAAGGATAATAGTTAATAAATTATCTTAAAGTAAATGTATGTATATGTATAAATTATTATGTTTGTGTGTATATTTTTTTAATTAGGTTACATTTTTATATTTAGTCTAAATGTATATTAAATGTAATAATTTTGTTAAAGATAAAATTCATATATTGATATTTAATATATATTATTTTATTTATATTTTTGAATTGATCTATATTTTTAACTTTGATATTTTGGATGCAATATTTTTCTACTTACCTGTTTAATTATAGGGACTTGGAGTCGATATTTTTACTATCTATATTTTTATTTTGATGTTTTTACCATCAATGTTTTTACCATCGATATTGTATCAGTGAACCATACCATATACCCAGGGCCTGTAATCTAAATGCTTCCAGTGGGCCGGCAGCACTGGCTTTGCTACCCCCCACAAGTAGCCTTTCAAACCTGTCTCAGCTCAGGCATGCCATTGCAAGCTGTGTGCGCAGTTTACTGCCATTTTGACTTGATATTTAAAACCACTTTCTAAGCCTTAAACTCACTTGTTATTACACATAAGCCCCCACTAAGGTTGGCCTTGGGTAGGCCAAAGGGCAGGGTGCTTTGTAAGTAAAGTGTAGGACATGTACTTTTACGTTTTACAAGCCCTGCTAGTGACAAACAGCTAAATTCATTTTTCACTACTGTGAGGCCTACTCTCATAGGCTAGAATTGGGAATTCCTTAATGCACTTTTAAGCTGTAATTCCTAATTAGAGAGGAGTAGTGGCATAATGTTTCATTTCTTTTGAATGTTAATGATAAATCCTCTTTACTGGTAAAGTTTGATTTAACATTACTATTTAAGGAATGCCACATTCAGAAAGTGTGCATTTCTTTGCTCTTACTGCTCTGTGTGCAGTGCAGCCTATCTCCAATATGCGTCTGGGATGGGTGACAGTGACAGCTACACATTGTGCATTTCCTCTACGCAGCCACAAACACAGGAAGGGTGGGTGTGACAGAGAACTCACCTGCATTCATCTACATTCTGATATCTCTTTCTGTGCAGAGAGGGGGAGCTGACAATTAGGGGTCTATTAGGATGGCGGGCGGATACGATCATGTGAAGGGACCACCTGCCATAAGGGTGGGGGTCCTGTGGGGGGTATTAGGATGCACCCACCACAGTGGCGGGCGCATCCTGTATCTTTACCATTGCGGCGGGCGGTGGTGGAAGCAAGGCCCGCCGCAATGGTAAAGATACATGTTGTACATTTCAAAGCACAACGCGCGGTGCCTGCCACGTTGTTCTTTGAAATGCTGGGGGGTACCATAGGTACCCCCCATGTGCACCCCACACCCCCCGGAGTCCCTGGGGGCCCGCAACGGGCCCCCACAGGGAGTCTCCGCATGCCGCCACGGAAAGGCATTGACAAATTCCCATACTAATATGGCTGGCGGTGTCTGATAGACACCGCCACCATATTAAACCTTTTCCGCCCCGGTCGCAAGGCGACCGGGGCGTAAAAGCGGCGGATGGTCTTTCCGTCCGCCACGGTCCCCCCGCCATAGTAATATGGCGGGGGGAAATGAGTGGCGGGCGGTTGGCGGGAGGGCAAGGATGTCGGGCGGATTGCCACTGCCCGCATGGCGGTGGTGATCCGCCTGACATCATAAAGGGCCCCTTACTGCTGAATAGGCAGTGTCCTGTGTCCCACACAAAGAGCTGAATACCCCCGATTGATAGCCTGCCAGGCAGAACTAGGATGAAAAGGGATCTGTGTACTTCAAGGGCCTGCTTTGAAGTCACTCCCACTTCGAAGGCACAGCTAGGTATAAGTAGGGGGGCTATGCCCCAACTAAGATAGTACACTACTGGACCTGTGAAGAACTCTGCCAGGAGTAAGGACTGCTGTGCTAGAAGCACCGCCCGTCGCAATGGTAAAGATACATTTTGTGCATTTCAAAGCACAACGTGACAGGCACCGCGCGGTGCCTGCCACGTAGGTACCCCTCATGTGCACCCCCCGGAGTCCCTGGGGGCCCGCAACGGGCCCCCACAGGGAGTCTCCGCATGCCTTTCTGTGGGGGCATTGCCACCAGGGAATGGCATTGACAAATGCCCATACTATTATGGCTGACGGTGTCTGATAGACACCGCCACCATATTAAACCTTTTCCGCCCCGGCCTTTCTGTCCGCCGTGGTCCCCCCCGCCATAGTAATATGGCGGGGGGAAATGGGTGGCGGGCGGGTGGCAATCCGCCCGACATCCTAATGGGCCCCTTACTGCTGAATAGGCAGTGTCCTGTGTCCCACACAACCAAGATAGTACACTACTGGACCTGTGAAGAACTCTGCCAGGAGTAAGGACTGCTTTGCTCTAAGGATTGCCACTCTGTTTGACGGCTGCCTTGAAGGAACTACTTTTTGTTTTACTGAGCTGCCCAGCTGCTTGCTGATCTCTGCCCTGCTGAGGACATGGACTGGCCCCATCTCACTTAAACCCAGAATGAATCCAAAGATTTGCTTGTTTGCCCCCTGCTCTGAAGTCTCAAGACCATCAAAGACTTCATGCAACTCTGTAATAGCATCTGGATGCTTCCATCTGTTGGACCAATCTAGTCATGGGCCCTTGAAAGGTTATTTCTTCTGTCCAGAACCATCAGAACTGACACAGTGACAACATTGAGCTGATTTTAAATGACGCAGTGCCCTTCGATGCCATGCCGATCGGAGCACATCTCGGTGTGGCTCCACAATGACGCAGGACCCAACTACAAGGTTCGATGGTGACACAGCACCTGCATGAATTGGAACTGAAGCATCGAGTCTACATTGACATCCAAGGTGCTGTTTCAGCAAGCCCTGCATGGGTCCTGTAGCTGACCTGCCCTCCATCATGTACAGCCTGAACTTTGGATGTACCCCAACCTAGCGCATCCTCAAGTAACGCCTAAGTGCTATTTGACTCTAAGCACTACTTTTTGATGTATTTTGTTAAAATTCATGACTCCAGTTCAACTTATTGGATTCTTTTTGTTTTGGTCATGTTTTTCTCCTTAAAATATTCTTTATTTTTCTAAACCTGTGGTGTTACTTTGTGCATGTTTTTTGCACAAATAGTTTACACATTGACCCTTTAGATAAGCCTGATTGCTCTCTGCCAAGCTAACAGAGGGTGAGCACAGGTTACCCTTTAGTGTGTATCTGGGTTACCTTGAATCGGATTGTGGACCCTACTTGGACAGGGTGCATACCTGTGCCAACTAGAGACCCAATTTCTAACATGGATAATTTAAATGTTCATAATGAAGATAAAAAATAAATGAAATATCATCGAATTTAATAAATAAATTGTGTCACAGATTGACTATTTGGTACATTGATGGTGAAGTTATACAAGTTGAGTGGGAGTCTTTAGTATTTATTTCTGATTTGTCACCCCTTACCCAAAAATAGAAGGAAGAATTTGGTGCTACCCTTTGCAAATTCATTCCAGGGTCCCGTCCCGAAGTTGAACCAAGCTTTGTAAAGACCAATTCTCATTGTCAGATCAATATAGAAATCTGCACTAGAGTGAAGGCTAACTTACCACTTAAGGATACACCCTGTGATTCCTTAAGTGGTAGGGAGGTAGGTAGGGAGGACGGTGGCAGAGTCTCCCCGACCCGCTTGACGCCAGATAGCTTCCTCAAGCACAGCAATATTGGACAAAGTATTTTAAATCACAAATCCTGGATGTTTGATGTTGTTAATTTTTGCACGACTTGATCAATTTTAAAGCACAATTGTCTCGTTTTAATTTTAATTAACCTCCCACGCTGCTTAGGGTCACAAGGGTAACAAAGTTTACTTACTCAAAGGGAGTCTGCACTCGATGGTATAGCCTGCCCGCCTCGGTCCGACTCGGCTATTAGCGCCATAGAGCGGAGGGCGGACAGGTAAGAGGCAGACACACACACTCCACTTCCGCTAGTACGAAGCGGGTAGCGGTCTAGTCTCCCATTAAAGGCTATTTAGGCAGCGAGGAGCTGCCGGCTGACTGCGGTAGGGAGGACGGTGGCAGAGTCTCCCCGACCCGCTTGACGCCAGATAGCTTCCTCAAGCACAGCAATATTGGACAAAGTATTTTAAATCTCAAATCCTGGATGTTTGATGTTGTTATTATTTGCACGACTTGAACAATTTTAAAAGCACAATTGTCTCGTTTTAATTTTAATTAACCTCCCACGCTGCTTAGGGTCACAAGGGTAACAAAGTTTACTTACTCAAAGGGAGTCTGCACTCGATGGTATAGCCTGCCCGCCTCGGTCCGACTCGGCTATTAGCGCCATAGAGCGGAGGGCGGACAGGTAAGAGGCAGACACACACACTCCACTTCCGCTAGTACGAAGCGGGTAGCGGTCTAGTCTCCCATTAAGAAAGGCTATTTAGGCAGCGAGGAGCTGCCGGCTGACTGCGGTAGGGAGGACGGTGGCAGAGTCTCCCCGACCCGCTTGACGCCAGATAGCTTCCTCAAGCACAGCAATATTGGACAAAGTATTTTAAATCTCAAATCCTGGATGTTTGATGTTGTTATTATTTGCACGACTTGAACAATTTTAAAAGCACAATTGTCTCGTTTTAATTTTAATTAACCTCCCACGCTGCTTAGGGTCACAAGGGTAACAAAGTTTACTTACTCAAAGGGAGTCTGCACTCGATGGTATAGCCTGCCCACCTCGGTCCGACTCGGCTATTAGCGCCGTAGAGCGGAGGGCGGACAGGTAAGAGGGAGACACACACACTCCACTTCCGCTAGTACGAAGCGGGTAGCGGTCTAGTCTCCCATTAAGAAAGGCTATTTAGCCTTCTCGTCGCCTCGAGCGCGCAGCGGTCGCGCGCAGGGTTGCGCCTGAGGACGCGCCTGAGACAAGCCAGAGAGAAGCCCGTCTGCGCCCGTCCGCGACCGGACGGGGCTAGGGACCATGGCATTTTCATCTGCTGTCCCTGGCTGTCATGCTATTACTCGGGTAAGCTACACTGCACGAGATTTACTAGGTTTACGGACACCCTTCCAGCCGGGATGTTCAGGGGAGGTGGGAACCCCTCCAGAGGGTCCTTTCTCTTGTAACAATTGTCATTTTCAGGCATTGTGTGATAGGAATTTGGATAAATCACAGCATGTGTCCACTAGAGAGTTGGTTCAAAACATGCGACTAGGCTGCAAGAACCTTCTATGTAACATTCGATCGCTATCCAAACATTACCCTGAAGTCTGGGACCTAATTTCCTCACGAAAGCCAGACCTATGTTATCTTACCGAAACTTGGTTAAAACCACACTCAGTTCCAATAATTACACTAGGGATCCCGGATGGCTATAAGATGTTAAGATTAGACCGCCCAGTTAAAACTGGGGGAGGTATAGCCATTGTTTATAAAAACCATCTTTCCATTACAATTCTGGAAGAATGTAGCACTTCTGAGCTAGAACTGATGATTTTTAAGATTAATACGCCTAACAAAACAGGTCGTAAAGGAGCTTTAGTTTATCGCTCCCCGGGCCCCTGCGTAAATTTCACCATTTCTCTGTTAGAGGCATTGTTGAAAATGGCAATGTATGTGTACATAAGCGGCGTTCATTTGTGTTCACTGTACCCCTTGTTGTAAGCAGAACAAATAATTACGAAACACTGACTGTGTTATCCTGCCAGCATAAGACCCATGCACACATGTACACGACAGCTATTTTAGGCACCATGGCCTCTCTGACCGTTTGCTAAACCCCCGACACCCCTCCCCGCGCGCACTGCTCATGTATCGACCACAAGACCCTCTCCCTCTGCGTGACCCTGCTCTAGAAGTAGCACTCCTGCTTGACCCACACCCCCCATTTCCTCCCAGGAACACCCTTCCCCTCAGCTGACAACCCCCCCCCCGGCTGCACTTGACCTATCGACCCGGTCCCAAGTCCTAAGACCAAGCCTCGTGGATATACATCCTCCTTTTCCCTGCCCAGCATAACAAAACCCGTGATGCACCAACCGAAGTGTCCGACCTTACCACCTGACCAACCTTTGACCTGATCATCCCCTCCTGCCCTCGTGTCCTGTAGGAATGTTCAGCTGAGAGATCACAATCTCTTGTTACATTCAGGAGGGGAGGATGACATCTGAGCGACTGGTATGGGAATAGGCCTGAAGCCGGGATTCCAAGCATGCCTTTCCCCTACTTTGAAGCGTCTTATTGTAATAAGGAATGTTTGTGTGCCATAAACATGTGTATAAAAGACGAAGCCTCAGAGAAACTTGTTAGAGCACCTCCTGAAGACACTATGCGAGTGTCCGAAATGACAGGCTCTCCTCATGAGAAATAAAACTCTATTCTTGTATTCCTGCTTCCAGCGCCCGTCTCTTTATTTGGTAATCGTTCAAGATGGGAACTAAGAGGCGTCCTGCGCCAGCAGCCTGGGCATCAGGTGTGTTATGGGCTGACTTTTCCTCAATTGGCGCCCTAACGCGGGGTCCATCAGTGACATAAGGTCCGGTAAGAGAGGTCCAGACGATGGGGTGAACATCTAAATGATTGGAGTATACCTGCCTTTAGAGGGCCCTCGTCCGGCTGCCGATTGAATGAACTTCACCGATTCTGAACGGACCTCTCTCAAGTGACCTACTGTCCTGACTGGAATCCCACAGGAATGCTGCGATAAAAACATGGAGAAAAGAGGCGCTGGAGGAAGGAAGGCGAAGAATTGCCCACATGATCCGGTCCGGGTAAGGTTAAGTAGGATGTCTTTACGTCTGATTGGTAGGATGGCTTATCCATCTGATTGATTGATTGTTTTGGAATCAGTATTTAAAATACTGGTATTGTTCATTGATTGGTTCATTTAGCCTCGGTTGCTACTTGAAGTATTGGTTCTCTTGGAGACATTCTCTGTTTGCAAACAGCGACGAATAGGAACGTTCCTCTCTCTTTGCAAATAGTGAAGGATAGGTAATGCGGACTTTTGTCCCCCGTTGTAATCCGTCATGCCTATTTTTCTCCCCACTGATTGATTGGTTGTTCTGTTGCTCTTTGAGACATTCGCTGTCTGCAAACGGGGAAGAATAGGAATATTCTGTCTCCCTTTGCAGATAGTGAAGGGTAGGTAATGCAGACTTTTGTCCCCGTTGTAATCCGTCATGCCTGTTTTTTTCTCCCCAATGATTGATTGATTGTCTGGACATTTATTGTTCAAGGAATAGTTCTTTTGAGGCATTCTCTGTTTGCAAATAACGTGGAATAGAAATGTTCTGTCTAGTCTTTGCAAGTAAGGAAGGGTAGGTAATGCGGACCTTTGTCCCCCGTTGTAATCTGTCATGCCTATCTACTCCCCACTGATTGATAAACCAGTTCCACCCGGACCATTTATTGGAGGTAGGTCATCTGGCTCGGCCAGGAGGGTACCCCTAATACAAAAGGACAAATATAAAAATGCGGATTAGCCGCTGTATCGTGCTAGCAAATAAAAGAGAAAAAAATATATATATATAAAAATCGTTAGGGAAAAAAAAGGAATAGAGTGAAATCAGTAGGCCGCTGATGAGATCTCTTTTCAACCTCGCCGAAATGGAAACATAGGGAACAACCCCTCAGGAAATATGAAACTGGTGAGGAAAGCCGAACTTAACGCTATGACTTCGAGACAGCTTGGCTTCACCACCCACCCCGCCCAATTAACGACAAACCTTAGGCGAATAATAGAAAATATACAACACTATAGCGAAGTAACAGGTGAAAACGTTTTATCTTTAACAAACAAAAAAAAAACATTTAAGCAACTATTTACATGACAAACGGCTGCAACGGCAAACGAAAACCCACAATGCATTTCGCCGTCTGCCTGACGCCGTTCCAGTCCTTTCTTCCCCAAAGTAGCAATGTTGGGCTACTTTGGGCTACTTTCTAGTAGTTTTTGGGCGTTTTAAAGTCTACAAAAACCGTCAGGGGCGGTGGGGTGGAAGGACCACTACGCGAATAGCCCGAAGGCGGCGCCACACGCCAAGGCCTGCCCCCCCGGATGAACCAAGGGACCCGTTCCTGGGGCCAGGGCGAAGAAGCGTCCGGCCGCCATCGGCTGTGGGCCCGGCCCGAAACGTGCCAGGCGTCCCCACTTCTTCAATAATGGCTGCGACAACACTGGGGGGGGGATGTCTTGCACATGCCTCCGACCCCCCCCCTCGTCTTCATCGCCTGGTCCGGCCATAACAAATGTCAAGCGAGACGCCGTGGGGTGAACCGGGAGGGAGAGGCGGCGCAAACGAGCCTCTCCCACCTCCCCAGGTGGAGGCTCCCCAGCTGCACCCTCAACGCTCCTCGCACCCGGCAAAGGGTTCGTCCACTCTTACGGTGCCGCGACGCTCCACGCACCCGGCAAAGGGTTCGTCCACTGTGGCGATGCTGCGACACCTCGCCCGGCAGGTTGGAGCCCGTCTGCTCATTTGACCCCGCGATTGCCGGTAGCTGCCGAACTCTCAAAATGGCGGTCGACCTTGCAAAAGCGGGCCCAGCATAAAGGAATGGCCCGGTTGCTCGTTGATTCCACCATCATAAAAGTTCTCCTCGACCTTGAAGATTCTAGAGGAGCCGCGGGAGTCCCCGACTCCCGCAGATACCCCCGATGGGGAATGATTGCCATGGTTGCCCACGGAACGATGAAAATGTAGCCGCAAGACGTCGGCGCTCCCATGCTGACGCCAGCCTCAATTTGAATGACTAAAAATCCTGCAGACTACAGTTCGGATCAGTTCCGGTGAAAACGCAGTATGACCCGGTAGAAAAAATGTTGCTTCCCTCCCCCCCCTTTTTGACTGATGGTTCATACTGCCGATCCCTTTCTGTTGCCCTTTAACGGAACTTTTTGGACTGCCGAAAGAGGTTCTGGGCCAACCACGAGTTGGTGGAGGTTTTAGACTATGCCTGGATCTGCCTGGTCGCACCCAAAATGGCGCCGGTACAAATGAAACTTTCAACTCCTTGTTGTACCCCGACTGCTCAGCCTTGGTGTCATGGGATATGTATGTAGTTTTTAAACATGTGGATTGATATAGGATGTGTACTGATTATATGTTCGGACAATGGATTGATATAGGATGTATACTGTCAGTTCGGACAATGAATTTATATGGGATGGGTACTGATTATGTGTTCGAACAATGAATTGACATGAGATGGGTATCGATTGAACATTCGGACAATGAATTGTTGTTAAGTTTTGGCGCCTCATGATTATTGCAAGTTCAAATTTTAACACTTACGATACTCGCCCACACTGAATTCTCGACATGTTTTTATTGCACTAGTCGTACTTTTTTATATATAAATAAACAACCCCCGACTCTATTAGGTTTTTCACTAATAAAGTATCCCCACATCTACAGTTCCAGCCTGCTCCGTGGCCGGCCCACGGGGTTGTAGACCCGTATTTGTGCACCGACATTCTTATTAAAGATTTTTGGAAAAAGCAAACGTAGTTGTCACGTGTGAATTGGTAAGTCTCGAATAGCTGACCACTGTTTCCGATATAACTGAATTACAGGTGAAATGGCTCAACTCGATTGGTTAAGGGTTAAAAGGTAGAATATATAGAGATATTGCAGATATGGAGGGTCCAAGTTTTAGTTGTGTATTTTTCCCTTTTTTCATATGCTACCTGTATAAGAAAAGTCACACTAACGGTCCACCTGGGCTTGAACGCCCAGTTGGCAGGGACTGCATCCCGTGGAGATAGGCCGAGTATGCAGTAAGTAAACGCCTTTCTGGGTTTATGCGCGCTAATATGTCTATCAATGTAGCCCCTGCCCCCCTTCTTTTTCCCTCTCTCTGCAGGTCACATCGGAATGTCGATTAATGTACGAAAGTGGTGATCTAGCGGACGAAGAGACGGGAAAGAGGGTTTGATTATGGTACCTAACCGCAACAAGCAAACCATGACTATTTTTCTCCCTGAACTTAGCGCCTGGGAGGACAACCTGAAGCGGAACTACAAAATATGACCTTGCTTGGTACCCCAAATAATGCAACCAAAAATGACGTACAATAATGAATATATTCCTACGTTTAACTAAATAGGGAAAGTTTAAGGAATATTCCGAGGTAAGGTTTACACAAGTATCCTCCGCCGGGAGGACTAGGAATATTGCCAATATTTAAAAACCTACTACCTCCTTTTTCGCATCCTCATAGACATGTAACTCAAAGCTGCCCCATTATTCTCCAATCGACACCAACTGTTGTCTCAGCCTGGAAACACATTTACTAAAATGACTCGAAAATACCACCGTGAGCATTAGCCCGACCAGGTTAGTTCATGACCAATTGCCAAAGGCGTAAGTGTGTACAATCAAAGCCACCAGTAAAGGCAGCCGACGAATAAAAGAGAAGAAAAGGGTAAAAAGAGCTTAGGATGCTAAGGATGCGCAGCATACAGGAAAAGATAATTTTGGCCAATAACTGTTCTATGTTTTGTCTTGGATTTTTGTACATAATACATGTACTGTCTTCCCCGTCTGAGTTTGTCTATACGTGATGCATGGATCTACGTCATCCCTCTGCCTGTGTTTCCGTAGTACTTAATCCCTGTTGTTCTGTGTTGTGTGTGCGCTGAATGGCCCGTTATTGTACACGTCTCTCTCTCTCTCTCTCTCTCTCTCTATCTCTCTCCATGTCATACGTGTACAGAATGGACCATTTAGCGTGCGATCTCTCTCCCTCTCTCTCTCTCTCCCTCTCTCTCTCTCTCTCTCTCTCTCTCTCTCTCTCTCTCACTCTCTAAAGTTCCCCTGTTCCCTCCTTCCTTGTATGGTAACGTTGTGCCCCCCGGCACAACACCTAATTGGGTCTCCTCGAACACAAAGGTGTTTGGAAAAATTGACAGAAACTAAAATGATTGTGACTCGCCATATTACTACCTCTCCTTTTCTGCAAAACGATAGAACCCGAGTTGGTAATGAAGGAAAGGACAGGTAAGACGACGGATGTCCCCTAATCTGGCCTTTTATGGGGGGACTATAACGTCAATGGCCTTCTGTTTTTCGGTTCGCTAAAAATGCAATTTCCAATGCACAGATTACTTCGCTCCTCTGCACTTGAGTGCGGATGTCCAGAGTACCCCACTTCTCCCGATCGACCCCAGCTCCCTGTCCAAAGCGTCCCCGTTTCCCCCGATTAACCCCAGCTTCATGTCATCTACCCTCGAAAGCGAAATTGATGACCTTGATTAACGGCCACTCCCCAAGAAAAGCATGTTTAACATCTGCCCCCCCTCCCCCTTCTTCATGACGATAACGCCCCTGCTTTCAAGAGTTAGACGACCCCGAAGGGAAATGTAAGATTGTCGATACTTGGGTTAAAGGGAAGGGCGAGTCTCTACATAAGGACTCGATTTTGAGTTTTGATATAATACACTGTGTATAAAGGTCCAATTTCTCTCCACATACGTCACGAATGAACACCAAACAGGTTTTATGAATTCAATGATAATGCCCTCCTACATACTCCATAAATAAAGACTTCTGACTGTGACCGATGAACTTATCCCCCACCTACATAGGATTGGGGACGGAATTGAGATATATAAGTGTCTTCTCCTGCCAGTTTTTCTAAAACTTATTTTTTACCCATTCAAAGATACAATCACCGGAGGAGAGGAGCTGGACGTGACGCACAGCCTGGCCACAGATCATGAAGCACGTGTCACCGCGACCAAAGGTGGAGCCACCGAGCAACGAGACGCGGCTCGTCACCACTCTCAAACTCGGCAGATTAAGGAATAAAGGGCTGCCTTGAAGCCCTCGATTTGCTGCCCCACTCGTGCCTGAAGTCCCCGTCCTTTTTGAGCCCGACCGATGGGCCTGCCTGCTCGTTATCCTTTGCTCCTTTTGGTCCCTTGATGTGCTCAAAGATCTGATCCCACTCCGCCCTCTCTTCCCTTGATTATTCACCCTTATCGCATAAACTTTTGACTATGGAATGAGGTTTTGCCACGGAAAAAGAAAGACACGCAGGTGCCCAGCATGAGGCACCCCTAAGAAAATGAGTTAAGAAACAGGACTGTGATCTAACAGCAGAGGACTGATCGCACCCTGCAACGTGTAAGGATGAATCCGAGCTGGACCTATAGCTCCACCGCCGGTGCTCAACAGCGCCAACGAAAGAAGACGGACTCCGTTAAAAAGACATTGTGACGAAAACCCCCTTCCTGAACTTTCTACTCACCCCCTTGACCAAATTGCTTGTATCAACTTGAACTTCTCCCTCAGCCATTTTTATTGCTTTCTAAAATGTTTCATCGGTCACCCATGTATCTAGTTTTCCAAAAGTTTCTTATAGCACTGATAAGACCCGAAGGTATCAGAGTACTCTTACTGTATGTTGATGTCACCGGAGAGAAAGTCTGAGCTTGATTCTATAATGTTTCGGAACCTCAATTCTTGATTGACTCTGACTAAGTATTATGCCGATCTCTAGACTTGTATGAAGAACCCAACAAATGTAAATTAACATGTATTGCATTCTGCCTATCGCATCGACTATATAGAAATTGAACTTGCTAATGTAAAAAAGCGGCGACTGTTGAAAATGGCAATGTATGTGTACATAAGCGGCGTTCATTTGTGTTCACTGTACCCCTTGTTGTAAGCAGAACAAATAATTACGAAACACTGACTGTGTTATCCCGCCAGCATAAGACCCATGCACACATGTACACGACAGCTATTTTAGGCACCATGGCCTCTCTGACCGTTTGCTAAACCCCCGACACCCCTCCCCGCGCACACTGCTCATGTATCGACCACAAGACCCTCACCCTCTGCGTGACCCTGCTCTAGAAGTAGCACTCCTGCTTGACCCACACCCCCCATTTCCTCCCAGGAACACCCTTCCCCTCAGCTGACAACCCCCCCCTGCACTTGACCTATCGACCCGGTCCCAAGTCCTAAGACCAAGCCTCGTGGATATACATCCTCCTTTTCCCTGCCCAGCATAACAAAACCTGTGATGCACCAACCGAAGTGTCCGACCTTACCACCTGACCAACCTTTGACCTGATCATCCCCTCCTGCCCTCGTGTCCTGTAGGAATGTTCAGCTGAGAGATCACAATCTCTTGTTACATTCAGGAGGGGAGGATGACATCTGAGCGACTGGTATGGGAATAGGCCTGAAGCCGGGATTCCAAGCATGCCTTTCCCCTACTTTGAAGCGTCTTATTGTAATAAGGAATGTTTGTGTGCCATAAACATGTGTATAAAAGACGAAGCCTCAGAGAAACTTGTTAGAGCACCTCCTGAAGACACTATGCGAGTGTCCGAAATGACAGGCTCTCCTCATGAGAAATAAAACTCTATTCTTGTATTCCTGCTTCCAGCGCCCGTCTCTTTATTTGGTAATCGTTCAAGATGGGAACTAAGAGGCGTCCTGCGCCAGCAGCCTGGGCATCAGGTGTGTTATGGGCTGACTTTTCCTCAGCATTGGCTCCACATATAGATCCTGGAAGTGAATTCCTACTCCTTGGAGATTTCAATGTCCACAGTGAGTCGAAGGAGTGTGGTGATGCACAGTCATTACTGACTGATCTCGCACTACTTGGTCTTACGCAGCAAAATACAGGCCCAACCCATCAGGCAGGGCATACCCTGGATCTTATCTTTTCGAACACTTCAAATATTAACTGCTTCTCTCCCACCCAGGTAAAATGGACAGACCATTTCATTATGGAATTCGATACACTAAATCTAGGTAAACTGCCCCCTCGACCTGTAGTATTGCCTAATAGACGGAGACAATGGCATAAGGTGACCCCTGAAGGTTTTCAAGAGAGGTTTGTTGAGCCCTCTCTCAATCCTACAGAGGGAGTTGAAACTGCGTTGGCCAAATATGATCTAGCCATTCGTACGGCGGTAGATATTATTGCCCCTATGAAAGTCTTTCATCCACGTCCTGCACACAAACAGGAAGTGTGGTATTCGGAACATCTACGCTCTCTAAAACGGGCCGCCAGAAAGCTGGAAAAGATCTGGAGAACATCACACAGAGTGGACGACCGGAAGGACTATTGGTTAGCTCTCACTGTCTATCACAAGGATATCCGGGTCGCTCGCAAGAATCACATGGCGTCCCTTCTTTCTGCCGCAGGAAATGCTCCCAGGGTATTATTTTGTGAAGCCAGTGGCTTGTGAGAGTGTTGAACTTATCTCACAACAGCTATGCGATGAAATATCGCAATTTTTTACAACTAAGATTGATAAGATCTATGATAACATCATGAGTGCCAACCGGTTTTCTACGGCAGATTTATCATCTCCATTAGTTGAAGAAGAAACTTGCTCAGCCACTCTCAGTGCATTCCCTCCTATCTCTTTGGAAGAGGTACAATGCTTGGTGAGTCAAACCAAGAGTGGCAGCCCTTTGGACTCTATTCCAGCCAGAATGATGACGGTGGTGGCTCAGACACTAGGCACAGGGATTCAATGCCTGGTAAATCTATCTTTGACTGAAGGCCGAGTGCCCATGGCATGGAAAAAGGCATTGGTAAGACCTATTAGGAAGAATACCACAATCCCTTGGACGGATTTGTCTAATCTCAGACCGATATCCCTACTTCCATTCATGGGAAAGCTCACTGAAAGACATGTAAACAAGCACCTTTCAAGCTATATCGAACAGACCGGTAGTCTAGATCATTCGCAATTTGGCTTTAGGCCGAAGCATAGTACCGAGTCGGCACTATTGTCAGTAACGGATGATCTACACATGTACCAGGACATGGGTCATTCGGTAGTCCTGGTACTGTTAGATCTGTCGGCAGCGTTCGACACTATCTCATAATATTCTGCTCGAACGGCTTGCTAAGATGGGTCTTGTGAGTACAGCACTGGCCTGGCTAAGAAGTTTCCTATCTAACCGGTCTCAATCGGTTAGTATGGGCACATTTCGCTCAGCGGAAACTGAGATTACTAAGGGGGTGCCACAGGGCTCTTGTTTGAGCCCAACTCTTTTTAACATCTATGTGGCCCCCCTAGCTAAAATCTTGAGAGAGTTTGGTTTCATCCCCGTATCATACGCGGATGATACCCAGCTCCTGTTTCCTTTTAAAACTCTAACCGACGAAGTGAAAACTTCTTTTTCCAATGGCATGAAGGCGGTAGCAAATTGGATGACTTCTAATTGCCTACAATGTAATGTAGGCAAAACGGAGGTTGTGCTCTTTGGGGAAGCAAAGATCCTGTGGACTCCGGACTGATGGCCGCAAGACCTTGGCCCTGTCCCAGACCCTAAATTGGTGGTGAAAAATCTAGGAGTGCGCTTGGATCATGAACTCTCTTTTAAGCAACATTGTAACATCATTGTGGGTTCGTGCTTCCATGTCATTGGCATGTTGCGAAAGGTCTTCCCCCTGCTACCGGATTATACCAGGAAAACCTTGGTGCAAGCTCTGATACTTAGTCGCTTTGACTATTGTAATGGCCTCCTGTTATCGGCCAACGATGGAGTACTAGCCAAACTCCAGATGATTCAAAACTCTGCGGCCAGGCTGGTATTAAATGCCCCCCCTAGAACACCGTCTAAACCTCTCCTGGAGAAATTGCATTGGCTCTCAGTCCGTAACAGGGTAAAATTTAAGACCTGCTGTTTAATACACAAGAGCCTAAATGGACTAGGGCCACTGCACTGGAGAGATACGTTTATTCCATATAACCCGGTTCGGTCTCATAGGTCCAGTAACCAACTTCTCTTGAGAGTACCAGCTGTGAGAGGTCAGACAGGGTGGTAAGGCCTTATCTGTAGGTGGTCCGACTCTATGGAATAAGCTACCCCTTGAGCTGAGGCAATGTTCTGAACATCTGAGCTTCAGAAAGAAGCTCAAAACATTCTTGTTTCAGAACTAAACTACTATCCATTGACTGTCTGACTATGCATCTGGTGTTTTTGGGCGCAGAGATACTCTGGTAAAGAGTCGATTCAAGCGCGTTATAAACCCGCAAATAAATAAATAAATAAAGTAAAAATGCTAATTCCTCTACTTCAGTTATTTGCCCCTACTTTAGTGCTACGACAACTGAGTGTGAAGGAGAGAACCTGCTTGATTCAATATCTGCTAGCATGGAAGGGATACAATGTATCAGACTAGTCCTGAGAACCAGCAGCCTTTGTCCCTGCTCGAAGTTATTAAGAGTATTTCATAAAATGTTTCCCAGCAACCCTAGGCCCAGGAGGAGGGCCTAAGGGGGAGGGCATTTGTAGGAAGAGTACTATCAGGTTTTCGGAGTGAAACACCACACAAGAAATTTAGGAAACATACCAAATGATGGTGATGGAGAATGTGGCGATGGACAGTCATCGAGAACAACAGCTTCCAAGGTAGGGTGTGAAAGAGCTACCACAGATATAAGGGATGGGTAACTGAATTCAGAGGTCAGAGAGGGTAGGGCCCTATGAAGGGCTAGTGTGTTTCCGAAGATTGTGTCTGGTGTTATCGGTTATTTGGCTCACTTGATGTTAGTTTGCACCCTTAAATACATTCCCACACCTGTGTTGTTTTTCCCCTTTTTTGGCTCCCTTCTCCCACTTCCTTATACTGACCCCTGTATTTGTTTTTGGACGGATATTCGTAATGTTGTTTTTTTTGCCACTGTTCCAGATATCCCCTGTTAATTGGCCTAGTCTACTAGAAACCTGTTTTTTATTTCTCCTTTCCCTTCATCCATTTTCTGATACCCACTTTTCTCCCTCTTGACAGTGAGTTGTTTGATCCCTTAGGGGCCCATTATGATGTCGGGCGGATTGCCTCCGCCAGGCTGGCGGAGGCAATCCGCCCGACACCTATGCCTGGATTCCCCCCCGCCGTATTAGGATGGCAGGGGGGAGCGCGGCGGACGGAGAGACCGCCCGGCGCTTTATTATGGAATAATATGGTGGCGGTGTCCAATGGACACCGCCAGCCATATTACAATGGCCACTGAGAGGTGCCTTTCCGCGGCGGCAGTGTCGCCACGGAAAGGCAGGCGGTGTGTGCTGCGAGGGCCCCTTGAGGGGCCTCCAGGTGATGCTGGTGTAGGGGGAGGACAGGGGGGGTACCTATGGTACCCCCCCACATTTGCATATGCAAATGCGTGCACGATTGTTTTGCATTGTGGGGGGCGGTGCAGAGTGCACCGCCCGCCACAATGCAAAACATGGAGGACGTGCCCGCCACAGTGGCGGGCACATCCTAATTCCCCCTACGGGACCCCCGCCCTTATGGTGGGCGGTCCCGTTCTCCGCCACCCTAATGAGCCCCTAATTAGTGTCAGCCTGTAGGTCAGTCCAGGTCTTCTACCAACCATCCTGATGGAAACAAATGTTCCCTCCCTCTCTATTGCCACACACATCCTGTTTAGGTTGAGCCTAGAGAGCTCATGAGCTGTCAGGATGGTCTGTTGTATGTACATTGTGGGGTTGGACTCTGCCCATCATCCGCCCATCGCTTGTCATTTGTGCAATTACTTGTATTTTAAAATTCCTTGCTTACCAGTAATTCCTCTTCCTGGTCCCTCCTTTTGGAACCCATTCACTCCCCTGGAGTATTGTCCCAGGACTTGTTGACTTCTGCTTTTTTCTATTTTACAACCGGCTCACGAACATTTTTTCATTCAGAACAGCCCTTTACATACGCGAACGCTCACTCACTTCCTCTCCTCGAAATGCAGCTGTCTACCTCTCTTTCCTGCTTGTTTACTTTAGCTGTTCACATATATCCCGCATTCTGTCCAGTCTTTTACCCCCCCATTCCACAGAGCTCCCATCATACTCTGCTTTGGTGGCATCGGAACAGTGGCACAGAGACATGGCATGGAAGCTAATTCTATCATGCATGGCTGTCGAACAAAGACAGACGGTAACCATTGCAGATTCTTTAAGCAATTGTTTTTCCCTCCCAAACATATCTGAAAATGTAAATGCTTGTGTCTCTTGAGGACTACGTGACTTGCCCTTATCAATCTTCTTAGTGGCGGATATACAATGGCACTTTTCTGTGACTTGGGCAACCTTATCCTCACTTACGATGGCGGCCAGAATATTTACATGTGCGGTCTAGTTGATGGAGTGCTATAGTGCACATATGTTTTTTTTATTTACAGTTCTCTCCTCACTTCCACTCCTCCTTTGCTTTCACTCCAACTTCAGCGGCAAGCGTCTCACAGTTCTTTCCCATGGTGCTCCGGCGAGGAGTGCGACCTTGTAATTCGGTGCCAATTTCTTTTTCTCTTTTGGAGTTGGTAGGATGTAGTGGCCCGGTGTCTGTCCTCTGTGGGTGTGGTTCCTAATCCAGCTCCGCACTGAAAGTAGAGGTGGGCTCCAGTCCACCTTCTTCCCTGGGACTCCCCAGTGAAGAAGGGACTGGGAATAATTTCCAGACACAAGGCAACAGGTGCTGATACTTTTCATCAAATCAAAGCCAGATGAAAAATGAGTTCAAGCTGCGCATATCCATGGTAGAAGATCTGGTCTTTAGAGACTGATATAGGCTTTGATGGTCTTCTACGGTTTACTGTGCTGTCGTGGAGCATATAAAGGCCCAGTCGCTTTTAACTGTGGTGATGTGGGCCAAGTTCTGGCCTACCATTTATGCAGTGCAAACCAAGCCATAAGGGACCGAGGAGTTCAAAACTTAGCAAATACATACCAGTTTTAATACAGAGAATTGAAGGCATACATTTGTATGACAGATGCACGTTTGCAGAAGTTGAGCATTCCTTAATCCAAGTATGTTTGCGACCTGTGTGCAGAAAGATTGCATTGTTGCTGAACATCTAGTGTTGCCATCCATTGACAGTAGAACTCATGGAGACAGCATATTGCAGACAGGTGTAATCAAGTCGGTGCTTTCCTGGGGCTGTGATGCAACACAGCACATGAATTCCTGCCAATTTTACTATGGTATCATGTCACAGGCAGGGCACAAGTCCTAAAAAAAGAAGTGGGGGGACGCTGTCGCCGGAAGTGACGTCACAACAGGAAGTGACGTCACAAAAGGTGGCTTGCACCATCAGGCTCATTGCCTCCCCTTGCTCACCCCTTAGATGCGTTTGCATCTGGGAAGTCAGCGCGTGAGCAGCGTGCTGTGAGCTCCGATCTCGTCCCAGAGAGGCCAAAGAGTGAAGTCCAGCTGTTTGGCGGGGGGGACGGCGTCCACTCAGTAAAATAAGTGGGGGACGCCGTCCTCCCACGTGGTATCCCGACTCGAGCCCTGGTCACGGGCAGGGCCGGATTTGGAACCAAAACCGGCCCTGGCAAAGTGCTCGGCCGGTCCCTCCACCCCCCAGGGGGTTGGGGGTGCGACCGCGCTCTTTGCCAGGACCGATTTTCCGTCGATTTTGTTACAGGGCCGCAAAAACAGCCCTGTAACAAAAACGGCCCCCAGGGGCCCAAAACCTGCCCACACCCTTGCGGCGCACTGGGTGTCTGCCCGGTGCCCGCAACGGCCAGTCCGGGCTGGGTCACGGGGGTAGCATCTCATTGTTACTTTAGTTACTTCTTCTTACATTTGATGCATTCAACCACTTCCCTCCAGACCTGCAGTCTTTGTGGGTAACATTCACTGTCCATTTATTCCTATTGAGTGATTCATCTCTGTTGCATCAAATAATCCCAGCCGTATGACTCTGGAGTCCTGATGATAGGACATGTGTTTGCCATCTTGTCCTCCTATTCTACAAAACAAAACCCTGGGATCACTTTTTAAATCCCTTGTGTTTATCCGCTATCACTACAACATTCCATAAGCGGAACACCAAAAAGATCTGTTCTCTACTCTCACTGCACCCACCAAACCCCCTGAGCAAGATATGCTCTTTTCACAGCCTGTTGCAATGCAAGTCCTCATTTCTTATCAGAAATCTTCCAGGGCAATAATCACCCTCCTCAGACCCTCCCTCCACTCCCCCCTACCCAGGTTGCCATGCAGTCTAGCTCTCATTTCAGAACTGGGCCTTAGACAGATTTCATAAGCTTCCCTTCATACCTACACTGCTAGCCCCAAACTTTGTCCCTCTACATCTGCAAACACACCTTCACTCCCAAGCCAGTCTTACTGCTCCAGAACCACCTTATGATACTGCTTGATTTCTATCCTTGTACTTCCATTGAAACATCTCTGGCCTGGTGACTCTTTCCCCCCTGCGTGCCTTCAAAGCTATCCTTCAGACCTACCTTCTCCATCAAGAAGAGCCCAGGGGCATATTACCAAAAACTAGCGATCATTTTTGTCTCTAACTTGTTTAGAGACAAAAATTATCGCCGCACATCGGCGATTTTTATCGCAGATAAACCTTGCTATTAGCAAGGTTTATCGCAAATGCGATAAAAAACGGCCGCAATGCATGAATATCGCTGAAAAGTCAGCGATATTCATGCATTATCGAGCAAATGCTCTTAGCCATGTTATCCACCTCCCATTGGATAACATGGTGAAGAACTGCTCAGGGCAGGTGTTAGCTTTTGGAGATATTCGCGCTTAGCGCGAATATCTCCAAAAGTTGGTAATAGGAGATAGCGATGTTAGCGACTGTTTCCAGTCGCTAACATCTTGGCATGCCCACTTTGCATGTCATTAGTGATAAATATCACTGACATGCAAAGCGGGGCCCAAGATGGTCGCTATCTCCTATTAGCTGTCACTAACTGGTGTTAGCGACAGCTTGGTAATAGGGAGATAATTTTATCTCCGCTTTCTTGGCTTTTAAAGCCAAAAAAGCGGAGATAAACCCCCTTGATAATATGCCCCCCAGTTTCTACTTGGTTCACCACACAGAGCAGCATTACGTCGACAGCACTAGAAACTCCTGCCTGGTGTCTATACAGGCTGCAGTGTGGACTATTTGTCTGTTTTGGCTCACTTATCTCTCGTTTTCCCGTTTTTGTCAGTGATTGTTTATGTTGGATCATTTGTCTATATGTATTTGTTCATTAGGTACGTGCAACATGTTTTGTAGAAATGCTTGTGAATTCAATGGATGTGCATGCTGAATCCTACCCCAAGGTCTATACTTAATAGTTCAGGAGTGATGTATTTTCAATTCTTTGTGGTTGCCAGAAAGCAAAACCGAAAGTCTCGAAGCAGTAGTCAAATCCTGAGTGGTTCTAGAATGGCAGTCCTGTCACGAGCAGTCTTCTCTTTGCCCTTGCTTAGGGCTTTGCTGAATGGATTTCGTGGACTCCCGGTTGCAAGCAGGTGTCTTTCTTTCACCTCTGCATCCTACTGCTTTTATTGGTTGTGATCACATTACCACACCAATCAACTTATTGTATTGCTAAATGTTTACTTAACACTGCTGTCTCTCTCATGAGCAGCAGACAGAGCTTTCATGTGGACCGCTTATAGCTAGTTTCATAGGCTGTTCAATACTCTAGTAATGCAGTTACACATGAGGTACTGTCTTTCTGTCTGTGAATTAAAAAGCCTTGTTTAGTAATGGTATCAATACATGCACTTTTTATTATGTTTCTGTCCCACCCTCTTGATTTTAGTTTCAGTTCTTGGGTGTGACACACATTTTCATCACCTTAATAACTCAATGTCTAGACATCCTGACAAGTTCTCGTTTAGTGGTTGCAGGGGTATCTACGAGTGCCTCTTCCCACTGTACCATCATCACCTGAGTACCACCATAGCACAAGCTCAGCACCATCTCAGCATCAGCAAAGCACCACCTCGTCATCAGTTCAACACCACCAGTGCATCACCAACTCAGGACCAGCGCAGCACCACCTCAGCACCAGCGCAGAACAACCTCAGCACCACCGCAGCATTACCTCAACATCAGCACAGCACCTTCTCAGCATCAGCAGCACACCACCATCGCAGCTCCACCTCAGCACCAGCACAGCTCCACTCAGCACCAGTGCAGCTCCACCTCAGCAGCAATTCAGCACCAACTCAGCACCACTTTTTTTATCAGGGCAGCACCACCTCAGCATCAGCGCAGCATTACCTCAGCACTGCACCAGCTCAGCATAACTCAGCATCACTCAGTACCCCCTCAGCTTCACTCAGCATCACCTCAGTATCACTCAGCATCACTCAGCATCACCTCTGCACCAGCACACCGCCACCTCAGCATCTCTCAGCATCACCTGAGCATCACCTCCTCACCAGCACACCACCACCTCCGTCCGCCCTCAGATTCTGGTATCTGTTGATTCACCCCTAGTGTCTGTCCGCTGCTCATGTTGTAATTCACATACTATTTCCCAACCCCCACCCTCTCGTTGTTTATGCCTCCTCATAACAAAACAAGTAGCTGTAACAAACAGGCATTAGAACAGGCAGGAAGAAGTTGCCAGCATATGAAGAACAAAAAAACTGGAAGACATTTTTTATGTTCATTCTTTTTTAGTAGGGTCATTCAGTTGTACATAATGTCTCCTTGGTTACATATAAGGTTGATAGAGCGCAAGCTCACCTGCTCATCATACTCACCTGGGCCCATAAAACTAAGTATATATTTAAACATGTAAACTTACACTCAATCAATTTTGATTTTACCATTCAGGATCTATACCATTTGTCTTACCAATCCAAGTCATCGATACCTATAGTCCTAAAGGATCAAGGGAGTTAGCAAGAAAATAGGCAGTAAATAACATTTAGTATTTCATGAAATAACCACAAACTCAAGGAAAGAGTTTAAGTTCTTTTATCTAAGTAAATCTTTAAAAGTTTTGAAAACCATGAAATCAATAATTTCTTGTTCTATTTAGAGTGATGTAGATTAAAACATACACATGCAAATCATTTGAAAAGAAATATCATTAAGCATTCTGACGAAGGGTGGGTAGAGAAAAGAAAACAGTATAATGACAACCCCACTCTTTATAGTTACCTAGAATGGTGTGGTGACCAACCCTGGCCATGGGCTGATGACAAAGAACAAGAAACCCAAAGTGCAGGTGCCAGCGAGAAAGAAAAGGTGCAGATCAGAATCAGGACAGGTTACGGACCAAATTGGATCAGGACAGGACCACCACAGGCTAAGACCAGCACCAGTTAAAGTACAAATGCCAGCGTTGTAAACCCTCTCTGCAGCTGACAGTCGAACCCCGATTGGGTCATCGTACTCCTTCCCAGAACCCCGATTGGGTTATCAAATCTTCTGACAGAGTGCTCCGCCAGCAACTGTGCTCTCGATCACCTATTGAGTGCGTTGGGTCAGTGACAGGTCAGCTATTCAGACAAGTTGGACAATCTAACTAGCTAAGCCTACCCTAGTTATACTATTTTCCAGGTCAGTGTCCCACCCCTAAATGTTGCAAATGTGTGAATCCCACAATGTTATTGGACAAAGGAAGAGGAGTAATCATCGCACCATATTAATATGAGGTAGCTTGTCAATCATGTATTCAAATGTTCCCTCCCATAACTTTATCTTCCCATGTACATTTATTCCGCCCGGTAGTGAAATGTAACAATAAGACATTCAAACAAATTATTCAATTACAGCTTCCTCTGGCAGGGTGAGGAGTTCACTCCTCTCATAGTTCTTGCCATCCATGTCAGATTGGCATAGGTTCAATGCCACAGCTGCAGCAGCTTGAGGTTTCTTTCTCACAGGCGCAGTCTCTCCAAAGATGGAGTTGAGAGGTACATTTAGGCCCAAATACAATACATGCAAGAATAGAAAAGAAACAGTTTTAGAGACACATAATAACATGAATGCACTGTATACCACTTCTTTCTACTCTATTCCCATTACTTTATTTAAACGATTGCATTAAAATTTAGGCAAAACAAACAGCTTAGCCAAGCAGCGATGCAAGCTTCTTGCACGTTAGGACACAGAACAGCAATCTTAGTACTAGTGCGCAAAAGCAAAAGTTTCCCCCAAGCATGTCACATGAGTGTGACAGACGCATGCGCAGTAGAAAATCCCGGGTAGAAGCAGCCATTTTAATGCAAGCGGATTATAGTTAGTAAAAGCACATTGTAGAGCTTCCCCTAGATACCTAATATGTTGTGTAATGCAATATTAATATGACAAACATGTTAGTTAGTACATTAATATTAGTTTCGAGAAGGTTGAATACAAGCAAGTCACTTTACGTGTGCAACCTTGCTCCATCAAGGTAGCAAAAATACTTATAACACTTTTTTATTGTAACTTTTACACATGCTGCACAACATAGCTGAAAAACATTGGCAAAGCCAATAGCTCTGGCTGAACACTGATAAGGTCCCAAAGGCGACAGCACATCATCATGAGGAACTTCATCTTGTAACAAGACACCTTACAGTGTTTGTGACATTGCAAGGGGTTTTTTCTTTTAAAATAAATATAACCATGGGTTTCCTATTAGACTCAATAGTTTTCCATTGAGTCGAGAAATACATACTTACACATATGGAAAATATCGTTCACTGATCGAAGGATGAGGGAATGGCATTTTTTTTGGTGCTGATGAATCACACTCTAGTGTCCTTTAGAATTCTGGAATACGTTGAGCAGTAGGGTAAATACTCTAAACAAGGAAAATGTTTACTTTCTAAAAAGGCAAGTGGATTATTTCAGACGCAGTATATGAGAGGCCGGTTTACAAACTAAAGTGTTCCTTTCTGATCAAGAACAAGGAGACACATTATTTTAAAAATATGTTAATAAATTTGTCTCGTTTGTGAAAATGTTAAACCGAAGCCATGAACAAATTTGTGTACAAGAAGGAATCACCAGTCCTTAATTTGAGCAGGGGCTTTCAGGTGCTCAGCACCGGCACCTAATCCTCAGCAACGGTGCTTATAGCACCAATTAAGTACCCACTCATTTGGAAGGCAGGCAATTTCTCCCATAATCACAGGATTTTGAGCCACGGCAAGACTCGAACCCGGTTTCCCAGCTCCGAAATCAGCAGCTCTAGCTATTAGGCCCAGTCCTGTCCAGAACGATAAGTACCGGGGCTCTTGTCAGGAGGCAGTTTGGACCAGCCTATTTGTCCTGATAGCGCTGCCTCCTGAGGAGAGCCCCGGCACTTTTTATTTTACAAATTAACCACTGGGAATCACTAAGAAACATGTTGAAGAAAAGGTGAAAAATTGAAGAGATGGGGAACACTACAGAATGTTTGAAAAGGTGTAAACATAAATTGTGAAGGCTACCACATTGAAAATATTTGCTTGGCGTAGCACCTATATTATAGTTGGTAATGCAAGCGATTGGAAACTGAGACTGGTGTTGGCCTGGAAGAGTCTGCAGAATGCAATGGTTCTGTCAAATCTATTCAATATATTAAAAACAAAACGTTGATGCTATGGCATGGGCTGTTGGCTTGAAGAATGATTGCTACAAAGAAACATTTACCTTGAAACATAAAATTGATGCTAATCTTTTGAAGCTATGCCCTTCATTACGAGTGACGGAAACATCAGATGCAAACCCTGCTACATCAACCAGATGGAAACTTTATTTTCCTGTGGAGTTTTGTATTATTTTCCTAATGGGTTTTTGTATCGATACACGTTTTATTGTGTGAGTGGCGAGCAACATTTGGAGATAGTCTTTGCAACTGCTAAAAATGCCGGATATTGAACTTCCTATTCTTCTTAACCATGAACATTTCTCATTGTGGTCCCCAGGAAGAAATGAGGATGCTTGGTTATTGGGAGGAACCGAGAGGATGGTATAGTGTGAGGATGTGGACGTCGATTGAAGCTGCGTGATGTCATTGTGTTACGCAAAGGCAGTAAGAAATTAAACTTTCTCTGCTAATTGTGAAGCAGGAGGATGTTGGCTCGCGAAACACCGCTGCATGCCAACATTATTGGCATGCATTATTAGGCTGCTTCCAGCACTGCAGGGATCCCCCTGACATGGGAGTCTATAGGAAGGGCTGGATGGACACTTCTGTACGGGTCCCCTCAACAGTACTGGCATGTGGCTCTTCCTTTCGACTGGGTAGGGGGATGTTGGCAGGCTATAAATCAACCCCCACTGCATTGGTATAATTTAAACTTAAGTGGAGATAAACACATGAAAGCCAATGTCCATAGCAGCTTCCTCCAGTGCAAGGGCAGGAGCTTGAGGAAAATAGTGGGAAAAGTGTTACCCAATTGAGCAGGGAGAGCTTATCGCCATCAGGAGGCAGGCACCTTATCATGAGCCAGAATAAGGGAGGCATCACAGAGAAGTCATGGGTCACGGCTAAGGAAAGTTCAGTAGGGCACACAAGGGGAATGAAGATGGAAAAAGGGGCGGAAACCTAAGAGCAGTTAGCGCAGTGGGCAGGAGCAAGAGCAAGGGCTGAGGAGGAAACCCCAGGAGGCACCCTGTTGGTTGGTGGTGCAGTGGACACAGAGCCTTTGATGAGGGCAAACCTAAAGGAATCTAGAAAGAGTGCTGTAGTGGAGTTATGAAGCAGCTCTGCTGTGGGGGGAACTGGATCCCTTCCCAAATATTGACAGGCAGTGGAATTGTGATGGGCACTCCCCAGGGGGAGGGATGCCAGCTTCAAGTCCAGGATCCCAATCTGAAGGGTCAGAGTAGCTTGGGCACACACCTCCAATGCCAGGGATAATGTTGGTTGACAGGAGTTGTCGATATGGAGAGAGGAGGGGGGATACAAGGGTCCTTCCCACCTCAAAAAGAATTTGGTGCAAGAAAGAGACTTTAGTGAAATAGGAGAATAGCAGTCAGAAAGTGAGGAAGCTAAGACGGTGGTGGAGCACACAGCTACTCCCAGATAAACAGCGGTGCTGGTGCACATAATGGATGAGGGACCCTGGGAGAGGGGCATGGGGCCCCACCATAAAGGAAAAGTGAGTGAGAGGAGGAGAATATGCATGGCAGAGGAAAGTAATGCAGATTGATGTATGGTAGAAGTAGATTTAGATTACCAGGGCTCCAGAGATAAGCAAGGGAGAGGAGATGGAGTTAGAGAAGAGCTCTGTGCAGGGCAAAGGCATGAAATACAGCAGAAGAGATACGACAGTGGTCATTGTGAAGTTCAGGATTGGGTATGTAACAAGGTACTAAAAAGCCAAGAAGGCAGCCCAGTATTACCCCGTGAGAAGTTGGGCTTAGGCAGGTCAGGATAAGAGGCAATCGTCTAGCAGAAAAGTGGAGGAGAGGAGAAAGGCTAGGAACAAGAGGCCTCAGAGATCGGAGAGCTAGAGAAGCAGGGTGTGGACACTGACTGGAAATACAGAGAAGGCTTAGAATTCTTGTGACAATGAGGTGAGAGATACTCAACGGTTGAGAGGGAGTATGATAGAAGTTGGGAGAGAGGGAGTGGTAGAAGACAAGGGAGATCCAGGATTTTGAGGGGTTACAGAGAACATGTTGAGATTCATGAGACAAGTTTCTGCAAAGAAGGTACAGGGAACAAGTGGCATCAGGAGAGGTTGTGAGGAAAGGGTCAGGGGTTGACAAAGGGACAGACATGAGGGACCTGGGATGGATTGAGAGAGTAGAGGGCAGGGCAAGGCTCATGGGCAGAGAGGACACAGCTTTAATCATGCAAAATGGGGGAAAATGAACAGGGCACAAGTGCAGAAGAAAAGGGGTTGGGGACAGATGCTGAGAAATATGTGAAGATGCCTTACATGTGAGTAGCAAACCCCTTAGGTGGCCATTTACAACAAAACCCTAAAGACAAAATCTGAGCGAACCAATATTTGGACATATTCATACTACTGCATTGGAAGATGAACAATAAATAGGAATCTAAGATAGAGGAGAGGGCATTGGTGAGATGCCACAGGGTACCGACTAATATCAACACTTGGACAGTGGTACTTACAAATTTCGTGATAAGAATGGACAATGTCAGTTTTGGTACCCTGGCATGGCAACAGAACGACAAGGAATTTTGATCGATTGAAAGTGTGAATCCTGACAAGTCATGGAGGAGATTGGATAGTGAGCTATGGATGCAGTATATGACCCCAATAGGCCCACGCCAGATATATACATGGTAAGTGGGTTGCCAAAACCATAGTCTAACTTCTTAAGGGGGCTCAATCACTGTGGTAGGTTGGAGGAGCGAGTGTATTCAAATTGCTCCAGCCAGGTCCTTTTGCTGGCTTTTGATTTTTACATTGAAAGGGGCAACCCAGCCCCAAAACAGGATATGGATTACAGACAATATGAGGGTGAAAAGAGTATGGAAATGTGGTCGGGTTTTTTTAAAGTTTAAACAGAGTGAGATTGTGGCCTCAAGACAGCCCAACTGACTGAAAAGGAGAAATCTTTTATGATGCATTAAGTAAGGAAGGTTTTGGAATGTACACATCATTATGATGCAACCAAACACTGTTTGGTCGCATTCCAACATTTCCCTATGGGAGCATGCATTATGGTCGTAAACTGGCCATAATACATGCTCCTATAAAGAAATGGGAGGTGTTGTTCATCCCTGCACCCAGTGGCAGGAACCTAATGCAGCACACACAAGGGGGCCCTGCTGGGCACCTCCAAACACACTTGCCGACATGGTTTCCATGTAGGACAAACCGGCATGGAAACCATGCCTGAAACTGTGGATTGTAATTCAAAGGGCGGATAGGCATGCCTTTGGGATTACGAGCCAGTTCCGACCGGCCAATGGGGTCCTTGAGCCCATCGGAAGCCAGTCGCAATGATCGGCTGGTTTCAATTCCGACTGGCTGATACATACCCAGCTGGTAGGAATTGAAACCGATGTTCAGTCGGAGGCTTTTCTGACCTCCAACATAATAGGCCACTCAGTGTCTAGGATTTGTCACTCTGAGTAGTGAAGGAATTGAGAATAAGGATTATTTTGACTTGCCTCACTGTATTTACATTTTGAGAAGGGGTACACGTGTGTTTTAAAAAAAAAAAAAATGTATTTTGAGCTAATCCCACATTTGACTACGCTGTTTAATGCTATAGCGCAGGACGCCAGAGTTTCAGCCTCAATGGCTGAGGCAGTAATTTCTATTTTCCCAAAGCTGGGGAAGGACCCTCAGGTCTGCGCATCCTACAGGCCCATTGCCCTCCTCAATCTAGATGCGAAGCTCTACTCTTCGATTTAGGCCGCTAGGCTCGAGGACTTGATGCCCACTCTAATCCACCCCAATCAATCTGGCTTTAAAAAGGGGCGACAAATACATGATAATATCCGATGCACTCTTCACCTTATAGAAAAAGTGTCCACGTTTAAAAGTGCAGCAATACTGGTGGGGCTTGACCGCGAGAAGGCCTTTGACAGGGTGGATTGGTCCTTTCTTTTTCTTACTATGCAAAGATTTGACTTTGGAGAAGGGTTCTTTCACATGGTCAGGGCCAACTACCTTCTTCTACAATCGTGGGTACTAGTTAATGGTCCCAAATCCCTCCCTTTTACCCTTAGCAGACGCACACGTCAGGGTTGCCCGCTCTCCCCCCTCTTATTTGCCATCAGCATGGAACCCCTTGCTACACAATTTTGAGCCAATGAGGCGATCAGAGGTATATGTTTTGGAGGCACGGATCATAAAGCATCCTTCTTTTTTTTTTTTTGCAGCGTTTTACATAGCGCAAACTTGACCCGAATCATGTATCAGAGCGCTTTACATATCACCAGTTACATTACATGAGGACGCACATTCATTTTTGTTAGGCACGGGGAGATTAAGTGATTTGCCCAGAATCACAGGATGCTCAGCGTTATTGCTAAGATTCAAACCCAGTTCCCCAGATTCAAGGTCGACCGCCCTAGCCCTTAGTCCAACTCCTGCATGATGTCTTGCTCACTCTTTTGGAGACGTCTGCTTCATTTCGGGCGGTGCATAAGGATCTGCGGGACTTTGAGCGGGTCTCAGGTTTTAAAGTGAATCTTTCCAAATCTTTATATTAAACGTTACACTCTCCAATGCTGATGCTGCGAGCTTGCGGGGTTAAACGTCACTCCACTGGGCTAAAGACTCCCTACTATATCTCGGGGTACACCTTACACCCAAGATCGAAGATCTCTATAAGGCCAACTACCCCCGCACTAGAAGCGCAGCTTAAATGAGATTTTAAAAGATGGAAGCCTCTTTACATTTCCTGGCTGGGGCGGATCAACGCCGTCAAAATGGTGGTCCTGCCGAAGCTTCTGTATCAATTTCAGGCACTCCCAATAGCGCTGGACCCTAGTCTCCTACCTCGCTTATGCTCACTGGTCATCAAATTTATTTGGCAAGGGGGTAGGGTGCGCCTTCCCTTTCATGTCTTGCAGCGTCCCAGGAAAGATGGGGTGGGATAGCTTTACCTGATTTCCAACTATCAGGTGGCTCAGCTGAGGGTGGTGACAGAGTGGATGGTTAGAGAATCCGAGAAACACTGGCTCCACATGGACAGGGCGATTTGTGGGGCGGACAATCTGGGATGTCCTGTGAAAACCAAAGTCAGACAAGCCAGTAAATGCATACCTTAGCACACCCACATGCACCACTCTTACAGTATGGGACCAAGTCACGAAAAGAAAGGGATGGACCTCTTTCCCCTCCCCTTACAATCCAATCCACTTTAATCCGGTCTTTCCACCGGCAGTGAGTGAGGGGCCCTTTGACAGTTGGCGGGAGGGTGGCTGCTTAAAATTATCAGATTTATTCCACAACATTGACATTCTGACATTTGAAAGCTGCAAACGAGAATTCAAGGTTGCCCACAGGGAACACAATCACTACCTCTAGCTTAAGCACGGGGCCATCCTCCCATGCGTGAGAGAGGCCGCAACTAGGGAACTCACAGCTATGGAGAGACTGGTACACAATGTGGGAACCATGAAGGGGGAGATCTCCTCTCATTATACCATGCTCCTAAATACATCACATGCCCCCGGGGCGCGCTACATGTCCTTTTGAGAACAGGTGCTTGGAAGGGAGATCTTGGACGAAGAATGGAAACACCTCTGGGGCGACATTACTAAAAATAATCATTCAGTGGCCCTGAGGGAAGGCCATTACAAGACTCTCCTTGACTGGTACCTTTACCCCACTAAACTTAAACAGATCTTCCCCAACACCTCAGATCTCTGCTGGCGGGACTGTGGGTTACAGAGGGATTTCCGTCACATCTGGTGGGACTGCCCGGGTATTCGGCCATTTTGGGAAGAAATCCTCTCTCATATCAAAGACATGCTGGGGTATCCCTTCCTGATTACTATAGAGGGGGCACTACTGGGCAATAGGGACTCCGACCTGGAACATCAAACAAAAGCGGATAAGGCTATATTGTGGGCTTGTCTGGAAGCGGCAAAGCATACGATAGCATTTGCCTGGATAATTCTCTCTTTGGAACGCCTCACAGATATTTTCCGAAATTACTTCAAGAATTTTGAAAATAAATGGGGCCCGCTGTTGACCTATCTGTCTAGTGGTCTGCCCTTGGCGGTTTGCCCTCCCTCATTAAGGACCATGCATCTTTTTCAATTTTAATTGCTCCGACAAGGGCTGGCTGAAGCGCTCAATCACTCCCCTAAAAGCTCCGGCCATGCTCTTACAGTCTCACCTTTTTGAAACACCCAGATTACTCCTGTCACTTTCTTATAACACCACCACCAACAGGGTAGGGGAGGTTTGGGGTGGTTTTTTTCTGGTTTATATTTGTCCTTCCTTTTGCTTACGGAGTTGTTTTCAGGGTTGAAAGTTCAAAACAAAAACAGCCATCGGCTCTGTTGATTGCAGGGAGCTTGTAACAGACCTAGTGCTATGTGAAACTGGCCTACCAATAGCTGAAGGTTTTGACTCTCGGTCCTGTACATCCTACTGTACTTCGGGTGCTGTATTTACATATGATGCTGATTAAAAAGATTTTTGACAAAAATAATTTATTGTACACAATTTGTCACCCGACACTGAATTACCAGAAGAATTGTTGCTGGGGAATGATTGTTAGCTCTTAATACTGAGTATAGTGTAGGTAATCCACTTCACTTATTGATCAGAAAAAAAATCATTCTGTTGAATTAAGGTATTAGCTGCAATTTTACATATTTTAAATTGGTGTTGATTATGGTATCTGTGTCTCACCATCATTTTGAGACAGTGCACCTATGTCTCGTAATGTATATTATATTTATGTTGTATATGGTTTTTTTGGGGAGGTTTTTTATTTGTAATGAATTGTATATTAATATTATAGATTTTTTTTGATTTTGTAATGGGCTATGTTCAATGTTTTTAAGTGTCAGTGTTTTTATTGTATTTGTTTGTGTAGATATATATTTATACACACACACATATATATATATATATATATATATATATATATATATATATGGAGGGCAGCTGCCCGAAATTTGCACAAATAAATAACTTATGACTGCTTGCACCTTATCGTGTTTAATGGCCCGTTATTGAACGTTCTATTCCTGGGGAAGAGGTCGGTACCTGCTTGGTGCCGCTTGAGAATCAGCGGTCAGGACATTTTTTCGATATATATATATATATTACCTACTGGCGGTCGCCAGTAGGTATATATAGTTAGGATCGATTTCCATAGGGAAATCGCAACATTCTATTTGGAATAACTTTGGCGCCGGTTGAGCAATCAGGCTGAATTTTTCAGCAACTTTGCCTCGCAGCTCTCCGCTCCTTCCCTGAAAGTTTGGGGGGGATTCGTCAAGCGGGGGCTGAGATAAAAGGGGGGTCCCAAAACGTGTTTTCCCCATGTTAATTTCCATAGGGCGGTCTGTCGCAGTTTTAGCTCGAACGGCTGAATGGATTTTCACCAAACTTGGCAAAATTGTAGGGACTGGTAGCCCGATGTGCCTTTGCTATGTCTCAAGATATGTGCTCCAGTGGATTTTGAGTAATTTAGGTTTAAAAAAATGTATATATCTGTAAGCGCGCCCCGGTACGCGTACCGGGGAGCGCTCCGGGCGCGCCACGCGACTTGCGCACGGCAAGCTGATTGGTTCTCGGGTGTCTGTAAACATTCGAAACAGTCAGCAGCCGCTGCCATCTTGTGTCTCGGTAGGATTGAGATACAAGAGGTGGCAAAAATCAAAGGGGGAAATGAGCAAAAGGGGGCAGGGTACACCCCCCTGACCCCCTAGGTTTGATGTGGGGGCCATAAAAGGGTCCCGTGGGACAAAAATATATATATTTTTTCGATTTTTGCGGGGGGAGCGCCCGGTACGCGCACCGGGGAGCGTACTTAGGTGAAAAATAGTGAAAATAATAGTGTAAAATAATCATTTTGAGTGATTACATGTAGGGTAGCTCTGAAAAGAGCTTTTGGGTTCTGTGGCTGTTTTAGGTACCTACAAGTGTGTCCCACACACACCCACATGCACACAAACCCACACTCACACACCCACACACTCCCCACACACACTTCACACATGCACACTTCCACCCACAGTCAAACACCCCACACCCCCACATCGACACCTTTCACATCCACAGCTACACCCACATCCCACACAGCCACACTCAAACACACACCTCACCCCCCTTCCACCACACACACACACACATGCACATACACACAAATATCTCACAGACACACCACACACATCCCACACACACATCCCCCCCCAACACACACAGAGACAACTCACAGACACATCCACACATCTCATACATACATACACATCCTAAACACATACCTCCCATACCCACACACACCCCACACACACCTCACACACCCACACTCCCACCTACACTCAAACACCCCACACAACCACACCCACACACACACCTTACATACCAATATCCCTACCCACATCCATATACCCCACACACCTATACACCTCATCCCCCCTAGACACACAGACACACACATACACACCTCACAGACACCCCCCGCACATCCCCCACACACACCTCCCCCACCCCCACACATGGGGAAAACTCAGTGAAACACTAAAATAATAATTTAAAGTGCTTAGAGGTAGGGTATCTCTGAATAGAGTTGTTGTGTTGTGTGGGTGATTTAAGTACCAACATGTAGGTACCAATGCAGAGTCTTAAATTCAATGTACACCGTTTCCTCTGTAGATAATTTGCATGTTGTTATAGAAGTTAGTGTGGTATGTATATGGAATCTATACCATAGTCTGTCAGGGAAGCAGAAACAACATGGAGGCAGGAGATGAAAAAGAGATGTCAAATACACATTGGAGATAATATAGTGGGAGAAAGGAAGTAACTATGAGCAAAATTACTATGTAACACAAATACGTTGCACAGTATACTATAAGTCTGACTTTATATTATAATCAATTTGGTACTAGTTTATGAATTACATATAATAATGAATAATGTCTCGAACAATTTTTGATTATTAAATATAAATTTATTTTTCTGATTCTTTTTCAAAATTTAATAGAACGTCTAACATTTGACTGTCCGAAATGTTCTCTTGTTGAGTGAACATAACTTCCAACATTTGACTGTCAGAAACGTCCTCATATTGAATTAACAAATCCACAGATTCTACACATTGTAGAAGTTCATGATCCCGTGATTCATCCATGAATTCCAAGTCAATGGGTTCAATGATTTCCTCATTGTTCATCTCTAGGACAATTTCAAAGGAAATGTTCTGTTCTCCTTCCATTTTTGTGCTGAAATTTACATTAAAAAAATCAGTAGAAATATGGCACTGTTGGGTTTAAGTTCAGACAGGTAGTTTTGATTTTTTAATAGTGAAGTTAACTTTGGGCAATGTATGGTAACAGGCAGGAAGTTGAAATATTAAAAAGTGCCTGTGAAGAAGCGTAAGTAAATTCATAATTATAGCAGAGAAGCCTAAGTCAATTTATAAAAATAAGAGAGGAGCCTATCTCTATCTATACCTATAGCAGAGGGACAGTAAATAATTATCAGAAAACGTTTTTACAAATTAACTTAAAGTTCCCCTTACAAATTATCAACTTACTTTAGAGACAGGTGGAGAAGAAAAAATGCGAAAATCCTTTCAAGATGTACCTCAGGTAGTTGTAGTCAAAATGGCCGTGTTTCCCTCCAATTTTTCATTTATATTCATGTACATAACCAATCAAATGTCAGGAAAAAAAATAGAAAATGAAAGTAACATTTTAATTGGTTGTCAATTCTAACACTTCAGATGTGTTTTTGTTATGTAATTTACCTCAGGATATTTAGACAGGGCTACAGGCCAAATGGCTGAATGGAATTCCACCAAATTTGGGGAAATGGTAGGGACTGGTATGTAGTATTGCCTATTCTATATTTGGTGAAAGTGTCTCCAGTGGTTTTTATGTAAATTATCTTTTATTATTTTTTTTGGAGCGCTTCCCGGTGCGCGCCCCGGTACGCGTTCCGGCAGCGCTATGGGAGTCCTCCATTTTGTGTTTCGGCAGATTTGAGTCAGAAAATGGCGGACAAACAACGTTGGGAATGGGTGTAAGGGGGCATGGTTGGCACTCCCTGACCCTCTAGGTTTTCTGAGGGGGTCTTAGATGGCCTATATAGGACAAAAAATATATATATTTTTAAATTTTCGCGGGGGGAGTGCCCGGTACGCGCACCGGGAAGCGTACCGGGGAGCGTACTTTGGTGAAAAATAGTGAAAAAAGTTAGAAAAAGATAATCATTTGGAGTGATCAGAGATAGGGTAGCCCTGAAAAGGGCTTTTGGGTTCTGAGGCTGATTTAGGTACCTACAAGTAGGTACCAATGCACAGTCTTAAATTCAGGAGGAATATTCTATTCCCTTCATCTGAGAAGTGCACACCATCTTCTCTGTAAATATCTTGCATGTTGTAACGCAAGTTGTTGTTGTATATTGAACCCATTCCATAGTCTCTCATGTAAGCAGAAACAGATTTATTCACATGTTTCCGTGCTTTTTCAAATTGTGGACAAAATTGGTTGGACCACTTCCATTTCTGCCTTTGGCATATATTGGAATATACCAAGGCAGTTTGTGGAAAAAGTGCCATCAATTGATCAAAGGTGTCCTTTAAAAGCATTTCCAGACCTACACCAGTCAAAGTGCCCAAGTCATTTCCTCCACAGTGTAGAATTAACAGGTCAGGGTGTGGCAAATGCAAAAAGGTTTTCACCAATGGAATCAATTGGTGACATTTTAATCCTCTGTGGCCAATCCATTTTATGTTCACGTTTGATAAATCAAGGTTGTGTAAATTTCTGTTACTAGCATACCTTTGAGCCCAGTGGATATAACTATGTCCAATAATCCAGACAGAATACATGGTCAGAGGAGATTCTGGTGCAGTTAGATGAAGTGTGGAAAAGAAATGGCAGTTGGAATAATAGGAGTTTGCAAAAAAAAACCTGTGGAGTTTCAGTGCTCTTGAATCACAAGCAATGATTGGTAGAATGAGGTAGGTGAAAACTGAAAGTTAGGGTGCATGGTTGTGTTCTGTTTAAGAAGTAATTTGAATGGTTAAAAAAAGTTATTTAAAGAAACCTTACACCAGATAAGCTGGTGTATTTGCAGGTCAAACATCCTTGCAGAGGTGATTTGCAACATTGTAGAATAAACTTTTATCCCTAGCAGCTCAGTGAGGAGGGAGTTGCTATGGTAACAGGTAGAAAGAGCTGATGGGGGAAGGGTGTTTGTTTGAATATAGAGAGGGAAGAGTTTTAATTGGTTAACAAAAAGGGATATCTGTGTAGAATTAGAGGTTTTCTGTGCCTTTATGGTTTGCAGTGGTTGGAGAACATACCTTTTGCTCTGCTAAAGAAATATTGGTGTGTGTATCTGACACTGTTGTGAATGTCCTAAAGCATTTGTAAAGGTGAGTTATGATTCATTTAATATACATAGAGACTTGTATACTCTATGGAGAAGATTTGGAAGAAAATTGTGGTCTTTACATGTGGCTTTGTGTCATGCTTTTTGATAATGCTTGGTAAAAAGTTTTTACTGCATAGAGTAATTGTATTTTGTAAAATTGTGAATTTTTAGTCGTGACATGGAATGCTTCTACGTAGGACTTGTGCTGTGTTTTGTAAATGTGATGTAAAAAACGATTTTGGGGGGAAAAAATAGTTTTTTTTAAAAGGAATAAAAAATGTGTGCATGTTTAATAGAAATACATTTGACTCTTTACAATGATGTTACCTGTGTTAACTCAGTGTAGGAAACATATTGAGTTTGTTTGCATAGAGGAATTGTAATTTGTAAAATTGTGAAGCTTCATGTGAAAGCTTTTGCCTTAGTCTTATCATTGCTGTGAGGCAGATGGTTGTACATAGGATCTGTGCTGTGTTTCCTAAATGTGATGTTAAAAACGATTTTGGGGAAATTAATGTTTTTTACATATTTGAGTATATTGTGGCGCAGAGGTTTAAAAAGTGACGCATCTAATTACATGTGTCTCTTTTTAAATATGGTGCAAAAAAGTACATGTTTGGGCTTTCCTGGGGACCGTAGGTGGTGAGGCTTGTGTCTAAGAGTGCAGTGGACTAGACTTCATGAAGCCTATCCCTGACTGCACTGTTAGACACAGGTGTGAATTTGACTCTTTACAATGATGTTAGCTGTGTTAACTCAGTGTAGGAAGCATATTGAGTTTGTTTGCATAGAGGAATTGTATTTTGTAAAATTGTGAAGCTTCATGTGCAAGATTTTGCCTCAGTCTTATCCCTGCTGTGAGGCAGATGGTTGTAAATATGATCTGTGCTGTGTTTCCTAAATGTGATGTCAAAAACGATTTTGGGGAAAATAAATGGATTTTACATTTTTGAGTATAATGTGGCGCAAAGGTTTAAAAAATGACGCATACATGCGTCACTTTTTAAATATGTGGAAAAAAGGTACATGTTTGGGCTTTCCTGGGGATCCTAGGTGGTGAGGATTGTATCTAAGTGTGCAGTGGACTAGGCTTCATGAAGCATATCCCTGTCTGCATTCTTAGACACATGTGTCAATTTGACGCTTTACAATGATGTTAGCTGTGTTTTAAAACAGTGTAGGAAGCTTATTGAGTTTGTTTGCATAGAGGAATTGTATTTTGTAAAATTGTGAAGCTCCATGAGAAATTGTTTGCCTCACTCTTATTCCTGTTGTGAGGCAGGTGCAAGATTTTGCCTCAGTCTTATCCCTGCTGTGAGGCAGATGATTGTAAATAGGATCTGTGCTGTTTCCTAAATGTAATGTCAAAAAAACGATTTTGGGGAAAATAAATGGTTTTTACATTTTTGAATATAATGTGGCACAGAGGTTTAAAAAGTGACGCATCTACCTACATGTGTCATTTTTTAAATATGGGGCAAAAAAAGGTACTTGTTTGGGCTTTCCTGGGGAGCATAGGTGTTGAGGCTTGTGTCTAAGAGTGCAGTGGATTAGGCTTTATGAAGCCTATCTCTGCTGCATTCTTAGACACAGGTGTTTTGAGGCAAAATCTTGCACTTGTCTCACAACAGGAATAAGAGTGAGGCAAACGCTTTCTCATGGAGCTTCACAATTTTACAAAATACAATTCCTCTATGTAAACAAACTCAATATGATTCCTACACTGATTTAAAACACAGGTAACATCTTTGTAAGGAGTCAAATTGACACCTGTCTCTAAGAATGCAGACAGGGATATGCTTCATGAAGCCTAGTCCACTGCACACTTAGATACAATCCTCACCACCTAGGCTCACCAGGAAAACCCAAACATGTACCTTTTTTCCCCATATTTGAAAAGTGACACATGTATGCGTCATTTTTTAAACCTTTGTGCCACATTATACTCAAAAATGTAAAATACATTTATTTTCCCCAAAATCGTTTTTGATATCAAATTTAGGAAACACAGCACAGATCCTATTTACAATCATCTGCCTCACAACAGGGATACGACTGGGGCAAAATCTTGCACCTGCCTCACAACAGGAATAAGACTTAGGCAAGCGCTTTCACATGGAGCTTCACAATTTTACAAAATACAATTCCTCTATGCAAACAAACTCAATATGATTCCTACACTGATTTAAAACACAGCTAACATCACTGTAAAGAGTCAAATTGACACCTGCGTCTAAGAATGCAGACAGGTATATGCTTCATGAAGCCTAGTCCACTGCACTCTTAGACACAAGCTTCACCAACTACGCTCCCCAGGAAAACGCAAACAAGTACCTTTTTGCTGCCTATTTAAAAATTGATGCATGTAGGTAGATGCGTCACTTTTTAAACCTCTGCGCCACATTATAATCAAAAATGTAAAAACCAATCATTTTCTCAAAAATCGTTTTTGACATCACATTTAGGAAACACAGCACAGATCCTATTTACAATCATCTGCCTCACAGCAGGGATAAGACTGCGGCAAAATCTTCACCTGCCTCACAACAGGAATAAGACTGAGGCAAACGCTTTCTCATGGAGCTTCACAATTTTATAAAATACAATTTTATATAACTATATAACTCAATATTATTTTGGAAAGCATAGGCGGTGAAGCCTGTGTATAAGAGTGCAGTGGAGTTAGACATAGGTATGATCTTCTTTGTAGTTGTGGACAGAGCTGTCTTCCACTATATTTTTCAATACACTCCTCACCTTTTGTGCACCACTGGAGAATCCTCACCTGATTGAAACCCTGTATTGATCGTTTGCTTTTTGTCATTGCTTTGTTGTTTGGTAATAGTGGTCTATAATGTGGTACTGTTTTTCTTTAACACAGATTGAAATCATTATTTGAAGAAAAAGCAAAGATGCCCACAAAGGAAAGGACAAAGAAAGAACGGAACCGGGAAAAATCAAAAATAGCAACGGAATTACAGCATTCTTCCACAACAGATACTTCAAAAAACAGGAACAAAGCTCCTGGTAAGACAACTAAGTCTTTTTTACGCAACATATGTACATCCAGAAAAAATAATGGACACCATGTACAAAAAGAAAATGAGAGAGTAAAATTGAAAAGGAAGGAGAGAAATTCAAAGAATCCTAAAACTGGAGCAGGAGAGAATAATATGTATAGGAATAGAAGGCAGAATCAGTTTAGAGACATTCGTAGACGAATGTTTCGCAACAGGGTGGTTTTAAATTTGTTCAAAAACATTAGGAAAGGTAAACAGAGAGCTGCTTTTTATAAGAAAAAGAAAAGTGTAGAGAAGATTGTTGATCAGGCTTTTGAAGTTAAGAAAAAATGATTTATTTTAATAATCAATAGGATTAGGACACTTAACAAGACAATTGATGTTTTCAAATCAAACAGTAGATGGAAAAGAGTAATTAATCGGCCTAATTTTTGTAAAGTTTTTTCTGGAGAATGGATGCACAGTTCAAGTTGTGAGCCATTTTTAATGAGGAGAGTTACTTCCAGGAGAATGATTTAGTGCATGCAGTTGACACCAGTGGTCGAGCGTATGAAGTTAAAGACGGTTGTCCGATTGAAAAAGAGAAACTTGTGCCTAGAGAACCAGAAGAGGTGTTATCTGATGGAATTTTAGGGAGACGTACTAAGGGTCCAGTGTACACTTGGAAGTGTAGTAGTATTTGTAGTGTGCGACAGGAATCAATTGATTTGTTTTGTAATTTCTTACGTACATATAGTAAGAAAAGTCTAAAGCAGAAAATGAAGTTGTTGCAAGACTTAGATCCTTGCAGAGTGAGAGGAATCACAGGTTTGCAAGGCCATTCACTGGCTTGTCTTTCTAGAAAAGTCTGTCAGAGTGTTTTTCATCATTTTAGGATGTTAGCAGTGCATCATACCAAAATGAGGAAATTAGTGAGAATGTTGTATTATGCAAAAAGTCCAGCACTTAAGCTTAAACAATTAAACAGTGCTCTTTTGCATGGAACAGAATTAGATGTGAAGAAGATTTGTGAAGAAATTGAGATTTGTTATTTTCGTGAGCAAGAGGACAGTGTAGAAATTGAGACAGCAATTCAAGGTAATGTGGAAGACAATGTACAGATTTTAAATACAGAAAAGTTTGAGAAGGAAATTACCAGGCTTAAGGTGAAATCAAGTGAAAGGCCGAATTTTACTTGTGTGTGTTGTCGACGGACTCATTATAAGATTCAGACTAGGTTAGTTGATTTATATGCAAAAAGTGAAAAGATGGATAATTATGAGTGGAAAGATTTAGCAACTTATTTGTGGGTGGAGAATTCTTTTGATTTGAGTTCTGATCAGCGTATTTGTAAATATTGTTATGACAAATTAAATCAAAACAGAATGCCTGCTAGAGCTGCTCATAATAATCTGGAGTTGATAGACATTCCCCGTGAATTGATAGATTTAAATACATATGAGTCTATTTTGATTCAATGTGTCCATCCTTTTCAGGCAATTGTTCGCATGGAGCCTAAGATAGGGAAATTGCCTCCAACAAATTTGCAGAGAGGATTAAAGGGAAGAGTTGTTTATTTGCCCCTAGATTTGAAAAAAAATATTGATACAATTGGTATAGAAAAAGTAGAAGAGGAACCTTTAGTTATTCTAGTTAATGGGGTTCCAACAAAGAGTAAAAAAATCTGGCAAGATTTAGTGGATGTTAGGAAAGTCAAAAAGGCAACGTTGTATTTAGTCAAAAACAATGAGTACTACAAAGATGTATGTGTTGCAGCAGAGGAAACAGCTACAGATGAAGACAGTGATTGTTCAGGCTGCCAAATTGAAAAAGTTGATGTGTCTAGAAGTGAAGAAATATATGAACATTATACCGTTCATCCTTTACATTCCAAAGAAGTAATGGGAAATGCAATTGACTTGTTTCAAATGAAAACAGCAAAAGGAAGTCCCATTAGTGTATGGGAAGAAAGTTTGGAAGCTCGTTGTTTTCCACAGCTATTTCCAACAGGTCGAGGTGGACGATATGACGATCGACCACTTCAAATTCCTGCATCTGAATATCGAACTGTAAGATTATATGCTGAAGATGCAAGGTTTCGTCAATGCATTCCCTATTTGTTTCATCTACTGTATGAAAGTGACTTGTCTGGGCTTTCTTATGCAGTAAACCATATTCTGAAAAGTGGAGCACATCTACAAAATGTTTCGGCGAGGGACTTTATGCAGAAAGTGAATCTTCAAGATAATATTTTAGAATCTCATCTAATCAATCTCATGGCATGTCAGCGTGGTACAAATGAGTATTGGTACCGTCGCCATGAGGAATTGAAATGTATGCTAAGAAACTTAGGAACTCCTACATGGTTCCTCACTCTTAGCTGTGCCGAGTATGCATGGGAGGGCTTACTTCAATTTCTACGAGAGGCCAATGCTAATATACAAAATATAGAATTCAAAACACCTGGAGAACTGTGCTCTTTGGATCCAGTGAATGTATGCAGATATTTTAATCATAGATTTGAAGCTATGATGTCTTTTATTACCAACAAAAAAAATCCTCCCCTTGGAGAGGTTTTGGATTTCTTTTGGAGAAAGGAGTATCAAGCGAGAGGTGCTCCTCACATACATATGTTGTTGTGGATTAAAGATGCACCCAAATTTGGAACAGATTCGGATGACACAGTGATGAGTTTCATTGAAGAGTATTCAACATATGTTCAAAATGCTCACACATGAAGATACCAGGAAGTGCTTAGGGAGCATCGGAAACGTTAATATATGGTTTATACAGCTCCTAGCGCGACCTGGATGAGGAATATGCCTTGTGTGAATTGATTTTTAATATTACACTTAGCTCGACCTTTTAAAAATTGTATGTGAATTTTTTGCACTGTGTTTTTTATTGTTCCTAAAAGCACGATTGCACTTTACCTACCTGTCTTGTGGTGATAGTTGCCGCCCCTGCTACCCCGGTCCACCGCAAGCGCTAGGCTTGTTTGTTGTGGAGGGTGCAGGGCGCTTCCTACTTCCGGGTTCCTTTGCCGGCGCAGGACAGTGATTGGTTAGAGGGGAGGGAGGCGGTGCTGAGTACTAGCGCGGCCCCTGCAAAACACTCAGATGCATAACACGCGCAGCGACAGCGCGGCGATCCCGCGCCGAAGACCCGCCAAAGACTAGCCCATCTGTGCCCGTCCGTGCCACGATGGGCTACAGGGTGGAGGGTTATGTCCAACAACCCAGCTCTATACAGGTACTGTCATCCGACCAATTAAAAGCTCTGCATCCAGCACCAAACCACAACTGCATTTTGCTTGAAATCCCTGACTCGGGAATAACTACCTGCCCCTATTGCAGTTGTACAATTTCATCCTTTCAACCTTATCCTCATCGGAGAAATAGACGCAGGAATCAAATAAAGCAACCCTCCCTACTAACGATCATTACCTGTTCTATAGCATTAACTGTCGCTCCCTGCCTATGCACAGGTTAGATATCTATGATTTATTAATAGATGATAAACCAAGCGCCTTGTTCCTTACGGAAACCTGGCTACACACAGGGTCTGGCCCTGATGTAGCCATGGCTCTTCCTCCGAACTATGCGATCGTTAGGATGGACAGATCTTGCAAAACAGGGGGCGGAATCGCCATTGTTTATAACAAAAAATACAAATGTTCATTTGAGTCAATAGTAATCCCTGAATGTGAGGCTGCCTTTTTTAAAATCTGCCTCAATCCCAATTTTACAATGTCTGGCATTTTAATATACCGACCTCCTGGAAACAGTACTAAATGGGCAGCTGAACTGGCTAATCAGATTACCCCTTTCCTTCTGGCATCCAAAAACTTCATCTAGACGATAAATCAAATACGACATGTGTCAATTTGTTGGAAGATCTCACAGCACTCAATCAATCAATCATCAATCATGGCATTTATATCGCGCACTACTCACCCGGAAGGGTCTCAAGGCGCGTGGGGAGGGGGGTCTGCTACTGCTCGAACAGCCAGGTCTTGAGCTGTTTCCTGAAGGCGAGGTGGTCCTGGGTCAGCCGCAGGTGGACGGGCAGGGAGTTCCATGTCTTTGCCGCTAGGTAGGAAAAGGATCTTCCTCCGGCGGTGGCTCTCTGGATGCGAGGCACGAGGGCGAGGTTCGCCGATCGCAGCTGGCGGGTGGGCGTGTAGAAGGTCAGGCGGTCGTTGAGGTACCTAGGGCCCAGGTCGTGGAGGGATATGTGTGCGTGGGTGAGGAGTCTGAACGTGATCCTCTTGTTGACAGGGAGCCAGTGTAGGTCTCTCAGGTGGCTCGAGATGTGGCTGCGTCGGGGGACGTCCAGGATGAGTCGGGCGGAGGCGTTCTGGATGCGCTGGAGTCTCTTCTGAAGCTTGGCTGTTGTTCCGGCGTAGAGGGTGTTCCCATAGTCCAGTCTGCTGGTGATGAGGGCCTGGGTGACCGTCTTCCTTGTCTCGGTGGGAATCCATTGGAAGATCTTGTGGAGCATGCGGAGTGTGTGGAAGCAAGATGAGGAGACGGCGTTGACTTGCCGATAGGGAGGAGTCCAGGATGATGCCCAAGTTGCGTGCGTGGTCTGTTGGCTTGGGTGCGGTGCCTAGGGCTGGGGGCCACCAGGAGTCGTCCCATGCGGAGGGGGGTGTTCCCAGGATGAGGACTTCTGTCTTGTCCGTGTTTAACTTTAGTCGGCTGTTGTTCATCCATTTGGTGACGTCTTTCATCCCTTCGTGAAGGTTCGCTTTGGCGGTGTAGGGGTCTTTGGTGAGGGAGAGGATCAGCTGGGTGTCATCGGCGTAGGAAATGATGTTCAGGTTGTGGTTGCGAGCGATGGCAGCTAGTGGTTTCATGTAGATGTTGAAGAGAGTGGGGCCCACCCATAGGGCAGGACATCTATTGGACCCTTTATTTTCCAATCTCCCCCAACTCATCTGGCTGGATACCACCCCCGTATGTTGGTCAGACCATTTTTTTATTAAATTCAAGCTTGAGGCACTTATTGCTTCCACTGTTCAAACCAGGCTATTGCCCCCGTCAAAGAAAAACTGGAAATCCCTAGACATCTCTAAACTTAATGCAGAACTCAGCAGGCACCCACCTAATACAAACCAAACTATGGAAAGTATTGCGATGGCCACACAACAATGGCTGGCAAATGCAGCAGAATCCTGTTTATCCACCCCTAATATCAAAAGGAATTTACACCGGCCACCGGCCCCATGGTTCAATGAATCACTAAAAGAGGGGAAAACAAAATGCAAGGCCCTCGAAAGAGGGTGGCGGAAGGATTTCGATCCTGATAAAAAAACCTTATATCATACAGCTAGGAATCTTTATCACACCGCATGCAAAAAAGCACGGGCCACATATGTAGCTAACACCATTTTGGGAGCTGCAAATAAAGCTAAAGTACTGTTCAACACTGTTAAAGACCTCGCGGGAGCACAAACTACTGCTCCGTTATGCCCTTTGAACGAGAAGCAGTGTCAGGACTTAGCTCAATTCTTTTCTGACAAAATTGACAAACTAATTACTGAGATAGATGGGAACAACTCTGACCCACCCAAAGAAGAGTGGGAGTCTACTTCGACTGTAACCCAGACCCTCCAAAAATGGCCACCTATTAAAACGGATACCCTTATCTCTATTATGAAAACGATCAAATCTGGTTCTCCACAGGATCCCATTCCCATAAACATAATTAAAACACTGGATGCACCCGCCCTTGAAATTATAGCCGATATTTTAAACTCATCTCTAGAGCTTGCCACAGTACCCTCTATTTGGAAGCACGCCATTGTGACCCCACTGTTGAAAAAACCGACAGCAGATCCAGACAAATTGGCCAATTATAGGCCTATTTCACTTCTACCAGCCTTCTCTAAATGTCTGGAGAGGCATGTGCATTCAGCCTTATCTCTCTTCTCAGAGGAAAATGCCCTTCTTCACCCTACCCAATCAGGTTTCCGCACTGGCTTCTCTACGGAAACCGCCCTACTGGGTATCTCTGAAACAATTAGGAAACTTCTCGACGATGGTCAGACAGTTGCGCTTGTTCTTCTCGGCCTAAGCGCAACCTTTGACACTGTGTCGCATAAAAAATTACTTACTCGGCTGGAAAAAAATGGAATCGGTGGACCCGCTCTGAAATGGATCAGATCCTTTTTGAGCCAGCGGACATACCAAATAGCCTCGGCTGCTGCATGCTCGGGACACTTCAAATCCCCCCATGGAGTACCACAAGGTTCCATCCTTAGCCCGCCTTTTCTTCAATCTCTATCTTAGACCTTTAGTAGACCTTGTGGAAAAGGCGGGACTTACCTTCATGTCGTATGCAGGCGATTCTCAGATTGTCTTCTCACTGTCTAAACCCCAGATATCATCTTCGTCTCCCTTAAAAGAGGGCCTTTTGAACATCTTCAACTGGATGACAACTAACCAGTTAAAATTAAATGGGGACAAGACAGAGATTCTACTCCTAGGCAAACAACCAGAGCTGTGGAGTACTCCACACTGGCCTGCCCAGATGGGCAATCTTCCTATTCCAGTGACCCATGCTAGGAACTTGGGGGTAATATTGGACAATTCCTTGTCCATGAAGCAACAGGCCAACAAGGTAGTGGGCCTTTGCTTTACGATCATGAAGTGGCTCAGGAAGATCCTTTGGATTCTGCCTGTCCCCATGCAGAAAACAGTGGTCAATGCCTTAATTACATCCCGGCTTGACTACGGGAACATCCTGTATTTGGGTGCAAACAAGGCAGTTACAAAGAGGCTGCAGCTTGTACAGAATGCGGCAGCCCGACTTCTCTGTGTTATACCCAAGAACAACAGCGTGTCCCCTTACCTGCGTGAGTTGCACTGGCTGAGGGTTGAAAATCGTATCAGGTTTAAGGCTTTGAACTATATGTTTAAAATCAAAACACGTACCGCGCCCAAATACCTTCAGACACTGGCCTCTCCCTACATTCCAGAAAGAAATCTACGATCACAATCAGCTGAAAAATGTTGTGTGCCTAGATTCAAACTGGCCAGGATGGGAGGAAGATCCTTTGCATATCTAGGCCCATCCATCTGGAATACCCTCCCTATCCATATACGAAAGGAGCAAAGTCTCACCAGGTTTCGAAAAGAGATAAAGACCTGGTTGTTTGACCAGTGTCTTTGAACAACCACTGCTGTATTTTTTTTATCATTTGTCTGTGTTCTTAGGCGCCGGGAAACCCTTTTTGGGTAGCTGTTTGCGCCATATAAGTTCAAAAAATAAATAAATAAATAAATGGTTAAACTTTAAATATGCAGAACTGCTTCAAAATATGCGGCAGGCAAATGATGAAGATTATAAAAATATTCTACAAGATGTAAGGATCGGAAAAGTAAGTCAGCAAGGGAAAGAAGCTTTACATGCACGATTAATTTCAAATTTGTACCCAAATGAAAACATTCTTCCAGAGAACATATTTAAGAAAATTAACGAGAAGAAATCTGGCATATGTTTGTTGCCAACTCTGAAAGAATGTTCCATGTTCAACATCAAAATGTTACAGTTAGAAAATGAAGAGATAGTGAAACTGGAAGCTATTGATAAAATAGAGCATATGGGAGCAACAATTATTTTGTCTGAAAATTTGAAATCAAAATTGGATTCATTAGAGAAGACTATATCTAAAACTGCTGGTTTTGAAAAGACTCTGAATGTGTGTTTGAATTGTCGTGTCATTTTAAGAAGGAATTTAAATGTTGAAAGAGGTCTAGTAAATGGAGCAATGGGTTATGTTGTTGGTTTTCTGAATTACAAAAATAGAGATGGAATTGAAATTTTAAAAATTAAATTTGATGACATTGATGAAATAGAACAAATTTGTCGTTGTTCAGCTAGATTTTTGCTCGGGAAAGACTTATATGTTCGCCGAAAACAGTTTCCTATTTGTTTGGCATATGCGGTGACAATTCATAAGTCTCAAGGTTTAAGTGTAGATAGCGCTTTGGTGAACATTGGAAGTTCTGTGTTTAAAGAGGGTATGGCATATGTGGGATTATCACGAGTCAGAACTTTAGCAGGATTGTACTTGATTGAGTGTGATGAAACAAAGATTTGTGCAGATTTAGATTGTGTAAAAGAATACAATAGGTTAAGAAGAGAGTATGCTCCACATTTGCCTCAATATCCTCTGATTGAAAAACGTGTGGTAGGCCGAAAAAGAAGAAATGAGAGTAATTGCAGTGAGGTATCAGCAAAAAGGCATAAAGTAGATAAAAGTGTAATTGTAAAGAGAAAAAAAAAGTATTCTGTTGAAGATGTTGTTGGATTTCAGTTTGAAAACAGTTCTGGTGTCAACTGCTATGCTAATGTAGTAGTTAATGTTGTTTTTTTTCTTCAAAATTTACAAAGACAGATTGTTGAAAATCGGGAACAAACATTGTGTTGTTTATTGAATTCTGTGTTAGAGAAATGTAGTAGTGATAGAGCTAAAATAGAAAGTGTTTCAGAAATTAGAAATCTTCTAGATATATGTTCAGGTCAAAATCAATTTTCACAGAATATTCAGCAGGATTGTCAGGAATTTTTAATGTATATGTATTACAAGAGGAAGGAGTAGATATAAAAAATCTGTTTGGCCTTTCTTATCAATGGCAACATGACTGTGATAACTGTGCTTCATCAAGTACTACTAGAATAGACTCTGAAAGATTTATATATTTAACTTTACCAGACTGCAAATCAGTGTCTTTCAATAATCTAGTTAAAGCAGCGGATCACAATATGGTGTGTACCCAATGTAAGTCTGCAATGCTGTCCACATTATTTCTACAAAATTATGGTCACTATGTTATTTTAATGTTCCAACGATGTAGACCTGATGGAACTAAATTGACAACTTCTATTAAAAATTTCGTGGCTTCTCAGTTATCGATATCAGGAAGAACCTTTGCAACTGTAGCTATTATTTTTCATGACGGTCCTTCTACAACATCAGGGCATTACACATGCTATTTAAAAACTTCTAAAGGTTGGACCCAATGTAACGACAATAATTTGACTTTCAAACAACGTTTGCCTTTTGGCTTTATAAATTCATACCTAGTGTTTTTACAGCCAAAATTTAGGTAAAGGTAATTGGCCTATGAAGACGGGAGGAGTACTCATATATACTCATACATCTGACACTATTTGGCCAAATGGAAAGGTGCAAGAATGAGTAAAGAGTCATGACTGAAAAAAAGGAGTATATTAAATTTTTGAAAATATTTCAGATGTTCTTGGAGCTTTTCTTGTAGAAAGTCGATGAAATGGATTTCTAAGTGAACAGCAAAATACTATGTAACGAGAAAAGGACCTCCATGATATACTATTTGGCCTCAAGGAAAAGTAAGTCAATCAAAGATTAGCGTACATTTGTCGTCGGTCTGTATGTAAGGTTTTTTTTAAAACACAATCTTTTAGATTGTGGTTTTTTTTTCCCGCTGTCATATGATGAGTAATTTGAACTCACTGCTTTAAGTGAAATTCAATATATTCTGAGAACAGCAAAATGTAACATGTTGTAGAAATTATTCTATAGTTTGGATTGTGTAAATTAAATTGTATTCCCATTCTCTGACATCCACTCTCCCTCGCTTATCTTTGTTTGCTTCTTACTTTTGACCACTTCTCTCTATTTTTCGTTCACTACTTCTCTGTACTCAGTGCCTCACTCTACTTGTATTATTTTCACTTGTGTTTATCTACCTTCTATCACTTCTTTTACAACAACTTCACTGCTCCTCTCTCGTCGTTCTTCATCCCATTTCTTTTACTCTGGTTCCGTTACTATCCATCATTTCCTTTTTTTCATTGTCCTTCTCTTTACTTTCATCACCAAATTATTTTTTCTCAGTAGCACTGTTTTAGTCGTGTTCTCCTCTCTTTCCTTTTTTTTGTTCACTTACTTTTTTCTTTTCTCACTCATTGTACTCCACCTCACTCTGTTTTTCTCTTAGTGTGTCTACCTTATAACTTCCTTAGTCCATTTCCTTCAATTGTTGTATATTATTCTGTCTCCCTTCATCCTTTCACTCTATGACTGTTCTTCACTTACTCTCAGTTATCTTCTATTCCTCATTCTTCTAAATGCATAATTAATTAGACTGTTTTCTGTCTCAGTCATTATCTTTTTACTTACTTGTGTTTCCTGATTTAGTTTTGCTAACTCACATTGTTTTAGTATCTTTCTTACTTTCAGTTCATTTCTCTGTACTTCTCTCTCTTTTTCTTAGTGAATCTATATGCCTTACTCATTGTAATTTGCTCTCCTTCTATTTCTTTTTCCCTTTTTTTGTCCTTCTAACTTAGTTTATTTCCCTTTCTGTGTTCTTCACTCTCACTATATTTCTAAATAGAGTGTTATGATGTTTTTAGCTCTTCATATTTTAATTTATAATACATATTTTGCTAATTATAACTTATATTTTTTTTCTCTCTTTCACAGATACCAACTGTAGTAAAAAAATTTAAAGTTACATTTATTATATGGTAAGTATGACTAAAAAAATGTAGTTTGTTATCACCCTTTGCTTTAAGGTCACTAACATTTTCTCAATCTACCTCACTCTTGTGTTTTTACTCTGCTTCTCTAACTTATTTTTATTCTCCATGTTTACTCCCCTTCCATTATTTACCCTCTCATATTCAACTTTTTTTGATCCCTATTCTTTACTTCACTTATCCTCTGTTCCCTTCCTTTGCTTATTTACTCATTCTCTTTTTCTTAATTATTTACCTTACTCCTACGTATATACCTCATCCCCCCTCCCAACACATACACACAACTGTAACATACACACCACACACACACCACACCTACACATCATACACACAAAAAAAACTCCCACACACACTCCTCAAAAACACACACACATTCCATACACACACATACATTGAACACATATACACCCCACACTCATATACTTCTCACACATCTTTCACACACCCTCATCTCTACCCACACCAAAACACTCCACACAACCACACCCACAGACATACCTTACACACCCACACTTTGACCGACACCCACTAACTCCCTGTAAGTCACACACACTGCATTACTTATCTTTTTTTGCTGTTGTACTCAAGCCCATTCAGGTACTGTTCCTTTTACTCTCTTTGTCCTCTCTCTTTGTCACTCACCATGTGTTATCCTAATTCAATATTTCTCCCTCTATCACCCCTCTTTACTTTTACTATGGGTAGCGCACTGGGGAGCGTAACAAGGGGAAAACAAAGAGAAACAGTAAAATAATATTTTAGAGTGCTTTGAGGTAGGGTAGCTGTTGTGTTGTGTGGGTGATTTACTTACTGCACTCCTTCCACTCCTTTTCTCAGTACCTCTGTTCTCACAGTTCTTCATTCCCGTTCACTCAGTCCGTCTATCTTACTGTAATTGTCTCTGTCTCTTCACTCTTTCACTACTTGTTCATTATGCTTTCTCCCTGAAGTTCAAGCACATTACGTTATTTACATTTCTTTGCTGCTTCAATTATTCCCTTTCTGTTACTTCTTCTTTTTTTCTTTTAGTTTTTTTCTCTGTCAATCCACATGTTTTAACTTTATTCGATGTTATCCATCTTATTTCATCCCTCTTTAATTATGCACACTACTTTTTTCTCTCTCTCCTATACCAGTGTTATTTAAATCTGGTTCCGTTATTACCTTTTATTTGTACATCATTTTTTCTCTTTTATTTTACTCTTTACAGACACTCACATTCTTCATGTGCCTCTGCTTTAGTATTCTTCTTCTCTCTTTCTTTGTTTCACAGCCTTATATTTTTTACATTTTCTCTCTTACACTTTGTTATATCTTTTACACTGTTTTACTATGTATTACACAGTACATCTGTGTTGCTCTCTCTTGCTGTCTGTCTCTTAACATTACTCTCTCTTTCTCTTATGCTCTCCTTCTCTTGTTTTTTTTTTCTTGTTTTTTGTGTTGCGCTAACGGGGCGCTCACCGGTGCGCGTACCGGGAAGCGCACCCATGAGAAAAATGAAGTGAAGAGTGCTAAAAAAATGTGTAATTTTTTTTAAATGGGAGGTAGTTCTGAAAAGAACTTTTTTTTAATGTTTTTGTTGTTTTATATTTTTTTTTATTTTTCTGAACATTTTTTTTTGTTGTATTTTTTTGAACAATTTTATGTTTTTGTTTGGGTTTTTTGGGGGGGAACAACGAAAAACAGGCATTAGAAAGGGCTCAACAGGAGCAAAAAAAAAAATGATTTTTTTGGGGCGTTTTGAGCACTTGTGGTTTTCAAATGCTCTGTTTATCAAATTGATACTCATATTTGCACATGAGAATAGGTCACCACAATAAAGGCACACTATTTTCATTTGCACAAAATTCTGTTGGATGTTTGGGACCGTTTCCCTCACCTCTGGTCCCGACAGAGTTACCTGTGCCGATGTACTGGCCACAGGAGTTGGTGGGTTGTCTTGGAGGTGACGCATCTCTGCAATGCTGTAATTCAGTGGATGCCACCTCTGCATATGACGGTGCATAGTATAGTTACCATAACTATACTTTTTGTCTGTACCTCTAGATAAAACATCTTTACAAATGAGGCATGTCACATGTCGGGCATTCACTTTTTTTTGGCCTCGAGGAAAAGAATAAAACTGCCAAATAAAACTGTCTTTGTGGTGGGATTTCCTGGGCTCTTCACGTAAGAACTGCCTCCGCTCTACTTCCTCTTCCTCTTCTTCTTCCTCTTCCTCCTCTGGGTTGGGAAGGAACTGTGGAGGTGGTCCTTCCTTCCTAGGTGGTTGTGGTGGTGGTGGGGGTCCACCAGCTGCAGCTACTACAGATGCCATTATTTTAATAAGCAAAAACAGGTCTTCCTCTCACAAAGATGAAAGTCAGAGTGAGGAAAGAAGGAGGGGTTTTCATCATTTGGGAAAAAAAAGTTCTAAACCAATTAAAAGTGTTATTTACAGGTCACATGACCTGTTGCGCTTACGTTACGCGTCCCGCCCGGAGCACTTCCGGTAAGCTGCGCTTCGTGCCTCGTTCGCGCACCTGAGCACTTCCGAGTGCGCGAACGCAGCGCGTCATAAGACGCATTACGCGGCAACGCGATACGTCGTGCTTACGTGACAAGTCACGATGTTGTTCTCGAACGCAGCAGTTGTGCAAACGGTACGTTTCCCGGTACGCGGACCGGGTCGCGGCATAAAAATTAGCTAACGGGAAGCTACCCGGTGCGCGGACCGGTAGCGAAACTAAAAAAATAAATAAAAATATATATACATAAAAAAAAATATTAAATACATATAAAATATATTTTTCCTTTAAAAGAAGAATACATTTAACAGCTTTTGATATTTTCTATTAATAAACCATTGAAATTCACTGAAAAAACCATAGGTTATAGACCATATATAGTTAGGAATTAGCATTTACAAAACCTTGAAAATTCACTGAAAAAACCATAGGTTATAGACCATATATAGTTAGGAATTAGCATTTTTAAAACCTTATTTTACTCACACAAAACCATTGAAATTCGCATATATATTTCGCGCACCCGCAATCTACTGCTGATGATGTCACATATTACATCATTCATGACATGGTCAGTGACATCACTGATGACATCTCAAATGACATCACTGATGACATCTCATTTGACATGACTGATCACATCACTGATGACATCATTCATGTGATAATACGATGAACTTCTTCAGACTCTAATATAACCTTATATACACTCAGTGTAAACAGATACTCACAGAGTGTCACTCATCCATGGAGTTACTCACACACCTAGTCAGTCATGCAAAGAATCAATCACACCTCCATTTCCTCAACTATACAGTTATACACACCTTACTTATTCAAACAGATACTAACACATATTTACTCTCTTATACAATCCCTGATACAATTTCCGAATGATCCATACAGCCACTCACACATTCACTGGCTCTTATGCACAGTTATTTATATATGTCAACTCTCACATATACTGTGTTTTACATATGTTCTTACTTTGACATGTAGCACTGAGATATCCATTCACTCACCAATACACTCATGCACACAGTCAACCGCCCATACAGCTGTTCCCACATGCACTTTTGAACCCATAAATCTAGTGAATCAATGGCACACACATCTATGCACAGAGTCATACACCTCCCAACCACCCACACACACACTCAGTCTCCCATACAAATACTTGGGCAACCAATCAATAACCCATATAGTTACTCATATAGCTACTGATCAACACATGCAGCAGTTTACAGAACAACAGACATAATGATGCACAAGTTAAGACAGTTTAGTCACTAACCCATGCACTCAGTGAGACACATTTAATCACTCACTCATACAGTCAGTCATGCACCTACTAAATCCTTCATCCAGACACTTATACGTGGCTCAGTGGTTAGAGGTGGCAGACCCGAAGCTCAGATCGACCGTGGACCAGGGTTCGATTCCCCGCCTCGGCGGGTCTCGGGCTCGAAAATTCCACAGACTCGACAATTCTCGCTCTGGTGCCTACTCAACCCACGGGGTCACACTCTGCGACTCTGGGCAATAGCTTGCTTAATCTCCACTACGGCCCCTCGCGGCGGGATGCCTGGCTTTCACCTTGTGGACACCCTGCCGGGGTTTCTCACAGGGGAATACCAGGATGGGTTCCCTAAGCAAGCGCCGGGACGCTCACGGGCAGCCGTGCGCTGTACAAATCCAGCACATTTACATTTACATTTACCATGTCATGAATGATGTAATATGTGACATCATCAGCAGTGGATTGCGGGTGCGCGAAATATATAGTTAGTACAACTAACTATATATGCGAATTTCAATGGTTTTGTGTGAGTAAAATAAAGTTTTAAAAATGCTAATTCCTAACTATATATGGTCTATAACCTATGTTTTTTTCAGTGAATTTTCAAGGTTTTGTAAATGCTAATTCCTAACTATATATGGTCTATAACCTATGGTTTTTTCAGTGAATATATATATATATATATATATATATTAACTGGCGGTCGCCAGTAGGTATATATAGTTAGGATCTAGTTTCCATTGGAAATCCGCAACATTCTATTGGGAATAACTTTGGCGCCGGTTGTTGAATCTTCGCAAATTTCTCAAAGAAGATGGCCCATTCTGCTCCGCTTCTTCCCTGAAAGTCTTGGGTAGATTTGTCAAGCGGGGGTCGAGAAAAAAGGGGGTCCCAAAATTTTTTTTCTTTTTTTAAACCGGTCTGTTTTTTTTCAAATTACCCCCCCGGGGGGACTAAATCGCGGGGGCATAGTGATAAAGAAGTGTGGGGAGTCCCCAATCCCCCCCACACTGCCCCGGGGACCTCCACCCGCCCGGGGCAAAGCAACACAGCCCCCTGGCTCATACTGGAGGCTCCTGGTGGGGTAGTTGGCCCCCAGGGACCCCCAGTATGCAAGGGGAATTAGTTCCCCCTCTGCAAAAGCGCCAGGGGGCTGCGTTGCAGAGAGGTGTAAAAAGGGGCATAGCCTCATCACACCTCTCTGCAATGCAGCCCCCTGGCGCATACTGGAGGTTCCAGGTGGGCTAGTTGGCCCCCAGGGACCCCTAGTATGCAAGGGTAATTAGTTCCCCCTCTGCAAAAGCGCCAGGGGGCTGCGTTGCAGAGAGGTGTGAAAACATTTTTATTACAAATATGTAATGTAATTTCAAAAATAAAATATCTAAAAATAAATAATTTAACATAATGTAGTAAATCAGTATAAACAATATAACAATTAATACATTTAAAAATTATCATTTACAAAACCTTTGAAATTCACTGAAAAAACCATAGGTTTCAGCCATGTTATAGTTAGGAATTACCATTTAAAAAACCTTTGAAAATCACTGAAAAAAACATAGGTTTCAGGCCTTATACAGTTAGGAATTAGCATTTAAAAAACCTTTGAAATTCACTGAAAAAAACATATGTTTCAGGCCTTATATAGATAGGAATTAGCATTTAAAAAACCTTGCAAATTCACTGTAAAAACCATAGGTTTCAGGCCTTATATAGTTAGGAATTAGCATTTAAAAAACCTTTGAAATTCACAGAAAAAACCATAGGTTTCAGGCCTTATATAGTTAGGAATTAGCATTTAAAAAACCTTTGAAATTCACTCAAAAAACTATAAGTTTTAGGGGTGTTATAGTTAGCTGGACATTTCACTCATACAAAACCATTGAAATTGCTCCTACATAGTTAGTTGTACTAACTATATTGCGCACACCCGCAATCCACTGCTGATGATGTCACATATTACATCATTCATGACATGGTCAGTGACATCACTGATGACATCTCAAATAACATCACTGATATCTATCTATCATATCTATGAGGCCATGCAAAACCACTCTGCATGACATTTCCTGGCCTCATAGATATGGAGTAAGAGAAAGCAGGGGAAGTCGCTGCGTTGCCTTATTCTGGGCCAGGCAGGCCTTCCATGGGTGTTGCAGTGGATATTCCCATGGAACAGCCATGTATTTTGGCGCTGCCCCAGATTTACTTAATCACGTAAACCTGGGGCAGCGCCAAACCTTATGCCTCCGCAGAGCAGGTAAAATGAAGAGAAATATTTAGATTTCTCCTTGTTTTTTCCTTTTAACATGTATGCTGTATTTTCCAGCACAAAAAGAAATATGAAAATGCCTCTATTTTTTTTCTTTACTCTTTTTATTATTGTCATTTCAATCGTAGTGCGTTCACAAAACCATCATCACATTTTTCAGTGTAAACAATTGGTACAGTGGTAAACCCGATCAGCTTTCTTGTTACATTGGATACGTGTCCCTTCTCGTCTAATAAATACAAGCACTTCACACATGTAACAGTAAATCTTCTTCTGCTCTCACCGCAGTTTCTCACGGAATATTCATATACTCCTTATACTATGACATCTCTATTACATCAGCCCCACCGTCTCCCCATGCTCTTCGCGATTAATTGCTTACAAGTTTTACAGTTCTTCATAACTCAGGTCATTCTTAACCCTCCCCTCGCGGCTCCCATTTTCAGTTCAGCCCCCTCCATTCCACAGCTTCTCGCCACACCATCGTGGAGATATAGTCAGGGTTGTTTAGGTGTGGTCTCGTGGGTGTGCAATCAGATAGCATGTCAGCGGGGCCCATATGTCCCTGGGCCTGGAGGCCACAGGCAGTAGTTCAGCATATGTCGTGAGTCTGTCTTGGCAAGTTACCAAATCATCAATCCAGGCCTTGAATTTGGGCTCCTGCTCCCTCCCCCAGCGGCATGCCACTCTCCTCTTTGCCATAAGCAATGTCAGAGCTACAAACTTATGGTGTTCTGCACGTACCTGTTTAACATAGCCTAATAGCGCCATCAATGGTGTAGGGGTAACCAGTACTTGTATCATTTTTGCTAAAGCTTGGAAGACCTGTTCCCAGTAAGCATATACCCCTGGGCATTCCCACGCTAGGTGGAGAAAGTCTGCGTCCTCCGCCCGGCACCTGTCACATCTGTCCGAGTCTCTCAGACCAAATCTGTGCATTCTGGCAGGTGTAGATTACAATCTATGTAGAAACTTATAATGAATTATTCGAAGCCTGCTGCTGGCTGATACCTGTTCGGTTTGCATACAACAAAATTCCCAATGTTCATCAGTCAGGACAAAAGCCCAGTTCCTCCCCCCACTTCGTGCGGGTCGCAGTGTCCGGGACTACACTTTGTGTATGCACTGTACGGTATATGCTAGACACCAGCCGTCTAGCTGTTCCATACTGCAGTATCAGCTGTAGCGGTGTCAAGGCCTGTGGTTCGGCTGGGAAATCCGGCGCCAATGCTCGGATCCCCTGTCTAAGCCGGATATACAAAAAGGCATCCATTGGGGTCTGTTGTGCATTTTGGAACAGCTGCTCAATTGTTCGAAACTGACCATTGTGATACACGTCCCCTCATGTGCAAATGCGTGTACGTTTTTTAAAATTATGGAATATGATTTCCTGCAGGAGTGGCATGCTTGGGTGATAAGTGAGGGACAGCAATGGAGAATAGAGCATGGGACCTCAAAAACTACCGCCCCATCTCGCTCCTCCCGTTTCCTGCCAAAGTCATCGAGAAGACCGTCAACAGACAGCTGGCCGCCTTCCTCGAGACGAATGGATGCCTCGACCTCTCGCAGTCCGGCTTCCGGGCCAACCACAGTACCGAGACCGCCCTCATCGCAGACACTGACGACATCCAAGCCCTGCTCGACAACGGGGAAACAGCGGCCCTCATCCTCCTGTAACCCCTCCGCGGCGTTCGACACCGTCTGCCACTGCACCCTAGTGCAGCGCCTCAGCAACGTCAGAATCCAAGAGAAGGCACTAGATTGGATCATCTCCTTCCTCGCCGGAAGGACACAGAGAGTCCGCCTCCCCCCGTTCAGATCAGAAGCTACCGAAGTCATCTGCGGCGTTCCTCAAGGCTCCTCGCTCAGCCCCACCCTCTTCAACGTCTACATGAGCCCCCTCGCGGCCATCGCACGCCAGCACAACCTCAACATCACCTCCAACGCCGACGACACCCAGCTGATCCTCTCCCTCACCAACGACCCCGCCACCGCCAGAGCCAACCTACACAAAGGGATGAAAGACGTAGCCGAGTGGATGATGAACAGCCGCCTGAAACTGAACTCGGATAAGACGGAAGTCCTCATCCTGGGATTGTCGCCCTCCGCCTGGGACGACTCCTGGTGGCCCCCTGCCCTGGGCAGCGCACCCAAACCAACGGACCACGCACGCAACCTGGGCTTCATCCTGGACTCCTCTCTCTCCATGACCAAACAAGTCAACGCCGTCTCCTCGTCATGCTTCAACATCCTACGCATGCTACGGAAGATCGTCCGGTGGATCCCCACCGAATCCAGGAAGACGGTCACCCAGGCCCTCGTCACCAGCCGACTGGACTACGGCAACTCCCTCTACGCCGGACCCACTGCAAAACTCCAGAAAAGAGTCCAGCAGATCCAGAACGCCTCAGCACGCTCATCCTGGACATCCCCCCACACAGCCACATCTCCGCACACCTAAGAAACCTGCACTGACTCCCCGTCAACAAGAGAATCACGTTCCGACTCCTCACCCACGCACACAAAGCTCTCCACAACCAAGGCCCAAGATACCTCAACAACCGCCTCAACTTCTACACTCCCACCCGCCAGCTTCGATCGACCAACCACGCCCTCGCCGCCGTCCCCCGCATCCTGTGGTACTGAAAATTTTGGACCTGTGTCATAAACATCGTCGTATCATGACGATTTGGATATCAGCAGACCGAAAATGGCCAGTATACTATGTACAAGCATTTTCGTCATATTCGAGTGACGATTTCACCCTGAAATCGTCATTTTCGTCCTGAACCCTTGGGTTCCATTTTGTGTACGGCAGCCATTTTGTGAGTTGCCCTCACATAGGCCAATGATTAGGCCAAACATGATTCTGAAGGACACGTACACCTTTGCTGACTTCTCTGCGACCTGGGCAAGCTGACTCCACTGCCCAAGGCAGAACCTGTTTGGGCAGTTCCTCTCCCAGTGGCCAGTCGAGATAGCATCAAGGCACAACATGCCATAAACCTTTCATCGCACACAAACCTTTCCTAATCTTACACACACCTGCCTCTGTTTCTTTCTTTATGACTTGCTTTACGAGGAGGAGGTGCCCGTTTTTATTGGGGGTCCGTCGATATCTGATGAAAATACTGGGCCTTGCCGGGTAATTGATTGTGGGCTGAACAAACTGCAATGTGGGATTGTCATCATGACTCTGCTTTTTCTTTGTAGTGGAAATATGTGAATGGTCAACTGTAAAATTAGGAATGTTTGCCCAAAGCATAATATTTTGTATAAAAAGAGAAGGCTGGCTTTGTAAGATTGAGCAGTCTCCTGAGAATATACACCGTGTTGTACTTCTAGGATACCTGTTACTTGGTTGCAGCCAATAAATTCGATCTTTGACTTCACCTAGAAGACTCTGTGTTTCTGTAGTCTGAAACAGGAAGGACCCGAAGTCATAGGGTTTTGTCCCTGGCACCGCTGGGTTACCGGTTCAGTACCAGTTCTGAAAAACCCAGTGCTTCAGTTGGCGCCCAACGTGGGGCGATATCAGCGGTACCGGTCCAAGCCAGAGGTTCGTGAGGAGCTTCGTGTGAAAATTCTGGAGGAAGGCCGCCACTTCATCGACCCCTGCATGTCGACGTGGTCCGAAAGTCTTTGCTGCGAGGTTCCCCGCTTCCCGACGGCTACGAAGGACTGCTGCCCTGACTATCGCCCTGTTTTGGACCCTTGATGATTGGTAGAGCGAAACGATAGACAAGTCTTCTGGTGAAGTCATCGATACCTCAGTTAAGTATAAGTGGAGCGTCTCCCAGTCCTTAGTTTGGGTATCCCCTTGGGATCTTTGATTTGAAACTTGCAAGTACCAAAGCCGAGGGACTCGTGTATTCACGAGGCTGTCGTAATCGATAATCCCTTGAAGTTTGAAGCTAGACTAGAGAGCGAAGATGCCTGGTCTTAGCAGACTTGGAAACTTGTTTTGCCTTGGTTGTAATAGGGATTCCCGATTGGAGGACTCGTGTCCGGTTCCTCCGATTGGAACTCCAACTTATGAATTATATGTAAAACATGGAGTAGGCCCCATCACATATAATGAAGTATGGATCAAATACACCAGAAAGGATGGTGTTTTGAAATGGCCCCAATATGGTAGCTTAGACACGGAAATCCTAGATAATCTAGAAGTTAAACTTTTCAAGAAGAAAGCCCGGCCGGCGATGTTTGACTCTTTCCGCCTATGGCGAAAGGAAGCCAAACAGAAGGAAATTAAATTAGCGAAGAAAAATAAGAGAGAAAGGGGTATTTCGCTAATGCAAGCTGCTATGCAATATAAAGATGATGAGGAAGAACAGGCAACGTAAAATGGTTATCGATAAATGTTATCCAGTTTTGCCGCTTCTTCAGCAAGATGCAGCAAAAGAACTTGAAAAAGACCCCCTAATGTCGCATTTATTGAGTTCGCCACCCCCTTATGCGCAGAGTGCTACAGCACCTCCGCAACCTTTAGTCGTGCAACCCCAGGTTGTTGTGCCTCCTGCTCCTCCACAACCGCCAGCACCCCTTCAGTTGGCTCCTACTCTTCTGGCCCAACCTTCTCAAGGGCCACTGACTTCGCTACCTGCTCCGCCTTCACCTTCTGTAACCTCTCCACCTGTTCTTACTACCTCTGCTACTGTTCCTACGTTGACCTTTTCTCAATCTGCTTTATCTCCCGTCCTGTCAACTTCTCCTGTTCGACAGAGGATGACTGACACCGTTGCCAGTCTTATATTTCCTCTCTTTGGGTCATCTGGCGTGACCCCTGATTCGGAGCGTAAACAGTTGCGTAGTCAACTGCCTGATTCTCGAGAAAGAGAAATGTTTGACTGTATGGCGCGTAAATGGGTTACCGACCCGACAAGATGTGATTTAGAATCTGTTATGGATGTCTTCCGACAATGGGAAGCACCGAAGCAGAGATATGTTTTTGAGAATATGTGTGCTTATCTTTGTGAGGAATTGGAGGATAATGTTTTCGAATCTAATCCGCCTGAGTTGTGCCGTGTACGGTTCGATTTTGTGAAGGGTACGATTGTGGGTTCTGATGTTGAGAAAGCGGTCGCAACCTTGTTATCGTTTAGGAGCGAAGCTATTTCCCGGCAGTTGTTCGAGTCTGATTTGTCCGTTAAAAGGAGAGCAAGACAATACCCCATGAGAGAGGTTCCCCCAGTATGGAAGGAAGCTGTAGTGGCTGGTCTGAATAATGTTCCCCCAGCTGTTCCAGCGCACTTTCAGCATGTCTGGGTACATGTTCCTTGGAAGCGAGCCGAAGTATTGGCCCTTAAACAGACATTGCCTGATCCCCGTAAAAATCCTGCAGGGTATTACAAGGAATTGTCATAGACTGCAGCCTCTTGCATTATGAATTTAGCGGATATAGACATGTTGTTTGGAAATGTTGTTCCACAGCATTTATGGCGAAAGATTCGTCATGCGGATCATGATCAGGAGTTAGGTGACACATGGGCTAATATTAGTGCTGCAGATGACCGAAAAGTTGGTGGTGCTAATCCCGAGCCTTTAGTAGCAGAGCTCCCTGGTAGGATCATTAATTACATGAAGACTTTAATGCCTGCGATGCGAGTGAATTGGGACAAGTTGTCTGCGTGTAAGCAGAAGAAAGATGAAACTGTGTCTGATTTCTTCACCAGGTTTGAAGAAACGTTTGTCGACCACAGTGGTCAAGATATGAGTACAGAAGGTGGTCAACGGTTGTTCGTTGACAAATTCGTGCATAACTTGCTTCCCGAGTTGTGTAAGAAATTAAAAGATTCAGAAAGTTCGTGGGCCGTTTCCTCTTCAGCACAGATATTGGCTACTGCACAATATTACGAAAATCGAGATAAAGATGAGAAAGATACGGCAGACAAGAAAACGAAAGAGGTAAAAACAAAGGTCCTTTTACAGCAAGCATACCCGCTTCGTGGTGGTCAGAGTAACTATCAGCAGCCTCAGCAGTTCCAGAGAAACGCGCAAAGGACCGAATATCCTCAACAACGTTTTCCTGTGGGCCCTAATCAGTGTGCATATTGTAAAGAAGAGGGCCATTTTAAAAGTAGTTGCCCTGCTTTATTACAGCTTATGAATGGTGTTTCTAGCGCAAGAGGTCGAGGTACTCCACAAGTGCCTAGAGGTAGAGGACGTGGAAATTTCCCCCAGAACGCGCGCTCATTTCCACCTCAAAATTCAATGAATAGGTTTGATCAGCAGAATAACGCGTCTAATAGAACAGCTCAGTACTATGCTGATGACTACTATGCAGAAGATGAGAATATGGAAGGTAATGATTGCTAGGACAGCCATAGACAAAGAGAGGGAGTTGTTTCAGTTCCAGTAGATCAGAGTGGACCTTACGTTGAGGTGATTACATCAGGTGTGTCAGAACCTTTTCTGTTGGATACTGGTGCTACAAAGAGTTCTATTATGCACTTCAAACTCCCTGGCGCACCTTTGTCTGGCGAAATGAATGTTTCAGTAGGTTTTTCTGGCGCCCCGGTTAGGAACCCAATTTCTAGTCCTATGTCCCTTTCTGTTGGACCTTGTGAATTAGAAGCACCCCTTATTCTGACAACAGGTTGTGGTGAAAATTTGTTAGGATTGGATCTTTTAAAAAGATTGTATGCGACTTTGTATTGTTCTCCTTCAGGAGTACAACTTACACTAGGTAAGAAAGTAGTCTCCCCAATGTATTTGTCGAAGGATAAATTTCCGACAGAGTTGTCGTCTCTTCCTGAAGTTCTTTGGGCTACTGGTCCTAATGATGTGGGTCTTTTGGAAATACCGCCATATGTCGTGACATTGAAAGCCAATGTTAAAATGCCACGTATTCCCCAATACAAGATCTCTAGTGAAGGTGAAAAAGCGTTACTAGCGATCATTTATGATTTGATTGAAAAAGATGTAATTGAAGAGACAAGAGGCAACATTTGCAATAGTCCTGTTCTGCCTGTTTTGAAACGTACTGACCCTTCTCAGCCACCTGTTTACAGATTTGTAATTGATCTTAGAGAAGTGAACAAAATCGTTGTGCCACAATTCCCAGTTGTTCCTGATATCACTGCCCTATTGACTATGATTCCAGCCTCCGCTACTTGGTTCTCGGTGATTGACTTGAAGAATGCGTTCTTCAGCATCCCGATTGCCGAAGAGAGTAGGGATATTTTCGGCTTCAGTTTAGGAGGTCGAAGCTTCCGCTTCAAACGCGCTCCCCAGGGCTACTGTGAAAGTCCATCAATATATAGTCAAGCTTTAAAAGCACAGCTTGACACAATTGTTTTACCTGATGGCGCTACCCTTATTCAGTACGTTGATGATTTGCTTGTTGCTGCAGATACTGAGAAAATCTGTAAAGAAGCCACATTGTCATTGTTGCGTCATTTGTCTGATTTACATCACAAAGTGTCTCTTTCGAAATTGCAATATTGTCGACAAGAAGTGACCTACTTAGGTCATCTCTTATCGAAGGAGGGAAGGAAACTGACCCCAGAAAGAATTCAGGCAATAGCAAAATTGAGTGTGCCTAGGACACAGAGAGAAGTGCATGCTTTCTTGGGTATTACATCATATTGCAGACAATGGATACCAAATTATTCTTTGTTGGCCAAACCTTTGGTGGCATTAACTTGTAAAGATACACCGAATCCCCTCCCATGGTCTGAAGAGTGTCAGAAAAGTTTTTCCGAATTGCGCGATGCATTATGTTCGGCTCCTGTGTTGGGTACCCCCGACTACAGTAAGCCCTTTACATTGTATGTGCATGAGAAAGAAGGTTGTGCATTGTCAGTGTTGACACAGTTGTTTGGAAACAGGCAGCGTCCATGTGCGTATTTTTCGTCAACTTTGGACCCGGTAGCTAAAGCGTTGCCGAGTTGCTTAAGAGCCACAGCAGCAGCAGCTGTTTCTATTCGGCAGTCTGCTGGTTTAGTCATGAATAATACATTGGTTGTGATGGTTCCACATGCAGTGGACACGTTGTTAAACAGAACCAAGACTCAGCACTTAACTAGTGCTCGGTTGTCAAGTTACGAGTTGACACTGTTAGCGAGTCATGTGCACATAAAAAGATGCAACACGCTTAACCCAGCTACGTTGTTGCCGATTGAAACGGAGTTAGATACTTCTGAACGGCATGATTGTTTTCTCAGAACAGAAGAAGAAATGAAAGGGAGAATAGATCTTAGCGACACTCCTCTTGCAAAGTGTGATGGTACCTTATGGGTGGATGGTTCATGCTTCAAGCTTCCGAATGGAGATACGACTGCAGCATATGCTGTTACGACTTTGCATACGATTGTTGAAGCTGCACGTATCCCACATAATTCAGCTCAAGCAGCAGAATTGTGTGTGTTGTCGAAAGGAATGAAAGTGACCATATATACCGACAGCCAGTATGCATTTGGTGTGGCTCACAGTTTTGGATGATTGTGGAAAGAACGTGGGTTCCTGACTTCGCATGGAACTAAGATTCAGCATGGTCAATTGGTGAATGAGCTCCTTCAATCACTTACTTTGCCGTTGCAAGTTGCGATTGTAAAATGCAGTGCACACAAGAAGGTGACTGATGATGTTGGTCGTGGAAATGCATTTGCTGACGAAGTCGCAAAAGAAACCGCAAGGGATGTGATGAGTCAAATGTATGTTGCAGGCCCTGCAAGATGGATTGGTGACGTGGGAATGTGTGAAGACACGATAGAGAGTGTGAAGTCTATTCAAGCTGAAGCTACAGAGAAAGAGTTGAGTGTGTGGAGAGAAAGTACGGGTAAATTGGATGCAAATGGTTGTTGGGTTGAATTGTCAGAGCATCAGATTTGGTTGTTACCCGATGCGTATGTGCCTGCAGTTGTTGCAATGGCTCATGGAATGGCTCACATCAGTGTGAAAGGGATTTGTAAGTTGTTGGCTCCATTATGGCAAAATGCTGGAATTCCTAAGTGTGCAGAGAATGTGGTCAAGAGTTGCATGTTGTGTCTGAAATACAATCCTGGTAGGGGATCCCCAACTCCAGCTGGTCATTTTGCGCCTCCAACGTATCCGTTTGAGGTTTTGCAGCTAGATTTCATCCACATGGAAAGGTGCAACAATCTGAAATACGTACTCGTTGTTGTTTGTGCCTTTTCAAGATGGATAGAAGCATATCCCTTAAAGGACAACACTGCCTTGTCCACAGCTAAAGCCCTTGCCAAAGAGTTCTTCCCTAGGTTCGGAATGCAGAGAATGGTCCGGAGTGACAATGGGAGTGAATTTGTGGGTCGAGTGATGAAAAAAGTATGTGAAGGGCTAAGCATCCAACAGAAATTCCACGCTGCAAATCACCCCCAATCAGCTGGACTAGTAGAATGTTACAATGGCACGTTAAAGCTAAAATTGGCCAAAATTCAAGTGAGCTCTGGTCTTAAATGGCCTGACGCTCTGCCTTTGGAACTCCTATCAACCAGAATGTCTGTGCATTCGCGAGTGGGACTTAGTCCCTATGAGATTGTGTTTGGCCGTCCGGCCAACATATGGGGAGTACCAAGGCCGAAAAATTCAGTGAGATCGAACACCCTGTACTGCTTGACTATTTGTACGAATTGACGGCTAAATTGCGTGTTTTACACCAACAGGTTCACGATACTCTGCCTCAGGTCTCTGAAGCTCCGGGACATCCGATTACTCCTGGATCCTGGGTTTTGGTGAAGAATTTCCAGCGGACAAAGAATGATCAGCCCCGCTGGACAGGCCTAGTCCTGCTATCAACAAGATCAGCTGTTCGAGTGGAGGGGAAGAAAAACTGGATCCACGGCGTACATTGCAAGAGGGTGACTTTGCCTCTACCGTACGACCGGTGGGTCCAGGAGGGTGTCGCTGACTCAGAGACAGAAACTGTGCCTTGATTTCTGCCTTTCAGTGATGCACGCATAAAAGGAACAATCTCTGAACAAGAAAGTGACAATCTCTTGCAAGAAGCTGTGCCACCGTCAATTCGATTGGACACTACAGAACCTGATCCCCTTTTTTAAGACCAGACAGTACCTGGAAAGAAAAGATATAATCTGAGGCCGAGAACTATGGACAAATAAATATTCCTTTTTCTTTGCTATATTTGAAAGTGCAGCTCTCTCATCTGAGAATTTTTATTTTTTATTTTTGTTTTTCGAACCACCATCCGGGTTCAGCTGTAGGGTCGCGGTTGCCCAAAGTCTTTGGGGTGCAGCCGAAGACGTTAGGTCGATGGTTCTGGTTGGTCTAAGGGAGTTGCCCTGGGCTGACAGAAGCATCCTTTAGCATAGAACACCCTACCATCACGAGCAGCATTTTAGAGAGGATGGAGTTTCTCGAGATGGAGAGACCTGCCAAACAAATGAACTTTAAGACTACAATTTGCAGAATGATGACCAAGAAACGTGTTTTGATATTGTGTGTTTTCATGTTGTTCAGTGTAATGATGTTTTTCATAGGATATGTTTTATTCTCTTTTCGAGTGACACTTACACCCACTTCATCGCCCATACCTCCTCCTACTACTATTTCCTCACATTCTTTTCAACCTCTTCCTGAACATGAATCCGCTAGGAGATTAGACTTTATTAATAACTCCTTCGTTCAGCTTTTGCACCAACACCAACTAGTAATGAACACTACTAACTGTTGGGTGTGTGGTCTTATGCCTCACACAACGGATAAAGGTATACCTTATCTGGTCCTGCTTTTCAGCCACAATGGTTCTGTGTGGGCATACAGAACAATGTTCATCTACGCACATGAGACCTACCCCCTACGTTCTGTGGAAAATAACCCTAAGAATAGTGCTCTAGTTAAGGGTATAGTAGACATGGTTAAGGAAGATATCTCCTATGAGACTATCCCGAGGGAAGAGACACTAGTATATATAGGATGGAACGTGACCGGATATGGAATCACTCTGAGTGAGAAACAGCAAGCTAAGAGATCTTCCCCAATTTGGATTGTACCCCATCAGGGTCACTTATGTCTGCAAGGTATTGGCAAGAATCCCAGAGCTCAGTTAGGGAAGAGTATCTGCACTGAGACATATATCTTTGCGTCTCAGACATCCCCTCCGTTCTTAGCAGTTAAGGGTACCTATTTCATCTGCCATGAAAGAGCCTATACATGGTTGCCCCCTGACTTTTCGGGCACATGCTTTGTTTCGTTCCTGTCGCCTCCCACCTACACAGCGGCGGCAGATTACCATAAGACAAGGATAGTTAGAGGTGTCTTCAGTGAAGAGGACACTACAGAACAAGAATTTGGAGACTTCGTGAGGGGTTTTCTGCCGTTCTGGGGACCCATGGTTAACAGCAGGAACGTAAGGCAATTGGCAAGAGTGGTTAAATCCACTGTAGTTGAAACTGCCGGTGCCCTTAGTAACTTGACTGCTGAGCTCCAGTCGGATCGTCTTATGACCCTTCAGAACAGGGTCGCGTTAGACGTCATACTTGCAGACCGAGGTGGGGTACGTAGGGTGATCCAATCGAGTTGCTGTGTTTTCATTCCAGATAACGCTCCAACAGTGTACCAGGCCATCTCCAAACTGCATAAGATTTCCGAATCTATTCATGTAGACAAAGGAGATTGGTCGTTGGTGGGATGGTTCTGGGAACTGGTATCCGGCTGGGGATGGAAAATTCTGATGATCATTGGGATGATCTTAGCCATTCTTTTCCTGTTCTGTCTGTGTGTACAGTGTGCTCCTGCACTATGTGGCCTCTGTGCTACATCATGTGTAAGGAAACCTGTATCGAGGGACGAGCTAAGTAATAGGATGATGCTACAGCAACATCTCAATGACTTTATGAATATAGACCTGGACTCAGATTAGCATGAGTATAGGTTATTGCCTATGTAAGGGCAAAAGGAGGGTCTGTGGTACTCAAAATGTTGGACCTGTGTCATAAACATCGTCGTATCATGACGATTTTGATATCAGCAGACCGAAAATGGCCAGTATACTATGTACAAGCATTTTCGTCATATTCGAGTGACGATTTCACCCTGAAATCGTCATTTTCGTCCTGAACCCTTGGGTTCCATTTTGTGTACGGCAGCCATTTTGTGAGTTGCCCTCACATAGGCCAATGATTAGGCCAAACATGATTCTGAAGGACACGTACACCTTTGCTGACTTCTCTGCGACCTGGGCAAGCTGACTCCACTGCCCAAGGCAGAACCTGTTTGGGCAGTTCCTCTCCCAGTGGCTGGTCGAGATAGCATCAAGGCACAACATGCCATAAACCTTTCATCGCACACAAACCTTTCCTAATCTTACACACACCTGCCTCTGTTTCTTTCTTTATGACTTGCTTTACGAGGAGGAGGTGCCCGTTTTTATTGGGGGTCCGTCGATATCTGATGAAAATACTGGGCCTTGCCGGATAATTGATTGTGGGCTGAACAAACTGCAATGTGGGATTGTCATCATGACTCTGCTTTTTCTTTGTAGTGGAAATATGTGAATGGTCAACTGTAAAATTAGGAATGTTTGCCCGAAGCATAATATTTTGTATAAAAAGAGAAGGCTTGCTTTGTAAGATTGAGCAGTCTCCTGAGCATATACACCGTGTTGTACTTCTAGGATACCTGTTACTTGGTTGCAGCCAATAAATTCGATCTTTGACTTCACCTAGAAGACTCTGTGTTTCTGTAGTCTGAAACAGGAAGGACCCGAAGTCATAGGGTGTTGTCCCTGGCACCGCTGGGTTACCGGTTCAGTACCGGTTCTGAAAAACCCAGTACTTCAATCCGAAGAGCCACAACGGGAGGAAGATCCTTCTCCTACCTGGCCGCCAAGACGTGGAACTCCCTCCCCACCCACCTCCGCCTGACCCAAGACCACCTCGCCTTCAGGAAGCAACTCAAGACCTGGCTGTTCGATCAGTAGCGGACCCCCCCTCCCCAAGCGCCTTGAGACCCTCCGGGTGAGTAGCACGCTATACAAATGCCTTGATTGATTGATTGATCATTCGCCTTATGTGTTGCCATGCTGAGATCGTACATGTTAGGGTTGTCGGCATTGTGGTCCTAGTCCCCACAGAGTCATATAATACGCCATCCAAAGGTACGGGATGTGCCAGCCAGTGTTCCGCTGCAACTTGCGGCATATATGGCGGCTGCGCTATCCAAAACCAGGCATAGTGGGCTTGTGCGCTCATGTAGTATGGTTCAAAGTTTGGAATCCCAAACCCTCCCGTGAGTAGGGCCTGGTCAGTACGCTCCACTGTAGTCGCGGCTGCTTACCTCCCCATACCAGTCTTATCAGTTCGGTTCTTAATGTTTTGAAGAAAAAGGTTCCGGGATAAAATGAGATAGAGCCATTGGGGGAGTATCACCATTTTAATCAATGGTGCCCTGCCCGCCATTGAGAGTGGCAAAGCTATCCATCTCGTAACGCAGTCCATTTTTCGGCTCATGACTGTACCATAGTTCAATCTCATTAATTCCTCCCTGTCCTTAGTATTCCTGATCCCTAAATATTTCAGCTCTTCATTACACCAGTCTAACGGATAGTCAAGTGGAAAGCGAACTGTTGCCGCCGTCAGAGGAAAAATAGTCGATTTCCCCCAGTTAATCTGGATTCCTGATAATTGTCCAAATACTGTAAATTCCCTCAGTATTGGGTTTAGATTCTGCTGTGGGTCTCGGATGTAAAGGGTGATGTCTAAGTATATAAGTATTTGACGCAGATTACACTTCAGGGCTTTGTCAATATGGTGCTGTCTCAGCTTTGCCGCTAGCGGCTCCACTGCGATTGGAAAGAGCAGCGGGGAAAGCGGGCATCCCTGCCTCTTAAACTGTGGCGAGGTATGCCCATTTATCAGAACCTTGGCTCCTGGCAGATGATATATAAGCCGGATCCATGAGAGGAAGAGGGGGGGAGCCCATTCTAAGCATTACACCAAAAATATAGTCCCACTCAATAGAATCAAAGGCCTTCGTGGCATCTAAAAACACCACCGCCATTGGTAGTTCCTGGGAGACATTGTTTAAAATGGTAAAGAGTGTCCTCAGATTATGGGAGGTGGCTCTCCCGGGAACGAATCCCGACTGATCAGGAAGGATCAAAGTTTCCATTAACAGGCTCAGCCTGGTGGCAATTATTTTCGCCAATATTTTTGCATCGCAGTTAAGGATCGACAATGGTCTGTAAGAGTCACACTGTTGTGGCAATTTACCTGGTTTCAATAGAGAAATTATAAGGGCTTCCCTCATAGATGCAGAGAGGCTACCCACTTCTAGCGACTCTTCATATACCTCGCGGAGTATTGGGGCCATAAGGTCTATGTATGTTTTGTTGAATTCCACCGGAATCCCATCAGTTCCTGTGGCCTTACCCGATTGCATGCCCATTATTGCTTCTCTGACTTCGTCCAGTTCAAAAGGGGCACATAGGAATATCCTCTGTACATCACTAAGCGGCCCCAGCACTACATCCCCCAAGAATATGTCAAGGTCCAGATCATTTCCCCTATTCGTAGTATATAGTCGCTGGTAATGTCGGGTATAGGCATTAAGAATATTGGCCGTATCTCTATACATTTTCCCGCCAAGCTCTTCAATTTCCAGGACACGGTTAGCACAGTGAGGTTTCCTAATTATTTGCGCCAGGGCTCTGCCTGGCCGTTCACCTTCACCATAACTTCTGGCAACCCAATATTTGCCCCGAAATCTCACTTCTCTTTGTGCCATATCCATATATTCTGTGAGCGTTTCTCGAAACTTAGCTTGGGCATCACTGTTCGAACCCACTCCCAATTCTCATTCCAGAGTTTTGAGTTCTAGCTCCAGCTTCCGTATAGAGTTGAGTATGTCTTTAAGGACCCCCACCCCCTTCGATATGCAGTACCCGCGAATCGTGACTTTAAATGCCTCCCATATCTTCTCAACACTAGGCACCGAGCCCTTGCTGCAAGTGAAGAAATCCTGTATCTCTTCAAGCAGCTCCACCCGGAAGACTGTTTCCAATAAGATAGAAGCATTAAGCCACCAGTTCCTTCGCGGCATAATGAAGTCTCGGGAGGAGAGCGTGAGCATAACTGGGGCGTGGTCCGAATATGTTCTGGCTAACTGTTGTGCTCGTAGTATCGCTAGCCCCCGTGATATTAACCAATAATCAAATTGTGCCCATGATGCTGCATGGTTAGTGTAGTGTGTGCCTTCTAGTGTGGTAGGGAAAGTGTATCTCCATGCATCAATTAGTTGATGGGCGTCTATGGTGTCATTCAGTACCGTACATGCTTTGGAATAATGGTGTGGTGCAGGATGCGATCTGTCCATGCTGGGGCTAAGTGTGACATTAAAGTCACCACCCCATATTATATGGGTAGACCCTACGTCATAATTCTTGGCCCACAGCAAAGTGAAATATCCTGAGTCATCTTTGTTCGGACAATAGCAGCAGGTCAGAGTGATGGATTCTGTTCCCAGTCTTCCCCACATTAAGGGCCCCATTAGGATGGCCATCCTATCGGAAATCGGGACCGCCCGCCCTAAGGGCGGGGGTCCCGCACACACCATTAGGATGTGCCCGCCACTGTGGCGGGCACATCCTGTATTTTTAGTATTGTGGCGGGCGGAGCTCTGTGCTCCGCCCGCCACAATACTAAAAATGCTTTGCAGCATTTACATACTCAAAGCGGCAGGCACCGCGCGGTGCCTACCGCTTTGATTATGTAAATGCAGGGGGTACCACAGGTACCCCCCCGTGAGCCACCCCCCTTTGGCCTTCACTCTGGGGGCCCACAGGGGGCCCCGGAGTGAACACCGCATCCCTTTCCGTGGCATTGAAAAATGCCCATTGTAATATTGCGGCCGGTGTCTGATAGACACCGCCTGCATGTATCTCGTTTCCCGCCCCGGCCGCAAGGCGACCGGGGCGGAAAAGTGGCGGGCGGTCTTTGGCTCCGCTGCGGTCCCCCCCGCCATTGTAATGTGGCGGGGGGGAAAAGGGTGGTGGGCGGGCATTTCCGTCGGGCGGATCGCCACCGCCACCATGGCGGTGGCGATCCGCCCGACATCATAATGGAGCCCTAAGAATTAGCGGCCTTGTGTATCCTCTGCAATGCCCGCCATATGAAATGGAACCCCTTTCTTCACAAGAATCGTCGTGCCTCTCGCGTACGAGGAGTAAGAGGAGAAGATCCTGTGATTCGCCCATTTACTGGTGAAGTTGGTAGTGCTCGAGTCTCACTTCGAGGCATCTTCCGCTTCTGATGATGGAGATTGCTGTGATGCAGCCTCGGCTCCACCCAACCGATTTGTGCGCTTTAGTTGCTTGAAGAAGTCCTCCACTTGCTGAGGCTTCGTGAAAAATCTCTGCCAGCCTTGATGCGTAACTCTGAGTTGTGCCGGGTACAACAGCGCGTAGTCTATTTGTGCCGCCCTTAGCTTCCTTTTTACATCCAGGAATTTCCGATGCTCGTCTTGCACCATTGGTGTAAAGTCAGGATATATGGAGAACGTGTTCCCTTCATATGTTAGAGTCTGTTTACCTTGTGCTGCTCGCAGGACCACGTCCCGATCTCTATAATTCAAAAGTCTCGCTATTATGAGCCGTGTAGTGGCGCCCGGCACGGCCCTAATGATCGATGGGCCCGCTCTACTATAAATTGGCTCGAAAAGGCCTCAGCCCCCATCGCCACCAGTAGCATTTTTTCTACGTACTCCTCCATCCTCCCTGTGTTGGTCGATTCTGGGATCCCAATCACCAAATGTTATTGGGCCTACTGCGCGCTTCCAAATCTTTATTTTTGGCCGCTATCACCCACAACAGCTGATCCATGCGTGCCAATCGTGTAGTGTGGCCAGCCGTCACATCCTCAGAATCCAAATTGCGCCGCTCCGTTTCTTTTATACGCTCTTCGTGGCCATCCAGCTTGTGCGCTATGGCGCCAATACGTGATGCCATACGATCAACTTTGTCAACTACCGTGACAAAGCCCTGCCTGACCTCCTGTAGGATGCTTTGAACGTCTGCTGTTTGGGTCATGATGCCGCTCTGTGCTTCTTCACCCCCACTTCCTTCCTGGTCAGTCTGTACAGTGCAGCCAGACCGTTTTGCAGCATCGAAATTCAATTTTGGTTGCCTTGAGTCCGGGTTTCCCATATTTGCTCCTGGGTGGCTGTGTCTGCCAAGCAGATCAAGCAGATCAAGTTGTTTCCTCGTCCCAGTGCTGGATAGTCACCAACCGCATGTGACCTGTCAATCCGCACTCCAATGCAATGCCCAGATATGGTCAGTTCAGGCCAGGTGCTGGTGGCTTCCCAACATGCCAACCTCGTGTATCCTCGCCATCCTCTCCACGTTCACGCAATTGATAGCGACAGGGATCTATACCTCCGGGCCAGCTCTGCTCTAATACAGTCTTGACCCAAGTGCTGGCAGCCTGTCCCCTCTGTGTGAGCTCTGGTGGTGTGCGTCACATGCACAAAGCCGCGGTCAGGAGGAGCGGGCACCTGTCCCCGGTGACACCACGCACCGACGCAAGACACACTGTACACACCAAATCACTGGCCTACCGCCAGTGATTAGTCCCAATTATGTCTTCGAACAGCACAGCTGTCTCCCGCCTTTCTCTACTCTAAAATGGCGCCTACAGAAGCTCCGGTATTTAAAGTGTCTCCGGGAGGGGCTCTTCAATATTTTCCAATTGCGTGATAAAATGGAGGGGTGTGCTTCGTTGCTCCCGTGCTCCTCTCTCCCCTCAGTTGCTCCTGCCCACACTTGCTGCCACTCTCCTCTATGCCCCCAGCTGCACGGGGCCGCATGTGGGGGGGAGAGGGAGGAGGGTCGCCGCAGCAGTCACAGCTGCGATGGTGTCATAGGCCCCCCGAGTCCAACACGGTTCCACACTCTCACCTCCGCGCTCCTCTGCCCCAATCTCCTGTCTCGCGCAGGAGAAACGGCACCTACGCCACACTCACTCTCCCACGGCAGCCGTCTCCTCTCCCATCGCGCCGCCCGTGGCCTTTCAGTATGTGCGGCCAGGTCCGATCCCCTCAGGTGCCTCGTTATGAACCGCTCACTCCTTTTTTTTTTTTGCCTTGCTTATCCCCCGCTTACAGCCCCCTACACTTGTGTGCTCCGACTCGGGGCAAGAGACACCATAACCGCTCTCCTCTCTTTCCTCTCATCACCAGCCCATACGTCTTCAGCTCAGCCGCAGCCTCAGGTGGCTTGTGTGTCCGAGACCACGCACCACGGGGCATCCGTGCCTCACCCTCGGTCTCAGCTTCAGAGCGACATAGCTTGGTCAGGCTAGGTCCGATATTCACCAGATTTGCACCGATCCTGTGGGTGGTAACATTCTTCCAGCAGATCACAGTTTTGGTGGGTTTCAGGGTCTGTAAGTAGGATATTTTATAGGATTAATGCACTGGGCTGCGGTCGCCTCTCGTCAGTGCGGCCATCTCGCTAGTGCGCCACCTAGCGCCCCCCACGAAAATGCCTCTCTGCATTGTTTTTGTGCAAGAAGGTGCCCCTTCTTGCACAAAAACAATCCTGCCTGCAACAGAGGCACCCTTGCACCATGGTTCAAGGGTTCTGACATTGGCACTTGGTAGCAAACTGTGCACCAGTGCAGGGGGGGAAGACAGGAATGCACTGTATTTTTAAAATACAGTGCATTCTTGCCCTTTCACATTGGCATAGGGCAGTGTAGCAAGAAAACTTGCAGCACTGCCCTATGCCAATTCCCCATAAATGAGGCCCTGTGCATTTTAGGCTAAGCCTGTTGTTATGAACCCCAATGTACCCCAAACTACAGCTAAGTAGCTACATAACCTTTTACCTATATTTGTCCTACCTTGCTCTGCATAATGGTTTTAAGCACTGACCTTTTACCCAGTTATATGCTGAAAAAATGTCAATCAGTTTCCTTGAAACTAGCCTAATTTATTATGCATGAGGATTCTTAGAAAAGTCTCTGCACGTGACGCACGTAACAAAATGAACAAACTCTGTTTAGAAATCATGGTCATCTTCATCCTAGGGTGAAAGAACTTCTTAGCATAATTGCAGGTATTGTTCTAGGCTCATTTGCATAATCATACTCACAACATATCAATTATGAAAGGAACCCCGAGGCTATCTATATGGTATAAAAGACCCATACCAACACAAGATAGAAGGAGGAGTAGCTTTCACGCTGACTCAAGATGCTGGAGTCCCCCAGCCTGCAGAAGCTACAACACTTGCAGGGTGTCCAATTCGAGACCAAGACGGGGTCCTTCATTCTCTCCCATCAGGTAATGGGGTTGGCTCTTTCCTAGGGGATTCTTGGCTGTACACCCACATACATGCTAGGTGCACTTAAGTACACTTAGGTAGGGTTTGCATCGTAGGAGTACGCTTGATTACTGTCATGTATCTATATGCCTGCACGTATTTTCTGTTTTAGCATCACAGTAGATTTCTACTTTTTATTTGCTCTGTTGGTGCTTGTAATCTTATACATCTGTTCCTGTCTAATGATTGTCGCCGCAAACATGTTTTATACTTGAATGACGCTGGTTCAATAAATGCTTACTGAAAACATCCCCATCGTTTATTTTGTTTATCTCTCTGAGACTAAGTGAACACGTTTGAGCGAAAAGTTCTTTACTGTTTCCATCATCTCTGAAAGATCAACGGTTGTCATGTTCGATAGTTGCCAGAAACTATACGCTCCTTTGTAAGGTAAGGGGGCTTATGGGGGCACTGTGAGCTAGCTGGTCTAAAGGCTTAAATGTCCTTTGGGCGTGCCGGAATCAGTCTGGACACCAATCCCTTAGTTAAGGCTGTTCTATATAGATTTGTAGGAACTGCACGACACTGTATTAAAATAAGAGAGATTTGCATAATATACACATGAATGTGACTTACAAATTTTTTTGAAGCCCACTTAGTGGTCCATTCATCAGAAGTTCAGCTCTCTAGATAGTATTAAATCAACCTATAAATGGAATACATTTTCAATTTCAAAAGTGGATTATTTTTTAATACAGCCTTAACCTATAATATAAAGGGGGATCAGAACTCAAGTTGTCAATGGACCGAAAGCTTGTTTTTGCAAATAACTTAATTTCCCTGAACCCAAAAAAAATGTATGAAATGCATTTGCTCGATCACCACGTGATGTCCACGATTCAAGATCGTCTCCGTCCTCAACCCTACGGCCCATGTAATGTGTTATGTTATGTTATGTTATATATTCTTATATAGCACGCGGCTGCCCCAGCTAAGGGGTGCCCCGGCGCTTCTAAGAGAGACAGAAGAGTCGGCCACAGCAGAAATGTGGTAATAACATAACAAAGCAGTCTAGCGGAAAAGATGAGTCTTGACGGCCTTCCTAAATAACAGAAGGTCATTTAAGTTACGAATTTGGAGTGGAAGGGCGTTCCTGAGTTTTGCCGAGAGATACCGGAAGGAGCGACCTCCCATCCGGGCTAGCTTAATACGAGGGACCACTACTAGGTTCTGGGCTTCTGAATGTAGTGTCCGCCGAGGAATGTACGCGGTCAAGAGGGGACAGAGCATGGGTGGCGAGGCGGTTTTTAAGATTTTAAATACAAGGCATAAAGTCTTAAATTGGATCCTCTTCTCCACCGGGAGCCAGTGGAGTTTGGTGAGGGTGCTCGCAACCGCGTGACAGCGGGGGAGCCCCGTCAAGGCTCAAGCCGCTGCATTTTGTATACGTTGCAGCCTTCCCCTCTCCGTCTGATTGACCCCCAAAAATAGGGAGTTCGCATAGTCCAGCCGTGAAAGGATGGCAGACTGTACCACGAGCTGTCGAGTGCTGGGGTCAAAGAACTTTAAAATCGGCTTCAGGTTCCGAAGGATCCCAAAACACGTGGCGGCAACCATTTTAGTGTGATGGATAAAATTAAGAGATGAATCAATCCAAACTCCGAGATTTTTTACCTTACTTTTAGGCTCAGGGGGGTTGCCGACAGTCTCAGGCCACCAATTGTCTCCCCATGCCGTGGCCTCCTTACCTACCATCAAGACTTTGGTCTTGCCAGCATTTAGCTGAAGGTAGTTAGCTGTCATCCAGTTGGTTACTGCTGTTAGACCCTGTTTAAAGTTCTGCGCGTTTAGTCCGGACTCGTCACTCAACAGCACCACTAACTGAGTGTCGACCGCGTATGAGACTATCGATAGCTCCCATTGTTTGGCGACCTCAGCCAGTGGTTGAACGTATATATTGAATAATGTCGGACTGAGCGCAGATCCCTGAGGCACTCCCTGTTTGATTAAACGTTCTTTGGAAAGGAACGGAGGGCTGGAGACCCGAAAGGATATTCCAGTCAGGAATGCCTTGAACCAGTCTAGAGCCTGCCCCATAATCCCTGCCTCCTCCGACCAAAGTAGCAGAACCTCGTGTGAGACCGTATCGAAGGCAGCACTGAGATCTAATAGAATCAGCGCTGCTGTCTGGCCGGAGTCCAAAATGGTCCGAAGGTGTTCCGTCACACTCAGTAGTGCCGTTTCGGTGCTATGGCCCGCACGGAAGCCATGCTGGGAGGCGCCAGGGTGCTATTGGAGCTAAGGAATTTCGCCAGGATGCTATTGACGTGGGACTCGGCCACCTTGGCAGGCCAAGGGAGCAGTGAAATGGGCCTGAAATTCTCTGGCATAGTGGGGTCCAATGTAGCTTTTTTAATAATGGGGGATACCCACGCCTGCTTCCATCTGGTGGGTATTGTGGCCGTTGTAAATGAAGAGTTTATAAGATCTCGAAGGGGGTTAAGCACCAGCCTATCTGCTGCTCTGAATTGCGCTGGTTTAAGAGGGCCCGCAGGAGAGCCCGATTTGATTTTCCCACAGAGTTTGAAAAATTCCGCTTGGCTTAGGTCAGGTATGTTCATGAGTTTGTGAGTTGGTACAGTGGTAGAAGAAGTAACACATGGTGTGGCTAGAAAAGAGATGTGTCCACAGAGGCCTGTGGTATGGGGAGCACTATGCACTCGTTCACAATAACGTGATTAGTTATTCGTATTAGTCATCCATATTTACAATTCAACATAAACATCATAAATTAAACAGCCTCTATTTCATCAAAACTTCAAAGGTTCAAAACTGAATGTATTCACAGTCTTTATGTTCAGACATGAAAGCCTTAACCCATTCAAAAATAAATGCTTGTAAAACAATAATCGTATTTCTTTTCTTCAGAGGTGCTTTTATTCTTCTTGTTCATCAATGAATACGATAGTGTATTCTTCAAACAACTCTCCAAAAGTCAAAGTGGCTAGAAAAGAGTCATATCTCTTCTGCACTTTATCTATAAAAAAGGAGGCCAAATTCTCACAGTGAGTATAGGAGGCAGTTGTCTCCTTGATCGCTTTTTTAGCGCTGAGATCCTTTAAAAATTTTTAAATAGTTTTAGAAGGATTCTAACTAATACTAATCTCGTTGGCATAGTATGCAGCTCGCGTCCTACAGATGTTTCTATGATAGTTTTTTGGGACGAGAATGTATTGGGTCTTGAGCACAGGGTCGTAGGTCTTTCTCCATTTGCGCTCAGCAACTTTGCATTCTTTCCTGAGGATGGTAAGCGCCTCGTTATACCAAGGGCTGGATTCATGGGAACAAGCCCTGATCCAGTCTATCGGGATCAGTGCATCCAGAGCCTGGGTAATCCGATTACAAAAGTTCTCATAACCCTGTTCAGTGTTGTCGCCGACTTTGGGAGGGACATCTTTAAGCAACGCATAGAAGTCTTCGAGTCGTAGCTTCCGACAAGGGCGCTTCAGCACCCGTTGGGCCTGGTTCCTGTTAGGTGTGCCGTGAATAGGTACTGATATGATCACTAGCATATGGTCGGTCCAGGGGGATCACTGAAATATTATCGACGGCCAAAATATCGAGTTGCCAAAATATCGTTGACTAATTATCGACTACAAAAATATCGAGTTTATATACTTATTTAAGTAACTACAAAAATATCGAGTAAATAATATCGAGTCTATAAAATATCGACTTCAATAATATAGACAAAAAATATATCGAATACAAATATATCGTTTGTAACCTAAATAACCCTAACACTACAAAAATATCGACTACCAATATATAGACTACAAAAATATAGTTTTTTGTGATTTATCGACTTAAGATTATACACATTATATACGTAAAATGATACATAAATCTTCTTGTAAAATACATTACACAATCCTAATTATATATTATATATTAAAATACATTTTTATAACACATTTAAATGTGAAAACATTTTTCCTATATATCATGAATACTTAGAAAATAATATATACATTTTTCGAATTTTTGAAACATATATTATCACATTATTAGTACATATATTTAAAAAGATTTAATTAACTAACCTGCTTTAATGCAAAACTCTTCACAAACGACCATTTCCACTTCAACAAACAAACCAATTAATTGTGAAAAAATTCAAAGTACCCAATAAAATGCTCTCTTTCTTAAAACATCCAATGACATTAGAGAACACAAAAAATACACACTATAAAAGGAGTACATGCCTACTACCATTTGTTGCTGCACAAGCTATAGAAAACAGAAGGCAACTCTTTGATCAACTTGTTCCTGATAAATTGAGATTACTATTCAAGATTGCTACAAAATTAATCAAGTAAGTGAAAATTAATTATTATAATACACAAGTACTAGGCTAAAATTGTATGTATTTCTCCTAACAGTTTAAATTACATTTATTTTTCTCTTTTAACATTTGATTTATAGACATCTCCTAAACACATCAAAATATGTGCTCCTAGTGATTTACCACTAAATACTATTTGTAAGTATATGTAAATGTTGTCTAATACACCAACTGCTGTTCTTATTAACTATTTTCTAATATCCTTTCTTTCTTTATTCTATCTTCTAAACAGAATTTCTGATAACATCCTGTTAGACCTGGCACCTTGGCGTGAGTTTCCCTTCCACTTTTTGCTGTTGTGCCTCAGATGTTTTTGCTGGTGTCCGCGACTCAGGGCACTGCGCCACGGCCAACCCGTGCCGCAGTGCAAGTGCTCCCTACTGTAAAGTGTACATGTGATTGATATACCTGATTGGTTCATTGGATTTACTGTCAGTCCCCAGTAAAGTGCACCAGGCGTGCCAGGGCTTGTGAATGCCAATACTGCTAGTGGGCCTGCAGCGCTGGTTGCGCCACCCACAGAAGCAGCCTAAAAATGTGTCTAGGGTCTGCCATTGCAGAACCTGCGTGCAGTCTGGTACTGTCACCCTGGCTGGGCAAGTGCACACACTTGCCAGCCCCTAAACCTTCCCTTAACTTCATATTAGTCACCCCTATGGTAGGCCTGAGGGCAGGGTGCATTGTAAGTGTAAGGTAGAACATGCCCTGATGTGTGTGGCATGTTCTAATAGTGAATTACTGCCAAATTCGTTTTTCACTATTGTAAGGCTACCAGTTCCCTTCTAGGCCAGATGGGCTGCTGGAATTATTACACTCTATAATCCCAGCAGGCTCAGGGAACATGGTAGAAATTCATGTTTAGTATGCCTGAACTCAGAATAATAAAATACTTCTTTTAGTAAAGTTTATTTTAATATCCTGTGTTTGCAAATGCTACTTTTAGAAAGTTAGCATTTGCTTGCCTAACCATTTCAGCCCGCCTCTGCTTGGATGTGGATCTGACTGTCTGGTGTGTGTGAGTGACAGGGCTGGGAGTTGACAGGTAGTGATTAGCAGGAGGACCCCTTAATGGGTGGTGGGAGTTTCCCCTGAAGGATGCATCAGGCTGTGCTCTGCCTCCACAATGCTGGCTCCGCCCTCCTGGGGAGCGACTGATGACTCAGCCTGCACCTGGCCCAGGAAGGACCGAAGCTTGTCAACAAAGTACTCAGGCCACTCCTGCCCTCTCAATGCCGGCTCCGCCCCCCTGGGGAGCGGCTGATGTGCCTGCCCTCACACTGAATACAGAAGTCATAAGTACCCACAACAAGTACTCAGAGACTGAAGCAGTTATGCAGAGGCCCCCCTGGCCAGTGAGAACAAAAGAAACTGTGTATAAAAGTAGGAGCCCTGCTCCTTGTAAATTAGAATCCTGTTTCACCACGAAGGACCTCTGCCCGACTAGAAGGAGAAGAGACGCTGGGAGAACTGGCCTGCTGCTTGCCTTGCTGAGAAAGGAGAGGAAAAGACTTGATGAGAAAAGACTTTGCTGCTTTGTGCTTAAACATTCTCCAAGGGCTTGACTGAGCTTGCCCCCTGACCTGAGCCACAGGACCATCTGGCTCAACCTGCCTCTGCTCGTCTGCCGGTAATTAACCGGGATATCTACTACTGCCGGAGCTGTGACTTTGGTGCCCCTCTCTGAGGCCGTGACCGACTGTGTCTCCTCGTCCCCGCCGAGGAAGAGCTCCGCTCCGTTGAGCCGCTCTCCCCCCGCTGAGGAGATCGCTGTGTTGACCGCCTGGAAGGCTCACTGCTGTGGTGCCCCCCAGCCCCTCCCTGAGGCCGTGACCGACTGTGTCTCCTCGTCCCCGCCGAGGAAGAGCTCCGCTCCGTTGAGCCGCTCTCCCCCCGCTGAGGAGATCGCTGTGTTGACCGCCTAAGAGGGCCCGCTGCTGTGCCTCACCCTCCCGCCAGAAATCCCCACCGGACGCAAACAGACCCAGGGGACAGACCTCCGACCTGGACGGACGCCTCGGGTGCCAGCCCCGCTCTGCCTGAGCCGCTGGGCACCTCGCCTTTGTCCCCGGAGGAAAGCCGCCACCGAGACCGTCAACGGGCTCGGGGCCCGCAACGTTTGTTTCTACCCTTGATTTTGGGGTTGCCAGCCTGCCTTCAAGGGCCCAGGAATTGTGAATATCACCCGCGGTGCGAGCCGCCCCTGTTCCGCTGACTCGCGCCGCTCTGTGTGCCTGCCTGCAGCTCCGCGCTGAGAAGAGCGCTCCAGCCCCTCCCGCTGGAATCCTTTAGCTGTCGGGGAGACGAGGCTGCAACCAGAGCCCCTGACCGAGTGACTGGGGCTGCGCTGGGTCCGTGGGCCTCCCCTCCACCTGGACAGCTCTGAGGTCGGTGTTTCCCCCCCGAGGGGGTCCCGCAGACCAGGAGGGCCATCAGCTGTCAGAGACCCGGCCGGGCCGATCGCGTCTCACGCGGGAAGCGTGAGACTTGGCAGGGCGTCGGGATTTCACCCGTCTAAAGCGCACCCGAGTGCAGAAACAAACAAAGAATCAAGAGAACATTGTGGAATACAACTTAAGAGAAGAACAGTGCATTTTTGAACTATAACTAAAAGAGAGCTTGCCTATTTACAACCTGTGGGCATACAGAACCGTTATTTGATCTTGTGATAAGTCTGACCTAAGAGATATATATATCTTACATAAAGAAGCGTATTTTTATATACTCACAGCCTGGTGTCCATTTGTGGGGGGATTGGTACAGTTTACTGTGTGTGTGTCTACAAATGCTTAACTGACTAACGCCTGGAGAATCGCCTTGGCTGCTCACGCCACGCACCTAGAGGGTGAGCAAGGGTAATTCTGAAGGGTCATCCTTTGCCCTGACTTAGAGGAGAGGGTCCCTGCTTGTCACAAGTACCTACTTGCGCCAACCAGAGACCCCCAATTCTAACATTGGTCGCAGCGGTGAGGATTTGCGAATTTGCATTTGTAGTTTACATACAGTGAATTACTGATCACCACATAGGGAGAGCAGATCTATAACGCAGCCACAGGTTTCCAGTTCCTTTTTGCTAATTTTGTTGAGACATCTGCCATTACTGAAGCCATGCCTGGCTCACTTCCTGCCGGAAGAGCGCTCTCTACCTTCTCTGGAGCAGATGACATAGATTGGAGAGAGGGAGCCTTGAGGAGCTTAACCAATGACCAGCTGAAAGATCTCTGCACAAAATGCAGAATTGCCAAAGGTGGATTGAGCAACAAGACCCAACTCGTGACGGCGCTGAGAGCCTGGAGGGAGTCAAGAGATCCACAGACCCCGGTGGATATCATTCCACCAGATGGCGCTGGAGAGCCCCCCAGAGGCCTGTCACCAGAGGAGCTGGCAGACAGGGCCGCAGACAGGGCACATGCAATGGAGATGGCAAGATTAGCTGGGCAAATGGAAATGGAAAAACAAAAACTGGAAATGGACAAGCAAAGATTGGCCATGGAGGCACAGCAACGCCAGCTGGACCATGACCTGAGAATGAAGGAGTTGGATCAAAGAGGTTTGGGAACAGCTCCTTCTGGTGGCAGCACAACGCCGGTGCAGGTAGAGTCCAAGGTGTACATCCCCAAAGATATAGTTAAAGAATTCTTTAGGGGGGATGACATAGGACAGTGGTTTAGGGCATATGAGGTAGCCATGTCCTCCCACCGGGTCCCTGAGAAAGATTGGGGAGCGGGGTTGTGGGGAAGGTTCCTTAGCGAAGGGCGGGACACCCTGCTAGATTTGCCCACTGCAGAACAGATTTCTTATCCCCACATGAAAGAGGCCTTAATGACCAGGTATGGGCTTACCCCTGAATTATATAGACAGAGGTTCAGGGGGTGTGCAAAGCGTCCTGGGACTACGTATGTGGAGTATGTGAATTTTTTTTGCAGAGCCCTGGATGGTTGGGTGAAGGGTAACAAGGTGAATGATTTTCAAAGTCTCTTTGATTTAATTGCATGGGAGCACTTGTCTGATAACTGTTTTCCTGAGTTACGCCAGCACCTGATTGATAGCAAGCTGTCCAACCCGAGGAAGCTTGCTGAGGAGGCGGACCGCTGGCTCAGCACCAGGGTCCACAAGGGTCCAGTGGGAGACTCCGCCAAGGGTGGGCAGGGTCCCCAGCAGAAGAGTGGGGGGGACAGGGGTAAACAGAAAGGGTTCCCTAAAGGCCCCCAAAGTAATCCCCAAGGGAACCAGCAGAAGGGTTCTCAGCCTCCCCCACCCCCAAAGCAGAATGGGGCCCCGACAGGTAGACCTGTTCCAAAGGGGCCCTTCAATTGTTACAAATGTGGTGACCCGGGGCACATAGCCAGTGACCCCAAGTGTCGCCTGTTTGGAAAACCAGCACCCACTGGTGCTCCGCCCCGACAAGTGACCAGTGTTCACTTAGGAGAAGAAGTGATGGTCCCGGGGGGTGGAGATCCTGTTCAGATGACCCTAGTCTCACTAGGAGACAGTGAGATGGTCCCTACCAACTACCTGCCCTCTAACACTAAAAAATATGGGCAGGTGGTTACCATCAATGGTAAGAAAGCTGAGGCTCTTAGAGACACAGGAGCCAGTGTGACTGCAGTGAGGCATCACCTGGTGTCTCAAGAGCAGGTTGTACCCCATGCCTACTGTAGGGTTATCAATGCTGATAATTCAGAGAGTCAGTGTCCGATGGCTCAAGTTCCCTTCGAGTGGGGGGGGGTCTCTGGTACTCTGCAGGTCTGTGTGAGGAACGCCATGCCTGTTGACTGTTTGCTAGGGAATGACTTGGAGGACTCCCCTTGGGAAAAGGTGGAGAAAACGACTCACCTGAAGATGGTGGGTCTACCTGACTGGGCGTGCGTGACCACCCGGTCAATGGCAGCCAGTAGGGGTGATCAAGAAGTCCTGGGACCTGAAGGAGAGGCCCAGGAACCGGCCTTAGGGAGAAGGCGCAGGGGGCGCGGGAAACCGGCCCCTCCTGTTCCCACGGTCCAGGAGGAAGCAGACCTTGAGGGGGATGCCCTGGAGCCTACAGGGGAACAGATTGCTGAACTGGGGGACCTGCCTGAGCTGACCCATTGGCAGCAAGAAGGAGGCCCCTCCAGGGAGGAATTCTGCAAGGAGCAGAAAGAATGCCCTTCTCTCGTGGGTATGCGGCAGCAGGCTGCAGACCAGGCCAATGGTGTTCAGGCCAAAACACATTATGTGTACTGGGAGAATGACCTCCTGTATTCCGAGCCTAAGACTGCTGAACCTGGGTCAGCCCGTGTGCTGGTGGTACCCCAGAAGTTCAGAGCCTTCCTACTGGGACTGGCTCATGATGTGCCGTTAGCAGGACATTTGGGGATGGACAAGACCTATGACAGGCTTGTCACCCACTTTTACTGGCCCCAAATGCACAAGAGCTCAGATGCTCATTGTAGGACCTGTCCAACTTGCCAGGCAAGTGGGAAGAGTGGAGGGAAGAACAAGGCTCCACTCCAACCATTCCCTGTGGTCAGTACTCCATTCCAACGAGTGGGTATTGACATTGTTGGGCCTCTGGACCCCAAGACAGCCATGGGCAACAGGTTCATCCTGGTCTTGGTGGATCATGCCACCCGGTACCCTGAAGCCATCCCTCTGAGGACAGTGACGGCCCCCGTGGTGGGGCGTGCACTAATGGGAATTTTCTCCAGAGTGGGGTTCCCTCTAGAGGTGGTGAGCGACAGAGGGACCAACTTCATATCCAAGTATATGAAGTCCCTTTGGCAAGAGTGTGGTGTGACCTACAAGTTCACCACACCTTACCATCCCCAAGGAAATGGGTTGGTTGAAAGATTCAACCGAACCCTAAAGGGCATGATCATGGGCCTGGAAGGTCCAATGAGGCGTAAGTGGGACGTCCTCTTACCATGCCTGCTCTTTGCATACCGCGAGGTGCCACAGAAGTCTCTAGGGTTCAGCCCCTTTGAGCTGCTGTATGGTCACCCCGTGAGAGGACCACTGAGTTTGGTAAAGGAAGGCTGGGAGCAATCTCCCAGGAAACCTCCCCAGAATGTATATAGCTACATGCTGGCCTTCAGAAACCAAACCAGGCGCTTCAGACAACTTGCTGAGGCAAATCTGGAAGCTAGCCAGGAGGAGATGAAGCGGTGGTACGACCAGAATGCCACTCTGGTAGAGCTTCAGCCTGGACAAGAGGTGTATGTCTTGGCCCCAGTGGAACCCTGTGCACTTCAGGATAAGTGGACAGGCCCTTTTGAGGTTGTGGAGCGCAAGAGCTCAGTGACATACTTGGTGGACATGAAGACGCCCAGGAATCCTTTAAGGGTCTTACATGTCAACCGCCTCAAGCCCCACTTGAGAAGGTCCGAAGTGGGCATGCTGTTGGCCACTGATGATGGAATGGAAGAGGAGTCTGAGCCTCTTCCTGACCTCTTAGTGGCCTGTGAGAAAGATGGGTCAGTGGATGGAGTTAACCTCTCACCCACCCTGACCCCTGAGCAACAGGAAGACTGCCGCCAGTTGCTGGGGCAGTTTCCAGACCTGTTCTCCCTGGTTCCTAGTGTCACAGACTGGTGCGTCCATGATGTGGACACAGGAGACAGCTTACCTGTGAAGCATAAGGCTTACAGGGTAACTGACAGGGTCCGGGCCTGCATCAAGGAGGAGGTCTCCAAGATGCTTGCTCTTAGGGTGGTTGAGTCTTCCAGCAGTCCTTGGTCCAGCCCCGTGGTCTTGGTCCCAAAGGCTGCTGCGCCGGGAGCCACACCTGAACTCCGGTTCTGTGTGGACTACAGAGGACTCAATTCAGTCACCAAGACTGACGCGCACCCTATCCCCAGAGCTGACGAGCTCATTGATCGGCTAGGGGCTGCCCGGTTCCTCAGCACGTTTGATTTAACGTCTGGGTACTGGCAGATCGCCTTGACCGATGGGGCAAAGGAGAGGTCCGCATTCTCCACACCAGATGGGCATTTCCAGTTCCGGGTTATGCCATTTGGGATGAAGAATGCCCCTGCCACCTTTCAGAGGTTGGTCAACCAGGTGTTGGTTGGGCTGGATGAGTTCAGTGCCGCCTACCTGGATGACATCGCAGTGTTCAGTGGCACCTGGCCAGAACACCTGCGGCACCTCTGGGAAGTGTTGATGGCCCTGCGCAAGGCAGGCCTCACAATCAAGGCGAGCAAGTGCCAGATTGGGCAGGGTTCCGTGGTGTACTTGGGACACCAAGTGGGGAGTGGCAAGGTGGCACCCTTGCAACCCAAAATTGAGACCATCCTGGCTTGGGAACCCCCCAAGACCCAGACTGCAGTGAGAGCCTTCCTGGGGCTCACTGGGTATTACAGGAGGTTTGTCAAGGGCTATGGCACTATTGTGACCCCCTTGACAGAGCTGACTTCTAAGAAGCAGCCCAGGAATGTGATTTGGACTGACACCTGTCAGAAGGCTTTTGACACCCTGAAGACTGCCATGTGCACGGCACCCGTGCTCCTGGCTCCTGATTTCTCCAAGGAATTCATAGTGCAAACAGACGCTTCAGAGCATGGTGTAGGGGCTGTTCTCTCACAGATGACTGAGGAGGGCTGGGACCACCCTGTAGCCTTCATCAGTAGGAGGTTACTTCCCCGGGAAAGTAGGTGGAGTGCAATAGAGCGTGAAGCATTTGCTGTGGTCTGGGCACTGAAGAAGCTAAGACCCTACTTGTTTGGGTCTCACTTCCGGGTTCAGACAGACCACAGGCCCCTCAGATGGTTGATGCAAATGAGGGGTGAGAACCCAAAACTGTTGAGGTGGTCCATCTCCCTACAGGGTATGGACTTTACGGTGGAACACCGCCCTGGCACAGATCACGCCAACGCTGACGGTCTGTCCAGGTTTTTCCGCCTTAGTGATGTGGAACTCCCTGGGGAAGGGTAGTTCCCCCCACATTTCAGCTGGAGGGGACACGTGTTAGACCTGGCACCTTGGCGTGAGTTTCCCTTCCACTTTTTGCTGTTGTGCCTCAGATGTTTTTGCTGGTGTCCGCGACTCAGGGCACTGCGCCACGGCCAACCCGTGCCGCAGTGCAAGTGCTCCCTACTGTAAAGTGTACATGTGATTGATATACCTGATTGGTTCATTGGATTTACTGTCAGTCCCCAGTAAAGTGCACCAGGCGTGCCAGGGCTTGTGAATGCCAATACTGCTAGTGGGCCTGCAGCGCTGGTTGCGCCACCCACAGAAGCAGCCTAAAAATGTGTCTAGGGTCTGCCATTGCAGAACCTGCGTGCAGTCTGGTACTGTCACCCTGGCTGGGCAAGTGCACACACTTGCCAGCCCCTAAACCTTCCCTTAACTTCATATTAGTCACCCCTATGGTAGGCCTGAGGGCAGGGTGCATTGTAAGTGTAAGGTAGAACATGCCCTGATGTGTGTGGCATGTTCTAATAGTGAATTACTGCCAAATTCGTTTATCACTATTGTAAGGCTACCAGTTCCCTTCTAGGCCAGATGGGCTGCTGGAATTATTACACTCTATAATCCCAGCAGGCTCAGGGAACATGGTAGAAATTCATGTTTAGTATGCCTGAACTCAGAATAATAAAATACTTCTTTTAGTAAAGTTTATTTTAATATCCTGTGTTTGCAAATGCTACTTTTAGAAAGTTAGCATTTGCTTGCCTAACCATTTCAGCCCGCCTCTGCTTGGATGTGGATCTGACTGTCTGGTGTGTGTGAGTGACAGGGCTGGGAGTTGACAGGTAGTGATTAGCAGGAGGACCCCTTAATGGGTGGTGGGAGTTTCCCCTGAAGGATGCATCAGGCTGTGCTCTGCCTCCACAATGCTGGCTCCGCCCTCCTGGGGAGCGACTGATGACTCAGCCTGCACCTGGCCCAGGAAGGACCGAAGCTTGTCAACAAAGTACTCAGGCCACTCCTGCCCTCTCAATGCCGGCTCCGCCCCCCTGGGGAGCGGCTGATGTGCCTGCCCTCACACTGAATACAGAAGTCATAAGTACCCACAACAAGTACTCAGAGACTGAAGCAGTTATGCAGAGGCCCCCCTGGCCAGTGAGAACAAAAGAAACTGTGTATAAAAGTAGGAGCCCTGCTCCTTGTAAATTAGAATCCTGTTTCACCACGAAGGACCTCTGCCCGACTAGAAGGAGAAGAGACGCTGGGAGAACTGGCCTGCTGCTTGCCTTGCTGAGAAAGGAGAGGAAAAGACTTGATGAGAAAAGACTTTGCTGCTTTGTGCTTAAACATTCTCCAAGGGCTTGACTGAGCTTGCCCCCTGACCTGAGCCACAGGACCATCTGGCTCAACCTGCCTCTGCTCGTCTGCCGGTAATTAACCGGGATATCTACTACTGCCGGAGCTGTGACTTTGGTGCCCCCCAGCCCCTCTCTGAGGCCGTGACCGACTGTGTCTCCTCGTCCCCGCCGAGGAAGAGCTCCGCTCCGTTGAGCCGCTCTCCCCCCGCTGAGGAGATCGCTGTGTTGACCGCCTGGAAGGCTCACTGCTGTGGTGCCCCCCCAGCCCCTCCCTGAAGCCGTGACCGACTGTGTCTCCTCGTCCCCGCCGAGGAAGAGCTCCGCTCCGTTGAGCCGCTCTCCCCCCGCTGAGGAGATCGCTGTGTTGACCGCCTAAGAGGGCCCGCTGCTGTGCCCACCCTCCCGCCAGAAATCCCCACCGGACGCAAACAGACCCAGGGGACAGACCTCCGACCTGGACGGACGCCTCGGGTGCCAGCCCCGCTCTGCCTGAGCCGCTGGGCACCTCGCCTTTGTCCCCGGAGGAAAGCCGCCACCGAGACCGTCAACGGGCTCGGGGCCCGCAACGTTTGTTTCTACCCTTGATTTTGGGGTTGCCAGCCTGCCTTCAAGGGCCCAGGAATTGTGAATATCACCCGCGGTGCGAGCCGCCCCTGTTCCGCTGACTCGCGCCGCTCTGTGTGCCTGCCTGCAGCTCCGCGCTGAGAAGAGCGCTCCAGCCCCTCCCGCTGGAATCCTTTAGCTGTCGGGGAGACGAGGCTGCAACCAGAGCCCCTGACCGAGTGACTGGGGCTGCGCTGGGTCCGTGGGCCTCCCCTCCACCTGGACAGCTCTGAGGTCGGTGTTTCCCCCCCGAGGGGGTCCCGCAGACCAGGAGGGCCATCAGCTGTCAGAGACCCGGCCGGGCCGATCGCGTCTCACGCGGGAAGCGTGAGACTTGGCAGGGCGTCGGGATTTCACCCGTCTAAAGCGCACCCGAGTGCAGAAACAAACAAAGAATCAAGAGAACATTGTGGAATACAACTTAAGAGAAGAACAGTGCATTTTTGAACTATAACTAAAAGAGAGCTTGCCTATTTACAACCTGTGGGCATACAGAACCGTTATTTGATCTTGTGATAAGTCTGACCTAAGAGATATATATATCTTACATAAAGAAGCGTATTTTTATATACTCACAGCCTGGTGTCCATTTGTGGGGGGATTGGTACAGTTTACTGTGTGTGTGTCTACAAATGCTTAACTGACTAACGCCTGGAGAATCGCCTTGGCTGCTCACGCCACGCACCTAGAGGGTGAGCAAGGGTAATTCTGAAGGGTCATCCTTTGCCCTGACTTAGAGGAGAGGGTCCCTGCTTGTCACAAGTACCTACTTGCGCCAACCAGAGACCCCCAATTCTAACACATCCGCATTCTACTCAACGAAATATAAAGACTACACAATTTAAACAAGTAAGTATATGTGTACAGTTCTAAAAGGCACAAAAATACTATAACTATTTTCTAAAAACCATTTCTTGTTTATTCTATCTTCCTTACAGATATTCTAAACACATCCTACATCTACTAGACTAAAGGCAAAGACTACACAATTTAAAAAAGTAAGTATATGTGTAAAATTCCTCAAAGGCCCTAAAAAGTTAAAGCTATATTCTAAACACCATTTGTTTTTTCTTCTATCTTCTCTACAGATATTCAGAAAACATCCTACATCTCCTCTACCTTAAGCTAACACTACAGAATTAAAACAAGTAAGTATATTTATTAACTTCCTCAAAGTCCCAAAACTTATAAATCTATGTACTAATAATCATTTCTTGTCTATTATATCTTCTCTACAGATAATCACATTACATCCTTCATCTACTCCACCAAAGACAAACAGTGATCAATTTTAAAAAGTAAGTATCGCTAATAATGTCCTAAAATTGCCTAAAATGCTAAATATAATACTGCTTTCTCCAAAAAAACAAATAGAAACATTTTTTAAAAATGGCTTATAATTTTTTACTTTGCCTACCAACAGGAAAACAAGAAGAACATACTAGAAATAAATTGAACATAACAGTTTCAGAATTTTTCAACACCAGATTTACTAACTGTAAGTATAAACAGTGAAATATAAATGTGTAAAACACTACCAATAATATTTTACATTTAAACATGTTTCTTTCTAATCTTTCCTAGAACAATTAATACAAAATGACAGAAGGTGCAGAATTTGTTATGTCACAGAAAAATAAATTGTTGTTATGTTATATGGGGTATGTTTATAATCAAGAAAGACAAACAGGAAGAAAAGTATTCTGGAAATGTACCAAATACTATTCTAACAAATGCTATGGTAGGGCTACTACTGAAGACACAAATGTATTATCTACCAGAGAACATAATCACCCCCCCAATGTCACAGAGATAGAGATAAGGGATGCTTTAGAAACTATAAAAACAGCTAGCACAGGGAGTGACAAACCTACCACACAAATCCTAAAAGAAGAACTGTTAAAAATTCCTGCCCATGCTTCAGGGCAGCTACCCTCAATTGACTCCCTTAAACGCACAATAGCACGCACTAAAAGATTAACTACTACTACTCAACCTAACCCTACATCTTTTGAAGAAATAATAATTTCCCCAGAAATGAGCGTTACACACAGTAATGATAATTTTTTACTTTTTGACAACGAAAGCCCCACCAACAGAATTATCATGTTTGCAACAGCAACAAATTTACGAAAAATCCAACAATGCGACCAATGGATGATGGATGGGACTTTTAAACCATGTCCCAAACCATTTTATCAACTTTATACCATTCATGGATTATATCATCACTACAATATCCCTTTCATTTACTGTTTGTTACCTAACAAACAACAAAATACATATATAGAATTATTAAATGTTATCAAAAATGAAATCAATAATTATTTTCCCCCAAAAATAATTATTGATTTTGAAATTGCTATGATCAATAGCATTTTGAAAACATTTCCCCACACAGCTATCCAAGGTTGCTACTATCACTTTAACCAAAGTATATGGAGACATCTCCAAAAATCAACGTTAAGCATTCAATACTCAACTGATAGCAACTTTGCATATCAAGTTAAAAAATTAATAGCACTAGCCTATGTTCCAGTTACTGATGTAGCGGAACACTATGACTTACTTATTAACAGCACATACTACAAAAAGTATGAAGACAAACTAGCCCCACTACTGGACTATTTTGAGGATACTTGGGTGGGAAGGTTACATAGATCTGGGCACCGACGCCAACCTAAATTCCACATACCTTGGTGGAATGTATATCTAAGTACATTAAACCAAGAGGCAAAAACAAATAACAGTGTGGAAGGATGGCACAATGCATTCCAAGCTACCACTAACAGAGCCAAACCCACCTTCCTAAATCTAATACAATATTTAAAAAAACAACAAAGCTACCAAGAACTAAGGATAGAACAATCTGTTACACAAATTGGCCCTAAACTAACAAAACAAACAAAACAAATGTTCAGACTCCTGCAAAGCCAAGTGACTCTATATCCTTCAACCAGAGGTTTAGAATACCTATCACTGATAGCTAAAAGCCTACTATAATGTATCATACCAAAACTAACAAACACTTCTGATAATTTCATAAATTGTGCAATCAATAACAATTTTCATTTAATCATAAATAATACGGTAAACACACATTACAACGCATTTTTTACAACGCACTACCATTACAACGGAACTTTTACAACGCAAATACCATTACCACGCATTTATTTACAACGCATGTTTTTACAACGCAGGTACTTTTACAACGCATACCATTACAACGTAAGTATTGGTAAGTATATAATTATATTTAAAATGTTATATGTTAGGTTTTTTTTAAAGGGGTATTTTTAGGGTTTAGGGTCAGTTTTGGGTTTTTGGGTAAAGGGGTATTTTTAGGGTTTAGGGTCAGTTTTGGGTTTTTGGGTAAAGGGGTATTTTTAGGGTTCAGGGTCAGTTTTAGGTTTTTGGGTAAAGGGGTATTTTTAGGGTTCAGGGTCAGTTATGGGTTTTTGGGTAATGGGGTATTTTTAGGGTTCAGGGTCAGTTTTGGGTTTTTGGGTAAAGGGGTATTTTTAGGGTTCAGGGTCAGTTTTCAGTTTTTGGGTAAAGGGGTATTTTTAGGGTTCAGGGTCAGTTTTCAGTTTTTGGGTAAAGGGGTATTTTTAGGGTTCAGGGTCAGTTTTCAATTTTTTGGTAAAGGGGTATTTTTAGGGTTCAGGGTCAGTTTTCAGTTTTTGGGTAAAGGGGTATTTTTAGGGTTCAGGGTCAGTTTTCAGTTTTTGGGTAAAGGGGTATTTTTAGGGTTCAGGGTCAGTTTTCAGTTTTTGGGTAAAGGGGTATTTTTAGGGTTTAGGGTCAGTTTTCAGTTTTTGGGTAAAGGGGTATTTTTAGGGTTTAGGGTCAGTTTTGGGTTTTTGGGTAAAGGGGTATTTTTAGGGTTTAGGGTCAGTTTTGGGTTTTTGGGTAAAGGGGTATTTTTAGGGTTCAGGGTCAGTTTTGGGTTTTTGGGTAAAGGGGTATTTTTAGGGTTCAGGGTCAGTTTTGGGTTTTTGGATAAAGGGGTACAGGGTAAAAATAAAATAAAATTAAATTTAAATTAAATTAATTAAATGAAATTAAATTAAATTAAATTAAATACAATTACATTACATTATATTAATTTTAAATAATATACAATTAAAAAAAAAATATATACTTACCAATACTTACGTTGTAATGGTATGCGTTGTAAAGGTACCTGCGTTGTAAAAAAATGCGTTGTAAATACATGCGTGGTAATAGTATTGGCGTTGTAAAAGTCCCGTTGTAACGGTATGCGTTGTAAAAACATGCGTTTTAACGTCATATATCCTAAATAATACACATTTGTTAAATAAATTTGTTAAATTATAAAAAGTTTTATTTAACAAATATGCAATATTTATAATATTAAACATTGCAATGACATTTAAATCGACATTTCCCACCCAAATAAAATAAATGTGAAAAAGTTACAATTTATGTAGCAGAAGAAGAGGTCATCCAGCCACGTATAATCCATACAATACCTTACAATCCAGTACAAATCCAATTCCGGAAACCCTCAAAAACCCGAAAATAATAAAAAAATTGTGAAAAACGCTCCAGGAAATCCCGATAATACAAGTGTGGACACTTTATTATTTAAAGTGATATACACACACCTTGTAAAAATTAACTTACGCATATTCTTCTCCCAATGCAATGCGACACCCTACAAATATCCCGAAAATTAGTAAAAGATTTAAAAAATCGCTCCAGTAAACGTGGAGTAAACAAAGTGTGTAAAAATCATTTAAAAATGAACATACACACACTTAGTTAAAAAAAGCACTATGTTATCGTAATTCATTCCAAATCAACAACCATAAAAACCCGAAAAATCGTGTAAAAGATTAAAAATCGCTCCAGGAAATCACGAAAAAAGGAGATAGATGTTAAAATATTACATTAATTTGTAATACAATCTTATCTCCCAAAAAAAACCCGTATCCTTCCATGGAATAATACTGCGAAGTTCCGGTACCTGTAAAAAAACATACATTAGGTAACCCACCCACACAAACACCCAAAGATTCCAAAATACACATTACAATTTATGTAAAACATGTTCAAACACATATCCTAAGCATAAAAAGCACTAGGCCTCTAACATACACGACGCCTCGGTAAATACGAAGTTTCACCTAAAACATACCAAAACGACGACTACACACATACAATAACTCTAAAAACGTCGAATATAGTCTCAAACACTACTACTCTCTACGAAATATTAGTTAAAATTCCCCTTACCTTTCTCAACGCGAAGCAGCTTCCAACCGCGCTCTTCTCCAGTCCTGAATGAAGCAAAATAACCTTACGTGGTCAAAAAGTAGTCCCCTTAAAGTATATTAGAAAGGTAAAAATAATAAATACAATGTTCTAATAAGAAATAAAATACATACACAAACTTATAATTTCTAATAAAAATGTGTAACACTAATGACCATTTATTCAGTTTAGATATCCGTTTTTAATTAATATTAAATAATATTTATAAAATATTATTTAATATTAATATTACTTAAAATATATAAACTTTATAATACATATCTTTTAAATGTTTAATGTTAAATATTTATTATAAAACAAAATTCCTTTATTAAAGTAAATGTAGCAATTTATTTCATTTGTAAATTAATAGTATAAATAAATAATTATTGTTATTTAATTATATTAATAATATAATTTAAATACATCATTGGAAATAAATACTATGACAACTCTAAAATTGAATTACTATTTTCAGAATGTATATATTTATTTTGTAACAAATGTTATAATTATTGTAAAATTGTAAATTAATTTTAATAATTAATATAATATATTAATTATTATTATTAATTATCCCAACAATGTATGTAAATTAAAAACATTTATTTTTAAACATTATATCCAACTAAGTCATTGTTTTAATATTTCATATAGTATTGGGAATAATGTTTTTCTCCTAAATATTTGTATATATATAACAAGAATAAAAAAATGTTTATTGTTTATTAAAAACATTGTATGTAATATCTATCAAAGTATTTTACAATGTTTTTTGTATAATATCTTTAAAACATATATTGACTATTGTATTTTTTTTATAATAATCTATATATCAAACATGTATATTTAATAATATTAATATATAATATATTAACATTATTAAATTAATAATAAACAGTCTGTGAATAAAAATGATTATAATTTGTTCTCAATATTACAATTTGTCACCCAAATATAAATATGTTACAAATTATTATGTTTTGTATAAATACAGTACAAAAGATATGTATAAAAAATGTACATTTATAAATTACAATAAATGTAAATGAACACATCCTTTTTTCCTAACTACTTATATAGAATATTAATTGTTTTGACTATTGTACTGTACATGTTATAAAAACAAATTGACAATAAAATTATTAAAAACATCCATGTGTACTTATTTTCCTAAGATTATAACACAGTCATGTAAATTTTTCTGTGAGGGTGCTGAACACTGACCAATTATATTTTACTATTCATAGTCCAGTCAGACAAATATCAGGGAAGGTGCTGAACACTGACCAATTATAATTTACTATTCCAACTCCAGTCAGACAAATATCAGGGAAGGTGCTGGACACTGACCAATTATAATAGATGTATTGCGTTACAACGCATACTTTTACAACGCATACCTTTACAACAAAATATTTCGAAGACAAAAACCATTACAACGCATGTAATTGAAATTAATATAATTTAATTTAATGTAATGTAATTAAATTTAATCAAAATTATTTAATATAATTTAGATGTAATTTAATGTCATTTTTACCCTGTTCCCATAACCCAAAACCCCAAAACTAACCTTGCCTGAACCCTAAAAATACCCCTTTAGCCAAAAACCCAAAACTGACCCTGAACCCTTAAAATACCCCTTTAGCCAAAAACAAAAAACTGACCCTGAACCCTAAAAATAGCCCTTTACCCAAAAACTAAAAACTGACCCTGAACCCTACAAATACCCCTTTACCCAAAAACTGAAAACTGACCCAGAACCCTAAAAATATCAATTTACCCAAAAACTGAAAACTGACCCTGACCCCTAAAAATACCCCTTTACCCAAAAACTAAAAACTGACCCTGACCCCTAAAAATACCCCTTTACCCAAAAACTGAAAACTGACCCTGAACCCTAAAAATATCCCTTTATCCAAAAACTGAAAACTGACCCTGACCCCTAAAAATACCCTTTACCCAAAAACTAAAAACTGACCCTGACCCCTAAAAATACCCCTTTACCCAAAAACTGAAAACTGACCCTGAACCCTAAAAATATCCCTTTACCCAAAAACTGAAAACTGACCCTGACCCCTAAAAATACCCCTTTACCCAAAAACTAAAAACTGACCCTGAACCCTATAAATACCCCTTTACCCAAAAACTGAAAACTGACCCTGAACCCTAAAAATATCCCTTTCCCCAAAAACTGAAAACTGACCCTGAACTCTAAAAATACCCCTTTACCCAAAAACGAAAAACTGACCCAGAACCCTAAAAATACTCCTTTACCCAAAAACAGAAAACTGACACTGAACCCTAAAAATACCCCTTTACCCAAAAACTAAAAACTGACCCTGAACCCTAAAAATACCCCTTTAGCCAAAAACAGAAAACTGACCCTGAACACTAAAAATACCCCTTTACCCAAAAACTACAAACTGACACTGAAACCTAAAAATACCCCTTTACCCAAAAACTGAAAACTGACCCTGACCCCTAAAAATACCCCTTTACCCAAAAACTGACCCTGAACCCTAAAAATATCCCTTTACCCAAAAACTGAAAACTGACCCTGACCCCTAAAAATACCCTTTACCCAAAAACTAAAAACTGAACCTGACCCCTAAAAATACCCCTTTACCCAAAAACTGAAAACGGACCCTGAACCCAAAAAATACCCCTTTACCCAAAAACTAAAAACTAACCCTGAACCCTAAAAATACCCCTTTACCCAAAAACCCCAAACTGACCCAGAACCCTAAAAATACCCCTTAAAAAACCCAAACATATTACATTTAAAATAGAATTATATACTTACCAATACTTAAGTTGTAATGTTATGCGTTGTAAAGGTACCTACGTAGTAAAAACATGCGTTGTAAATACATGCGTTGTAATTGTTTTTGTGTAGTAAAATTTTTGTTGTAATGGTAGTACGTTGTAAAAGTTGCGTTGTAAAGCTTGTTTCCCATTGTAATTAACTATTCAAACTCCAGTCAAACAAATATCAGGGAAGGTGCTGGACACTGACCAATTATAATTTACTATTCCAACTCCAGTCAGACATATATCAGAGTAGGTGTTGGACACTGATTCTAAATAAATGTGTCCACATATTTGTGATTTACACTATATATAATATATTTGATCATTTAGTATTTTTAATATACAAATTTTATTTTTTGATAATGAATTATTGTAAAAATATTACTTGTAATTAATAATTTTATTCTAAATGTTTAAAATTTCTGTGCAAAAGATTATATTTAATAACATATTTTGATAATTTTTTTCCACATATTAAATTATATATATTGTGTTATAAAAGAATATTTATGTTATTTTCAGATATATTTTATGTGTATTTTTATCCGTATACATTTTTTATAATCTTTTTTTTAAAGTATCAATATATTGTTCTAAAATTACATAAATTTAAGTATTTCTTACATATTTTATGATATTAATTATGTTTTTTTTTCTTATTTTATGTGCAAAAATTAGTAGAAATTAATATTTGATACATTTATAAATAATAAAAATTAATTAATAAATGTATTTTATAATATTTGAAAAAAAATTAATACATTTTTATAAATATTTTATAGTAATTGTTAAAACTATTAATACATATTTATAAATATTACAATATTTTATAGTATTTGATAAAATTATTAATAATATTTTGAAAATATTAAAATATATATATATTACAAATTAAAAAAAAAATTGTAATTTTTAATTAGTTATTTAACATATATTATCCCAAAATTTTATTTTTTCCTATAATTTTAAATATTTTTATATAAAAAATTTTATTTAAAAAAAATATTTTATGTAAAAAAAAAATTATTTATAAACTTATTTTAATTTTATTTTATAATACATTTATAGATTTTTACACTTTTTATTACATATTTTTAAATTACTCCCCACCCTTATCCCCTATTAACCCAACATCCCGCTCTTAAACATTAACATTATATTCTATATTTATATAAATATATATATAGGATTTTTTTAAAATAATTATTTATATATTTTGTAAATTTTTTCCAATTTTTGAGTAGATTTTTGTTATTTTTTTTAAATAAAAAAATATTTTTTGTATACAAAAATTTATTAAATAGATTATTAAAAAATATACAAATATTTTATAGATTTTTACACTTTTTATAACATATTTTTAAATTACTCCCCACCCTTATCTTGATGTTATAGCGAGCACATTCACTTCCCTCGATGTCCAATTTAGTGAACAGGCATGAGTATTGAGTTTTAGCCATCACCGCAATACCTCCACCCCTAGATTGCCTATTCAGCAGGTGGGTAGAATATCCTGCTGGAGTGGCTAAGTTGATGACAGAGTTCATGTCCTCTTGCAACCGGGTCTCCGTGAGGAACAAGATGTCTAAAGAGTATTTCTTGAGTAAATCATGAACTTCCATGTGGTGTTTTGCCAAAGATCTAATATTAAGCTGTGCTACCAGAATTTGTTGTTGAGGGCAGGTGGTCGTCAGAGACGGAAGTGTCATAGGTTTAGGGAGGGTATGTCCACAGGTACGTTTTGAGCAGCTCCTCAGATGTTGTATGGATATCCTTGCACATGAGGCTGCTGACATATTAAGACCCAATAGAACATCCCTAGTATAGATGATACTATCCCTCCCCACCCGGCCAGGATCCCTGGCGAGAGGCGACGTACTGGTGCGGACGGGTGCAGACGGGCTTGTCTTGGGCACGTCTTCGGCGCGTTGAGAGCACGCCCACTGCGCGCGTCCGCTGTGGGCATGGGAGGACATCCTTATTAGCTGCTAAGGGCCAGTCTGACTGGTGCAGGATGCACAGCGGAAGTCTAGTCACTTCCGGTGTGTTCCTGTGCTCGACTTCCCTCCACAACAAACTGACCAAGTCAGCGGTGGACCGGGGAAGCGATGGTGAGTGATTTAAAAAATATAGGCAAGTAAAACCTACAAGTTTAAAAAATTACAGATGCCACACTGCTTGGTCACAAAAAATACAATCAAAGCGCTGCGCGCGTCTCCTTACTCTCATTCAGCTTGGAGAGCGGGCTTCTGCTGCTTTATATAGTGCCGGGCCCCTGACTGGTGCAGGGTGCACAGCGGAAGTCTAGTCACTTCCAGTGTGTTCCTGTGCTCGACTTCTCTCCACAACAAACTGACCAAGTCAGCGGTGGACTGGGGAAGCGATGATGAGTGATTAAAAAAATATCGGCAAGTGAAACATACAAGTTAAAAAAAATTACAGATGCCACACTGCTTGGTCACAAAAATACAATCAAAGCGCTGCACGCGTCTCCTTACTCTCATTCTGTGCATAATGCACAGTGCTATACGAATTCCAATTCATATGTACAACAGTTGGCTTGAAATCAGTTCCTATGCAAAATAAAATGGCATTATCCCCATGTATATAAATAAAGCGTCTCTGCAGAGAATCTAAAAGACTGGAAAGGTTGTGTAATGCTGACTGAGAAAACACATCCATATAGGAGCCGTTAATGTGGCTATTTTCTCTGTGGGGCTTCGGTTGGCATTTACAGTACAGCTCAGAGCCTGCTGAGTCCTACTGCAAGTGCAATAACCGGTCCAGGTAGGACTCTTCAGAAAAACTCCCATCAGTCAGTATTCTGCTTTCCCAGCAACTTTTCTGCTGGAAAACACAGGCCGTTTATAAACAAAATACATTCACGCAATTAAAAATCAATTTAGAAAGCCGCATTTTTACAGGGTCTCTTGTAAATGTGCACGTTCTGCCGAGTATTTTGGATAATAGGATGCTGCTAATTAAATACTTCGTTTCTGCTCCAGTAAGTCAATTTGCAGGGCCGGTTTCCCAGCGCATTGTTGTTGATAATGATTTTGCAAATTGTTAAAATCGTGTAAAAAATAGAGACGCTATAAAACTGATGTGCATTCGGGCATCTTTAAGTACAGTAACTATATTTAACACACAATGGACGGTAGTTGACATTGTCTAGATAATGGGTCAGAAAGCATACATTTTAATTTGTCGAAATGCGCTGACCAAGATAGCATTTGCACAACCCACATAAGATATGGTATTAGGAAAAATATGTTTTTGTTTTTTTTTAGAAACCGATGTGGAAGTGAGCATTCTGTATAATAAGAAGGTGCAGAAAAAACGTGTAAAAAGCTCTGTTCGTTTTGTTCCAGAAGAAAGAGTCAACGCGTTGTGGCAATGCGGTGAGGGAAGATTTCCACCAGAAACTAAGGGGCAGATTTACAATAACTGGCGCATCCCTGCATATCAGCAGTGATGCGCCAGTTATTGTGCGTCAGGGCTCCGTCACCGTGGATGCGCCGCATTTACAAAGCGGCGCACCCTGGGGCAAAAACTGCACAGATGCGTCACGCATCTGTGCCGTAAGAGCGGCGCATTGCTGGAGTTTCGTCGCAAGCACGACGCAGCTCCAGCAATGCTCTGGGGGGCCCTATCTCCACAATGCTGCGTCAATCCTAACGTCTGCTTCAAGCAGGCGCAGGGATTTGACGCAGCATGGGCTCAAAAGTGACTGAGTGAAATCTTGTAGATTCACTCAGCCACTTTTGGGAGGCGTTCCAGCGCTGGAACGCTCCCCCCCCTCCCCCTGCGCAGGAACGCCTCCTTCTGGCGCAGGGCTTTACAACGTGACGCATCTCCCAGATGCGTCACGTTGTAAGTACCCCACACCATGGCGCATCGTTTGCGCCGCCGCTGTGTCACAAAAGTGACGCAACGGTGACGTAAAAGAGGTGCAGGGGGCTTGTAAATCTACCTCTATCTCCCTGCTTAACAATGCGCCTGCTTCCTAAGATTCAAGGGGTTCAGGGGGAGATAAAAGAATAAGATATTGTTGCAACTCTTGCTTCGCAGGGCAGGTAATGCTTGACCTCATGTGATCAGCAGAAAAAGAGCTTTAAGACTCCCGACTGGAGGGTCTCTGACCCCGCCCAAATGTTGATGGTCTTGAGTACAGATTTTGATTGCTCGGCAGCTGTGTGCTTCCGAAGATTGATTGTATTGCACTTTTTGGTTTGTGGTTAAGATTTTTCTCCTTACAGCTGGACTGAGTTGGTTCTGATGACAAGTCAATGATCAACGTGAAAGGCCTGATCTGATTTCATGAAAGGTTACACTAAGGCAGTAGGTGGAACGTCATTGTGATAAGAGTATGTCAAAGTTAATAGTCCTTTAAAAGTGAGTTGCTTTTACACTGGTAAAGGTGGTAGACAGATATTGTGTAGCATGGATTCTATGTCCAAGCACGTACCCAGTCTGATACTACATCCCCTCCTAAAGCAATGCTAATCAAGTACCAATAGTCTCTAAATGAATGTTCATATATGTGAGCAGAACTATTCCATAGAATAAAACAACTCCTTCAACATATTTTATATTATTGCATTCTGTTGACAGGAAGTAGTGATTAGACATGAATCCAACTCAGCGATGAACAAAAAAACTGTATTTCCCCATTTCTTTCAGGACAACTCAGCCCTTTGTCAAGGGTTAGTCCTTGTGGAACAGAATAAAAGTCAATACATCTGTTTTATATCATTACACATAATTCAATTAATATAATGAATATTATACATGAACTGGTGAATTCATTAACCGAGCCTTTAAAAACATTACCACATTTCAATCCCCATATGAATCCTATTCTCTTACTGTAGAAAGAAACTCAAAATGTTGCAAAAAAAACATAAGGAGTGGTGCAAATTCTAAAACAAACATGAAAATAAAAACAAATAGTCAAGCCTGTGATCATGGGTGATGATAATAGTTCTGTCTCAGAGTAAATTCTATGCTACCATTTTCGTAAAAAACTCCTAGATGTAGTTGACTTCAGACAGCACACGATGCTATATAAAGAGTAAAACTCATGCAGTTAACATTGGTTACTTCATTTAATTTTTAACCAACATAGCTCTATGTAACTGAAGCAGCACAAGCACTACCCCTTCAATGTTGTTGTCATGCATCTTACATTTTTCTGTGATGGGGAATAGCCCATGCAATTCCCCTTTGTGCCCATGAATGTGAACTGGAACAGCATTTTATCATCAGTTAAAGGAGTTAAGCAATCCTGCACCCGTAAATGAAACTATACATAGTGAAAGATTACAGACCTGTGAAACGCCCTTCCTTCCCTTACTTCAAGAGAAACCTGAAACAACTCCTCCTCAACAAATATTTTAACTCCTAGTTTACGGAACCAGATTAATTATCGACTGATCAGATCTTGACACTCTGTCTTAAGCGGCTGTATAAGTGCTTATGCTGTCTATTAGTTCCTCTCAAACTGTTTCTCTAGTTATTGGTTACTCTACTATCACCGTTCTTGTGTACCATTATATATTGCCTCATATGTTAATTACGTGACTGTTTGACTGTATTCTTTCTCAATCATGTGAAGCGCTCTGACACCTTCGGGTCTAGCTAGTGCTAATTAAAACATATATAATAAAAAAAGCGCCATCTGAGAAGAGTGTAAATGCTGTTGCAATCTGTTGGACTAGGCCCTTTCTGTAGGTTAGTCATCTCTATGTCATCCCCAAAATTTCCTTCACCCTCCTGTCTTCTAAACCCATTTTTGCTGACTTTTAGAACTCTGCACACTTTACCACTTCTAATCCATACTAATATTATAAAGAGAGAGTCCAAACCTTTGAGGCGGGTAATCTCAGTAACCACAGCACCAATCACAACACCCAATACAGCGTTGGAAAGGGCAGTTGCAGCAGAAGGACATAAGCTATGCAGACGGCCACCATATATATATATTTTTTTTTTTGCAGAGTTTTATATAGCGCAAACTTGACCCGAATTGAATCAGGTATCAGAGAGCTTTACATAGCACCAGTTACGTTACATGAGGACACACATTAATTTTTGTTAGGAACTGGGAGATTAAGTGATTTGCCCAGAATCACAGGATGTTTGGCGTCGTTACCAAGACTCGAACCCAGATCCCCAGGTCCGAGGTCAAGCGCCTTAGCCATTAGGCCAACTCCTCTATACATTTAAAAGGTAAAAGAACCGTGCCAGCAAAGTAGTCCCTTGTGGGCGTGTCGGCATTGTGCTATGGGCGTGGGCTGGGGGCGTGACTAATGCTGGGGGCGTGTGGTATGGCCATAACATCGTGGGCTGTGGGCGTGTGCTGGGGGTGTGGCAAACGCTGGGGGCGTGGCAAATGCTGGGGGCGTGTGTCCGCCCTTCATGCCATGTGAGTCATACATACAAGCGCCAATTACATTGCTGCGCAGCATCGAGGGGCACGCTGGGGGCATGAGAAACGCTGGGGGCGTGTGTCCGGCCTTCATGCAATGTGAACGCAATTGCGCCGCATCAAGGGGCATGCTGGGGGCGTGTGCTACATTCGCCTTTCATGCCATGTGGGTGGTACATTAATCAGAAGATCGTCTGCTGTGGCCGTGTGCTGGGGGCGTGACAAACGCGTTCACCTGGAGGCCTGGTAAGTAACGTTACTGCAGCCTCTCCTGCGCGCTGTTACTGAACTCTCTCATTCAACAAAATTACACGCGCGTGCTACCATCAACCAGGGCTCTAGCCGGGCTCAGGCGGCGGATCAGTACACTAATTACACGCACCTGATAACATCAACCAGGGCTGCAGCTGGGCCTCCAGCGGGGCAACACACGCCTGCTAATATCAAACAGGCCTGCATCTGGGCCTCAAGTGGGGGAACACGCAAATGAGCGTGTCTGCAGGGACAATTTCTTCAGCCTCTCCTACTCGCTGTCACTCAACTCTCTCATTAAACGGATTTATCCGCGGCTGATAACTCTCTCATTCAATGACATTACACGCGCTGATGAAGCAAAGCGTCACATATTTTGCGACCTTGCCGAAGTCATGAACCTCGTTTATGTGTAACAAGGTAATAATTGTATGTCTTACTAATGTTTATTTTATGTTTAAACAAGGTTTCCAGAAGCTTGCAAATGTGTTTTACTAAAACGACTTACTCGAGTCATTTAAAATGTCCGCCGCTTGTATTTAGTTACTGCGCATGCGTCAGCCACACTCACGTGTCCTGACGTGTCTGCAGAGTTGGAGGGAAATTTATGCGCATGCGTAATACATAGCTTTGCCAATCATGTGGTACTGCTCGTGCCACTGCTCTTGTGACTGTTGATATGTAGCTAACATTTAAACTGCATAAGTATATTTCCTAGTGATAAGTTGAAAGTACAAACCCAGTGATGTGTTTCCATAATGTTATTTCTATGTATTAATTTGTTCTCGCGTACTTTTCATGTACCGCGGGGAATGGGGGTCTGTCTGTACCGAGAGCCATCTTGGAGGTCCCTTCTGCGCATGATCGCCTTTCCGGGGACCTGACAACTTTGGCTGATGGAACTTAGCCAGCTGGCAGTGATGGGCAAGATGCTCCTGAGAACTGACCTGAAAACCCAGGAAAACGGAGCCAGTTGTCCTAACTCGGCAACAATGTTAATTGTCACTCGTATTTCTGCACAGTTTCTCATGGGAACCCCAATCTTGCTAGGCGGTACCCAGATATGTAAATTAAGCATCCAAATAGTGTGTTATGATTGGTGTGTTACCCAAATCCTATCTTAGGACCAATCCAAATTGAGGGATTCTGACACTTTGCAACATTGGGGGGTGGTACACCGTCCCAAAAGAGTATATCTACCCTGGGTTCACCTAGGGAATTGTCCGACTTGTCTGGTTTAGCTGACCTGTCACTGACCCATCGCACTCAATAGGTGACTGAAGATACAGAGAGCTGCGGAGCACTCTGTCCGAAATTGACCATAGACTAAGGTTTTACTGAACCATAAAGTGCTGGCGAAGCACTTTGCTGGGAGTTCGCTGACCCAATCGGGGTCTTGATCGATAGCTGCAGAGAGGGTGGAGCGCAGGCGTTGCTTCCAAACTGCGGGTGCGGTCTTGTCCTGAGCGGTCCTGTCCTGAGGGTTTGCTGTCCTGTCCTGAGGGTCCTATCCTGATTCCTAATCTGAGGGTATCCTGTCCTGTGCTGGGTGTCCATTCTGCACCTGCTGTCCTTTGAGGGGTATCCTTCCTTGAGGGTTTCCTGTCTTTAACTGACCCGTGGCCAGGGTTTGGTTTCCACACCAGTCTAGGTAAATACTGCTCTAAATTCTTTAAACTTGCACCTTTCTATTTTTCTGTCTTTTGCTTCAATAAAGAGACATCTTGCACAGGTTGATTCTTCCATGCTTTTGCCGCAACTATTGAAACGTAAAGTCATTTGCATATTTCCTTAAATATGTTCTCATGTTACCCTATCTTTTAGAACTCATATTTTGCATTGCATTTTGTCATTTCCTGATATGGTCTAGAACGGCCTTACTTAAACTATCTAAAGAATCTTTGCCCTGAATGCATAGCGTTACCTGTTGCATCTCATATTAGCATTTTCATGATTACCCTGACTTTATTTCTCTATAGTTATGTACTTTTCATTATCTTAGTTATTGATTGCCTTATTCTTGTAAGTTTAATGCTTGATGAAAACGAACTTTAGATAAAGCTTTTAAAACTTCCAGTTGTCCGTGGTCATTTACAACAATATTGAATGTCATTTGAATTTGCATTTGTTGCCTTTCCTTTTACAGCTAGGCCCCTGATCCGTTGAGGTCATAGGTACCCGTGTCGGTGGATGGTAAGTCGGGTACTCTGAGTAATAACGGTAGGGAACACACATAATTGGTAGCAGCCCGTGAAGTCGCCCTGTCAATGAGTAGTGTGAATTGAAAGTATATGGGCCCTGAAGCCGGAAACGGCGGAATCATTGGCTGGGTGACCTCGCGCGCTCTATCAGTTTTCTGGTAGATCAGAGGATGGTTAGGGACTAGCTAAAGGTTAGGTAGGACTAGTTAGACTAGCTAAGTCGGTAGCTGCTACTACATAAATGCTGCTATAAGAGCGGCTGTTCCGAGAGATCTGATCATTCTCTTGTGGATACGCTGTTTTTGAATTTATGAATTGTTGTATTGTTATAATTCTTGTTCTTATATTGTTATATGTATTAATCCATGCATTTGTAAACCGTGTCCGTCAGTGTTGTCCGAACTCCCCGGGGAATTGAAAGGGCAAGTGGTGAATAGAATCCATTGTCCTGAGGTCACAGGCTTAAGGAAAGTTAGGTGCAGGTTAGGATAACCGGGAAGCACTAACTAGGGTTTTCTGAATACATGTGTGAATAAATGATAGTAACAAGGTTCATTGGCAAAATTCCCATAGTGGCGTAACCTAGTAAGGGTCACATCGGAAGAGTAGCAGGTTCCTCGGAGCTTGGTTGTAAGCAGAGGGGTCCGCTGGGAAACCTTAGACTCGGATATATCCCAGAGAAGTGGATGAGTTTAAGGGAATAACAGGTTCACCGATGCTAGAGTGAAGGGTAGGCGGAAGAGATCTACCCGCAGCGTGTGAAAAGTAAATGGAAGTAGTTTACTTGCAGTAAAAGAAATCTTTCTGTCTAGACACTTGAGCACTGTGGCGAATGTGTATTCGTTGTTAAATAACCAAGCACTGAGCACTTTAAAAGGAAAGAAAGTTTCCGTTACCTTGTGAAGGGAGGGAGTCAGCCGCGAAGCGTCTCTGACGTCACTCCGTCCCGCGCTGGGATTGGTAGAAACAGCGGGCGGGTAGCGGGGCTGGAATTGTAAAGGAGGGGTGAAGCGCCGAGGAGTGAGAACTGTCTCACGGAGGGGCCGCGCACCCATTGGCCGAAACTATTTGAACGCGTGCACCCCATTGGTCGCACGGAATTGCAAGGCGCATTCTGATTGGAGGTAACTTTGTAAACAGAATTAAGCGTAGAAATCGTATGCGGCACTCGTATTGTCCAGAGACTAGACCCGATCCGAGAAACCAAGGGTTTGAAAGGGATCAGTGGAAAGCCAATATATACGATATTATGTACGGAGGAAAGAGAAAGATGTCCCTTGTAAATAGGGTAAAGAATTATTTCAAAACAGACAAACCGATTAAATCTAGAGAGGGCGTTATTGTCCCGCCACCGAATACTCCCGCCTCATTCATGATGTTTGACCGAGGGTACAATACGTGTGTGTGGTTGGAGAATTGGGTGAAGTACACAAAAGATGACGGAGTATTGGCTTTTCCGTTAGATGGTACTTTTAATGGCAGAATTTTATTTAATTTGAGAACCCGAATGAATGAATTACATCCCAGACCGAGACTAACGCAGTATGAGGCATTAGAGGAATGGGAGATTGAGGCTTTCGAAAGAGAGAAACCCCGGATGGACAAAGGTCTGACCAAGTGGTACCCCAGGCTGAAACAAGAGAACAGGGATAAAAGGATGAAACAGTGGAGACAGAGTATGATTGTTGAGGGTCTGTTTCCCATGATGCCAGCAGGTAACCCTTCGGCGGGAGAGAAAAGGACAGAAAAGAGTAAGCATTGGGGAGCCCTTGGGGAGTCAGACGATGAATTGTTAGATGACATCTTTACGAGAAGTCCGCCCCCTTATAACGAGGGAGCCCGACCTTCCAGTATAGGAGAGAATCCCCAGCGTCCATCTATTAAGGAGGAGGACAGATCCCTATGTAGGGGGGGAGGTGGTCAGGTACTGCCCTATTTTGAGAATCCCGGACCCACGGAGGTACGAGGTATATACCCTAGAATGCCCACGAGCCCGGAAGAAAAATATTCCAGTGAAAAGCTCTTTTTCCTCAGACCACTTTATGAAAACGAAGAAAAGCAATTGAGTTCAGAAGTGCCCTTTTTGCAGCCTCCATATGGGGAGGAGCGCAGGTCATTCGGCACAGGAACTTTCTTCCCGAAACCAAATTATGGTGGGGGACCAAGTGAAACGCATCCTACTGCCCCGAGTTTTACCCCTCACTTGACCCCACAGATAATACCTGACCGAACATTAGGAAGAGCACTAGATGAAAGGGAGCAAGAGGCCATAGCTAGACAGAGAACGGAAATAATTCAGAAAATCTCCCAGTTAAATGCCAGTCCTGAAGCTTTGACTATTCCGGTAACAATCGGACCAGTAGTTCCGGTGTACAGGAATAATCAAGGAAGTCTAAACCCTCCAGTTATGAACCCAGTAATGGCCCCGCCGAGGCAAGAGCCCCTACTGATAGACGATCAGTCCAGTGAGTGTGAGTCTGATGTTGTGTTCTTGGACCTGCCCAACAAACAGCCCAGAAAGGGAGTGCAGAAGAGGCACAATCCTTTTGACACGAAAGAAATTAAATTAGAATCAGCCTCAGGTACTAGGAGTGTCTCCCTGGTAACTCCGGAAGAAATTGAGAATTGGAGTCGTGAATTAGAGAAACAGGCTCCGCAAACGAAACCTTTAGACCTGTACAAGCTGAGGGTAGAAATAGAGGAATTAATGGCAGGAAATGTGGGATTAGACAGATTGAATACCTATTCTGAAGAGGAGTTGCTGTTTATGTGTAAAAGCCTTACCCGGAGTACTAGGGTGCTCCACGAAAAACTGACAGACACCGCAGCTAGTATGGGAATAGATATATCGAGATCAAAGCCCTTGCAGAAACCATACCGAGCTGAGTTCTCAGACAAGGATTTAGAGAACTTGAATGTGTCAGGGAGGAAGCTGCTGATTAAAGAGTTACTTGCAGTTTTGCAAAAATGGGGAGACGTGGAAAGATGGAAAACGAGGTGGGCACGAAAGAAAGATGAGGCCCGATCCAGACAAGCGACCCCTGAGTTTCCTCTGAGAGAAGTAGATAAGCCCGAAACGTTATGCCCCATGCGGGAAGTACCGGGTGGGAGGTATGTGCACGTTCCATGGTCCAGACAGGATATTGTGTCCTTTACTAACGATTTTCCGAAACTGCGCGAGAAACCGGTTGAATGGTACCGGCAAGTGGAAAGGTTCGTAAAGGTGCAAAAATGCCTGTGGAAAGACCTGGATGGGTTTTTCGACATTGTGGTCCCGGTCGATCTATGGACCGAGTGTAAAATAGCCATAGCCTGGCCTAGTGAGGAGTACACCAGAGATAAAGAAACAGGGGAACCTTCGAAGGAAGTCATGAGAAAATATGAGCAGGTAATTCAGCACTTGAAAGAAAAGGTGCCCGCAAAGGAAACTGACTGGACCAGGATAGATAGAACAACGCAGGAAAGGGAAGAGACAGTGCACACCTATTATGAAAGGCTGTTGCAGGTGTTTAAAACCTACAGTGGTATAGATAACATCGAGATGAAGGACATGACGCACTTTATTTACAGGTTTGTAAATGGTTTAAGACCTGAAATTTGCCAGTGGATAAAAGATAACAAAATCTGTTGGCACTCCAAAAAGGTAGACGAGGTCCTGCGGTACGCAAAGTACTGCGAGGACGAGATGGCAGAAAAGAAAAAGGCTCTCAAGGAGAAAGTTATGTGGGCTCAGGTGAAGCTCGCAGAACAGCAGGAAAAGCAGTTGAGTAACCTGGTCAAAAATACTAAGAACGAAAGTCCTGGGGGAGGGGGAGGAGGCAAGCCCCGGCCCAAAATGAGCAGGGAAGAGGCTATGAAGAAATTTCCTTGCCATCAGTGCGGCGAAATTGGACACTGGCGTAACGAGTGTCCTTACTTGCCGGATGATAACCCCAAAACACCTGATTTAACTCCACAGACGCAGAAAGAAAGACCAAGAAAGACTCAACCACAGGTAAAAACAGTTCAGGTGCCCCGAGCACCAAAGCAAGTATACAGGGGAAAACAGGCAGAGGGAGATGAGATAGAAGTCTGGGAAAGCAATGAGAACAGAAATGCAGCAACTTCGCAGTATCTTTTAAATGATACCTTTCTTTGTGATGACCAGTACTGACGGGGCCTGAGAGGGGAGGACGAGGAGTGCGTACTTGGCGCCTCCTTGCTGGTAGAGCAGTCCGGACCATACATTGAAGGGAAGGTTGACGGAAATGATGTCACCTTTCTGTTGGACACTGGCGCTACCCGTTCTACTGTGAGAACAGTGGACGTTCCAAACCTACCCCTCTCGGGAGAAGCCATCCAAGTAGTGGGTGTGTCTAATCAATTGATTAGTACTCCTGTTACCAAGCCCATGGAGATCTCAATTGGAAACTTTAAGGAAATGCATAGATTTGTCGTTTGCGACACCAGTCCAGTAAACTTACTGGGACGTGATTTGCTGTGCAAAATGAACTGTACCATCTTTTGCACACCAAAGGGTGTTGAAATTCAGACCCCAGATGAAGACGGCATTTATAAATTAATGTTAGTCCGCCCTGACTCGGAAATTAAACGAATGACCATGCAGGATTTACCCAAAGAACTCCAAGAAGCAGTGAAGCCAGAGGTCTGGGACTTTACTGGGAAAGATGTAGGGTTAATGAAAAATGTGGACCCCATACAGATAGCAATAAAGGACAATGCAGTATACCCCAATACTAAACCCTACAGAATGAATGCAGAAGTGAAAGCTGGTGTTACTGTGGAAATCCAGAAATTGCTAGAAGGGAACATCATACAGGAGGTAATGAGTAGCCCATGTAACTCCCCGATTATGGGCATCAAGAAGCCTAGTGGCAAGTACAGAGTAGTGCAGGACCTGCGAAAAGTCAACAAGATAGTAGTTCCCTGTTGCCCTATTGTCCCGAACCCAGCAGTGATTCTGTATCAGATTCCCTGGGATGCGGAGTGGTTCACTGTGATAGACCTGTGTCATGCATTCTTTTCCATTCCCTTGCATCCAGATAGCAAATTTCTTTTCTCATTTGCCTTCAATGGTCACGTGTATTGCTGGAACCGGGTCCCTCAAGGGTATACAGAGAGCCCCTCTATCTTTAATCAGATCTTGAAAAAATGTTTGGAAACTTTGGTCTTACCTGGGAACTCTGTCCTAGTGCAATACATAGACGACCTCTTGGTGGCGTCTAAAAGTCATAAGGATTGTGTGATTGACACCATTGCACTACTGAATCACCTGTGTGAAAAGGGACATAAAGTGGCCCCTGACAAGTTACAGTTCTGTGCAAAATCGGTGAAATATCTGGGGCACCAGATAGAAAAAGGTGTCAGAAAAGTGACATCTGAAAGAGTGAGAATAATTCAGAAGATGCAGTTGCCTCGTACTCAGAAAGAGATCAGAATGTTCCTGGGTGTGATAGGATACTGCAGGCAGTGGATTCTGGGATTTGCAGTCCTAGCTAGGCCCTTGATAAAAATGACCAAGAGAGGTACCCCAAATATTGTAGAATGGGATGATGAAAGCTTAACAGCCTTCACCAAACTACGAGATTGTCTGTGTACAGCTCCTGCGTTGGGAATGCCAGACTATTCTAAAGAATTTGCCCTATTCTGTGACACTCGCGATAATTGTGCGTTGTCTGTCCTGACTCAAGAACATGGCACAACCAGAAGGCCTGTGGCATATTTCTCTGCCACCTTGGATCCAGTGGCTGCTGGATTACCAGGTTGTCTGAAAGCAGTAGCTGCTACCTGTGCCAGTTTAGAACAGAGTGAGTCAATTGTCATGGGACATCCGGTAACTGTGTATGTTCCACATGGAGTGGTAATTTTACTGACCAGAACAAAAACTCAGTATCTCACCCCTAGTCGGCTGACTAAATACGAGAGGATTCTTGTGGGTGCTGCAAATGTAAACATTGTTAGGTGCAGTATTCTGAACCCAGCCACCTTACTCTCCGACCCAAAGGACATGGAAGGGGGGGTGGATGATGAGCATGATTGTATTGATCTAACAGAATTCAACACCAAGCCACGCCCAGACATAAAAGAGATGCCATTGCCTGAGCATGACAAAGAATTATTTGTAGATGGTTCATGTCTAAGGCATGAACAAGGAGGCCTGAGTGCTGCCTATGCGGTAGTCTCCTTAGACAAAATTGAAGAAGCAGGTTATCTATATCACATAAAGTCTGCACAAGTAGCCGAATTGATTGCTATGATAAAAGCTTGCCAAATTGGGAAGAACTTACGCATAACAGTGTATACTGACAGTCAGTACTGTTATGGGGTTGTGCATGACTTTGGCCAATTGTGGCTACAAAGGGAGTTCCTGACTTCATCAGGTACCCCTATTCGAAATGGAAAAGTTGTTCAGGACCTTTTAGAGGCAATCCAGTTACCAAAGGAACTGGCAGTGGTAAAATGTGTTGCTCATAAGAAGAGCATGGACAAAGTATCACTGGGAAACGATTATGCTGATCGAGTGGCCCAATGGTGCGCCAGAGATCGGTATATCGTAAATCCAAAACGAGGGGGGCCAGGAACCAGCTGCCAACTTCAGGTGTTTGAAGAAGTGCCCACATGGGATGAAGTGAAAGAGTGGCAGCAGGCGGCACCTTGGCAAGAAAGAGAGAAGTGGAAGGACGATGGGTGTAGACCAAGACGTGTGGATGGTGTTATCTTAGGTCCAACTGGTATGCCTGTGTTGCCTAGACACCTACTTAGCACCATGGCGAGGTTGATACATGAAGGATCACACATTGGTAGGGATGCCATGATTCTAGTGTTCCAACAGACTTGGTACAGTAAAAAGTTCAGGAAAGTAGCAGAGTCCCTCTGCCAGAGGTGCCTGTCATGTCAGAAAATGAACCCAGGGAAGAAAACTTTGGTGGAACTGGGCAAAATTGGGAGGTCCGGGGGTCCCTTTGTAAGAATACAGGTTGATTTCATCACCATGCCCCGTTGTGAAGGGAAGCGGTATGTCCTTGTCATGGTCTGTTTGTTTTCAAAGTGGGTGGAAGCTTTCCCTACTCCCCAAAATGACGCAAAAACAGTAGCTAAGTGTTTGTTGAAAGAACTGATACCTAGGTTCGGGGTTCCAGTCACTATTGAATCAGATCAAGGCTCACATTTTCAGAATGCAGTGATCGACGAACTCTGTAAGGCCTTTGGAATTTCCCAAAAGCTTCACTGTGCCTACCGTCCAGAGGCTTCTGGAGTAGTGGAACAAATAAATGGAACTATCAAAACCAGACTAGCAAAACTGTGTGATGCATCTAAATTGACCTGGGTGAAGGCTCTGCCCCTGGTCCTGAAGGGACTCAGAAGTGTTCCAGACCGCAAGACAGGCCTAAGTCCCCATGAAATCATTATGGGAAGAGTGATGAGACAAGCATGGGTGCCAGGAAGCAAACTGTTGAGTATTACTGATGATTTGGTGCTTGAATACTGCAAGAGTTTGGGTGACCAAGTGCGTTCTATCTCTCGCCAGATCGGAAAAGACGCCATCCTCAATCCAACGACTCCTCTCCACAAACTGGTCCCAGGGGACTGGGTGAAGATAAAGAAGCATACTCGGAAGAGCTGCCTGGAGCCAAGGTGGGGAGAAAAACGTCAGGTGATCCTGGTAACTACCACAGCAGTAAAGTGTGCAGGAGTTCCACGCTGGGTACACGCCAGCCACACCCAGAAGGTATTACCAGACGAGGTGCCTGAAGCAGAAGGACGTCCAGCAGAGGACTCTGCAGGAGCCAGACCGGAAGTAGCTGACGACGTACAGCCCAGTACCAGTCGAGCTGCAGAATCAGCAGACGTTGGCCCAAGAATAGTTGATGACGAACTACCAAGAGTCCAGCCTGCTGAAAGGGTCCAAGAAGCTGAGCCAGAAGTAGCTGAAGACGAGCTGCCAAGCATATGGCCAGAAGAGTGGATTCCATTGATTGACCTCACTGAAGACCCTATTCGAACAAGCGAGAGACTTTGGGAAGGTAGAGAGTGGACTAGTCAGGAAAAGCAAGGCACAGGCGAAGAACCTCAGAATCTTGAGATTCACATCAAAACTGAGGAAGGAGAAGGTCAGACAGGGACAGAGCACGTGATTGATACAGAACAAGTGAATGATACGGAGCCAGTGCCCGATACTGAACAAGTGAAGGATACTGAACAAGTGAGGAATACAGAGCAAGAAATTGATACTCCTCCACTGACTCCTGATATCGAGAAGGGACAGACTAGACATAGTGTAATAGTTCGAGCAGAAGAAAGTCCAGAGATCGAAGTGCTTGAACAGGATCAGATAGAATTAGGAGAACGTGTTCAGGAAACAGAAACAGAGACATTTGAAAAGCAAAAACAAAATTCACCTGAACAAGGCCAGATTAGTATCCAGGCAGAAGAAACAGATACGAGACCTGGAATTAGTCAAATAGAAGAAGAAGAGACTGAAACAGAATTGCCAAACGTTAAGGAGAACAAAAGGGCAAGGGAAGGAAACGAAGTCCAAGTACCAATCAAAAGACTTAAGAAAAGAAAGCATCTTGAGCCTAGATTCGTAAAGAAATTGAGATTAAGGATAAAGACGGTGGAAGAAAAACGTGCAGAAGAAAGGAGAAGTGCACGCATAGCTAAGCAACAAGAAGATACCTCCAACCGAAGGAGTGATCGAATAAAGAAACAAAACAAAAGGTACAAGTCACCTGAATGGACACTTGTGTTGGAAGAACTTGAAGATCTTGATATAACTGACGTAAGCGACGGAGAGCCCGTCCCTGAGTACTCTGACGAAGAGGAAGAAGAGCCACCGTGAATTTGCACAAAGTAAGATACTGGTGTAAAGGTCACAAAGAGGGGTCGAGAAACTTCTTCTGAAGCCGAAATGTCTGATTCAAACGTGAATGGTAGCCCTAGTTGCAGTCGTTTCAAAACATGCTGCAAGGTATGTGTCTGTAGTGTAGTTGTCCTGATATTACTTTGGATAGGACTAACAATTTTCATTCCCTTTGCTGTGAGTAAAGATACTAACATTGTCCCTACTGAAATTGTAAATACTGACAGTGAGGAGCTGACAACACAGAGTGTAGCAAGACATGAGAGAGCACTGAGACAAACAAAACAAGACTTAGAAGCATCAGATGAGGGAGGACTACATTATCATGGAGTTAAGAACAAGACACACTTAAATGTTTTCGCAAACTTGTTAATACACTATGTAGAGACTATGGAAATTGAAGATTGCTATGTCTGCATGAAGCTACCTACTTCTGTAGCTGAAGGCGTGACATACCATCACTTGCCGCTGACATATGGAATCTCCTGTAGCATTTTAGCTAGTTTATTTTACAAAAGAGGACCGTTACAGTACTATTACTCTAACAATGACGTGATCTTTTCTGAACTTCCTATACGTGGGAACTTGAATCCTGTACATACCAAAAGTGACACAATAAGATATATGGGAGACTACTTTCTGACTATAGGTAATATCGACATAGCTGACGCACACAGAGATAACTTGACTTGTTCTTTGCGTGAGCAGGAAAAGATGTTCCTGAACATGGCAGAGAAAAGGAGAATTAAAATACAAAAGAAGGCAAATGACGAAAGTCAGAAAAGACCAAGGTGGGCAGAGAACATGGAAGGCACCTCAACTGGTGGGGCGGGTCCTGCTCTGTTGCTGGATTTTGAAAAGAAAGGCAAGCTATGTCTTCACCGCGAGAAGACTAGCTATTATAATAACATTTTCATTGGTTCCAGTGAATGCGAACATAATTACAAGGTAATTGGAGGTTGGGGTTTCAAAAATGGGTCAGAGCCTGTGTTTCCTGGAATCTATTATATTTGTGGGGACAAGGCTTATTTCAAATTGCCGGATCACTGGTATGGAAGCTGCTATTTTGGCATTGTCTTCCCGAAAATATACCATGTGAATGGAATTGCTGGAAGCAGTGAAAATACTAATGGCTTAGTGCGTAGTAAAAGAGAAAGTATAGGTGAAATTATGGGTAGTATTTTCAGTGCACTGATACCTGGAGTGGGAGTGGTTCTGAACACTCACAGAATTTGTAAACTGTCCACTATAGTGGATGTATTGTCTACTGAGACAGCTCATGGATTTCTGCTGGTCAATACCGAAATGGTTGCGATTAGATCAATGGTTTTGCAGAACAGACTTGCTCTTGACACCTTATTAGCGAAAGAGGGCGGAGTCTGCCGGATGTTGAAGGCGCAACATTGTTGCACTTATATTCCGGATAAAAGTGTACAGATCAAAAGATATGTGAAAAACATTACTAATTTGGCAAAGGAACTCAAACCACTCGAGGTTGATAGTGCCTGGAAGAGACTGGTAGATGGTCTCTCAAATGTAGGTCATTGGTTTGCTAGCTTAGGTAAAAGCTTATTGTTCAAGGTACTGATGCCAATTGGAATTATAGGTCTCATCCTATTTTTCATATTTGTCTGCTGCAAGTGTCGCAAGCACACAAAGAAGTATGAAGTAAATGCAAGAGAAGTGAATGCAAGAGGAGTGAAACGGAGTGTGGATGAGCTCGAATTAGAAGAGGTGAATAATCAAATCTATAAAAAGGTGAAGAATTCTCACCCTACCAAAACTGAAAGAGAAAAACTGGATCGATTGCTGGAAGAGATAGAGCTGTATAAAGTGTGAAAGAAAAGTTGGCATCTGGTTCCATTTATTTTGTGATGATAGTAAATATCATCAAAGAGGGGATTGATGAAGCAAAGCTTCGCATATTTTGCGACCTTGCCGAAGTCATGAACCTCGTTTATGTGTAACAAGGTAATAATTGTATGTCTTACTAATGTTTATTTTATGTTTAAACGAGGTTTCCAGAAGCTTGCAAATGTGTTTTACTAAAATGACTTACTCGAGTCATTTAAAATGTCCGCCGCTTGTATTTAGTTACTGCGCATGCGTCAGCCACACTCACGTGTCCTGACGTGTCTGCAGAGTTGGAGGGAAATTTATGCGCATGCGTAATACATAGCTTTGCCAATCATGTGGTACTGCTCTTGCCACTGCTCTTGTGACTGTTGATATGTAGCTAACATTTAAACTGCATAAGTATATTTCCTAGTGATAAGTTGAAAGTACAAACCCAGTGATGTGTTTCCATAATGTTATTTCTATGTATTAATTTGTTCTCGCTTACTTTTCATGTACCGCGGGGAATGGGGGTCTGTCTGTACCGAGAGCCATCTTGGAGGTCCCTTCTGCGCATGATCGCCTTTTGGGTGACCTGACAACTTTGGCTGATGGAACTTAGCCAGCTGGCAGTGATGGGCAAGATGCTCCTGAGAACTGACCTGAAAACCCAGGAAAACGGAGCCAGTTGTCCTAACTAGGCAACAATGTTAATTGTCACTCGTATTTCTGCACAGTTTCTCATGGGAACCCCAATCTTGCTAGGCGGTACCCAGATATGTAAATGAAGCATCCAAATAGTGTGTTATGATTGGTGTGTTACCCAAATCCTATCTTAGGACCAATCCAAATTGAGGGATTCTGACACTTTGCAACATTGGGGGGTGGTACACCGTCCCAAAAGAGTATATCTACCCTGGGTTCACCTAGGGAATTGTCCGACTTGTCTGGTTTAGCTGACCTGTCACTGACCCATCGCACTCAATAGGTGGCTGAAGATACAGAGAGCTGCGGAGCACTCTGTCCGAAATTGACCATAGACTAAGGTTTTACTGAACCTTAAAGTGCTGGCGAAGCACTTTGCTGGGAGTTCGCTGACCCAATCGGGGTCTTGATCGATAGCTGCAGAGAGGGTGGAGCGCAGGCGTTGCTTCCAAACTGCGGGTGCGGTCTTGTCCTGAGCGGTCCTGTCCTGAGGGTTTGCTGTCCTGTCCTGAGGGTCCTATCCTGATTCCTAATCTGAGGGTATCCTGTCCTGTCCTGGGTGTCCATTCTGCACCTGCTGTCCTTTGAGGGGTATCCTTCCTTGAGGGTTTCCTGTCTTTAACTGACCCGTGGCCAGGGTTTGGTTTCCACACCAGTCTAGGTAAATACTGCTCTAAATTCTTTAAACTTGCACCTTTCTATTTTTCTGTCTTTTGCTTCAATAAAGAGACATCTTGCACAGGTTGATTCTTCCATGCTTTTGCCGCAACTATTGAAACGTAAAGTCATTTGCATATTTCCTTAAATATGTTCTCATGTTACCCTATCTTTTAGAACTCATATTTTGCATTGCATTTTGTCATTTCCTGATATGGTCTAGAACGGCCTTACTTAAACTATCTAAAGAATCTTTGCCCTGAATGCATAGCGTTACCTGTTGCATCTCATATTAGCATTTTCATGATTACCCTGACTTTATTTCTCTATAGTTATGTACTTTTCATTATCTTAGTTATTGATTGCCTTATTCGTGTAAGTTTAATGCTTGATGAAAACGAACTTTAGATAAAGCTTTTAAAACTTCCAGTTGTCCGTGGTCATTTACAACAATATTGAATGTCATTTGAATTTGCATTTGTTGCCTTTCCTTTTACAGCTAGGCCCCTGATCCGTTGAGGTCATAGGTACCCGTGTCGGTGGATGGTAAGTCGGGTACTCTGAGTAATAACGGTAGGGAACACACATAATTGGTAGCAGCCCGTGAAGTCGCCCTGTCAATGAGTAGTGTGAATTGAAAGTATATGGGCCCTGAAGCCGGAAACGGCGGAATCATTGGCTGGGTGACCTCGCGCGCTCTATCAGCGCCTACTAACATAATCTAGGGTTGTAGCCGGGCTCAGACGGCGGATAACTACACCAATTACACGCACCTGCTAACATCAACCAGGGCTGCAGCTTGGCCTTCTCCGTCCCTATTTTAATGAAACAAAAAATGTTGCCTACCGCATGATTTTAAAATAAATTGCCCTTGCCAAATACACACATTACACACATTCTATTTCAAAACCGGACAACGTCGGAAAGGGCTGCTAGTCAGTACTAAAGTGCTCTCCCCTTTAAACACAGTAAAATTCATTTACATGCAATTGCCCTATTTAATTTACTTGTAAGTCCCTAAGAAAGTGGTGCTTAATGTAAATTAAATGCTAGTAGTGGACCCACAGCACTTACTGTGCCACTCACTTAAGAAGCCCTGCAAACTTGTCTCAGGCCCAAACCTTCCATTTTAATGCATATTTGTCATACCTAGGGTAGGCCCTGAACAGCACGTAGGGCAGGGTGCAGTGTATTCAAAAAGTAGGGCCTGTTCTTTTAAGATTTACATGTCCTGGTAGTGAAAAACACTTACATTTGTTTTTCACTACTGCAAGGCTTACAGGATAACATTGGAGTTAGCTTATAATATTTAATAAGTGATAACTTTCAATTGGGAGCAGGTAGAAAGGTCAAGTTTGGTGTCTAGATAATTGTAATTAAAACCCCTCTTTAAAGGTAAAGTTAGATTGTTAGTCACAATTATGAAAATGCAATTTTTTTGTTGGATATGAAATGACACTGCAATCACACAAATCAAACAAAGATACTTACAGCGTGGGTATCCTTCACTGACAGTAGAAAAAGCAGGAGAACGGATTTGACAAAAAGACCGACAAGATTTACTGACAGAAAACTGAAACCGGAGAGGAGTCAGTTTGAGTTCCTCTCAATATTTTCTACCAAATCTATGAACATGTAGAGGATTATCCTAAAATGGAGGGAACACTTGCAAACTGAACCTGATTTTAGGAACATCTTTAATCATCGACCTATCTTTGCATACACCAGGACTCAAAATATCAAAGAACTGTTAAAAACAGGCACCAAGTGTGATCAGCATACAGCAGTGGGCATGATTGAATGCCAAAATTGTGTGCATTGTAACAATGTGATAGTGAGCAACAATATCACTCATCGTAGGACAGGTGAAGCTGTGATACTGAATCACTCAGCTGATTGCAACACCACAAACATTATTTATTGTATCAAATGTCCCTGTGGCCTGTTATATATTGGTAACACAGAGAGGGAAGTTAAAACAAGGAGATAAGAGCACAAAAGCACTAATCGGACTCAGAACAAAAACTCAAACCTGCTAACACATTGGATTGAACATCACCACAACATTGACGAATTGCGTTTTTTAGTAGGAGAAGCAGTATAACTAAAGTGGGGGTAGATACTGAATGATGTGTAGTAATTGGAGGAGATTGTTTAGAACATTCAAGTTCCCCGGTGTGAGTAGTGGGTCATCATATACTGCATGCCTTAATGAGGTTGTGAATAAGGAGGTTTTTCCAAGAGGGGTGACGCATGGGGTTTGAAGTGCACTGGGCACACTGCGATGTTTACAGCCAAAAAGTTACACAAAATATGTTTGATCTTTTCACGACTCACCATGTATGAGGAATCAGTAGCAATGTTGTGGCAGTAGTAGTTTTTTCTGGACATTTTTGTTTCTAAAACTTAGGTTTTTTTACCATTACTTTTTTGATCTTTAGTGGCCCCTGAAGAAGGGACATTTGGTCCTGAAATGAATAGTGTGGGCAACATAAGACACCAAATGGATTGACAGCTGGGTAACGATTCATGAACATATCGAGAAATTACGTATATATGGCATTTTTACTATATGAAGATGTTGTATTGGTTTTCATTGTAGTGTGTTTTTTTTTAAATGCAATTAATTTTGATGGTGATGTTATAGCCAGAACAAAACAAGAATATGAGATAATAAAAACGGATTCACATTGTCTATATTGCTGAACTAAATAATTCAATAAAGTATGTTAATAATAACAACTGCTGTGCATACAGGCAACTTCAGGCTTAATAGATGCTGAATGTTTGGACTTGATTTTCTTGTTGGAACCATTTGGTGCCTGCCGCCTGATCCTGGGTCACATGACTAGGTGCAGCTGGCAGTGGGTCCTTATGTATTGCTCCTAGATAATGAGACAAAGGGAAGCTAGGTGAGCCACTCTGAATTCACGAGGGGGAGGAGCTGACACCTACCACATTTGCACATCAGAAAGGCTCCACCTGAACACTGTTACAAAGGGTTTGGCACAGGTCTTTTGTGCCCCCCATACAAGCTGGGGGGAGGACAGTGGAAAGTGGGCACCAGGTAAAAATGTTGGGCCCTTAGACCCTACTCTTCAGTGCACATCTGGATCTGTGGACTCTGCCTGGAAGAAAGACCGCTGTGCTGCTGAAAGGACTGTGACTGTGCTGGACTGCTGCCCAGAAGGACTGCTGCCCCACAGCTGCACCACTGTGCTGATCTGCTGCCCTGCTGCCCTGCTGCCCTGCTGCCCTGCTGCCTGGGTGTGAAAGACCAGACTTGTATCTCTAAACCCAGGACTCCAGAGTGACTTCAAGGGGTAGTTTGCTGGCCTCCTGATCAGAAGTCTCAGGGACAGTCACAGAACAGGCTTCCAAGAACCTTAAAACCAGGACCTGGACTCTGCCATCTGTGAGTTCTGCCCTCCCAAGTGGTGCAATCTCAGTCCTGGACCCTTGGACATGGTCCAGAAGGTGTTCTGCCAGTCCATCTGTGGGTTCAGCTGAATAGAAGTATTTTCTCTGCCGTGCATCTCCAGCAGAACCGGTGCATCACCTCTGCTACTCGTCACATTGCCCTTGGAACCAACACATTGTCTCTGCTGCGCGGACTTCCCCAATGCAATGACTTCCCATTGCCATCGCAACCCATGTGAACTGTTGCTGTTCAAAGCATTTCCACACAAGGATATCACCTCACCCATCCCAGCAGAACTACCGCTGCCCAACACATCTTCACCCAAGGGCATCACATCGCCACTACGCAGAATTCTGTGGAGTTGAAAAAAACTCAGTGAAATCCGCTCCATAATTCTGTTCCGTCTCATCCCAATTAATAAAACAGAAACCTCAAATACCTTTGATAAAACAACAAGATTCTCTATCTTCACATGTTAAAATGCATACAGTCATCTCACAAAAGTGAAAATTAAAATATAGCAAGCAGTGAAAGAGGTTAGGGTTTTGGGGTCCTCCCTAATCTAGGGTGAGAACCAAGCAGATGTCTTAACCACAAAGAGCACATCATGCTGAACGATTCGGTGGTGGTCCCATCCTCCTAGGACCACACCAAGCACAGTTATGGGCAATAAAACATTCCCAACCAAAGGCCCTACAAAGCATTATGTGATGAGATTCCTCTAGTGCAGTGAATATTATAGTATCCAATATCAAAAAATTCCTCAAGCACTGCTCTCCCAGCTCAGCTGAGAGCTAATACTATAATATTCACTACACTCTAGAACACTGCAATGTGGCAGAGTCAGTTTTTGCATGCATTTTGTGATTTTAATGTAATGTGTAGTTAGCAAATCTCTGCAACCTCCGCTAGCGGAGAGGAGTTCATTGCCCATGGTTAATCTCCTCTCCATGGAGCACCCTCAAAGTAGGACGCCACATCTCTTTTCAAACAGGATTAAGGTAATGTGTTAGCCATCCCATGCTCCATCACGATTGGCCTGAACGGGAGACTTTGTCCGGGTCAGAGACAACCAGATAACTACAGTTGGCGCATTGTGCTTTTTGGAACTATTTTCACTGATATCTTTAAATGTACATATCTCTTATTCTACTTACTGGATTTTTGTCATTATTCCCTTGATTTATTTATTGAACTTTAGTCCATGTTTCTAATTTGGTGTGGGATTTTTCTTGTGTTGTGTTTTCATGTTATCACTGTTGGAAATGTTGCACAAATACTTTACACATTGCCTTTATGTTAAGCCTGACTGCTCTGTTCCAAAGTACCAGAGGATTGACCATAGGTTCATTTGGGTTTTGCTTTATACTTCAACCTCACAGGATTGTGGTATCTGCTTGAGTAAGGTTTCATCCCCACTCAACAGCAAGCCAATTTCTCACACTCACTGTCTATATTGTTATCTAGCTTACATTTAGTCTCCATTTTAGTTTTTCGTTTTAACTTTGCATCATTTTCCAATGGTGGTTTACATGTTTTCTCTAATGTGAGAATGTGCCATGCACGCATTTATTTCTGATAGACATTGTCGGCCTGTAGTCTGCACATTTACTTCTAGTGTCACAGAACTGAGAACATGATGCCTTGTTTTATTTTCCTTGAATTTTGCTCGTAGGAAACAACTATTTCTCCCCACGTGTTGTTCTGCACCTCTGGTACAGTGTGATAAGCTTGTGGTTTTATTATTTAAACAGCATCCCTACTGAAATTGGTGGGAGGTTCACTTTCCGCCGATATCATAATGAAAGCTGCTGTGAGCGAGATGCAGAGTTCTGCGGTCCACTACCTTCATCCTGCGAAGGAAGATAATCATGCATGAGAAGTGTGCAGGCCTGCACACTTAGATGGGCTCATTTGTTAATGCACTGAGGTCAGCTTCCTGATATGCAGTAGTAAGGTATAGGGCTATGCCATTCCAAAAGGCCTGGCAAATGCTTGTAGTAAGTTTCATTTAGGGACCACTGTGGTTCTCCCTTATTTGTAGGTCGTTTTACTTTACACAGTCACACGTAGCACAAATTATTTTGTGGTACAAAAGGGGGTGGTGATGGACGGAGCATCTGAACCAATAAAACACTCACACCCAGTCAACAGATCTGGGTTTAATCCATCACCGTTCTTTAGCCCACTCTGCCACCCCAGTTCAGACATGGCCATATGCAAATCAGTCTGACCATGTGCCCCATGGGAACAGTCCAGCCCGAACTGCCAAGCCAAGCCTTCCCTGGACCGGAAACAAGCTTCCGAGGACCGGTTTCTGGCATTTCAGCAATCTTCAGCCCGGCTTGCTTGAATCCAGTGACAAAGTGAGCAAGGGACTCACGTCTGAGCATACCCTGCCAACTTATGGCAAACAAAGTGGTACAAAAGGGGGTGGTGATGGACGGAGCATCTGAACCAATAAAACACTCACACCCAGTCAACAGATCTGGGTTTAATCCATCACCGTTCTTTAGCCCACTCTGCCACCCCAGTTCAGACATGGCCATACGCAAATCAGTCTGACCCCGTGCCTCATGGGAACAGTCCAGCCCGAACTGCCAAGCCATGCCTTCCCTGGACTGGAAACAAGCTTCCGAGGACCGGTTTCTGGCATTTCAGCCGTCTTCAGCCCGGCTTGCTTGAATCGAGTGGCAAAGTGAGCAAGGGACTCACGTCTGAGCATACCCTGCCAACTTATGGTGAACAAAGTGGTACAAAAGGGGGTGGTGATGGACGGAGCATCTGAACCAATCAAACACTCACACCCAGTCAACAGATCTGGGTTTAATCCATCACTGTTCTTTAGCCCACTCTGCCACCCCAGTTCAGACATGGCAATATGCAAATCAGTCTGACCCTGTGCCTCATGGGAACAGTCCAACCCGAACTGCCAAGCCATGCCTTCCCTGGACCGGAAACAAGCTTCCGAGGACAGGTTACTGGCATTTCAGCCGTCTTCAGCCCCGCGTGCTTGAATCAAGTGGCAAAGTGAGCAAGGGACTCACGTCTGAGCATACCCTGCCAACTTATGGCGAACAAAGTGGTACAAAAGGGAGTGGTGATGGACGGAGCATCTGAACCAATCAAACACTCACACCCAGTCAACAGTTCTGGGTTTAATTCATCACCGTTCTTTAGCCCACTCTGCCACCCCAGTTTAGGCATGGCCATATGCAAATCAGTCTGACCCTGTGCCTCATGGGAACAGTCCAGCCCGAACTGCCAAGCCATGCCTTCCCTGGACCGGAAACAAGCTTCCGAGGACGGGTTTCTGGCATTTCAGCCGTCTTCAGCCCGGCATGCTTAAATCCAGTGGCAAAGTGAGCAAGGGACTCACGTCTGAGCATATCCTGCTAACTTATGGCGAACAAAGTGGTACAAAAAGGGGTGGTGATGGACGGAGCATCTGAACCAATCAAACACTCACACCCAGTCAACAGATCTGGGTTTAATCCATCACCGTTCTTTAGCCCACTCTGCCACCCCAGTTCAGACATGGCCATATGCAAATCAGTCTGACCCTGTGCCTCATGGGAACAGTCCAGCCCGAACTGCCAAGCCATGCCTTCCCTGGACCGGAAACAAGCTTCCGAGGACCGGTTTCTGGCATTTCAGCCGTCTTCAGCCTGGCTTGCTTGAATCCAGTGGCAAAGTAAGCAAGGGACTCACGTCTGAGCATATCCTGCCAACTTAAGGCGAACAAAGTGGTACAAAAGGGGGTGGTGATGGACGGAGCATCTGAACCAATCAAACACTCACACCCAGTCAACAGTTCTGGGTTTAATCCATCACCGTTCTTTAGCCCACTCTGCCACCCCAGTTCAGACATGGCCATATGCAAATCAGTCTGACCCTGTGCCTCATGGGAACAGTCCAGCCCGAACTGCCAAGCCATGCCTTCTCTGGACCGGAAACAAGCTTCCGAGGACCGGTTTCTGGCATTTTAGCCGTCTTCAGCCCGGCTTGCTTGAATCCAGTGGCAAAGTTAGCAAGGGACTCACGTCTGAGCATACCCTGCCAACTTATGGCGAACAAAGTGGTGCAAAACGGGGTGGTGATGGACGGAGCATCTGAAACCAATCAAACACTCTCACCCAGTCCACAGATCTAGGTTTAATCCATCACCATTCTTTAGCCCACTCTGCCACCCCAGTTCAGACATGGCCATAAGCAAATCAGTCTGACCTTGTGGCTCATGGAAACAGTCCAGCCCGAACTGCCAAGCCATGCCTTCCCTGGACCGGAAACAAGCTTCCATGGACCGGTTTCTGGCATTTCAGCCGTCTTCAGCCCGGCTTGCTTGAATCCAGTGGCAAAGTGAGCAAGGGACTCACGTCTGAGCATACCCTGCCAACTTATGGCGAACAAAGTGGTACAAAAGGGGGTGGTGATGGACGGAGCATCTGAACCAATCAAACACTCACACCCAGTCAACAGATCTGGGTTTAATCCATCACCGTTCTTTAGCTCACTCTGCCACCCCAGTTCAGACATGGCCATATGCAAATCAGTCTGACCCTGTGCCTCATGGGAACAGTCCAGCCCGTACTGCCAAGCCATGCCTTCCCTGGACGGGATACAAGCTTCCGAGGACCGGTTTCTGGCATTTCAGCCGTCTTCAGCCCGGCTTGCATGAATCCAGTGGCAAAATGAGCAAGGGACTCACGTCTGAGCATACCCTGCCAACTTATGGTGAACAAAGTGGTACAAAAGGGGGTGGTGATGGACGGAGCATATGAACCAATCAAACACTCACACCCAGTCAACAGATCTGGGTTTAATCCATCACCGTTCTTTAGCCCACCCTGCCACCCCAGTTCAGACATGGCCATATGCAAATCAGTGTGACCCTGTGCCTCATGGGAACAGTCCAGCCCGACCTGCCAAGCCATGCCTTCCCTGGACCAGAAACAAGCTTCCGAGGACCGGTTTATGGCATTTCCGCCGTTTTCAGCCCGGCTTGCTTGAATCCAGTGGCAAAGTGAGCAAGGGACTCACGTCTGAGCATACCCTGTCAACTTATGGCGAACAAAGTGGTACAAAAGGGGGTTGTGATGGACGGAGCATCTGAACCAATCAAACACTCACACCCAGTCAACATATCTGGGTTTAATCCATCACCGTTCTTTAGCCCACTCTGCCACCCCAGTTCAGACATGGCCATATGCAGATCAGTCTGACCCTGTGCCTCATGGGAACAGTCCAGCCCGAACTGCCAAGCCATGCCTTCCCTGGACCGGAAACAAGCTTCCGAGGACCGGTTTCTGGCATTTCAGCCGTCTTCAGCCCGGCTTGCTTGAATCCAGTGGCAAAGTGAGCAAGGGACTCATGACTGAGAATACCCTGCCAACTTATGGCAAACAAAGTGGTACAAGAAGGGGTGGTGATGGACGGAGCATCTGAACCAATCAAACGCTCACACCCAGTCAACAGATCTGGGTTTAATCCATCACCGTTCTTTAGCCCACTCTGCCACCCCAATTCAGACATGGCTATATGCAAATCAGTCTGACCCTGTGCCTTATGGGAACAGTCCAGGCCGAACTCCCAAGCTATGCCTATCCCTGGACCGAAAACAAGCTTCCATGGACCGGTTTCTGGCATTTCAGCCGTCTTCAGGCCCGCTTGCTTGAATCCAGTGGCAAAGTGAGCAAGGGACTCACGTCTGAGCATACCCTGCCAACTTATGGCGAACAAAGTGGTACAAAAGGGGGTGGTGATGGACGGAGCATCTGAACCAATCAAACACTCACACCCAGTCAACAGATCTGGGTTTAATCCATCACCGTTCTTTAGCTCACTCTGCCACCCCAGTTCAGACATGGCCATATGCAAATCAGTCTGACCCTGTGCCTCATGGGAACAGTCCAGCCCGAACTGCCAAGCCATGCCTTCCCTGGACCGAAAACAAGCTTCAGAGGACCGGTTTCTGGCATTTCAGCCGTCTTCAGCCCGGCTTGCTTGAATCCAGTAGCAAAGTGAGCAAGGGACTCACGTCTGAGCATACCCTTCCAACTTATGGCGAACAAAGTGGTGCAAAACGGGGTGGTGATGGACGGAGCATCTGAACCAATGAAACACTCACACCCAGTCAACAGATCTGGGTTTAATCCATCACCGTTCTTTAGCCCACTATGCCACCCCAGTTCAGACATGGCCATATGCAAATCAGTCTGACCCTGTGCCTCATGGGAACAGTCCAGCCCGAACTGCCAATCCATGCCTTCCCTGGACCGGAAACAAGCTTCCGAGGACCGGTTTCTGGCATTTCAGCCGTCTTCAGCCCGGCTTGCTTGAATCCAGTGGCAAAGTGAGCAAGGGACTCACGTCTTAGCATACCCTGCCAACTTATGGTGAACAAAGTGGTGCAAAACGGGGTGGTGATGGACAGAGCATCTGAACCAATCAAATACTCACACCCAGTCAACAGATCTGGTTTTAATCCATCAACGTTATTTAGCCCATTCTGCCACCCCAGTTCAGACATGGCCATATGCAAATCAGTCTGACCCTGTGCTTAATGGGAAAAGTCCAGCCCGAACTGCCAAGCCATGCCTTCCCTGGACCGGAAACAAGCTTCCGAGGACCGGTTTCTGGCATTTCAGCCGTCTTCAGCCCGGCTTGCTTGAATCCAGTGGCAAAGTGAGCAAGGGACTCACGTCTGAGCATACCCTGCCATCTTATGGCGCACAAAGTGGTACAATAGGGAGTGGTGATGAACGGAGCATCTGAACCAATCAAACACTCACACCCAGTCAACAGATCTGGGTTTAATCCATCTAAGAATGTTATTAGCCAGCAACTTATATCATTGAAAAATGATAATCATGACTTTGGCATGGAAAAATCATCAATGTTCCAATTAAAAAATATATTATAACATTAACACATCAACCAATTCTTGTATTGCTAGTCATATGCGTCATTAAACAACAAGATCCTGTGACCATTCAACCTTCACATAAGAAGGAGTATTTGAACCCAGTTAATACGAAGCTGTAAATACCTAAGTCCTGAGCTCACCTTAATCAATATTTATTCCAATGTGCATCAATCACACGATTTCTTAAGACCTTTAATGATTCCAATTCCATCAAATTCAACACCAATTCCAAACTGTAAAAGACATTTATACACATCTTTAAGTCACCAACCTATAACCTTAACCTTATGTCTGCACCCAAGTCTCCCCATTACATATCCACATTACTCTTACCGATCACAATCTTGAATCCAAAAGTACTCATCACAACCTTCTTAGTTGTTGTCCATTACAACCTGCCAAACCAGCAATATACTTCAGAAGAAGTCCAAATGCTCCTAGTTCTATGTTGTCACAAAGTTTAGCTTCAAAATCGAACAAGAAAAAGGGGCGGGAGGATATTTAACAATCCTTTCCATAAACCACAATGGCACTAATAATGTTTGATACAGTACTTATGCAGGGGTCTCCTGAATAGTATTTGTGCATGTCCATAAAAAACCTTACACTTACCACATGAGACGTTCATGGTGTTGGGTAGTAATCCTCCACAGTATTTCAGGAAGAACCTAGTTTTAACTGTTGGGTTTTCAAGCTTGAAATATTAAAAGGATAAAAACCATTTTTGTGTTTGCACTTTCTTTCCATTGCTCTTTCTGAACATGGTGTAGCCACAGCCTATTCAAATAGCAGTCAATTTCCGACCTGCTCTCCATGCACATGTAATTGTACGTGGCCTTATTAGTGTAGGGGGTGACTTTATTTTTGTTCTTGAAGCCCACGATGGCTACTGCTTTGAAATCTTTTATTTTTAAGTCAACTTTCTAGATGTGGATGCTAACACCAATACATGTAATGAAAACACAGTTGTTGCATCACCAGTAATCTATAGAGCATATGTGCTCATAGAAATACCACTTTCACATTGGGAACATACTACTTGGCTCCGCTGTGCCCTTCCACATGAACTTGGACCGGTACACACAGGTCCCCTTAGTAATGATGAGGCTACCTGGCCAAACCCTGATAAAGCAGATCTTACTGTTCAACAGCCACAGCCATTGTACACTAGTTTAGTTAGACTATATAGATGCTTAATTCAATATATCTTCCACACCTTGTAGGCAGCACCTGCAAGAGTTGGCCTGCAAGGGCAAGCAAATTTGCCTGCAGTGCCTACAATAAGTCCTGTAATCTTTGAATCAGTTATGGGCAAAAAAAACACTAATCGTGAGGAAATTTCATTTTTAATCGCGCAAAGGATTGACCAAATTAAAGCAGTGTTTCCCCTTATGGGCCCACAAATCAAGCACAGAATTCTGACTATGCGCTTACCCCGCGGAATGGTTCCCACTATAGATAGCTGTAACACTCAGGGGGCAGTCGTTGCCGCAGTATATACCATCAGTCATGGTATTCCGTCCATGTCAGTCTTGCCGGACATTTTACAACATATAAAGAATGAACACTGGGCAGCTGCTGCTCCGGTTTTGAGGATAAACTGATAGGAAATGTTCATGTGCTGTCCACAATTGTTCTGTCTAAGATTAAAGGTGAAGCGACATCTCTGGCTGTACGCATCCTTAGGACACTAAATTTTGGGTACAAGACCTACTAAACCACCACTTGCAAACATGGTTCAGACAAGGACGCCAAGCAGAACCCTGAGTTTGCTAAAAAAAACTCTGGATAAATCTAAACAAAAACAGAAAGGTAAACTGTGAGGAGGTTCTCTACCCCCGTAGCCCTCTTAGAGGCGCTATATTTTGCATGTTCACACACAAATCAAGGCTCCAGACATGTTTCATATTTCAGATACTTGTTCTCCTCGTTCCTTTTAGGACTCTTCTGCAAAGGAGTATGAGAGAGGAGAGTGTTCTGATCACAGACAAGAAGAGTATGTGAAACTGAAAAGGGACCCACATCACTTGTCTGATATGAAGATAATGAAGGAGGAAAACCCTCCCCAATATAAACTTCCATTTCAGAAAAATAAAGTTGCTGCTATAACTGCAAAGTATGCCCCAGACACTGAGAACCCTCCTCCTGAACAGGAGTTGGACAGTGGCTCTCCTCAACAGCGTGACAGAAATAACTATAGTGCGTCGGAATCTCTAGGAGTTTCTGGCAGCTAAAGCAACTACTAACTTAGGGCCCGATTACGATTGCGGTGAATCCGCATCCTCCGGGCCGGCGGAAGCCACCGCCGGCCCGGAGGATGCGGATTCACCGTTGCGAGAAATGACCCCCGCCAGATTAGGATGGCGGGGGGGTCATCTGTGGACAGCAAAACCGTCCGCGAGACCGCCGCGGAAAAGCTCTAATATGGTGGCGCTGTCTATCAGACACCGCCAGCCATATTAGGATTTGCTTAGGGATATCCCTTTCCGCGGCGGCAATGCTGCCACAAAAAGGCATACGGTCTTTTCTTTGGGGGCCCGTTGCGGGCCCCCAGGGTGAATTGGGGGTGGGGGTGCACATGGGGGGTACCTATGGTACCCCCCTGCATTTGCATGCACAAAGCGGCAGGCACCATGCGGTGCCTGCCGCTTTGTGCATGCAAATGCACTGCTCGCATTTTTAACATTGCGGCGGGTGCTGCTTCAAGCAGCACCCGCCGCAATGTTAAACATACAGGATGTGACCGCCAGGGTGGCAGTCACATCCTAATTTGCACGGACGGACTGCCGCTGCCCCTGCGGACGGTCCCTCCACCTCTGCGTCCGTCAGCCATCCTAATAGGGCCCTTAGTTACAGTTGAAATACAAGACAGGTGTGTTTCCCTCTAGATAGATTATTTAATTTAGACATTCAAATTGAGGGTGACATGCAGCGCACCATTCGAGTAATTTTCTGGGCACATTTAATGTTGTCTTACACCATCCTTTCAGCAGAGGTCGATTGGCCCACTCAGTTTGTCCAAACATCTCCACTGGGTGAGGATGTAATAATTCCTTAATTCTTTGCTCGTGTCCCTGATGAAATCAAATAAGCCTATGCAGTAGAATGGGCTCTTGTACAAGTCCCGGCTTTATATCACAATCATGTCGGCTGGGATAAGGATTCTCCTTCTCATATAAGGCTCATACAGTCCAGCCACAAGTGAAACCTCGATAACCTGTCAAACAGGATGCTATAGCACCTGTTAGAGAAATACTCTCCCGATTGGAGTACCAGAGTGTTATTGAACCTTGTGTCTCTCAAATGAATAATACTCTTTTTCTTGTCTTGAAACCAGATCAAACATATCAGTCTTAGACAACAAACATTTAAGCAGTCATACATGCACTTTTGCAATACAAAATACACACAGTAAGGCACTAATTAATAATATAGTCCGTAAATAATATTTCCAATGTTTTGTTTTGACAAAATCTAGTGCCTGAAAGCAGAGATTATACAGCCTTCTCAGCGCATGGCTTCAAATATCGTTTTCCCGACTCGCTATGGGCTATAAGAATAGCACTGGACTGATTGCTGCCTGCATAGTGTACATTTTACATGATATTGAACCAGGCGTATTTTCCTATGTAACATATTCTGGCATTTAGACACAATACAGAGGTGCAGCTGGTGTTTTATAATATGGTACTTCATATCATATAACCCGAAACTTTTTTTTGAAAACAGAGAGGTGCTATGTTATGTTACATTATGATATGTATTTGTATAGTGTACAACTCACCCAGGAGGGTATCCTGGTGCAGACGAGAGAGCTGTATGGGCTGAAAAAGGGTCAGGGCTAGCTGAAAAGCCAGGTATTCAGTTTCTTGTAGAATTCAAGAACTGATGAGGTAGCTCTAATTTGCAGTGGCAGGTCATTTCAGGCCTTAGGAGCAGGCTAGCAGAAGGCATGACCATCAGATCTGGTTCTGCATAGGTGTGGGATGTGTGCGAGTAGGAGTCTGGCTGAGTGGAGGTGTCTGGTAGGTTTGTGGAAGTTTATACTGTGTCGAGGTATGTGGGGCCAATGTTGCTTGAGGTTTTTTATGCGTTTGTGAGGAGTTTAAAGAGTCCTCTGATCAGCTGCACATTGCTTCCAGCATAGAATGGCTGGTGATTCTGGGAGTGTTGGTGGGAAGCCATTAGATATCTTCAACATCTTGAGTGTGTGGAAGCAGGTGACAGAGACTGTGTTAACTTTACCGGTCATGGTGAGTTTGTTGTTGATTATTATTCTGAGGTTCTTTGCATAGGTTTCTGGGAGGGGTGTAGGTCCGAGTTCGGCAGGCCACCACGTTTAGTCCTAGAGCGAGGTGTCTTTGTTGAAGACTACTAGCTCTGTCTTGTCTGTGTTGAGCTTGAAGCAATTGTTTTTCATCCATTAGGGAACTCTGGTCATGCAGGTTGAGAAGGTGATCCAGTATTTGGCATCTAGTTGGAGAGGTAGAGTATGAGCTGGGTGTCATCGGCATAGGATTTTAATTTTGTTGGCTCAGAAGATGATGGTGAGTGGGGTAATGTAGTTGTTGAACATAGTGAGGATGAGTGAGGATCGTTATGAAACTTTACAGATGAGATTAACAGTGGCCAAGATGAAGGGGCCAGGATGACTGGCTGGGTGCAGCCAGTCAAGAAGAAGCAAGTTCATTAAAGTGCAGTACCTTGAGTGTTTGCTTCAAGCAGTCATTTGATAAAGATGGCAGATAGTGTTGAAGGCTGCGGAAAGATCCAGTAGGAGGTGGGCCACAGTGTCACCTCTGTCCATCATTATTTGTAATTTGTCCATGGCAGGGATAAGGGTCGTCTGTGTATTGTGGTTTGGCCAGAGAGGTATTGTAGAGGTGGTTGTCAGTGAGGAGGTTAGCTAGGTGATGTTTATCATCTTTTCTATGACTTTTGCTGGGTAGGGTAGCGGTGAGAGAGTGGCTTAGTGTCTTCGAGTTAGCTGCAGGTTTCTTGAGGAGTAGGGGGCTCCAGGTGCTAGTTAGGTAGCTGTGATGATTGAGACATTCAGAATCAGGTGAATGTCCTGATGAGGGTCCAGACCTTTGATGAAGACCTGGTAAGGGCAAGGGTTTGGGAGTACCCTGGAGTGTATAAACTGCAAGATGGTTGTGGTTTCTTGAGTTGTGATGATGTGCTACATGGCCTGGGACATCCTCTGGGTTTTGGTAGAGGGGCTGGAGGACTGTGAGTGTGCAAGGATCCCATCGGGCTCAAGGTTTTGTAAATTCTGGTGTTCTTGTTGCTGAAAAATAGGGACAGCTAGGTCCATAGGTCATGTGAGGGGTTCATGATGGTGGAACTTGCTGCCAGAGAGGCGTATCCATGGGGGATTGCTGTGGTGATGAAGAGGGAGTCAGCCAGTTTTCAGACTGAAATAGCAGGTCCAGTGAGTGGTTGTATAGCAGATCCCAACTTTGGTGGAGTGTTTAGTGAGAGAGTGAGTATTAAGGAGTATGGAGAACAGGGAGTTGAGTGGTGTAGTAGGGGTCCGGTGTGTGTTCATGTGTGTTAAGTGTGATGGGTGTGTGATGTGCATGGGGAGGGCGATGGGTAAGGGAGGATGCATATGAAATTGCAGGTGATGCAGAAGAACACACCTTCAGTATTGGGCAGTGAGGTGTGTCAGCAGTGCTTGGGATGCAACTGTTGTCCAGGGCATGGAGGGTTACGATGGAGCAGCTACAGGGTTGTGCTAGAAGGACAGAGGTCCTAGCACTGCATGCTGGTGGGGCACGGAGGGGTACAGATAGACTTGTCTTGGGTGTACCAGCTGCACCTCTGTGCTGCGACTCATTAAGTGAAGACAGCTTGATGTAAAGTTCTATGGTCTAACTCCATTTTTTAATATGCCCTAACTCCATGTTTAGGTACTCTAAGTCGGCGTCAGAATCATTGCCATGTCTGCCAATGACACAAATCTCTTCTGACCTTATCTTTCTAAGAAGCTGAAAGCATCAAATCATTCAGCTAAGGACATAGATATAACACTTGAGGTGACAAAAGACTGGGACAAGTGTCTACTTATCACCATGTCATGGTTAAATAAGAACAAATACAGACATATAGCAAAAATAGTGTAGTCTGAATTGACGTCCTTTCACCTTTTATGTTCATAAGGAACCATCTGGTATGCTCACCTTGATGCCCATAATCTATGTCAGACATTCCTAAACTTACTGGCAAGGTGGGAGATAGGGAGTATAGCTTCGAAAGTCAAGACAAGTATGAGACAGAGATGTGTGATGTGAGTGTTGCTCTTCAAGCTAGTCATTGACTGAGTGATGCGACACACAACAGAGGACCTACCCACAGGCCGATGGACCTTATTCTATACACTGGAGGATCTTGACTATGCAGATGACCTAGCATTGCTCTCTAACACACACCAGCATATGCAGGAGAAAACATCTCACCCATGGCCAGACTGGGAAACAAAACCAGCATGGCAAAGAGCTCGCCCAGCCCCGCGTCGGGGGTTCTAGAGGAAAGCTTTTGCCACTTTTGCTGCTGGGGCCAATATTGCAGCCAGCCCTGGTAACAAAAAAAACGGCCCCTGCCAGCGGTCTGAAACTGGACCCTACCTTGGTGGCTCACCAAGGAAACGCCTGGTGCCTGGTACAGCCAATCTGGCCCTGATCTCACCTCAATATCTATGCACAGCAACTATGCCTGAATATCAACACAAAGAAATCAGTAGTCATGTCACTCAACATCTCAAAGCTTTCACCAATCAACGTGGATGGAGAGCCATGACTGAAGAGTTCCCCTACATAGCCAGTGCTATCTGACTTGAAAAAGGAGCCGGCAGTGACATCTAGAGCAGACTGAACAAGGCCTGGAATGTCTTCAGGATGCTGAACAATATGTGGAGGTGATTTCAGTACATCACCAACACCAGCCTGAGACTTTACCAGACCTGCATTATATCCACACTCTTGTATGGATCAGAATGCTGGCATTTGATGAAAAGTTGCTTATTTTTTGGCCACAAACCATCTCTAAACAGGAACTGCTCATAAGATGCAAGCTAGAGAGCATGGGCACCATGACTATGAAAAGAAGATGGAAAAGCAAAGGAAATACCATCAAAAGAAACCAAGACCCCATCACAAGAACAGCTCTTTACTGGACCCCAGAAGGCAAGCAAAAGAGGGAGGTCAAAGAACACCTAGAGGTGAGCTGAGTGAAACAGAAATGTGATCTTGAGTATCTTGGGCAATGTAAAGGAAAGTTCCCAAGACAGACAGAAGTAGAGGTCCTTCATTGCTGCCTACATGCCGGTGGTAATAACAGGCAGTAAGTAAGTAAGTAAGTACCCTACTAATAAAATGAATGAAGTCAGTGCCCTTAATCTGAGTAGGCAGGATAAGGTTAGTAGACCTGGAGAAGTCATTTAACAGTGAATTACATGATGTGTCAAATGCATGAGAACAGCCACATAACCATTCCGAGATCACCTCTCCCTGTCATATTATTATTATGAAAAATGCAGCACTGTGCTATTAAAGATGGATCTCTCTGCTTCTAAATGCAAGCCAGTGCTATCTTTATGACATCAAAGTGACTTCACATCGGCAATCTGCACTTCACTGATGTAGTAGGAGTGGAGAGAGGCGACTCAAGTCCATATCACTTGGCAAAGGCATCCTAAGTAATTCATCATTGCTGCTAAGATTTCCTTCTAATCCATGTTTGATAGGTGAACAATCACACCATGTATGGAGGAAAACCACCATGTTGCATTTGCCTCCTCCAACACAGTCGATCGGTCTTAGAATATAATTTATAGAGTTACCAATCAATCATTACCTAGTAGTAGTCTTTCGTTCTCTGGATACTAGCAACCCCATTTTGTATGTCATGCCACAGATATTCCCAATGATTACTGAGATTAATTCAAGAATTACATCTGTTGTGTGTTGCAGTTGATGCTCTACATGTTTCCAGTATACCCAGAACTTGGACCCATGCTCACCGAGCCATAGGGCTCAAGCTGCACCCAAGTGATGAGGCCCAAATAGGCTGAAACCAGTCTGGGGTTATTTGTGTTCCTTCTAGGGTGGCGGGGAGTGGCGTCACCTGTTAGATTGGGGTGGACTACTCCCATGAGGAGTAGGATTAGTACTGATTTACCCTGGGTGGGCCTCTCACTACATTAGCATGATGGGTGATATTTGATGGACTGGAATGCAGTCAGGAGTGATCGCAAGTGACTGAGATTACTTGAAGCATTCCATCCATCACCTTGTTGTTTGTTACAGGGATTCCTAGGACGCCTCAACCACTTCTCTTCTCATGACCCTGTTCCATATATCCTGCAGAGGACTGAATAGATTTGTCAGAGAGCATTCAGTGTCTAGTCGCTGCTACATTCACCTTGGGGTGCATTACTCAGTTTCTCAATTGTGGTATTTTTCACCTTTGTCTAACATATAATATAGTTGCTTTCAAATGTTTTAATACAGCGCTTTACAAACGTAGCTGAAATCATTTAACATACTCATCAAAAGGATCCCAGGCAAGAATACTGTGGAGAAAATGGGTTCTAATGTATCTGGGTTTCTGGGGAATAGAAATTATGTAATCCATGCTGCCGACCTACTACATTCAAATCATCAATTCCATGCTAGTTTGAGTACTCAGCATACCTTAATGGGTATTTCGGTCTTTGGCCTCCAGGCTAAATCCTAAAGTACCCCACCCCTCCATATTGAGCGAAATTGTGCCTGTTGTCTGGGAACTCAATATACTAACTGTTAGAACTGACATCCTTGGGTGGTAGTCGCCCGAATGTTTTTGCCTTCACCCCTCCTGTTTTGCTGAATTCATTTTCGTAGACCTTAGCACTCTGCACACTTTACAACTGCTAACCAGTGATAAAGTGTTTGTGCTCTCTCCTTCAAACATGATAAACTTGGTTTATACCCAATTGGCACATTTCGGGGCATATTACCAACAACTAGCGATAATTATCACTATGTTGGCTTAGTGGCAATATTTTTATCGCCGAGCTGCGGCGATTTTTATCGCTTAGGAACCTTGCTATTATCAAGGTTTATCTCCTAAGCGATAAAAATCAGCCGAAATGCATGAATATTGCTGAAAAGTCAGCGATATTCATGCATTACCGAGCTAATGCTCTTAGCCATGTTATCCACCTACCATTGGATACCATGGCTAAGAACTGCTCAGGGGCAGGTGTTAGCTTTTGGAGATATTCGCGCTTGGCGCAAATATCTCCAAAAGTTGGTAATAGGAGATAGCGATGTTAGCGACTGTTTCCAGTCGCTAACATCTTGGCACGCCCACTTTGCATGTCATTAGTGATAAATTTCACTGAGATGCAGAGCGGGGCCCAAGATGGTCGCTATCTCCTACTAGCTGTCGCTAACTGGTGTTAGCGACAGCTAGGTAATAGGGAGATAATTTTATCTCCGCTTTCTTGGCTTTTAAAGCCAAAAAAGCAGAGATAAACCCCCTTGATAATATGCCCCATCATTTCCTATAAATCCCTAATAAAGTGTTACTATAAGTACCCAGGGCCTGTCAAGAAAATGCTACTAGCAGGTCTGGAGCACTTATTGTGCCACCGACATAGGTAGCCCATTAAAACATGTCTCAGGCCTGCCAATTAAACTGCTAATTCGACTTGAGAAATGAACCTTTCCCAAACTTAAAAAATTGGACATGTACTTTTAAGTTTTACATATCTTAGTAGTGAAAAACTCAGAAATCTGGTTTTCACTATTGTGAGGCCTACCTCTGCAACAGGATAACATTGGGTTGCCATATTACATTAAATAAGTGATAAGCTTTGATTGGGAACAAGCAGAAATGTCATGTTTCCACTCAAATTAATTGTAATTTAAAACCCTCCTTGATAGTAAAGTCACATTTTAAGTCCAGTGCTCTCCATGCCACTGGAGTCAATCTATCCTCCCTGATTAGGGGTGAAACTCTGAAACCGGTCCTAAGATGCTTGTTTCCAGTCCAGGGAAAACGCCAAACTCTTAGCCATGCATCCCTTGTAAAACGAAGCAGTCGCCGCTTGTCAACCACACTACAGGTTGTCTCTGTCGGAAGCTCGTCTAGTTTTCTTTTTCTTCACCTTCAAAGTTAGGACACTATCTTTTGTTCTTTTTCATAGTCATGAAAGTTACCAGTGATGTTGGCGTGAGCAAACTGGTGAGTACCAACCAGCAGCTCCCTTGGTGATGCTTCTGTGAGGTACTTTCTGACCTTTCACACCTTTTTTACCTGTCTTCGGTTTCCTTTTTTGTTTTGACAAACAATAAAAAAAATTGAGCACTGTCAATGAGATATGAATGGCATTCTGGCGAAGCCAGCTTTTCTGGGCAGAGTTAGTTTCAGACTGCCCCGGTTAACTGAAAGAAGACTAGTGTTCTCTAGTAACCAGGTATTGTGTTTTGTGGTTTCATGAGTAGAGGGCGACCTGGCTACTTTCCCTCTTTTGCTCCTTTTTGTTTGATGAATCCAGTCTAGGGAGGACCTGACCTGGCAGTTCGGGTTGGACAGTTCCAATTGGGTGCAGGGTCAAGACTGATTTGCATATGGCTGGGTTCAAACTGGAATGGCATGGGGAGCAAAAAAACATGGATTTAGGCCCAGATCTGTACTGGGGGGGAATGTATGACATTGTTCTGCATTCTGTCCATCAACTGTTCTTTTTACTTTTAAAAAGTTGGCCTTTTCTTGTCCTAACCATTTGGTACCTATAGTCTATTTCTTGGGTCACATGACTAGGTGTAGTTGGCCTTTGTGTATTCCCCCCATACAGCTACTAACTAGAGGGCCTGGCTGTTGGCAGGATGGGCCTTCAAGGCTGGGTCTGGGGGTGGAGCTGTGCACTGTCCTACTTGCACTATAAAGGCACTGCCACAGCCCACATACAAAAAACGTTTAATAGCATATTGCACCTGCACACAGACTGGGACTTGGATAGGGAGCCAGGAAATTCCAAACACGTCTCTGGGGGAAAATGCCAGTAGCTTCTCCCATTTCAAAGCTAGCACCAGGTATACAAATAGGACCTTCAGACCCACTCTTCAGTACTCTCTTAGACATGAGGATGCTACAGAAGAAGACCTACCCTGCTGCCTGAGGCCAGCTCTGCTGTCTGAGAAGGAAGACTGGACGTGTTCCCTTCTTCCTAGGGAGTGGCACCATGGGTCAGTGGACTGACCACCTGTTCTGAGCTACAGGGACACAACACTCTTGGAGACATACCTGCAACTGCCCAGCTGACCTACCACACTGGACCTGTCTGTACCTCCAAATGGACCTGCCTGAGCCCCGCTGGCCTCTGCTGAAGTGAGTTCCTGATCTCCAAGTGGTGCCTTCACAGGTCCTCAGCCCTTGACTAGCATCAGAGAGCACTCCACCTGGTCTAACTGAAGGCTTCACAAAATCAAGCATGTAGAGACACGAAGCAAAGCAAAACCTTGCCACACAGCTGCTATCCTCATGGGAATCAATGCCGAAAATGCAAAGCCCTATGAAGCTTTGCCACACAGCTGCCAGCATTACTGGAATTAATGCAGAGCGACGTGGGCCATGCATAGCTTCACTGCTCAGGTTTATCTAAGACTATTTGGAAATACAATGGTCAGGAAACAACAAACAAATCCTTCTCAAAGCAAGATTTGGAAACCTTCCGGGAACCTGCCACCTCCCGCCTTGGAAAATCTCTGAAAGGAGTTTAATATGTAGACTATGTAACAATGGAAAGGAGAATATTGTCCACTTGCTCTGTATTTGTCCGGGACTCCGAAATGAAAGGACAAAACTACTTAAAGTCCCTTTTAATGTACGCGGAATACGATCATGTAGGCAAGCCCTGAAATGTTGTCTTCAATCAAATGATACAGCCATGAATGCTACCTTTGTAAAAAATGTATTAATGGTAAAAACAAAATTAGCAGACTAAGTCTTAAATGAAGTATATTAATGATATAATTTTAATGAATTTTATGATGAAAGTTTTATTGATTTTGTACTAAAAGTATTTTTGTAACTGTATATTGTAAGATTTTAAATAATCAAACAATAAAGTATTTACTATTTCGCTCAGGTTTATCAGAACTGGCGCCAGGACAAAAGCATAGAAGCACCATGAAGACTTGGCACTAAGGACATACTATACAGTCAAGCAAGTACTCTATCTTGGTCAGTCTGAACTTTCGACTTGTCCCGATACAGTACAACAAGATATACTCTCAGTTGGCATTTTGCACCATTTGGAGCTAATTCTTTTTAAATCTTTAAAATTGCATATCTCTACTTCTTGATTGGTTTTTGTCATTTATAATAATTCAGTAAAATGTATTCTGTTTTTCCAAATTAGTGTGGGATTTTCCGTTCTTTTTTGTCTTGCTGTATTGCTGTTTAAGTGCTGCATACATATTTTACACATTGCCCCTAAGTTAAGCTTATCTGCTTTTTTTGCCAAGCTAACATTGGGTCAAGCACTGGTTAATTTAGTGACTTTTTGTGGATCACCCTGTGGCTGTTGCCTGAGAAGAGCTCCCACCCTCTTCACCAACAACCCAATTTCTCACACTAACACTCTTAAATGGACTCCTGTATAATATATAAAGTGCGGTATACCTTGCCCACCTTTTGCATTCGGACATTGGAGAATCTTGAGTATTACAAGTCGGCGCCTCTCTCTCCCCTTATGAAACAGAGAAGCATTTGCTTCAGATCATCAAAATGACATTTTACCAAAAGAGGAGAACCTGAGGAGATAAAGAATTAGTGGCACAACAATCATTTTAAGACTATGGATTTTCGCTAGTCATGAAAGGTAAAAGAGCCCTTCCCCTGACCATTATAAAGTGTAAAGCATTTTGATTATGTCATAAAATGAGGATAATGGGGTAACACGGATGTCCACATACTTTATCAACCAATACAACAGGAGGGGCAACCTAATACCCCTTTGGGAGGGTGGGCAGTACATAACATAACAATGCTCCCAAAGAAATTATTTACATCAACATATTTGACAATAGATTGAATGAATGATTCAAAAATCAAGTGTCATTATTCACCCTCAGATATAGCTTATAAAATGTCAAGATTTAAAATTAATGGTGGGATTAGCATCTATGACATACAAATGTACAATTCAGCTAAATGTGGAAAAGTATCCATAAAAGTTTTCTTTTAAAATAAAAAGTTACCACTTTGAATTTTCCATACAGGAGAAAATAGGATTGATTTTTTAAATCTTTACTGTCAGTAGTACATAAGACCATCTTCAGGACTCTCCAATTTTTCACCCATGTCAGCCAATTGTACAAGTATAACCCTTGAGGAAACCCCCTTCAAACACATTTCTAAAACCATCCTCTACTTCCAAGCTAACTAACTCACACCACACAATGTCCAACAATACCCCTTGCCTTGGTTACTCCTGAAACTCCTGATCCACCTAGCAGATTCATAAATGATGGCCATATTCTTAACCAGTCAGCTGTGAAACAACTTCTGGGCGCCCATGATCTCATGCTTGTTTTCAATTGGAACATGGTTAACCTTACATAATCACTGTTTGAGGATATAGCCTGTGTAGACCATCACATCCCACTAATTTACATGAGCATGCTGAAGAATGGGGATAGAAAGAGAATGGGTAGCCCCAGCATATGCCAACTATCCAAAGCCCAGAAAGTTCCCCAATATTTTCTAAACATCATTCAAGTGTATAGCAGCATGCTACTTCCTTAACTCTCTCATCATAGCATTGGCCTTTTGGCCCCCACTATATCCATGTCACTTCCAAAAGGAAGTTCTCAAACTAAAACTCCATATACAGATTAATGCTAACAAAATCCTGATCATGGGCAAGTTTAACCAATGCTTAAACAAATCTGACTGAAAGCCTCCAATATGGAGAGTAAGGATGGGCGCAAAATCCGTTCTGCTCGAGGATTTAGCGAATTTTCGGTAAATTCGCGATCCGCGAACTCCCGCGAATTTACCGAGAATTCGCAAATCCGCGAGCGGCGGATCCGGGGCAAAAGTTGAAGCCTGGCCTGTTGTAACTATTTTACGATGGCGCCGGCAAGCTGCCGGCGCCATCCTAAAATAGTTACTAAGTTAGCTTCATCAGGAAGCTCTAATAGATAAAATAAAGCAGGTGCTCAATTTTATCTATTAGAGCTTCCTGTTGAAGCTAATTTAGTAACTATTTTAGGATGGCGCTGGCAGCTTGCCGGCGCCATCGTAAAATAGTTACAACAGGCCAGGCAGGTGTGCCTTCTTCCCAAATCTACCGTCGAAAATCAGCTTTGATGCTGGACAGAGGCCTTTGCATCCTTGACTTTCAGGAGCGCAATCCCTTTGCTGTTCCTGTGACCAGGAGGGTCTGTCTCTTCATCTACTGCTCTGATCGGTCTCAGACCTTTTACCCACACAAGAGGCATGTGCACTCGCATGGAAGCCCCGCCCACACACTCGCGGTGTGCACCGTCTTCCCGCCATTGACCCACTATGATGGACAGCTCACCTAAGGGACCCCTGCGCCCTTCGGGGCGATTGCATAGTAACACACACATGGTCGCTGGAACTAGTTGAAGCTCAAATGCAGTGACTCATTCATCAGCCCAAAAAACAATTGTGCTCGTCATCGAGGCTGGGCAGGTGTGCCTTCTTCCCAAATCTACCACAAGAGGCATGTGCACTCGCATGGAAGCCCCGCCCCAAATCCGCGGATCGGCAAATCCGCAAAATCCACCGATTTTGTGGATCCACGATCCGCAAATCCGCAAATCCGCAAATCCGCAAATCCGCAAATCCGCGTATCGTGGATCCGCAAAATCCGCCCATGCCTAATTGAGAGATGAGGTTCCTCAAGCAGGTGCTAACCCAGGTATTCCTGCTAATTTTCAGCGTATATGGGTACATGATCCTTGAAAAAAGTCAGAAGTATTGGCTCTTAAACAGTCTTTACCGGACCCTCGTAAGAATCCCGCTGGGTATTATAAAGAGTTGTCTCAGACTGTTGATGCCTGCATTATGTATTTGGCAGATATTGATTTACTTATGGGAAATGTAGTCCCACAAGCGATATGGACCAGGATTCGTAAACAGGATCATGATGCAGCTTTAGGTGGTAATTGGGCTGCTATTTTAGCAGCAGATGCAGGACAAATAGGTGGTGCCAAACCTGACGATTTAATTACGGAATTGCCTGGTAAAATAATAGATCTCATGAAAACAATGATGCCTGCAGTGCGCGTCAATTGGGATAAGTTAGCGGCGTGCAAGCAAAAGACGGATGAAAGTGTCTACGATTTCTTTACTCGTTTCGAAGAGACTTTCATCGATCATAGTGGTCAAGACATGAGTACTGAAGGTGGACAGCGATTGTTCATAGATAAATTTGTCTTTAATTTACTTCCAGAATTATCACATAAATTGAAACAATCAGAGAGTTCATGGGCCGTTTCTTCAACTGCCCAGATATTAGCTACTGTTCAATATTATGAGAATAGGGACAATAAAGAGAAGGAGAAAGTGGAGAAAAAGACTAAGGACTTGAAAACGAAGGTTCTTCTGCAACAGGCTTATCGCCCTCGTTCTGCTCAGCCCCAATTTCAAGAGCCCCCACAGTTCCAGAAGTTGTTGTAGAAACTGGTATCCTCAGCTCTGCGAGTTCCGCTGGGTCCTAATCAATGCGCCTATTGCAAAGAAGAGGGTCATTTCAAGAATGCTTGTCTGATTTTATTGCAGCGTTATGGTGGATCGTTAGCACCACGGGGTCGTGGTGATTCTCGGTCGGCATCCAGAGGTAAGGGACGTGGTGCGTCGACTCAGGAACGACGTCCCTCTCCCCCTCAGGATTCCACGAATTACTTTGATCAGCGGAATTCTCAGTCTGCACAATATTACAATGATGACTATTGTTTCGATAGTGAGAATGCTGATTTTCATGCTAGCTAGGACAGCCATAGACAAAGTAAGGGAGTTGTATCAGTTCCAGTGGATCAGGAAGGACCTTATGCTGATGTTGTAGCGTTAGGTGTTACAGAACCATTTCTCTTGGATACTGGTGCAATGAGAAGTTCCATAATGCATTCCAAACTCCCTGGGGCACCTTTGTCTGGCTTACCGAATGTTTCTTTAGGATTCTCTGGTGCCCCAGTTACTAACCCGGTTTCTTGTCCTTTGCCCATTTCTATTGGTCCGTACGATCTGGAAGCTCCGCTTCTTTTAACAACGGGTTGTGGAGAGAATTTACTGGGTTTGGACTTATTAAAACGCTTACATGCTACGCTGTATTGTTCACCCTCTGGTGTACATCTCACTTTGGGTGATAAATTGATTTCTCCAATGTATGTGTCTAAAGAACAACTACCACTTGAACTGCGTTCACTTCCTGCTACACTTTGGGCTACGGGTCCGAATTATGTGGGTTTGCTTCAAATTCCACCGTATGTGATTACTGTTAAGCCTGACGTTAAGTTGCCACGTGTTCCTCAATACAAAATATCTAACGAGCGCCATGAAACCGCTTGGTGAACGTGCGCGGCAATAAATGCTTTTAACGTAACGTAACATGGTGAGAGAGCATTGTTGGCTATTGTTCATGATTTGGTTCAGAAGGGTGTGGTCGAAGAGACTAGAGGGAATGTTTGCAATAGCCCTGTTTTACCTATTCTTAAACGTACTGATCCCTCTCAGCCACCTGTGTACCGTTTCGTATTTGATCTTCGAGAGGTCAATACAATTGTTGTCCTTCAGTTTCCTGTTGTACCGGACATCACTGCTTTGCTCACTATGATTCCTGCTTCAGCAGCTTGGTTTTCGGTTATCGATCTCAAAAATGCTTTCTTTAGCATTCCTATTGCTGAGGAAAGTAGGGATCTCTTTGGCTTCTCTCTCGGAGGCCTAAGCTTCCGGTTTAAGCGTGCACCTCAAGGCTATTGTGAAAGTCCTTCAATATACAGCCAACCTTTGAAATCTCAGCTCGACACCTTTTCTTTGCCCTCGGGTGCTACTCTTATTCAATATGTGGATGATTTGTTAGTGGCTACTGACTCAGAAGATGTTTGTAAAATTGCGACTGTGTCGCTTTTACAACATTTGTCTGATTTGCATCATAAGGTATTATCTTCTAAGTTGCAATATTGCCGCCAAGAGGTTACCTATGTAGGTCATCTCTTGTCGAAGGAGGGAAGGCGATTAACACCAGAACGTATTCATGCAATTGCACGGATGCCTGTACCATCCACACAAAGAGAGGTGCGTGCTTTCTTAGGCATTACCTCTTACTGTAGACAGTGGATTCCGAATTTTTCCCTACTTGCTAAACCTCTGTTGGCACTCACACTTAAAGATATGCCCCAGCCTCTTCCTTGGACTAATGAATGTCAAAAGAGTTTCTCTGATTTACGTACTTCCTTGTGTTCTGCTCCTGTGTTGGGTACTCCAAACTACAGTAAACCTTTTACGCTCTATGTTCATGAAAGGGAAGGTTGCGCATTATCAGTTCTGACACAACAATTTGGCGACAAACAAAGGCCATGTGCCTATTTTTTGGCTACATTAGATGCGGTAGCTAAAGCATTACCCAGTTGCCTTAGAGCAACAGCAGCAGCGGCGATTTCTATTCTTCAATCTGCTGGACTGGTGTTAGATCATACTCTTAATGTTATGGTGCCACATGCCGTAGATACTCTTCTTAACAGGACGAAAACCCAGCATTTAACGGGCGCCCGTTTGTCTGGATATGAGTTGACACTTTTAGCTAGTCATATACGTATCAGAAGATGTACTGTTTTGAATCCAGCAACATTGTTGCCTATTTTGAATGAGAAAAATGTACAAGATCAGCATGATTGTTTTCTTCGTACAGAAGAAGAAACGAAGGGTCGAATATATCTGAAGGTCACACCACTTGTGGATCCGGATGGGATCCTGTGGGTGGATGGGTCTTGTTTCAAGCTTCCTAATGGCGAGACGACAGCTGCTTATGCTGTTACGACTTTGCACACAGTGGTAGAAACTGCACGTGTTTCACAGAATTCAGCGCAAGCTGCAGAATTGATTGCATTAACAAGAGCATGTGTGTTGGCGAAAGAAAAAAGAGTGACTGTATATACAGACAGTCAATATGCGTTTGGCGTTGCCCATAGCTTTGGCCGTTTGTGGAGAGAAAGAGGATTCTTTACCTCCCACGGCACTAAAATACAGCATGGTCAGTTAGTAACTGACCTTCTCGAATCACTTGCTTTGCCTACTCAAATAGCGATTGTAAAGTGCAGTGCACATAAAAAGATTATTGATGACGTGGGTCAAGGAAATGCGTTTCCGGATGAAATAGCGAAGGAAACAGCGAGGAATGTTGAAAGTCGCATGTATGTTGCGGGCCCTGCAAGATGGGTCGCAGAAGGTGGTACGTGTGAAGACACAGTAGAAAGCGTGAAAGCGATTCAGAAGGAGGCCACCGAGAAAGAATTGAGTACGTGGAGAGAGAGTACGGGAATGTTGAATACAATGGGATGTTGGACGGAATTATCAGAGCATCAACGATGGTTGTTACCAGATGCGTATGTACTGCCTGTAGTTACTATGGCTCATGGACCAGCCCATATTAATTCAAGGGGTATATGCAAACTTTTAGCTCCAGTATGGCAAATGAAGGTATTCCTAAATGTGCAGAAAATGTGGTGAAACATTGCATTGTTTGTTTGATGCACAATCCAGGAAAGGGAACTCCAACTCTAGCAGGTCAGTTTGCTCCCTCTACGTACCCATATGGAACGCTTTAACAATCTCAAATATGTCTTGGTGGTGGTTTGTGCCTTTTCCAGATGGATAGAGGCCTACCCCCTAAAAGACAATACTGCTTTGTCAACTGCTAAAATCCTTTTGAAGGAATTTTTCCCAAGATGTGGTTTGCTGTGCATTGTCTGGAGTGACAATGGGAGTGAATTCGTAGGCCAAATTATGCAGAAGGTGTGTGTGGGCTTGGGTATCAGACAGAAATTCCATGCGGCAAACCATCCCCAGTCAGCGGGTCTGGTAGAGTGCTATAACGGCACTCTCAAACTTAAGTTAGCAAAGATTCAGGCCAGCACAGGCCTTTCTTGGCCTGATGCTTTGCCTTTAGCACTTCTTTCAACTAGAACAACTGTTCATTCTCGTTTGGGGCTTAGCCCATACGAGATTGTTTTTGGACGCCCAGCCAATGTTTGGGGAGTCCCCAGACCCAAAAAGTACTCAGACATTCCATATCCGCTGTTGGTAGACTACTTGCATAACCTCATCACTAAATTGCATGTTATTCGTCAACAGGTCCAAAACGCTTTACCGGAGGCCTCCTCAGATCCAGGACACTCCATCCAACCTGGAGATTGGGTCTGTCTGAAAAATTTCCAGAGGAAACAGAACTTGGAACCTCGTTGGGGGCCGCCGAGACAAGTGTTACTCACCACTCGTACAGCTGTCAAGGTTCTGGGAAAGAAAAACTGCATCCACGGCGTGCATTGCAAACGGGTACCATTGCCTTTACCTTTTGACCAGTGGGTCCGCGAAGGTGTTGGTGATACCGAGTGCGAGAAGGTACCCAGATTTGTACCGTTCAGCAGTGCACGCCTGGATTGGACTAGCTCAGAGAAGGAAGACGACGACGTCTTGCAGGAAGCTGTACCTTTACACTTAAGATTGACTACAACAGATCCAGAACATTTATTCAAGGATCAAACGATACCTGGAAAGAGACGATACGACCTGAGAAGAAGGTCGCCTAAAGGCGATTAATTTTGTGTTCTATAATTCTGTTTGTAAACGTGGTGTTTTTGCCTTTTCAGCTGCTGCGTGCTTTTTCTGTTAAATACCAATCCTTGTCCATGTTTACGAAACCGATGTCAGGGTCTGGCTGAGTTCATAAAGCCATGTCTAGACTGATTAATCCATGTCTCACTCCACTGTTGGGTCCCACCATTCTTCTCTTCTGTATCTTGTTTAAATGGCCCTCACCATTCTCTTCGTGTGTTCTCTTGTTACATAGCCTCTCCTTTGAAGCATTCTACACATGTTTTACCACCTGCAAATTGAATTAGGGCACTAGTGTTGATTAACCTGAGGGGAGGAGAGCACACGGGGTCTGAAAGGAGGGTGTGTTTTAGACATCCGATAGCTTATTTTCAAACTATTCCTATTTGTCAGTTGTGTGTGTATTGGGAGTTCTCATTGTAGACTTGTTCTGTATAATAGACTGTGCACCACAGATTGAAGTGGCAGTCTCTTGAGAACCTACCTGTGTGGTATTTCTTAGATAACTGTGCTTAGCTGCAGCTAATAAAACTGCTCTTCTACGCCTAACAGAGTGTCTCGTGTCTCTGTCTGTCGAGGCAGGTGAAACCGGGGATATTAAGGCGTACCCTGCGCCGCTTGGCCCATAAGGCCAGGTTCTCCACAGTGAAGCCATCCGGACCGGTCGTTTTGTCCTTGGGTAGAAGAGCAAAGGCATTGAGTATTTTTCCGAGATAGGAATGTCTAGGGAAGAAGAATTTATAAGATTATCAGGGGATTTGGGAATAGTTTGAAAGAAAGAGTCAATTTGTGCGGAAGAAGGATCAGAGTCTGGAGAAATATTGGACAAAGCAGTCAAGGATTTTATCATCAGTGGACTGACAGTCTCTATGGATATCAGTAATTGCCTTTACCTTTTGACCAGTGGGTCCGCGAAGGTGTTGGTGATACCGAGTGCGAGAAGGTACCCAGATTTGTACCGTTCAGCAGTGCACACCTGGATTGGACTAGCTCAGAGAAGGAAGACGACGACGTCTTGCAGCAAGCTGTACCTTTACACTTAAGATTGAATACAACAGATCCAGAACATTTATTCAAGGATCAAACGATACCTGGAAAGAGACGATACGACCTGAGAAGAAGGTCGCCTAAAGACGATTAATTTTGTGTTCTATAATTCTGTTTGTATTTCAATAAGAAAGGTCCCTTTTCCATTATCCATCAAGTTGCAGGGTCACGGTAGGAGTCTTGAGCTGTGACCTGAATAGTGACTAGGTCAACAGGACTTGCAGTGTCATAGGACGGCTAACAATCACTGCCAAGTGATTAAGGAAGATTATCGTGAGCAACGCCTTTAGAGTAATGGATAGTCCAGGGAAAGGGAGTGATATTAAAATGACAAAGAGAGCTCATTATAAGAAATTATTATTCAGTCGTTGTGGCGTAGCATTATGTATTTTAGTATGTTTATGCAGTTTATTAGCATGCATAGGATGGCTTATACATATTATGCAGCTAGCACCTGTTCCTACTTCTGTTTCTCTAATTTCCTCTGCTATTATCTCTCCGCATACATTTTACTCACTCCCAGATCATGAACAAATGAGAAGAATGGAATATTTTAACAATTCTTTCATTCAATTGTTACACCAGCATCAATTAATAGTCAATACTACTGATTGCTGGGTTTGTGGTCTCATACCGCATAATACAGAAAGAGGGATGCCGTATTTAGTCCATCCATTTTCATACGAAGGTTCTGCTGGGGCTTATCTGGCTATGTTCTCCAATGCATACCAGAATCAACTTCGATATCCTCCTGGTGGGTCCTATAATGGTGGAGTGGATTTCAGTCACAGTCCTTTGATAAAGGGAATTGTAACTATGGCAAAGATTGCTGATATTAGCAAGATTCCCAAAGAAGAGAAGAAAGCATATGATGGATGGAATGTGACTCGTTATACTCTCAGTCTCACTGACAAGGTCAAACAGAAGAGTTTTTCACCGATTTGGGTCCTACCCCAAAGAGGTCATTTGTGTCTACAAATAAATGGCCAGAATACAAAAATCAAGCAATGGAAGGGCAACTGTTCCCATACATATGTCTATACACCCCTGACTTCTTCACCGTTAGTTCCATCTCAAGGTACATATTTTATCTGTCATGACCGAGCTTATACATGGCTTCCCACATATTTTTCGGGAACATGTTATATAGCTTTTCTCCTTCCCCCTACATATACTGCCCCCGCTGATCATCATAGAAAGAGATTTGTTAGAGGAGTTGTAGCTTCGGAAGACACAGCTGGACAAGAGGGAGGGGATTTTCTAAAAGGGTTTCTTCCCTTTTGGGGTCCGATGGTCAATAGCAGAAACATCAGACACTTAGTTCGCGTGGTTGATTCCACAATCAACGTAACCTCCGGAGCATTGAAGAATTTGACGGCTGAACTTCAGGCGGATCATCTTATGACTTTACAGAATAGGATGGTTTTAGACATAGTTCTTGCAGATAGAGGAGGAGTCTGTAAACTGATTGGATCTAGTTGCTGCATTTATATTCCTGACAATGCCCCTACAGTATACCAAGCCATCTCTAAGCTACATGTCATCTCTGAGTCTATACATCAGGACTCTGGAAATTGGACTGTGATGGGATGGTTGTGGTGACTACTGTCCACCTGGGGATGGAAAGTGCTAACTTTCCTTGGAATGATTCTAGCAATAATCTTTTCTTGTTGTCTCTGTTTACAGTGTGGCCCAGCCATTTGTGGACTTTGTGCCACTGTCTGTGTCTCCAAGTCAGTAGTACAGCAGACAGAGAATATTAGGACGATGGTGCACCTCATGACCATTGATATCGACTCAGACTAACATGAGTCCCTTTGTGCTTTGCCTGAGTATGGCAAAAGGAGGGGCTGAGGTTATGCAGTTTTCGACTTGGCTTCGTAGTCAGCTGCCATTTTGTGCTTAGCCGCCATTTTGTGTTGCCTCACTCAGGCAGCATGGCTAAACGCAGTAAACGTGGTGTTTTTGCCTTTTCAGCTGCTGCGTGCTTTTTCTGTTAAATACCAATCCTTGTCCATGTTTACGAAACCGATGTCAGGGTCTGGCCGAGTTCATAAAGCCATGTCTAGACTGATTAATCCATGTCTTACTCCACTGTTGGGTCCCACCATTCTTCTCTTCTGTATCTTGTTTAAATGGCCCTCACCATTCTCTTCGTGTGTTCTCTTGTTACATAGCCTCTCCTTTGAAGCATTCTACACATGTTTTACCACCTGCAAATTGAATTAGGGCACTAGTGTTGATTAACCTGAGGGGAGGAGAGCACACGGGGTCTGAAAGGAGGGTGTGTTTTAGACATCCGATAGCTTGTTTTCAAACTATTCCTATTTGTCAGTTGTGTGTGTATTGGGAGTTCTCATTGTAGACTTGTTCTGTATAATAGACTGTGCACCACGGATTGAAGTGGCAGTCTCTTGAGAACCTACCTGTGTGGTATTTCTTAGATAACTGTGCTTAGCTGCAGCTAATAAAACTGCTCTCCTACGCCTAACAGAGTGTCTCGTGTCTCTGTCTTTCGAGGCAGGTGAAACCGGGGATATTAAGGCGTACCCTGCGCCGCTTGGCCCATAAGGCCAGGTTCTCCACAGTGAAGCCATCCGGACCGGTCGTTTTGTCCTTGGGTAGAAGAGCAAAGGCATTGAGTATTTTTCCGAGATAAGAATGTCTAGGGAAGAAGAATTTATAAGATTATCAGGGGATTTGGGAATAGTTTGAAAGAAAGAGTCAATTTGTGCGGAAGAAGGATCAGAGTCTGGAGAAATATTGGACAAAGCAGTCAAGGATTTTATCATCAGTGGACTGACAGTCTCTATGGATATCAGTAATAGCTATGATTTTGGAATTTTGTTTTTTTGATTTTGAGATAGTTTGTAAGGGATTTGCCTGCTTTGTTATGCCCTCCATACATTTTAGCATTACATTTGAGGAGATTATTACATGCAGAGTCCCAAGGGTGTTTTTTATATTGCATTTTCACTTTGATGAGAGAAGAGAGTGTATCAGAGGAGTTTGTGGTGAAATAAAGCTGTTCAAGTTCTTTAATTTGTTTAAGAATGTGAGGTGACTGTGAAAGGGCTTTTTTTCCTCCTTTGAGATACAAAGTCAATAATAAATCCTCTAGCGGCAGCCTTGAAAGCATCCCAAATAAGGTGAAATTGTGAAGTAGAGTGAAGATTATTATGGAAGAATTCCTCCATGAAAAGCATAAAGTGTTCAGTAAACTGAAAATCTAGGAAGAGAGAATTATTAAAGCGCCAGTGCCGAGAGGTGGGAGTAGGTATGGGGTAATCCATGTCTAATATGACAGGGGCATGATCTGAAATATGAATAGAACCTATTTCTGAGTTAGTCATAAATTGGAAAGCGTGTTGAGTGATAAAAATATAGTCAATATGGGATTGTGATGCATGTACTGGAGAAAAGAAAGACAATTCTAGTGTGCCAGGGCGAGATATTCTCCAGGAATCTATGAGGTCTCTGGAAGAGATGGTTTTATGAAAGGATTTTTGCATCTTACTGGGAACATATCTGATTTGTGATTTTCGGTCTAAAAAGGGATCCATTAGTTGGTTACAGTCACTGCCCACAAATAAATCATCAGTCGCATGTGAAGAAAGAAGCGTGGAAAAATCATTCCAAAAGGTTAAAATACACCATTAGGGCCATATACATTACAAAAGAAACGTTGTGTGTTATTTACAGTAACATCTGAAAACAACCATCTACTGTTAGTATCATGAAACTCGTTTTGTAACTGAACAGTCAACTACTTATGAAACAGAATAATAACACCATTTTTGTTGTTCACTGCCGGAGGGAGAAGGCTTCTCCTACCCATTGTTTACGCAGTGAAGACAGATCTTGTAAATTAAGGTGTGTTTCTTGCAACTATGCAACTTGACATTTCAATCTCGCTAAATGAGATAAAACACATTTTTCAATATGATTGCGAATACCTTTAACATTCCAAGAGATAACGCGTAGACCACTCATCCCTGGAAGTTAAATCGGAGTAGGCGGAAAAGTGAAGAGAAATCAAAGAAGAGTAAAAGAAGAGAAAAAAAGGGTAAAAAGAGGTTGGAAAGATATAGATAGCAAGGAAGAGCAAAAAGAGAAGAATTGAACCATGTGACCATCACAGAAATAGAAACTGGAGCAGGTTGGGAGAACAGTAGAGAACCATAAGCTGAGATAAAGAAGTGGAAGGTGTAGAATGGAGTAAATAATAAAATTGTTGCCAGAAAGAGGGAGAAAAAAGGGGTAAGAAAGAAGGGAGCAGGGAAAAGAAGAGAAGGAAAGAGGGAGAACAAGAAGAAAAAAGAAAGTAGAAGAAAGAAGATGAAGAAGGGGGCATAGGCCCACATGCATCAACATTGCCATTTGCGATTCCTTATTTGCGAAAAATAAGGAATCGCTAATAAGGAATCGCAAATGGCAATGCATGAAGAAATTGCTAAATAAATTGCGATTTCTTAAAATTCCTTAATTGCGACTCGCAAATTGCGAATCGCAATTAAGGAATAGCTCCCCATTCATTCCTATGGGCATAGAGGCCCATAGGAATGAATGGGAAGGCACTCAAAAATTTGTGATTAGCAATTAGCGAATCGCAAATTGAGAATGCGATTTTTTTATGGGTGCAGGGGTGTCCAAAGGACACCCTGTTGCACCCCTGAAATCAATCTGTGCACATATGTTGTGCACACACATGCCCTAAGGGCATATGTGTGCACAACATGACACTTGGAAAAATGCACAAAAGTGCATTTTTCAAAGTTTTTGCAAATTACCATGAGGTTCATCCTCATGGTAATTTGCTCCCCCTAAGTGCGAATTCGCTATTTTTTAAAGTTTCATGCATTGCATTTAAGGAATCTCAAATTGAGATTCCTTAAATGCAATTGCAATTTCAGAAATCGCAATTTTGAGATTTCTTAAATTGCGAGAATAACAAAAATGATAATGCATCTCAAATATTCAAATTTCATTCGCAAACAGCCGATTTTTGCGAATCGCACCATTTGCGAATGCAATTTGAAATGATGCAGGTGTCAGGTTCACTCCACGGGATCCAGTCGCTGCAATTATGGTTCCACCTCCAAATGTCACCAACACCCTGAAGTAGAAACACAGGGTGTTCGAGCCATTAGGCGAGGTAGAAAAATAACAAACTAAAATAAAAAAATGTGGGATGGGTAAGGGTAGGGCCAGCAGGGAAAGGGAAGCCTGTAACAAAAACAAGACAGGCATCAGATAAGTGCTTGCTTACATAAAATACTACTCTCATTTATTCTCACTAATAAATCATGAAATATAAGTAAGTACCTGAGCAGAAAGAAAAACCCGACCTTGGATATGAAATTACTACTGCCCTTCTGCCACAATCTGTGAGGAAGGCCTAAAGAGCACATAGAAATATAGTTAACAAAAAACAGCCTTGTCATACCAGACACACACACATATTGTACTGAGGCACGTATCCCACCACTCACAACATACCACAGATGAGCCAGAGGACACTATGTACAATGGAGGTCCAAGGTATCCAAGTAAAGGAATGAAAGTTTCAACACAAGGTAAGATGGATGAGAACACGGTAGTGTGTAGGAAGCAAAAACTACAACACTCCGCTCAATTAAGAATGACCACACAGTAAACGTTTGGGTTATGCCAAACAGCAAATCGTGGTTGCGACCACCACCGAATTCTGCCAACAATATACCCCCAGAAAGAGAACGCACAATGAGAGACTGGAGTGACCTGTAGTTGCCTCACTACATGTCCAGCTCTTTCTTGTCCTTGTAAGTACATAGATACATAACGGAGACGCGTAGTGGCCTCACTACAGCGCCCCGCTATCTTAGTTCCAATAAACAATCCGGGTTTACGGTAACACGTGGTTTCGACCGCCACCGTGTTCCGCAAACCCCCAACTTAGCCAGGATTTACCAACAAAGCATTACTCCGAGAGCCACTGTCTCCGGTTGCTCTCTCAGTCCTAATCACAGCAACGTAAGCAGATGACCGCAAAGGGCGGCCGGGATGTTAGAACGGGAATACCTGAGGAGCGGAGGCCCAACACCAGCAGAGACCGGGATTCAGAAGATTCTCCAACCGCCGGGAGTACAGGGGAGGGGGCCGAACAGAAGTCTCGAAGGGGGCGCGCGGAGCAGCCGCTCCCACGCCAAGCGCCACAGAACCAGAATAACGCCCACACAGATGCGCGTCAGCGTTGATGAAATACTTCCTGCGAGATCCCGCCTGCTCATGGGAAATGTAGTTCCTGAGCTAGGCAGGCGCGATCGCGCTACGGAATCTGACAGTACATCCCCCCTCCCTAGCGCCTCCTAGGACCAGGGCGCAGCGGGCATCGACGGTGGAAAGCACGAATAGCGGCAGGGGCGTGGACGTTCCCGACAGGTTCCCAAGAATCGTCCTCCACTGAGTAGCCCTTCCAGGAAATCAGATACCACAGGACCCCTTTACTCCACTTGGAGTCCTTAATACGCCTCACCTCGTATTCAGCCCCAGCATCCCGAAGCACCGGAGGTGTTGCCCTTCGTCTCGCTGAACGAGCCGGTTTCAGCAGGTTGCAATGGAACACCGGGTGTATGCGCAAAGAACCAGGCAACTTCAGCTTAAAAGCAACAGGGTTGATTCGTTTCACTATGGTGTAGGGCCCGATGTAACGGGGATGGAAAACACTACGCAATTTGAACCGTATGTTGCGAGTCGACAACCAGACCCTGTCACCCACCTGGAACAAGGGACCTTCCTTGCGATGTTTGTCCTCCCACTTCTTGTATACTGCTTTGGCCTTCTCAAGATGCACCCTGACCTTTTTGTGCAGAACATGGAGCTTACGAATCTGTCCCAAAACTGTAGGCTGTCGAGACACTTCCCCCGGGATGCGCACAGGAAGGATTCGAGCATCAAATCCATAATTAGCCATGAAAGGGGAGACCCCCACAGAACAATGCGAGGCGTTATTATATGCCATCTCGGCCATCCACAACAAAGAAACCCACGACTCATGGGCATTCTCGGCAAAACACCGTAGGTATTTCTTTAGTGTTTGGTTTAGCCGTTCAGTTTGTCCATCAGTCTGTGGGTGGAAACTGGTCGAAAGGGAAGACTGTATATGCAACGCCTGGCACCACGCCTTCCAAAATCTCGCGATGAACTGAGGGCCTCTGTCGGACACTATGACCTCTGGGACTCCATGTAATCGTATGACGTTGTTTAGCAGCAGTTGAGCCGTCTGCCCTGCTGTTGGTAGGTTGACACATGGAATAAAATGGCCCAATTTGGTGAGGCTATCCACGACCACCCATACCGCCGATTTGCCCTGATCAAGAGGAAGTCCGGTGACAAAATCCAGACTAATGTTCTGCCACGGCTTCCTAGGGGAAGGCAACGGCATCAACAACCCTTTTCTCGGTCCGGTAGAGGATTTGGCCCTAGCACAGGTCTCACACTGCCCTGTCCATACAGATACATCAGTATCAATGGATTCCCACCAAAAATGACGTTTCATGAGATGCATGGTCTTTTGTACCCCCTGATGTCCTGCCAAAGGGGAATCATGACACCACATGAAGGCCTTTTTTTGCAACGCTGTTGATGGGAGAAACAACCTGTTATTTTGGAAAGGCAACCCGTCCATCAAAGTGCGATTAGCCCCATATGTGGCCCATCTGACCCAAGCGTCATGGTCCTTAGCTTGTCTGACAAGATCCAGAAAAGTGTTGGCTTGTATTGCACAGACCACTTTCTCGGGACTGATTATGGACACCTTAGCCTCTCCGTTATCCTTCTCCTCCAACTGATCCCGTCGGGATAGGGAATCGGCCTTCAGGTTTTCGGCCCCTGGTCTAAAGGTGACTGTGAAGTCGTACTCCGCGAAAAAGAGCATCCACCTCATTTGTCTCTGTGTTAGATGCTTGGCGGTCTTCATATACTGAAGGTTGCGATGGTCAGTATAGACGGTGACAGGGAATCGAGCCCCCCAAAGGTATTGCCGCCACTCCTGGAATGCTCTTTTAATCGCTAGCAATTCCTTCTCAGAGATTGTGTAATTCTGTTCGGGGGGACTCAGTTTCTTGGACAGGTACGCCACGGGGTGGAGCTGTCCAGTGTCCTTATCCCGTTGTGACAGCACTGCTCCGATAGCTTCGTCTGAAGCATCCGCTTCGACTACATAAGGATATTCCGGTCTTGGATGTGCCAGGATCGGAGCCGTTGTGAACGCCTTTTTTAGGAACAGGAAAGCCACTGTGGCTTCGGGAGACCACACAAACTGCACACCTTTTCGTAACAATCTCGACAAAGGAACTGCCACCTGGGAGAACTGCGCAATGAAACGGCGGTAGTAATTGGCGAAGCCTAGAAATCTTTGCACGTCTTTCACGCAGGTAGGGATGGACCACTCCTGCACCGCCTGTATTTTCCTGTCTGACATTTGCAGTCCCTCGTGGCTGAGCATGACTCCTAAAAACTCCACTTTGTCCACACCAAACTCACACTTGCTCAGCTTGCAGTATAGCTGGTTGTCTCTCAACCGCTGAAGCACTTCGGTTACATGTTTGGTATGTTCCTTGACGTTTTCTGAGTAGATCAGGATGTCATCAATGTATACTACAACACTAATATCCACCACATCCTTCAGAACGTCGTTTAAAAAGTATTGAAACGCCGCTGGGGCGTTGCACAGCCCAAACGGCATCACCATGTATTCATACAGGCCGTATCTTGTTTTGAAGGCGGTTTTCCATTCGTCCCCTTCACGGACGCGGACCAAGTGGTATGCCCCCCTTAGGTCCAATCTGGTAAACACCTTGGCATATCGAACCTGGTCCAGCAAAACAGAGATAAGCGGCAGTGGGTATCGATTCCTAACTGTGTTTTTGTTTAGCATTCTGTAATCGACACAGGCCCTCAAGTCACCATTCGCTTTTTTGATAAAGAAGAGGGGCGAGGCTGCAGGAGACCTAGATGGGCGTATGAAACCAATGTCCACATAGTGGTCCAAATACCCCTTCAAATGAGTGGTTTCAGGGTCTGACAATGCATAAACCCTACAGGAGGGTATAGTGGCTCCCTCCACTAGGTCAATCCTACAGTCATAGGGCCTATGTGGAGGGAGTTTCTCAGCCTGGCTTTCGCTGAAAACATCCATGTAAGCCCTATACTCCATTGGTAGACACACCTCTTTTTCTGCTGCTGTTGCTACCACCAACGGAAGAACAGAAGGCGAGAACCCAACATCCTTTTCCATGTGCTTTTTGCACTCCTCGGACAAAAAACGAATCGACTTCTTCTTCCAGTCGATGGAGGGATTATGATGGCTGAGCCAGGGCATTCCAAGTATTATTTCATATTGAGGAGCTTCGATGATGTTGAGTACCAGCTCTTCCCTATGCCTACCATCCAGTACAGCAACCGACAAGGTTACCCTCTCGGTTTGTTCTGTTATGAGACCAGATATTAAGGGTTTTCCATCAACTGCCAAGACCTCCTCCGGAGTGTCTCTGGTTACCCGGTCTATAGCCAAAGAGGACACAAGTCCGCTATTGATGAAATTCCCAGTGGCCCCTGAGTCGATCATCATCGCAACTGTATATGCTTGTAACTGGCATTCAAGCCTCATGGGCAACAGGATATGGGATTCTGATTCACTTAAAGACAACACCGTTAAAGAGGGCACCTTCCAAGGCTGTGGTTCCTTCGGATGGCCCTCTCCCTGGGCACCAGTTTCCGCCAAAGCGTTACCTGCAGCTATGGCTACTCTCTTGTTCCGATTCCAAGAACCAGAGTTCCTAGGTTTGGAAGGGCATTCCCTAACATAATGCCCCTTTTTACCGCAGTAAAGGCAAAGACCGGCCACGCGACGACTCTCTTTTTCTTCTCTGGTTAGGGGGGATCGAACAGCCCCGATTTCCATTGGTTCAGGGTGCGCATCTGGAGAAGGTAAAGCCCTACGTGGACTCCATTCCGAACGAGGCGGGCCCCTTTCCCACCTTCTCCTATCCCCACCTCTATCTGTCATCCTTCCATCCAACCGCAGGGTTAGATTCACCATGTCCACACAAGTGGTCGGTTGGGGATCGATCTGGGCAATGACGTCTTTCAGACTGTCCCTCAAACCCTGATAGAACAAGGACATTCGTTTTTCCTCCGGCCACGAGGTTTCCGATACTAATTGATTGAACTTGGTAAGATAAGTTATCAAGTCCGACCGCCCCTGCCTCAGTTCTAAAAGTTCCCTATCTGCGCTAAAGGTGGTTGCCCTTCGGTCAAACACCTTTTCAAATTCAGTCCGGAAAGCCGCCCAGTCTGAGAGCATTGGGTCATCATTCCGTACCAGAGGAACGACCCAATTGGCCGCATCCCCTGATAAATAAGAGATCGCGAAGGCTTCTCTCGAATGGTTGTTGGGGAACGAGGCAGGCTTACAGGAAAAGTGTAACATAATTTGCGTTAAGAACGCCTGAGTCTTGGAAGGATCTCCAGAATACCTCTCTGGACTAGCCAGAGGGATAGGGGGAGGAACCGTGACTTGTACCTGAGGTGCCGAGGTAGAAAAGGGATTTCTGGATAACCTCTCTACCTTTTCTTTTAAGGATGCGACCTCTGCTTTAGAGGAGGCAAGCTCCTGCTGTACTAAAAGCAGAGCCTGCATGATGTCATCCATGGTGGCCATATTGCAGCAACTGGACCGGGCAGAGCAACGTTCGTGGGCGCGTTATTCTGTCAGGTTCACTCCACGGGATCCAGTCGCTGCAATTATGGTTCCACCTCCAAATGTCACCAACACCCTGAAGTAGAAACACAGGGTGTTCGAGCCATTAGGCGAGGGAGGAAAATAACAAACTAAAATAAAAAAATGTGGGATGGGTAAGGGTAGGGCCAGCAGGGAAAGGGAAGCCTGTAACAAAAACAAGACAGGCATCAGATAAGTGCTTGCTTACATGAAATACTACTCTCATTTATTCTCACTAATAAATCATGAAATATAAGTAAGTACCTGAGCAGAAAGAAAAACCCGACCTTGGATATGAAATTACTACTGCCCTTCTGCCACAATCTGTGAGGAAGGCCTAAAGAGCACATAGAAATATAGTTAACAAAAAACAGCCTTGTCATACCAGACACACACACATATTGTACTGAGGCACGTATCCCACCACTCACAACATACCACAGATGAGCCAGAGGACACTATGTACAATGGAGGTCCAAGGTATCCAAGTAAAGGAATGAAAGTTTCAACACAAGGTAAGATGGATGAGAACACGGTAGTGTGTAGGAAGCAAAAACTACAACACTCCGCTCAATTAAGAATGACCACACAGTAAACGTTTGGGTTATGCCAAACAGCAAATCGTGGTTGCGACCACCACCGAATTCTGCCAACAATATACCCCCAGAAAGAGAACGCACAATGAGAGACTGGAGTGACCTGTAGTTGCCTCACTACATGTCCAGCTCATTCTTGTCCTTGTAAGTACATAGATACATAACGGAGACGCGTAGTTGCCTCACTACAGCGCCCCGCTATCTTAGTTCCAATAAACAATCCGGGTTTACGGTAACACGTGGTTTCGACCGCCACCGTGTTCCGCAAACCCCCAACTTAGCCAGGATTTACCAACAAAGCATTACTCCGAGAGCCACTGTCTCCGGTTGCTCTCTCAGTCCTAATCACAGCAACGTAAGCAGATGACCGCAAAGGGCGGCCGGGATGTCAGAACGGGAATACCTGAGGAGCGGAGGCCCAACACCAGCAGAGACCGGGATTCAGAAGATTCTCCAACCGCCGGGAGTACAGGGGAGGGGGCCAAACAGAAGTCTCGAAGGGGGCGCGCGGAGCAGCCGCTCCCACGCCAAGCGCCACAGAACCAGAATAACGCGCACACAGATGCGCGTCAGCGTTGATGAAATACTTCCTGCGAGATCCCGCCTGCTCATGGGAAATGTAGTTCCTGAGCTAGGCAGGCGCGATCGCGCTACGGAATCTGACAGTAGGTGCCCCATAGTCCCCCAAAAGAAGACATCAAAGAGAGGATGACAGAAAGCCAAGTGGCTTTAGCCATAAAGGACAACTGACCAAAAACATTAATGTGGGAGGGGGCGGTGAAGAACAAGAAAACCGCACGAATAAGAGACATCTAAAAAAGACAGGTCTCCATACAGTAATAAAAAACACCTTGAAAGGGGAGTCCGAAGACTGAAGGTAACCAAATGAGACAAATGAAGGGGACTTACCAAACACTTAGGGGAAACAGCAGTGAAATGGATTGCACATTACAGACGTCAGGACCAACACGGATGGACAATTTCTACAACGACACTGCAAAGGGGAGACCTGTGAAACATGGGAGAGGATGAACAAAGAAACCATTATAGGTTATGAACTACATACTAAAATAAAAATAAACAAAACAAAAGAGTGAATCATTAATAGAACATTTAGAGTGTGCTCAATTCCATAAGTTCTCCCTTGTGAGGATGAATGAACTTCCGAAGGTCAGCAGGATCTTCAAAATGGATTAAGACATAGCATGGATCTCAACGCAGGTCTGAGGTCTAGGAATTCCTTCCTCCGAGTAGCAGTTGGTTTAGAATCATCTTGTGTGAATTAAACTTTATGGCCAGACCAAAGCATCTGCTTATGTTGTTTAGCTGCATTGAGAATCGTCATAAGGTCTGAATATAGGAGAAAGTAAGCAATTATACCTCTAGGTTTAGATGTAGAAGATGTATTCTTTGGCCCCAGGCGATGAGCTCTTTGTATGTTGAAATCCGTGGATTTTGTGAGGCCAACAATTTAAAGGACTTGGATTTTCAAAAATGGAATCATGTCAGACCCTTCAGAGCCTGAGCCTTTCGGAATACCATATATTCGAAGGTTGTTGCGCCTGTTACGATTTTCCAAATCCTCTGTGGTCTTTTTAAGCTTGCTGACCTCCTTGGTTAGGCTATCAACTCTGGCGACAACATCCTGAACATCACTGACCTTTTGCTCTACATCAGTAAGTCTCATATCAATGCTGGACCATTTGTCGTACAACCTCTGAAGAGTAGCGGCAGTGTCAGTCATGAAAGGACAAATGAGGCCCAATTCCTCCATGATATCCTCCAGCATGAGAGGAAGCGGTGATTTCTACGGGGAAGGTGGATCCTTTTTGATACGTTTACCAGAAGGCACAGTTGGCTCTTTACAACCTCCGGAAGAAGTCCCATGAGATTTATTTGAATGTGGGGAATCCATATTGAAGATATTACCACAGAAAAGTTGCAGCCAAGAGCAAAATTGAAGGTGGAAGGAGAAACAATATTGATATTAACGAAGAGGAGGTGTTAAAAGAAAGTTTGAAGTAAACGAGCACTCTGTTTGACAAGAAAATGTCAGTTGGTTAGCACAATGCAGCGATAAAAGGCGTTTGAATGTGAGACACTGAAGGAGTGCACTAAAAGTACCGCTAGATATCAGTGAAAAAAACTGCTGAAATAAGAGGGCCAAATAACAAACTATTGGACCATACAACATGTGCAAACTAAGAATGTTATGTGAGGAGTGCACTCACACCTCTCTTCTGCTTGTTTATTTGTTTTTATGTTGCCATTGATTGTAAACGAGGTACTGAGGTGAATTAAGCAGCAAAAATCGAGGTAAATTAAAATTAAACACTGTTCCAACATAGCATTGGCCAAAGAAACAAGCCTCCTCAATGCCAGAGAGAAATTGCAATTATTAAGGAACAGAAAACGTCATTACAGCGAAAAGAAAAAGAAACGCTGCGTAGGGTAATAAACAAAATGGCGGCCGCTATTAAAAGAAAACAAGTTCAGAAGGAAAGTGACAAAAAGATCGCGTTTTGGTCTGAAAACTTGCCAAAATATGCCTGGCCATTTCCGACTATGTAATCCATCGTTTCCGTGAAGAGCAATGCCGGAAAAGGGTCCCTTGTTCTGTGAGCATGGCTCGATTGAGCGGAGCTTTTCAGGTGGCGACTATCTAGTACCGCCGCGCGCTCCTCCAACATGTAATAGGAGTAGCAAAGATGGCCGCTTCATAGGAGCTCCTGTGAGAGCTCCTGGGTTAGGGATAACTATATTTTAGTTTAAATCCTTGTTAAACCCAACCAAAAAGACATCTTCGCCCTCACCCAACGCCCCCACAACACAAGGAATAAGGAATAAGCAACAACATACCTCGAGTTAACTGGTGAGGAGAGACGAGAGCCCACCACGATTGACCCCTGCTGGACGGACCGCCAGGGCTGAGAATCGACTGCCTGGACGATCGACCGGACTGCCTGGACGGAGGATCGACGGCCTGGAGGACCTACTGCGGCGCTTTCGTGCCCGGTGACACGTGAGGGAAGTGGACAGAGAGGCACCGACTGACCCCCACGCTGGAACGGTAGTCGTGAAGGAGGCAGCGTCCATGGCGCCCTAGCTGCTGGATGTCCCTGGAGGTGTTCGGGAGATGAGAATCCCTGACGCTGACGCTGACTGCAGAGCACCATTGGGATCGGAGGCCCGGGACCGGGGGCTGGCCGAGGAGCGATGCGGTGAGGAGCGGTGACGAGAGAACACTGCCGGCGCGGCTGGAGGCTTGGGAGAGGAGCGGGAGCCGGGAGCGGAAGAGGAGGAAGAACGAGGACAGGAAGCGGAGAGAGCCAGCGGGTGAGAGGCACAACGGGAGGATAAAAGGAAAGAACTGTACTTAATAAAACAAACGCGGGAGCATTCAAAGCGGCGCGCCTGACCTTAAAATGGCGGCCGCTTGAGACATCTAACCCCTCCCATAGAGAAGGATGTAAACAATCAGAAAGCAAGAAACTGAAAAAGGACAAAGAAACACCAAACATAGAGAAAGCAACCTGCAACAGACAGAATTTGAGACGAGAAAGAGAAAATGGACTAAATAATTAAGCAGAAAGAGAAAAGGTCCTCTGATTATAACAAATACCAAAACGGCGGACATCTTGGAATATCTAGTTTCTTGACCACTACACCTCAATAAGGACTAGATATAATCAGTGTTACCAGAAACTACAACATACAAGGCTCAAGAAATCTATTGGAAGTGAAAGTATCATCATTGCACAGTAAGACCATCATTGACATATTGAAATAACTAAAGTTAATATATTGACATATTGAAATAACCAAAGTCAATATACAGTGTGGAGTGAGTCCCAGCAGGGAACTACACAACCCAAAATAGTCAAAGGGTTGCTGGAGACCCACAACGTGAAGGAGAAGCGGAAATGGAGGGTAGATACCGAGGGTCGCCCGGCTCTCATGCAAAAAATATAGAATATCCTTCCACTCTATCTAAAAATGCTGCCAAAAAATTCAAACATGCTACACTGAGAAAAAATCCGGACACTCTGTTCGTGGACCCATATTTTGATAGAGTTAAAGGTATCATGATGAATGACCTGATATTCTACACAGACAAAACAGCTAAATGGCGTAATATCATTACAAAAAGACTGTTCATAAAAACGGTAAAAAATATACCACATGGCACAAAAATAACGACCTCAATAACTAAAAGAGGTAATACAGAAGTATGCATTACTATATACAAAACGGGAATAGTGCTGATACAAGCAACTAACAAAGAACTTGAGAAATTTGAGATAACTTTCCAAGCCTTAAAGGAATCCATAGTAGGACCTAATCACCAGCAAAATACAGTAAGACCAAATCACCAAAACTTGACCCCACCTGAGACCACACCCGACAACAACTACCTTGTCACTAGAGATGTCAATTTAACCGACAATCAAACACCTAACTCCGGAGATCTACCTGTAATTGCGATGGCAATACCGGAGAATGAGAATGAAAGGATAGCGGTAGATAATATCATTGAAAACGAAGAGAAGAACCTGACAGTACTAGAAGAACCTTTGCCGCCACCACACGTGGCCACTCCAACGGAAGAGGACAGCTCAGATCAGAGCGAGCCCCCCTATGATGAGAACTACAAAAGGAACATAATAGAGACTATACACCTTCTCCAACATCCTTTGAATACTAGACTAGAGGTCCACGGATCTGTTCCAACAAAAACACCCCCTACACCTAACAACATAGGAAACAATGATAACATCCTTAATAGAATCAGGAATCACAACCAAATTATGGAAGAACCACTGCCACCATCACATGCGGCTAATCCAACTGAAGAGGGTAGCTCAGATCAGAGTGAGCCCCCCTATGATGAGAACTACGAAATGAACATTGTAGAGGCTATACACCTTCCCCTACATCCTTCGAATACGAGACTAGAGGCCCACGGATCCTCACCCACAAAAACACCCCCCAAACTTAACAATATAGGAAACAATGATGACACCCTTAATAGAATCCGGAATCACAACCAAATTAAGGATACAACGATAAGTTATGTGGCATTGAGAACAGACCACTCACAGAGGAGAGCTAAATACAGAACGCAAACTGCCAGATCTACCTCACTTAAGAAATTACCCCGAACACAGAAAGAAATGAAGGAGTTAAGGAAACTAATAAGCAACATGGCACAAGACTCGATAAAAGTCTCACAGACAATTGAGAAAATCTGGGAGATGACGATAAACACGAACTCCAAGATCACACACATCCAGAATCTAATACTCCGACCCAACCGACCAAACAGGACCAACCCCATTCCAAACGAAGAGGCTCATGCCCTACTTCTATCTTATGAACAACAGGCCTCGAAAAAGGGAGAGATTATCGAAGTTGTACCTATTGACCCTAATAGAACGGCCCGAACGAATGATAGGAAAGCAATCCACCACAACCTACAACCTATCCAGGTAAATACAACCGAAATTGAAAACGGAAACAACGCCAACTCACAGAAAACATTGAATTGCCTACTACTTAACTGTCGTTCGGCAAATAAACATGCATCAGACATAGCCGCCCTAATCCTCAACAAAGAAATCGACCTGGCCATCCTCACGGAAACATGGCTCAATGAATCATCCTCCCCAACCATGGATCTTCTAGTACCACCACAATATAACATTGTCAGGTTAGACAGACCAAGGAAAGTGGGAGGAGGTATAGCGTGCATTCACCGCTCAGAGATAGAGGTTAACCAATTCCAATCCGACCCTATAGAATCTTGTGAATACCTTGGCCTTAACATAAGATCGCCAAATAATCAAAACTACAACCTACATGCGTTCTACCACCCACCTGGAGATAATGCAAAGTTCACAGAGGATCTCATGGAGATCATAACTGCTAACTCTAACCCAGACGCCAACAACATATTCCTAGGTGACTTTAACCTCCACTGGGACGACGGCAATGACAAAATGGTTAAATCGATCAAAGACTTCCTCAAGGAGCTAAACCTCACTCAAATATGCACCCAGCCCACTCACTCACAAGGAGCGACTTTAGACTGGATAATTTCTAGAAACAAAGAAATCTCAATTACCGCTATAGACCCGTGTGACTGGTCTGATCATCACGCTATAACCTTCATGATACCTACAATGAAAAAGGGCAGGAACATGCAACCGCGCAAGGTCAAAAAACTAATACGAGATACAAAAGAGAGCTAATATTGAAATATTGGTTGAAAGATGTGAGAAAGACCTCAAGCCTCCTAACAACTGGCAGAATGTAAATGAGCTGACTGATCACTACATAACCTCAATCGGTAATATAGTCAATGACACCTTGCCTCAAAAACTGAAAAGAATCTCGGAAAAACCCAAAAACCCTTGGTTTAATGAGGCTTTGAACGAGGACAGGCGAAAACTGAGAATGGCTGAAAGGAAATGGAGACAACATCCCTCCTCCCCCGAACTGAAGGACCTCAGAAAAACAAGAAAACAATATAACTTAAAGATAACCAACGCCAAAAAAGAATTTATAAGGGCTGAACTGGACAATGCCATAAACAGACCTCGAAAACTCTTCGAGATCCTAAAACAACAGTCAAATAAACTAACTAAAACGGCCCAAGAGAACCCAAAAAATCCCATAAGCTGTGAGAAATTCTCCTCATTTTTCACGGACAAAACTAAACTGCTAGAAGCGGAGCTCACAAAATCAGCGGCTAACCTCACGACCCTTCCCCCATCTAAAAAGGAGGCGAATGTGACAACGGTGGATTTTCTCACAAAAAATAAGGCAAGTTGGGACACATTTGAACTATACAACCAGGAAAAGATCGCCAAAACACTAGCGAAACTTAGACCAAACAACCACTACCAAGACCCGCTGCCGGCAAAATGTGTAAGAGAAATCAGCCACACTCTAGTTCCAATCTGGACTGAGATAATAAATGCCTCACTAGCACAAGGGACCCTCCCTGACTGCCTAAAAACGGGGCAGGTAGCTCCCATTATCAAAAAACCGACAGCTGATGCGACAGACCCGAATAACTATCGACCAGTGACCAACATCCCTCTACTGGCCAAACGTATTGAGAAATGTGTACAAGGCCAACTGAGTCAACATATCGCTAAGTTCTCACTACTAGATGACTGCCAATCAGGTTTCAGAACAGGACACAGCACTGAAACTGTGATATTACATATTGTTGATGACGCTTTACAAGCCCTTGACCAAAATCATGCGTGCCTACTGATTCTACTGGACTTGTCATCAGCATTTGACACGGTAAATCATGCGATACTGATGACCAGACTACAAGACAGGATGGGTTTATCTGGAAATGTACTGAAGTGGTTTAACTCCTTCCTACAGAACAGGACTCAGCTATTCCTGGTCAACGAAGCAATCTCCTCTCCGTGCCCTAACACAATAGGGGTCCCTCAAGGTTCAACGCTATCCCCAGATCTATTCAACTTGTATGTAGAACCTCTCACAGAGATTCTTCGGAATTCACAGATATCCTACCACATGTACGCAGACGACACGCAAATATATATGAAGATTGCCTGCAGTGAAGACATTGACATTATGAATGAAACTCTAAAGAGAGCATTGCAGTGGCTAACAGCCAATCACCTGAAACTGAATGCCAATAAAACTGAATTCCTGTTAATCTCACCGACAAGGAGTCACACAGAGGCAAAGGAATGGGCGAAATTGGTGACTGCGCTTAACTGCACCCCGACCCTAGTTAATTCAGCCAAATCACTAGGAATTACACTAGACAAGAACCTAGACATGAAAGAACACATCAACTCGATGGCCAAGGGCGCCCGCTTCCACTTGAACTATCTAAGGAAACTGAAGCCCTTTATCTCTGAAGCAGACCTAAAACTTGCTATCCAATCGCTAGTTATCTCGAGGATCGAATATGGCTGCACCACATTAGCTGGCCTACCGAAAATATCCACTGCACCACTAAAAGCCTGTCTCAACGCAGCGGCAAGACTCATCACAGGAACAAGGAAATTCGACCACATATCTCCCCACCTGAAGGCACTAAACTGGTTACCTTACGATGCTAGAATTAAAATGAAGATGGCCTGCATCACACATAAAGCGGTCCACTACAACATGCCGAGATATCTAGCCAAGAAAATTAAGATATCGGGAGGTAACAGATCAACAAGAAGCTCTAAAGAGCTGCTATTGCGGCCGGCCTTCTTCCAGAAAAAAAAGACCTATGACCGAGCTTTTTCGGGAGCCGCCCCCAGAGTCTGGAATTCACTCCCTCCTTACATCAGGAGGATTCAAAACATCGCAGCATTTAAAAGGGAACTGAAAAGCCACATGATGAGTAAATACCCTACATAGAGATGCCCACAGACTAGTGGTATGAACATTTCTGCCAAAGGGGACTGGAGTCACCACAAACTATTGGAAGACCAATAAGACAAATGACTGATGCCACTTAAGCCTCGGCTTTACAATCTTTTGCTACCTCACTATTAGGTGATATCTGCACTATGTCTTTCACCTGAAGATATTACCCATACCTTAACCTGTTAATATTTATGATCGATGCATCTAGCTATACCCATTCTACTCTTACTGCTAATTACGCTGATATTGACCTGTCAATAATATACAATCCTACCTCATAGAACTTGACTGTATGACTATGACACAACCTAAAACATATGCACCCCCTAACGCTAACTACTCAGGCGTTAGGAATATATTTTACCTAATCACCTTAGATAGCACATTACCTCCCACCTTCACATTTGTTTTTTGCTGCTATAACTGCTACTATAATGTCGACTGTTTAATCTTCTATGTCATTATGTAATCCCCTTTCTAATCTCCCTAGATAGCATACTGCCTCTACCTCTATATATGTTTTGCTGCTATAAATGTTACTATAATGTCAACATGTAATCCCATATGTTAAGCGCTCTGATACCCACGGGTCTTGTCCGCGCTATATAAAACACTATAAATAAATAAATAAATAAAGTAATGTATTAAATATTTTTTATTCAAGAAAATTTATATTTGCATATTTTAAGATTTTCAACGTACCCTTTTGCACTAAACTCACATCATCCTGCTGTTATGACATTATTACATATAGATTAATCAAAAACATTATTTAAATTTATAACCAAATATTTATTTCAACTTTTCTAAATTACTAAAATAATTTACAAACATATAGACACAAAAATTACTCTACAACTAAAATAAAAGAATAGAAAATTGAAAAAAGGGGTGGTTTTGGAAAACCTTGCACCCTGTGGCCGGCACCCCATGGTGCCTGTCACATTGAGGATGGTTCTACAGGGGGGTCCCTTGGGTACCTCCACGGCCCCCAACCAGAGACCTCTGGATGAAGGGGGCCTGCTAGGGGCCCATAAGTCAGTTTCCGACATCCTTTTCATGTCGGACAGACCAAGTCGGAAAGGCTACTGGAATCCGACATAGTAATCGGTCGGAAACGCTGTCCACTACGAATCGGCGCCGACCGACTCGGAGTTTCCAAATGCTGGTTGGAACTGAGTTGGAATGACGGAATGGTTACATTTCCATCATAATTGGTAGGTCAGAAATGTTTCGACTCGGTCGGAAACATAGATTCCGACATGGTTTAGGAAAATTCGAATGTCGTTTGGAGCCTTTCCGACTGACATCGTAATCAGGCCCTTAGTTGGGAGTCTGAGTCTCCCGACTGTGAAGTGTGTAATTGGAGGCTTCAAAGCCCCTAGGAGGAAGGACATTAGTTTGTTTTGTTGAAATATTTATACAGCTCAAACTTTGCCAAAGAATATTAGAGGCTTTACATTAACACCAGATTACATTACACAAGGTCATGTTAATTTTTTTTTAATTCGTGTTGTAGGAACAACTAGATTAAATGATTTGTCCAGAATCATGGAATCAGTGCTTAATTTGAGCTGGTGGTTTTCAGATCCTACTGAGGACCTCATGAAACAGATCAGCATACTGGTGGAGGAGGCCCTTGCCGAAGGATGGAATACGGCTCGCGAGGCACAATTCTTGCAGACGAAATATCCGGTGAAGCCGTATTTCTACATCCTTCCAAAAGTACATAAGCCCCAAAGGTTCTTGAACCTTGATCCACTTTTGAGGATCATTTTCTAAGGCCACTCGTACGCAAGATGCCCACGTACTTGCCGGACACTAAGGATGTGTTGAGAATAATACCTGAGATTGAATTTGATTCAGAAAGAGACTTTTTAGTCTCTTTTGATGTCGAGTCCCTGTACACTTCTATCCCCCAGGATGAGACTCTAGAAGTCATAACATTCATCCCGGGGGAAAAAACATTGGACACTATACACCGGTGCCATTTATAATGTCTCTTGCTAAATTAGCAATGAAAGATATTTTTTTTCGCTTTGAAGAGACCATCTTTCTTCAAGTATCAGGGACTAGTATGGGCAGCGTTTTCGTGCAGAGTTTGGTGAATCTTTACGTCCATCCATTTGAACAACAACATGGGCTCACACCTACCAACCCCTTTCGTACGTCAATTTGCTGGTGGAAACGTTACATCGATGACGTGTTGGTAGTGTGGCGTAATCATGAATCGATCTTGGAATTTCACCAATGGCTCAACACCAGGAACCAATATCTGAAATTCACTGTAGATATCAACAAAGAAAGACTTGCTTTTCTTGACCTTTCCATCTATGTCACTCCCGAAGGTTTGCAGAGCGAACTTTATTACAAGCCCATGGCAAGAAACTCTTTATTATTATATGACAGCCAACATCCGAAGGCTCTCCACGACAATCTGCCTTATGGGCAGTTTCTCCACGTGCGTAGAAACTGCTCCACCAATGCGTCCTTCCAGAATCATGGCATGGACTTGTCTAAACAATTGATAGAGAGACACTATCCGCATTCACTGGTCAAGCGCTCGCTGAAGCGGGCTAAAAACAATAACCAAGAAGCACTCCTAGAGCCCCCAGTACCAAAACCTCCCATGGACATTTGTGAGCACGTTCAACACGAGAACTAACAACATCCAGAAGATAGTTTGTCGAAATTGGCGTATCTTGAATCATAGCAGCGACAAGATTGCCTTACCACTTTTTGCATTTAAGAGGTCCAGCAGCATACGTGATTGGCTGGTACACACACGCCCGAAGGATGCACCAAAAAGAGTGTTAGGCACCTTGTGGGACTTGCCAGCTGTGGTGGGACATCATCCGTGTGGAAGTTGTTCGGTTTGTCCTCAGACCAGACACTCCACTACGGTGGACATAGGTACTGATCGCCCCCGTGGGAACAAGTCCACTTCACAAATTGCAACAGTGAGAATTTGATTTATCTCCTAACTTGTCCATGTTCGACCCGTTACGTCGGAATGACTACACGCAAAGTGCGTATCCGCATGCTCGAACACAAGAGCTCATTTCGATGTAAAAAGACATTGACGACTCTCACAAAACATTTTGTAGACAACCATCACAGAGAAGAATTCCAGTGGGCGGTACTGGAAAAACCTTTCATACCATCAAATATCAGTAACATCTCAAGATACCTGTTCGTCAAAGATAAGAAATGGATATTTAAGCTTTGCACTGATACACTTGGGCTTAATGATGATATACCCTGGTCTAACCTATAAGGCTGAGGTTTGCCTCTATGGATTCATTTATGGGTCATAAGCATGCACACAGAGGATGTAGATACTCAAAGAGAAACATCAAATAGCCCGCAGGTTCATGGTATCTTATTAACACTGAGACATTAAGGGAGACTGGGTAAATCTTGTTAGGTCCGGTTTACATAGGTGTAAGACCTTGTAAGTCCACTACTGCAACAAGGAGACTAACCCGAGACTCCAGGTAGTCATTGCCATTCAATACGCAACGTGAGACACCTAATGATTCATGGGTTATATCATCCCCTCAGATCTAGAGAGCTGGAGAGAGTATGTTAACACCATAGGTACCTTTGTGTAAATAGGTCCCTATAAGAACCATGTAGGCTTATTTGCATAATTTGATGAGGCAGAAGTGACACCAATATGGTGTTTTTATGCAAGTACTGCTCGTTGAGAGGAGGACTCCCGGAAGACTGGGCTGTTGCATACGGGTCTCTTTCTGCTGATTATTATTACTATTATTTAAGGCTCTCATTAACTATAGTCAAGGGTTCCATATTCCTGCTAATAGGTGTTAGTTAGGATGAGGAGCGTGTCCTTTTGAGCTTTGCATTAAGAATGCGAGGGACACTATGTACTGTTCACGCAATAAAGTTTCCATTACAACCGGACTACAAACGTCAGTGGAGTGACGTCTCTTTGTAGTCCAGTGATGCCTAGGTTTCATTGAGTGGTATTTGAGGCCGACTTGTCATCTCCTGAGGGGTCGGCATGCATAATATTCTGGCTCAAGGTAGCTTTGGTGCTAGTTTGGTTGAGGAACGTGTCCTTTGTAGTTTTGAACAAGAGTGTGAGGTACACCTTATACTGTCCACGGAATAAAGTTTTCTGACAACTGGACTACAAACGTCTGTGCATTGACGTCATTTTGTAGTCCAGCGATGCCGAATTGCCAGTTACTTGGTATTCTAGCCTGACAGGTGATTCCCTGAAGGTTCGGCACATACTAGATTCGGGCTCGAAGGTGTAGGTCTCCAGAATCGTTTCAGAGAACACTAGGGGCTACAGTGAAGATAATGGAGCTTTGAGAATACCTCCCTCGTTGGGACTACAAACGTAGGAGAGATGACGTGACTCTGCAGTCCTAGACTTCCGCCTTTGCGCGGCGGAATATATCAAACAAGGTAGACGTCTTTACAGTTACCACTACATTTAGGTGCATAAGGAGTCGCTTTTACTCCAATTTTACCCTGCATCTAATGATCTGAAAGTACATGGAGAGGTTACTCGCAATGTAACTAGGTTAGTCAGTCAGTCAGTCAGTCAGTCAGTCAGTCAAAATACTTTATTTCGATAAATCAATATCAAAAAAAGGCGCAGTACAATAAATATACAGTATCAATAATTCATACAAAAAAAAACACACATCATTCAAGGTTTAAAATATACTTCAGTGTTTTTTTTTAAATTTTTAAATTTTTTTAAAAAGACAATCATGTTAAAAGCAAGAAAAGGAGTAAAATTTAAAAATACATCACTAGTTTCATAAAATCAACATTTATCACAATATAAATTGATCTCTCCTCCGTTGTCCTTACTTCCAATACACGGTATCCTTTGTATAACAAGATGCAAACTTCATAAGGATATAGTCAATCTCGCGTTTCCCATGAGCCTGTTCTTTGAACGCACAGCACCCACCAAGTAACTGGCTACATGGAAGATGACACTAGGGTTATTTAGTAGCTGCAGGTAAAGGAGTGCTGGCCTAACTTGCAAAAACCCTGCCTTTTTAAGAACAGGCACAAGAAACTTTATCCTCTCCTCTATGAAATGACCACAAAAGATCATGAAATGCATAGTGTCCTGCGAAGAAAAATTATCGCAGGAACAAGGTAATGATTGTTCAGGCTTACACCATGTTGGATATTGACCTGATATCAAATGTATCATGTTTAAACGGAAGCGAGTTAAAAGGAACCTATGAAAGGGGCGGTTGACCAAGGTAAGGTAAAATTCTGGACCACTGAGATTGGCAACCAAAAGGTTAGCTCTTACAGTTGGTTTTATGAGCTCCTTTTCCTCTCTTACTGAGGACAACCTCGTATACATATCCCTTTTGGTTATGGCAATGTCTTTATGTGTAATTATTTCCGGTGAGGAAAAGAGCTCAGATCTCCCCAATGCGTTAAACCCATTTTTTACATAAGTCAGCCACTTAATTTTATGTACATTATCAAGTGAGAGACAATCTTTGAAGATAGACCGATTAAGGGACAGTTCATCGTTTAGCCAAGTCTTAAGCCACATAATTAAAGGGGCCACTCTGATTAGGTCTGTTATGAAACCAGCCCCCAACTCAGAATGGATAGAGTAAGATGCCGTAGAATGGGGCACAGACAGGACTGATCTAAAAAATGTATTCTCTGTGACTTGAAGACAGTCTGTCGGACCATAGCCCCATAATGAACAGCCATAGGTGGTGACAGACAGGCACTTGGCTTTATAAATGTTCATGAGGGCTGAGATTGGCCTTGCCCCCAATCTTCTGCTAAAGCCCATAATGGCCGACGATGTTCTTACAAGGGCGCTGTTTCTATTTTTTATTTGTGGGCCCCAGCTTCCTTTATCCTCAAAAATGATCCCCAAGTAAGGAAATGTAGACACTCTGCACAGTTCTTCCTTACAACAATAAAAACTTTTCACTCTCTTACACCGTGGGCCACCTCCCGTGATCATTATTTGTGATTTTTTAGCATTTATTTTAAGGTCTAGGGAATTCATGAATAGACCAAAGGTGTTTAATAACCGTTGAAGCCCGACCCCTGTACGTGACAAAAGCACAGCGTCATCCGCGTACAGGAGGACCGGTACACAAGTCTCCCCTATGCGCGGTATATCAGGGGTCGCTTCCTTAAGCACAGGTTCAAGGGCATTAATGTAAACTGTGAACAGCAGAGGGGCCAGAATGCACCCCTGCCCCACCCCTCTTTTAGATTTAAAATGGCTGGTGCGTCGCCCGTCTGAGTTAACCCTAACTGAAGCCAAAAGGCCTGAGTGAAGGTCCGCCAACAGGTTCACAAGAGCACGGTCAAGCCCTAGATCAACCAGGTTGTGCCACAGTTTAGTACGGTTCACGAGGTCGAAGGCCGAAGATAGGTCCATAAACCCCAAGTACATCGAACCATCTTTGGCCCTGGTGTATTTGTCCACTAGTAACTGCAGGTTTAGGCACTGATCCAAGGTACCACGCTTAGATCTGAAGCCGTATTGCATATTGGATAGAACCCCTCTAACATCAAGCCACGTCTGTAATCCATAGAGAACGACCCACCCCAAGATTTTCACTGATGAATCAATAAGGGATATCGGGCGATAACACGCTGGGTCAACCCTACTACCCTTCTTAAAGACTGGGATGATTACAGACTCCTTCTAGGAGGCAGGGATACTATTCTAGCTCAAAACGTTGAAGACCCTGCACGGAACCCTAGACCACAGTTTTGGATCACTTTTAAAGAAGTCGGCTGGGACCCCATCTGGGCCAGGGGCCTTGTTTTTTAGTGTATGTTCAATTGCCCTCTCGACTTCAGAGACCTCAAAAACTACACCGGGGACCTCCAGAGTGTAAAGGGATGAATTTGGCAAGTCCTCATTGAGTGCGCTAGAGCATATCTTTTCAAAATGATTAATCCAATCATCATCCGGGATGTTGGATTAGAGGGAAGAAATATCCTCGTTTGAAAAGAATGGCTGATTAACTACCTTCCAAAACTCAGCGCTATTTTTAATAACCTCAGGATCAAGTAGTTGCAACCAAGCGTTGTCTTTTATCTCCTTTTTCCTGGTTAGTATGGCTTTCTTATAGGTGGATCTTAATATGGATATTAGTGGGCGATCTTTTGGGGTGGCTTTAAGGGCCTTAAGCAGATCAGCATGCGCCCTAGAACATACACGGTCAAACCATTTTCTCCCTGTAGGCCTAGACAATTTTTTGCTAGATGTAAGGCTGCTGTTAATATGTTTACAGATATTGTCAAAGGCAGTTACTACTTGGAGGTTTGATGCCCTTAATTCTAAGCAGGTAATCACATTGCTTTCTGCTCTATCCATGAGACTGCGAAACATCCTCTGGAACAACACATGACCATTGTTAGGAATCGGCAGTTAGTCCTGTTTCTGTGACCATGGGCCACCATCACATGACCTGGGCTATGGGTATTTAATTGTGTCCTACCTCTTTTTCCATTGCTCGATATCGCCAACGTTGTGGCCTTGGTATCCGGCTCCTTCGGTTCCTGTGATTGCTGAGGAGTTCTTTTGCCCTTTGTTTCTTTATTGTCTCCCACGGGCTCGTGGGGGATTTTTGTTCGTTTGAGTTCCTTGTCATTCCCCGTTTCCCTGCCGTGCTAGTGAGTAAGTTAGTGTCCCTTCCCTTCCCTTATTTTTTGTCCCTTCCCTCGTTATGTCCCCTCCCTTGTTCGTTGCCAGCATTTGTGTATAACATTTTGATGTGAGCGGGGGCTCCCGTTCTCACCTTTTGTCTTGCCGGCAGCGCGGTGTCTAACGCGCTGTTTGTTTTCATCTGGCAGACTTCATGTAAGCGCCTGTCTACATCGTTCGGCGCGCGGAAGTGACGTTTTGGGTCATTCCGCTATTATCATTGTTTACACAAGACGCTGGCGTGTTAGAAGGAGAGTCGCTAGTCTCTTTCTTATCCCTTGCTTTATTTCCCATATTGAAGGGGTTTTTTGTAGCTGGTGTTAGCGGAATCCGTTCCCAGCCTTCTTTTTTTCCCCTTTTACGGTGCTTAGCTTTGCACCTTCAGTGAATTCAGGACACTGTGTTCTTTGTGCCCCTGACTGGGTTTTATCTCCTTGGAGTGCCATTATTATTATTATTCAGATTTGGAGAAACCAGTCCCTACACGAAGCCAAGCCTGCGCTTACCATTGGTAAGGAGGGGGTATATGTTTATTGGTGTTTTGGTGGTACATGGTCATGGATGCAGAGGCTATATTGTGTACTGTATACTGAGAGACGTTCTTTCCCTTGTTAACTCCAGGTGCAGAGGCGTGAAGGAGGGAGCCGTGTCCTGACATTCTACAGGGTGGGAGACTTGGTGTCTCGTATTATACCACCCTCTTTTCGGGTTCACTGGAATACTCACAGTATAATCCATTTTGTGGGTTTTCGGTGGACAAGAGAAGGGGACTGGTGCATGCTACGCTCCTGCAGTGCTTGGGCTGAGCAGGGTCCAACAACCATTTCAATCTACGGCCCTGATCCTTTACGACCACATCTTGTCCTCCAATCACCCCTAGCCCCCTGCGAGTTAAAATAACCGTAGACAGCACCTCTGCTACTACTGGGTTGTGGTAGCTAAATACTGAGACCAAAGTGCTGTAGCTAACCACCTTAGCTAAAATTTGACACGTCATAAAAATATAATCAATTACAGTACCGTCGCCATTTCCCTTAAAAGTAGGAATTCTACTTCCAACCTCCCCACAGCTTGACTCATATAAGTTCCATGCTTCCAAGTAATTTTCAAGTGCCTCCCCCCTATTGGAATGCTCAAAGTGCATTACTATCGAGTGAGGTGGCCCCTCTTCTAAGAAACTGGCGCATGGCTCGTTGCAGGGATGGATATTGAAATCGCCCAAAATAATTATTTCAAAATCGTTTACTTTGGTTCTAAGGTCTGACAAATATAATTCAATTATATCCAAATTATGCCTAGTACATTCATTAGGACTAGAATTATAAAAATTAATGAAAAACATTTTTGAAAAAGAAAGAGAATTCAATTCAACAATCATACAGTTTGGGGAGCCTACATTATACTGTGTTAGCACACCTTTTAGGTCAGTTTTAAACAAAGTTAATAAGCCCCCCTTTGATCTTCCTGCCCCACCGCTAATAGCAGGGATAAAGAAGTGTCTGTACCCATCCAAGGAAAAACTGTTCGATAAGTCCCACGTTTCCTGGAATGCGAGAATGTCAAAGGTTTTCAGCAATTTAATCCATTCGTCATTCCCAGCCTTGGCCCTAATACCAGCAATGTTCCAAGTCACGATGCGGCATAGGTGGCCTGTTGTCCCTGGATTTTTAGACAGTCAATCATTTTCTCCTAATGATGATAACGGGGAAAACCGATTAAACAAGGGCAAGATTGGTTCGGGTTGTGGATTAGGCCAACACAAATTATAACGATATGCATCCGTAGGCATAGGAAGTTGGTGATCGTGTTGTGCCCTAGGGAAAAAAACCTGCCTGTGTATGGGATATGAAGGAGTCTGATGACCAGCATGGGGACTGGTAGTCATACTAAGGTAGTTGCAGAAGAATCCTTACGGGCGCACACATATATTGTCTTCTGTGACCGGTAAGGAGGTGGCCCTTAACAATACAGTGGCGACGTGCTGAGGGTGCTAGGTTGTTTTTCGATAGAGAGACGCTGACAAATAGTCCCTATTGCTCTTTTTAAACGAGCCTCGCGCGCCGTCCTGTGTCTCCCCCAAGACTCAGGACAGTCTTGAGGCAACGACAGACAGGTAGGCGGGCGAGGTGCTAAGCAGTATTATATATAGAATTGTTTTTTCCTGGAATGCCTGTTATCTGGAGAGCTAGAAGATTAGACTTGGATTTCTATCTTGCAATGCAAAATAAACTTGTTTTATACAATACCAACTGTGGATATTGATATAGAGAACTCCTGTGACATCTCTCTAGGGTTTTTGTTTCTGAAGCACACTATTATTTAATAGGTGTGTATTCATTCTTCATCTTTTGCTATGTTGTGTTGTGGCACTACAAGTGCTGTATGAAGTATTGGTCGGTTATCCTTAGTTTACCCCAAGGTGTAGAGGTTGAGCATGCGACGAAGGGATTTAGATTATTGAGCAAATAGAGGGACTGCTTACTAGTAGCTCTATATGTCTTCCCTTTGTCTACCTTCTCTCTTCACAGAGCAGGGCCTCGATATCCTGAGCACGGTCCAGGGGAGGTGAGGTCCAGTCCCCGGTTAAGCTGGGTGAGAATACCTGCACATTATTATGTAATTATATGAACCACATGAAGAAGAGGACACATAAGGTGTATTCTGTTAATGTTGTTCTATTTAATATTTATTGCAGATGTCATCTGCATTCACTGACACAGAGGATTTGTACACAACAGGTTGTATTTATTCCAACCTTAATTGATTGCTTTCTCCTTTACAAAAAATATTTTTTTGATTTAACACGTTTGTATGCAGTAGCAAAATCTTTTGAGAGCAGAGGCCCTGACGAAAGCCGAGGGATTATTTGGCCCGTTTGGCTGAAACATGTTGACCCTTTTTTTGGCAGTCATTTGTTTAAACTGCCTTTTGCACTGCTCTGTTTTTAATTAGGGGATGTGTCTATATCTCAATAAAATGTGCATTATCTTTGAACACATCACTCTATTTTAACTGACCACATATCTTTTGTGTTGTTGTACTGCACTTTAATATTTCTTTGGCTATCAACTATTCAGTTGTTTATGTACCATCTCTAAGTGACCGTGGGCATGATCCAGCCTCTGACTGTTTGAATGGTAGGACGTCTCTGTGATCAAGGGACATACCATTTTTTCGGCTAGATGACCAAATGATAATACTGATCACGAAGTCAAATTGATGGCAATCCAGTCTTAGGAGCTTGGACCCTGCCACTTATCACAGTAGTGTTCTCTTTCTTTTCAGAGATCTCCTCTTTCGGGTTCCCCTGGTAATTTGGGTACTACCTTACCATTGTGAAGTTAAGGGTAGTTCGCCATAATGTTGGCCTTTAGACCCCCGGGTCGTTGTGTTGATTATATGGTTGTCGGAGGGGGCTATCGGCACTCATTTCTGGAGACAAGCACTCATTTTTCTGGATCAGACATTTGCAGAGAACAAGAGAGAAATAAATACACAAAGGAGAAAGATGTACGGAAAACCATCACCAAGGGAGAAAGCAGGATCCTGAAAGAGTGAGCTACAGGGGCAGGGAGTGTCTGGTAGTGGATTAAAAGGGCAAGAGGTGGATTTAAGACGATGCAGCATTAGCATTCGGTGCAGTGACAGAGATTTGGACACTGGCACTCATTACTTTACAAACTAAGCACTGTATGGTAATTGAGCTGATGGTGGATTTGTAGCCCAGCTCTGGCCATTAGGTCACATCTCCTCCTTACCTACAACCTTGGCAAAGAAACCAACCAATTTCCACTCCCAAACTTTTACCGGTCACCTCTAAATCAAGAGGCAGATCTTAGTGAAATAGCAGAGGATGTCTTTTCAAACAGCATTCCGCTTCCCCCCTCACCACCATAATACGTGGCCACTTTTTAAAATATGTTTTACCATATAAAACATGTGATCCTGCTATGTGTTTTCAAATCTTTTGGAAATGGGCAATATGAATACACAGTAAAATTATCATAACCCACGAATTAATGCAAAACATTTGTAAAAAGCTTATTTTTGAAGTTATAATGTTATTATTTTCTTTTTTTATATAAAAATACTGGATATATATTTTGTTTCTAAAGGAAATTTACTCTCGCACGGAAGTGGTTGTGGAAAGCATGGTATCAAATTGAGTAAACGCATTTCTTCCAGTTAAAAAAACGATATTACTTTAGTGAAAGATTGCCTGTGCATTGTTTAGAGAGCAGGCTTTCAGCAAGTGGCACGAGATTAAAACATTTTGACTGGAAATGTAATTACTCTTTCTGCAAAATCTACATTGAATCTGACACACACGCTTCATGGCCATCAGCGTGTTTCAGGGAACCCCGCACTACTTATTTATTCAAGATATTCTATGTATGGCATTCAGCGGTCTCTAGAAATGACACTGCAGATAAATCATGTGCTTTGCTGAACACAGAGTGCAAACATAACTGTCTCTAAATAAATAAATTATCATTGTTCTGTCTTTGCGCATTATACCATGTGCTATGAATATACATTTCATTTAATATAACGCTATGATGTATGCAAACTATAAATATATAAATAACAGAGTAAGTCCTTCTACAAAAATACTACTTCATTATATCACAAACAAATATACAATACAGACTATAAACTTTCCCAGAAATAAATTTGCCTATTATTTCATCCATTATTATTCGCCAGGTGTAAAACAAGGGTACCAGTTTGTGGTAGTTTTGTGAACAAGTTATATCATAATTCTGCATTAAATGTAAATACTCGCAAGTGTTAAATTGTACTGCTATTTGTTTAATTTGCTGTTAAGAAATTGTGACAACCAGGATTAATTTAGACTGTTACAATAGTGGTCATGATCATAAGCCGCTGTAGGCGAATAGAATGATTTTATTCGTCAATGGTGGCTTTAAAATGTGTTTGCATGTTGATATGTACATTTTGTTCGTGGTGAGCTAGCCTCTGTATAAACCATATTTTCCTTGCTTCACTCATGGTACCATTGGCTGGCATTCAAGTTAAATTTGTTCAGAATGTTTTTATTGTCGTTTTTGTATGCGTGTAGTTTGGTACTTTGTAATGGTTTTTATTAGTCATAAAAAGCATTCTATCTCGTGCCCATGATGTGAAATTTTAATAGAGTATATGTGAAATAGCATAACATAATCATAAACTTCCTGCAAGCACTAGAAATTTAACGTAACATCATCTTAAACATTGAAAATCCATCTTGTGAACTCCTGACAAAGGACCATATCACATAAACTTAGCACTGCAAGAGCTAGCTATGTTTATACATAATCTTTCAAAGTTATGGGCTGGCTGGTGTCTTAATTAGTTAGAAAGTGGGAGCAGCACTATTTTACCTCTCTAGACAGTGGTAAATGGTTTCTCATCACAAGAATTTTCAAGGATTGTGTTGCTTTTGGACATGCCAACAAAGGCTTGTTGGCATGTCCAAAGTAAACAACAGAATATAACACCATAGAATACACAAAGCAATAAAACAAAACATAATGGCACACCACAAAAAACTGTCAAAACAGAGTGCATCACAAGAACTGTGGTGCACACCAAAATCACATTGCAATAATGAGGCACAAATGCACAGAAAATAAAAAACAGAACACATCCTCACCAAACAAACGAAAATCCACTGACGTTCTTGTAACAGAATCCTGTTTTTGCAATACGGTGATAAAATTTGTTTGGAGCAAGCACTGTCTTAACCTACCACCAAGAACAAGAAATCATATCAGTCAAAATGTTTTGTTGTTCCATTAAGTTTTTAAGGATGATACCAGCAATTACAGGTTCCTTAATAGTTTCTTCTTCAAAAGGAGGATAATTAGGGCCGATTACGATGTCGGTCGGTGAGCCTCCGACCGCTTGTCAGAGGGTCACGACTCACATCGTAGGTTTACAGTCCGACCTCTGAATTATTATGTTGACGCTCAGAGTGTAAACCGGCTGGTCATTCCAGCTGGCTTCCGACAGGCTCAAGGAGCTGGACGGCCAGTCAGTTCTCCACCATAATCCCATATGGACGGCGTTTCCGCAGGCAGGATTATGATGTCTGTTTCAGACAGGCTTTCCATGTTCAGCTTTCCGACATGCAAAGCCTGTCAGAAAGCGACATAAGGGGCCCCTAGCAGGGCCCCCAACCAAGCAGGGCCCCCATCCCTCATCGGTCCCTGTTTGGGGGCCACCTATGGAGCCCCCTGTAAATCCCTGACTTGTGTGGCAGGCTCTGTGAGGGGCCTGCCACAGAGTGCAGGGATTCACAGAAACTCCCATTTCTGTATGGGAGCTTGTTCTGCGAATTGTTCCAGACAACAGCACAAGCTCCCATAAAGTAATAGGAGTTTGCGACCACACCATGTGCGGTAGCATGATAATAGGGGGTGCGTAACCGACAACCTATGGTCGGTCGGTTCTCATACTGAGATGGCGTCGGGCGTCCACCCAACATCGTAATAGGCCCCTCAATCTCTGCGCTTTCTCAGAAGAACCACTTGGGAAAAAAACGATTCCTCAACATAAATGAAGTTAAATTACTTCCAAAGTTGTCAGTAGTTTATATACCTTATTCTCAAATAGCTATTTTATCAAGTGACAAAATGACAAGTATATGATTAATCATAATAGTATTTCTGAGAAGTTATATTTTGTCTGGTGCGTCTAAAATGCATCCTAAACATCTGTAGACTATAACTTGCACATTTATAGTAAACTAGTATCGTGCTATGATCTGTCCTTGTTGTTTGAGGATACATATGGATGTCTGTCAACAGTTTGGTAATATAACTTTGACATTCGCTAAAAGATCTTACTCAAAAAGTGCTTTTGGGTTTCTTTCTATTCCACAAACACTCTTTATTGTCGGATAATTCCAAAAGACTCTTACTGGGTCACACTTTTTTATTTGTCAGTGAACTGTGTGCACTTTTACCTATATCCTGATGTCCGATGCCAGTATTGCATGATTTTCAATGATATATATTATCATTTGGTATAATACTGTTGTTATTATGGCATTCTAACATCCAATTACATGACTTCGTCCTCAGGTACAAATGCTCGAGGGATACATAGAAAGATTTGTGGCAAGCGAAAAAAGCAACACACCTCCAGTTTTAGAGTTTGCACAACAAACGCGACCTTGAAAACAAATTGATGTAGGCATGAGGAAAAATGGCAAAATAAGCGGACAATGAGTCGTCCAATCATTGAAATCTACAAGAAAATTATACACCCCCTCTGTAAAAGTCTCCTGATGCGCAACATAATGTATTTTGGCTCTGCATCAAATGAGAATACAGTCCCTTTCCTAATAGTATCTCACCAGATGAGATGCTTTGAGTGATCTAATGATTCCAGATGATTGTTCCAATAGGTGTGGTTAAATGTCCTTTTAGTTGCATCGATTTTAAATGTAGATCTAAAATCTTGGTATGTTTCAAAACTTTCTTCTACCATATTGTTGTGCTTTGACTTTGAGCGATATAAGGTTTCATAGAAATTTTCTGATGCATTTTTGATTGCAACAATCATTTTTCAAGAACGTGTCCTTATAAATGCAGCTCCTCCATTACCAATATCCTTTTAAAGTCGAAACTAGTGAGTGAACAGTTTTCTTCACTGCTCATTTTAGTAAAGTGTCTCTTTGTGCATGATTCCTAATTTGTTAGTGGATTTGCAGTTATAGTTTGGCTCTGGGTGCCAGGGAGCTGCTAAACATCTCCTACTAGGAGACCCCTAGTGCATGTACTCTCACTACTGAAACATGGAAAATGACCTTTTGGTAAGCCCATAAGAAAGTTGTGCAAAAACTGCACACGTGCCACTTTTGGATTAGCACCAACCAAATGGAAGACTTTAGAACATAGCATCATGACTGCCCTAAAGCTGTAAACTTCTGCAGGCTATAGTTGCAACAGGCATATCTAAACTTGTTTGATGTGGTTAAAAATATTACTTTTCATATTACATAATTTGTAGAAGTAAGGCGTGCATAGTAGGCAGCATGTAATATTTCTGCTATAACAGAATTTCAGAATACTCCTTGATACAAAGGCTAAATCAAGTCTTGCATTTGCAAAGACATGCTTAAAATATAATATTCCGGAGTGCCTATGTCGGCTGATGGTGCTGCAGTTTGTTTGGAACTAAAAGCACAGGGGCATGTTCACAAGCCCCTATCGCCACGGCAACGCCACTTTTTTTTACGTTCCCTTGGCGATAGAGCCAGAGCCCTATTCTCAAGGCAGCGTTTACTCATATTTATTATTTACTTTATTCGGTTTCATCGAAAGAAAAACCATAAAAGTATCAAACATCTTAAAATACATTACATTTTCCAATACAAAGAAATTACATTAAATTATTGTTAAAAAAAAACATCACAGTGAATTATTTACATGTTAAAAATTTACATTCAAAGTTTAACAGGTTAAAAAACATATAACGGTGGTTTAAAAAGCATTAGAGCTCAATTTACAAATTAGTTCTATGTCGAATGCACAATTTTAAGAACCTAGCTATGTTTATGGCTAAGAGATCAGATTCCAAGAATTGGAGAACCATAAAAGCAGGACGACATTGTCGAAGGCCCAAACATTTTAAAATTGGTAGAAGCCACCGCTTTCTGGGTTCGATATAAAATTTGCAAAAAAGGGTTACGTGTAAGAGCGATTGTGGGGATGTTCCATCACATGGACAGTAGGTTAACAGCTTTGACCAATCATTTGTCGCTGGAAAAGTAACAAAGCGATGAAAGATGTTTCATCTGAATCGAGTCAATAAAAATCTATCGAAACTGGATAACTTCCAAGTTAGGTATGGCTGGATCATCACAGTTGTTTGAATTGAAAGTGAATGCTGAACAGAGATTTTATTTACTTCAGCTGTCAGACAGAGACCAGCTAGGAGCATTAGACATTGATTCTTTACCATCTTCCTTGATATCTGGGCCATTTCGTGGGGGTTGTGATAATAATTCTCCATACCCTAGTCGTGTAAGAACTTCCTAACATATTGTAGCCACTGAATCTTCTTAGCATGTTCTAGCTTAACACAATCTGTCACGACTGCTTGAGTAAGCGTTAACTTGTTGGACGTCCAGAGATGATGCCATAATAGAACTGGTGGCATCCCTATGATGTCAGAGATATAGGGCACGCCCAGTTCTAAATGGCAGCTGAATGTGGACGTACTTTGTGGTACTGCAAGTAGGAATCTTAAAAAACTGTTTTCCACTTTTTGTATGGATTCAGCCTGCACATACCCCCATACCCCTGCCCCACAGATGGCTGTGCTAATGCATTTGGCCTGGTAAATACGTAGCATCTCTTCCGGGGGTCATTGTCCAAGCCTCTGGGTAAATCCTACTAAGGTTATTGTAGCTTTTAAAAACTGCAGTTTTCTAACCTCAATTGCTCTTTTCCAAGTGCCCTTTTCATCTATTACAAGTCCTAGGTAAGGATAAGTGGGAGTGTGGTCTACCCTAGAGTTGCTTATATAAATGTCATTTCCTTTTCTTAATTTACAGCCGGAGGTCATAATGAAGGTCTTTTTTATGTTGATTTTTAGATCTAAATTTAACATGAATATGTTGTATCGGTTTGCAGAGCGCTGCAGTTCAAGAGGAGAGAGAGCAATGATCACCGCGTCGTCCGCGTATAGGAGAGCGGGGATTGGACGATTCTGGACGAGGGGAAGGTCCTGACTCCCATCCAACATGGCTAGTTCCAGGCCATTTGTGTAGAGAGTAAAAAGGAAGGGGGCCAGGACACAGCCCTGTCTTACTCCCCGCTCCAACCTAAAAGGCGCGGATAATTGGCCCCCCAGACCATATCTCACTCTCGCAGTTGCATTTGAATAGATTTCACGCAGATAGTTAACCAACAGAGTATCAACCCCCATTGCTGTCAAGATGTCAAGAGTTTTGCATGACCCACACAGTCAAACGCTGCAGTGAGGTCTTCATAGGCCATGTGCAGTCTTCCACCCTTCACATCCACATATTTGCTCCTAAGTAACGACAGGTTGAGGACCTGCTCGATGGTACCGAGGCCTTCCCTAAATCTGTATTGGAGGTTAGATATGATGTTATTCTCTTCCGTCCAGTACTGTAGGTGTTCTACCAGGATAAGGCCCACCACCTTTCCCAACGAGTCCAATAAGGAAATAGGGCGATAGCACATTGGACTATTGCGATCGCCCTTTTTAAAGACCGGGACCAAGATGGACTCTGACCAAGAGACCAAAAGACCAGCTTTTCCCGTGGCTTCTAGGACCCTGAGTAATAATGGGGCCCATCAGTCCATTTTAAATTTATATATATCCACGGGTACCCCGTCAGGGCGCGGGGCCTTTCCTCCTCTGCTGGCATTTAAAGCTTGCTCGACTTCGGCCAGAGTGAAATCTAGGGCAGTGTGCTCGGAGAAGGGCTTAGACTACTGAACCTTTTCCCGGGAGTACTGTGGGTTTGGGTGGATTCCTCTGTTACACCAAATATCTGAGAGAAATGAGCTATCCAATCAGATTCAGTGAATGTAACTTCTATATTACTGCGATCCCTTGGGCCGGAGAGGAATGGGGTGTTTATGACTTCCCAGAACACTGTGCTGTCGTTAATTTTACAGCTATTATGTAAAGCGACTGATAGTTCCTCTTTTAATTCCTTCTTTCTCGCCCGAAGATTTTTATTGTATGCTTTCCTTAGTTGGATAACCTCTGTCCTATCTCTATTGGGTTTTTTAACCGCATGCGCGCTAGCGGTTTTCCCGCTGCGCGCTGCGATTTCAAAAATCCCGCGTTACGTGACAAGGTCAGCTCGTCATCCACGTAGCGCAGGTTATGCCCATGACGAGCTGACCTTGTCATTAGCGCCGAAGGGGTTAAGTGCTGCTTTAAGGTCAGAGTACGCTTTTGTGCAAGATGAATTAAATCAGCTACTCCTTATTTTTCTTTTCCCTTTGGGTATAATGGTTAGGGCAGCATTCACAGATTTAGTTATTACCTTGAAGTTGTCTAGAATCTCCTGAGGGGTTGAACTCTCCGCCAAACATAAGCCTATTGCGGCCATGGAGGTTCTGACAACCTTTTCTGTTATTAATTCAGGATCTGAACGAGCCCACTTTATTGCATAGCCATTTAGTCTATTCATAGTAAGACTTTCCTCCTGGTACAAGATCGTTGGCTTGATACTACCTCGTGCCAATTGCATGGTAATGGAGATCGGGAAATGATGAATGCGCAATCATGAGTTATAAAGTTAGTTATGAGGTGTGAGGCCCTAGGTGCCATAAGGATGAAATCTATGCAGCTAGAGGCTCCTCTACAGTTGAAAGTTGGACTTAAGGAAACAGTGGGTGTTAACAATTCATTAACAAAGGCCAGCTGGAGGAGCGAAATCGTCTCATTCATACACGCCCCTATGAGAGAGTGGGGAAAATTGGTGATATTATTTTCTTCCGCGTCCAAAAGGCCACATGTAGTGGTATTGTTTCTTTCACAGAGAGATAAATTAAAATCACCACCCCACATAGTGATGGAATTTTTCCCGTGATAGTTGTTAGTAAAGTCTAGAAGGAAATTACGTATTTCCTTCAATGTCTTCACCAACTTTGTTTGCTGCAAGTTATTATAAAAATTAACTAGCACGAAGTGGGCTGATTTATTTATGGCTATTGAAATTATCTGGTAATTTTCCTCATTTTTTAAGGTGCTTGTTTCTCTCACCTGTATTAGGGTTGATATATACACCACTAGGCCACCTTTTGCATGCCCTGATGCTGATGTAAGTGCCGGGGAGAAGAATGTTTTATAGCCATTTAGATGGATTGGTTGTACTGCCCATGTCTCCTGTAAGCACAGGATATCATGGGACCTCACAAATGTTAACCGCCCTTCTTGTTTGAACTTAGATCGAAGACCAGCAATATTTCAAAATATAACACTAATAGAGGCCCCTCTTGATGTATTAATATCAGATTGGTGGGCTGAATTTAAGCAACTTCTTTCTTTTAGTGGACTGCTATTCGTTAAGGAAACCAAGTCTAGGTCTGAGTCATTTGTTATTAAGGGGCTTGGTTGATATAACTTGGTGCCATAATTGGCTACAGGGATTTCTTGAACCTGATCAAAGGGGACCTGGATAGGGTTAAAGGGGGGGATCAAAGTATTTTTCAATTGTACTGCTTCCTGTGATGGATTACAGACTAGAGTTGATTGACCGTCACTACTGTCTCTCTCAGGAATAAGAGGAACAGATCCCAGAAGGCAAGTTGGTTGTCAGTCCACCTCCTCTAATGATTACAGAAGCTCAAACCTATTCTGCGTTAGGATAGAGCCATTTGTTTTCGGAGTGGGCTTGAGAACCGACTTATAGAAAAAAAAGCGAGAGGAAGAGACAAGATTACTGTAGGTGTTATGGGTGGTTCCTCCTTGTCGGTTAGAAGAAAGCGGACCATTCTGGGCGCCTTGAAGTTAATAACAATACAGTCACCCTGAATGGATTTTTTGGGAGAGACCCACCCACCCTTCCCACCCATCCTACTCTTCGGACCATCAGAATTTGATTCATGTTCTGAGGGTTAAAATGCTTGTGTTTTACCAGCCAATCCACCACTTTATTACGGAGGGAGAACCAAGATTCTGTCAGTCCCTGTTTTAGAGGTGGAACCCCCGTTAGGACCAAGATGCGCGTGGCAAATTTACATTATCTGTATTAGGTTGAGCCGTACAATTGGTGGGATTAGAGCTGAAATGTTTCTGCCCCTGGTTACTGATATTCTCCATCCTAGCAGTAACCTTTATCATGGCGTCCTAAGTTACGAGGTTTTGATTCTCTATTTGCTGTCCCTTCGATAGACCAGACTGGAGCTCTTGAGTGGGTTGATTACAGTTATCCCTTTGTAATGAGGGAATGTTCGTAGTAATAGGGGTCATCTTGTGAGTTTCCAGTCGAACTCTAATTGAATCAACGTCCTCTTTCAATTGTACCGGCTTATTCTCAATACGAGCAAATCTTTCGTCAACGACGTAGGTCAAATGTGAAGTCATTTCTCTAAGTTTTACTTCAAGAATGTTTTTAATAAGGCCTTCCATATAATCCCCTAGATCTTGTAAGATTACTTTAGAATTGTTAGTGCGGGGACCCGACTGAGCTTCAGAATAGCTTAGGCTTTCATCTGTTTCGGTTTGTGGCGAGCCTGTTCCCAGTAGACTAGAGCCAGGGTTTCCTTTCCCTCTTTGCCCTGCTTGTCTCCCTTCTGTTTTATTCCCATGGCTCGTCCTTTCTTTTGTTTAGTTTGTTCCCGAGTTTGGGGGCCTTTCCCTCTTGGAGTAGGGGTCTCAATCTCCCTATCCCGTAAATTAGAAGATTGTGGTTGGGGATTCACAGAAGGGGAAGAAGGTATTGGGGCAGTGATTTTGTTACCTGGTAAAGAACTATTGTGTTCCTCCTCCCTAGTCAGCGGAAATTTTACAGGGTCGAGTGAAAGTCTACGCTCTGTTAATTGAATCTCGTGATTGAGAAGAGATTCAGCTCTTAACAGGAAAGCGCCCAAGGTGCCCGCAGTACTCTTGCATTTCTCCATCTATGTTAGCTCTTTACAAAGATATCAACAGTTAATAAATACTATATGGTCAGACTTGCAAATCCGATTTAACTAAACAACAAATTTACATCTACCGTTTTGTCAGTTTAGCCAAAGTTCTTACCAGTCCTCTTGGTATTTCAGCTCTTAAGAAACCGCCAAGGGACCGGGCCCTGCCCTGCCCCTAACGGCCACAGACGGCCTGCCCTTTGCCCGGGCTTCGCCCGGCGCCCGACCGCACGCGTCCCGCGGAGCGGGTGTCGCGAGCTCAGAAGTAGCCGCCGGTGATGGTGGGAGGGGCTACAGGGCTGACTCTGCCCCACTGTCTCCTGGGCACATGAGTCCTGCTTCAAAATGCCCCCACAGTCCTCTTGCGACGCGTCACCCACAAAGCGGGTGTCGCGAGCTCAGAAGTAGCCGCCGGTGATGGTGGGAGGGGCTACAGGGCTGACTCTGCCCCGATGTCTCCTGGGCACGCGAGTCCTTCTTCAAAATGCCCCCACAGTCCTCTTGGGATGCATGGACTGTGCCTTGAGAATAGGTTTCCTTTAACGCTAAACTTAGCGTGAAAGAAGGCGTGCAGTGGGTGTTGCGGTGGGCGTACCACCGCAACTCCCGTTGAGTTTGACACTACCACTTATTATCAAGGGTGGCGATAATAGGTGGCAGCGCCAAACTTAAGACCTAGAAAAAGCAGGTCTTAATGTGGCTAAGCAAGGAGAAAACCTTTATTTCTCCTCGTTTTTGCTATTTCCATGTGTGCTGCACAAGGCAGCACATATGGAAATAGCAAAATGCCATGGTTTGTTTATGTACAGGAAGGTGTCCCTTTCTTCATGAAGCAGCACACATGCAAGTTACTAAACTGCATTTTGGGTTTGTTTATGTGCAGGAAGGGACACCTTTCTGTACATAAACAAACATCCCTTCTCGCAGACACCCTTGCACTCTGGTGCAAGGGCGCCTGCTTTGGTGTTAAATCCTGCGACTTAGAGCCGTCGCAGGGGAAAACGCCAGGCTGCACTACATTCTTGTGAATAGGGTGCAGGCTGGCGTTTCCGAAGTGGCATTGAGAGGCGTTAAGCCAAGTAGGCTAAGGCCTCTCACCGTCATTTCCTCGTGAATATGCCCCACAATTTATTTATTGTTGAGGTTAGATCTGTGATAGAAATGTCACAACGATGATCTTCAGGAAAGCTGCTATCTGTGATAGCTACACCAATGCAGACCACATATAGCTAGGGTTTGATCAGCAGGCCACCTGCTACATCAGATGTTAAATAGCAGATGCCCATGGAGAAAAAAGGAAAAACACAAATCTGCGGTGTGGGATTTCCCAGACCAGATCAGTGAACTTTTATGGTCAATGATTATGAGGTGATAAGTATTTAGAGGAATTGAAAAGTTATGATCTGATTTGCTTTTCAATGTAGAAGAGAGGAACCACTAGAGATGAACTGCACAATTTACCTTTTCATTACAAAAATCTAAGTAGTAAAACATTAGAAATTAGACTATTTACCAACTTTGCTTGAATTTCTTAAAGAGAATGCCTACAGTTTTATGTATTCGCTACTCATCATCAAGTAGAAAGATTTGAACAGACAGTATATCCTGAAGAGGACCGGAAATATTAATATGAAGAACAAAGAGATTGGGTAGTTGGCTTTTATGTTTCATATCGTATACATCTATGAATAGAGACTGTGACATGCTATGAGAAAGCTAAATATTAATGTACCACGTGGCTAATGACGTGAATAGTGGGACGAAGGAAGAAGAATGAGAAGAGTAGTATGTGTGCTCCAGTAAAGTAGGAAACATACACGTTCTTTGTCTTTAGATTTTGTACGCAAAAAGAAAGTTGGTTTTCTAAATGAAAGCCTCAACGTGTCTTTTTTGCTGTATTTTAAGTGAACTTTGGGGAAAGTGGCTGCAGATGAGAAATAAAAGAAAAATGAAGAAAGAGGATGTGAAGAAGCAAGAAAATGATGGCAAAATGGCTAACATATCAGAAATAAGAATGATAACACTGAAAAGAAATTTAAGAGCAATTAATATAGTGGGAAAGATGCCAGGCCATAACATAACTCTGTTCAAAGCTAAGAAAGCTCTGCTGGGTGTGTAATCCATGCTACAAGGAAGGAATTGCGCAATAGATGCCAATTAGAGGTCACTAGAGGTAAAGTTGCGGCCCGTGGATTGTTCCATATTACCTCTTGCACTGCTCTTGTGATCTCTGGCATCCAACGTAGCAGGGACGGACGCTTATAAGCTTCTTATTTGCAAATAATAAAAAACTCCAGCTCGTTTGTAAACGTCAATTAAAAGACCTATTAAATACGACTTGGAAAAAAATATGTTTTAAAAGGAAATCTTGCAGTTTATGTAATTACTTTAGGTCTGTCTTATTAACAATATTGTCTTTATTTAACATTTTGTATGTTAAAACGGAGCACTTCAAAAGGGCACTTTTGTACCACTTAGATGTACCAGAGCTGACTTAATTTGCTTGCAGGTTCTTCTCTCATTACCTTCTTTGATATGTGTTCGAGCAACTGGTTAGCTAGCAGCAGATAATATCCTGCTTCGAGTTTTCAGGAAGCAATGGAACACCCAAAACATTAGAGGATAAATGTAGTTTAGCTTGTATGATGTTAGCACTATACCAGAAAAAGATTTTAGAGTATGCAATATTAAATGGGGTTCTTTTTGGTGGATAAAACTTCTGCCAACTAAGATTTCTTTTCCATGGCGATACAATTACGTTGGGCAGCGCAGTGCTGCAACCCCTTGTCTGGAAAAATACCCATTCATTGCACTTGCACACAAACTGCATTGCAAACGTGAGACATAGAAACGAGCGTTAACAAGGATGGGAGAAAAACCTAATATAAAGTCAGAACTCACCTGGAAGTAATAGCTGCTCTTATTTCGGCGAATGTGTGGTGCACCGTTTGTCTATTTAGAATATATTGCGACATCCATTTTGCTGTAACTCTAAACACTGGGAACTTTCACCTTCGACCCAGCTATCCCAACTCCAATGGGGACTAGCGGTGGCTCCCCCTTGCTTATCACAGGTGATGCCTCTTAATTCTTAATGCAGAACGCTGTCTCAGTTTCAAGCTAGAGGGAGAATAAGGGAATTCAGCACTGAAAACGCAATATACAAATATTTGAACGTGAATGTTAATTTGTGCAGAGCTTCATGTCATTCCTGCATCCCTTAGACCCAAGAGGTTATACAATCGACAAAAGCCTCTAAGCAAACGCAATAATGTACAATAACAGTAATGTGAATCATCTAGACATATATATATTCTCCTGTTATTTCTTTTATTAGTTCAGAATTCTCTACTAGCCAACACGTGTTTCGGCATTGGGTAATTCACCCCTCGACTTCCTCAGGGCTGGCAAATTAATAGCGCATTGAGGTTGTTGCTGCACACCACGGGGCAGATTTACAAGAAAGTGCCACAGCGCGGCACCGCAAGCCCTTTGGCAGCGCTACGCTGCAGCACTTTCAGAGCACAGGAATGTGACATATCTACAATGATATGTTGCATTCCTGTGCTCTCCCCTGCCCTGGCGCAGAAACAGATGCCATGCGCAGGCACCCTTGCACCATGGTGCAAGGATGCCTGCGCCATGGGGAGATTGCTTTTGTGAAGTAAGGGGCCCCCCTTCCTGCACAAAAGCAATCATTGCAGGAATTTTCCTCTTTCAATGCGTGCTGTGGAATGAAGCACGCATTGAAAGAGGAAAAAACAAGGAGAAATGAAAACATTTCTCCTCATTTCGCTTGGCTATGCCACCCCTATGGTGGCGCAGCAAACTGACGCATTTCCAGGTTTACGATTTCTCGTAAATCTGGAAATACATCAGTGGACATGGGTGTTGTGTGGGAACAACCACAGCAACACCCATGTCCCGCCCCTAACACGCAAAGTCCTGCGTGAACAGGGGCAATATTTACAAGAACAGGTTAAGTCACGCAGGGTGTCTAAACCTCTTCTTGTAAATATCCCTTAGCAGGCTGCGCCACCGGTGCATCACGCAACGTGATGCACCCGCGGTGCATGGGGCTTGTAAATCTGCCCCCACATCCATACAACACAGGCTGGTTGTGGGACTCCATGCAACAGCGAGGTGGCGCAGCAACTACTCTTCATCTGCCTCGCTGATGCGGCGGACCACACCAGCACATGAGACTCAGGTGCGGAGTGAGTGTTAGCTGGTGCACCGTGATGGGCTTTCTTTGTGATTTTTTTTTAGGGAGAGCTTTTCACAGTGTCCCTGTAGATACCGGTGTGGGGCTTGCAATGCTGGAGCACCTTGGTTCGTCACCTCTTATTGTAGGGGCTTGCAGTGACCCTCCGCATTGCGTGAATTGCAGACCTCTGACATACTGCTTGGGTATAGTTCATCAGGGCTGCTCCATGGGCTACAGCACACACCAGGCAGGACCCTCCACTGTCAGGTGGTAGCCGGGGGCTCTGGTTTCTCAGGAGCCTTCTCTTGAGTCGATAACTGACTCTGGAAGCAGTCGCCTGAGTTGGGGTACGAAATAGCAAGCACCTAACAGGTAGCACTACAGCCACTGCACATGGCTGCAGCAGCTTTCTCTAGGCTTTGCACCTTGGTGCTTAGGCGGGTGCTTCGGACTGGCACTGTGAGGCAGCTCAGGTACGGACCTCATGGAGGTGTATACGCGCTTTGCTAGGAGGATTCTCCTGCTCCTCTCCAGGACAAAATAGCGGCAAGCGTGGGCACCTCACCAGGTGGAGGCATGGCATATTGGTTAACTGTTATATCTTGAGGAGCTGGGCCCATCTTTCATCTATGTCCTGAAATACAGCTGCTTTTTCCTGCCCTTCTTTGTGCTGTCGGCCTCACACAGTCTCTAAGGAAATGGACGGCAGCAGGTGAGATGAGGTGCTAGAAGGTCTCTGTTTCCTCCCTCTTTTTACACAGAAAGGGTTCACCCTGTTCTAGGTGTAATAGGTGCAGTTCCCCTGGCAGACTATGGCCGCAGCATCTATATAGCCATACACCCTCCTCCTTCATGGCAGAAGGCAGTACGGTGTGTGGAGTCTAGAACCCTCATCGTCATTGTAAAATAGTGAGCACTTTGCCCACATCCTAAAGAATTCATGACGCAGACACACTGGTGATGCTTAGTTAAATGGCCATGAGCAAATGCACTCAAGCCCTTTTATTACAGGCCCATGTCACTCGCAACCCCTGTGGTGGATGGGTGGATGGGCAGCCCTCAAAGGAGTGGCTGATAAGCAAGTACCTGCTGAGACTCCAGAATATGTCCCACGGGACACTACAACCACCAGTCTATGGCATCAGTCACAAGGGAGATGTCTGCAGGTGTGGTGCGTCCATTGGGGCGTGGGGGCGTAGCCCCCTGCCCGCAGTTCCCTCGGCGTCTTTGAACTTAAGTACACTGATTCAGTTTACTTAAGTTCAAAGACGCCGAGGGAGAACTGACAATCATGTCAGTCAGCATGACGCCGGACCGCCCACCCCTTCAGAGTTTAAAGGGGTGGGCGGTCCGGCGTCATGTTGACTGACATGATTGTCAGACCAGTGGGGGGCAACAGGCAGCAGCACAACACAAGTGCGCATGAGTGGGGATGGAGGGCGAATTTTCGCACCGTGCCCACTCATGCGTACTTGTGTTTTGACTTGTGTGCGCATGCCCATTAGGAGCCCTTTGGGCTCCATGGGCGTGTGGCGGGCGAAGAATAGCCGTGCCCTGGCACTGCTGGCAGTGGCAGGATTGGCTGAGAAGGGCTGTAGGCGCCAACGGACGGACTCGGGCGGCGCGGACCTGCTCAGGACCTCAGGTAGGATAAGGATTTTGAAAATTAATTTTAATACCCGCGCGACACTCCCCCCCCCCCCCCCCCCGCGAGCCGCGACTGCAGTGCATCTGCACGCAAAATGTTGCTGCTGACTGGATTCAGGGGTGGCGCTGGGGTCGGGTCATGTCAGTGCGTGTGTGTGTTAGGTTTTGACACGGTGAGCACACTACAGCGTATCTATCAAAGAGTCAGGAGAGTGCACAGGGCTGTTAAAGGGGCTGTGACAGTGAATGTCACTGTAGTGCATGACAGTGTCTGTGGCAGCGTGGCGCAGACAGGATCATATTATCTTTCGACAACGTAGTGCTTAATGTGTCCCGGTGCTTGCAACCGGTGGGCATCGACACTGAGTTTTGAGGGCCCAAACTTACTTCTCATCATCACAGGTTGACTCAGAGCGACAGGAAGAAAAGGGAGAAAAATGAGGAAAAGAAGGATAGGAAGCAGGGATGGAATAAGAATGCAATTGTGAGACAACGTGTAGGGTAGAAATCAAAACTAGGCAACTTCTGCACTTGTATATTTTTTAATTTTTACAGATTAGGTTTTTGTGAGATTGTAATTGCATTTAAATAGGATTTACTACCCTTGATGTGGAGTTGAAGCACATTACACAGTACTGCTCCCAAACTCAAGGTTATGGATTAGTCCCGTAATATTGGTTATTGTTAGTTATTGATTGGGATTAGTCTTGTCCGCTCAGCAAACCATTCCATTTTCTTGGTGATTATACGAATAAAAGTTAGGGTTGATCATTAGTTGGGGGTGGGAGTATGTGCGCTCATTCAGATGGTCGGTGGGATTAACAGGTTGGATTGAGTAAACCTTACATCACAGGGATATGACTGTCAACAAAGGAGAGGATGTAGTCTTTGTTATGAGCTGTGGGCAGTTTTCAGAAATGCAATCCTAGAGGTTAAGGAAACGTGCATGTGACTTTAGGAAGGTTATGCTCAGAGAGAGGGTGGAGGCGTGCACAGGATGGAAGGGAAGGGGAGGGCCAGTTGAAAGAAAAAGGAGAGGAGACAATCGGAAGTAAAGGTCGCTTTCCATGCCGGATTTAGAAATGCTGTGAACACCCTTGGTGGGGGTACTTAGAAGACCTCAGCATCACAAACTTTTATTTCAACAGGTACTGAGGCATTATGTGAATATTAACTGCTTAAGGACACAGCACTGTTACAATTCCCTAATCAGCTCTAAACTGTGAAATGTGCAGTAAAGCAAAATGTGAGAACATGTATTACTACATATATAGCTGCAGTGCCCTATTGAATTCGAACAAGCAAAATTGGACAAGTGTAACCTACAGCTGTGATGCAAAAGATGAACTGTGTCATACAACTAAATTCCCACAAAACTGGGGGAAGACCAGAAAGAGAGGATCTACCGTTAGAGCTAAGGTACACACTTGAGTCACTGACGCTGGTTTGTGGTGTGCGACCACACTACATGGTTTTGGCATCAAATACTTTGTGTCTTTGTTCTGCTGCAGGTCTGCGTTGTTGGGTGCACACCTAGGGTGGGTGGTGTTTGGTGTAGAGTAGTTTGTAAGAAAGGTGGGTGCACAGTTAATGGTCTGGTGTAGAGCAGTCTTGTTTGGCAGGTGTTTAGTGTAGAGCAAGCTGGGTGCACAGTGGGGGAGGAGGACTGGTATCTGGTGTAGTGCTGCCAGTATGAGAGGCTGGGTGCACAACTGGTGTGGGTGTCTGGTGTAGTGCTGGGGGCATAGCTGCTGTGTGTGTGGGTGTCTGGTGTAGTGGTGGGTAATGGATGCAGGGCCACCATTCGGTGTGAGCTGGAGCTGGAAATCAAAAAGATGCAGTGTGATTCAGTAGTGTGCGGTCGAAGTGCAATTAGGAGTGCAGTAACATACTTCTGTAGAAGATAGAAATGGAAATAGGATGCAGTATGTCTCAAATGTTTGAAGTTGAGTGCAAGTAGAAGGGATGTAGCACCACTCTTTTGCGTGTGGTACAAATTACGGAAGAAGGAATAAAGCATCCTTGTGTTGTGTGTGGTGGAAGTGTAATTAGAAGGTATGCTCCTCTCGCTCGCTACATGCCGCTCATCCTGAACTTTTACGCCTCACCACTTTCAAATGTCGCCAGCCGCCCCTGGATGTCTGTACATTGGTTGCCCTTTGCAGAAAGCTGGTGAGCTCCCACGAGTGAAACCCAGGATCGTGGCGTTTGAGCAGCACAAGTGATTTCCCACCCAGGCCACCGCAGTATAAGTATAAGTCCATTAAAGAGCCTGTGGCCCATCTGAAGGCCTTTGAGTTGAAGTGATGAAACACTCTGCCTGCCAGCACCTTACTGACGGCTTTTCCTAGCACAAATATTACTGTTCTTTACAGTCTTTGCTAGAGTAAGTCTGAGGACTGACTGTAATATAGCCGAGGACAGTGTGTGCTCTTTATAGTAAAGACAAAAGTTGTGCTTTGACTTTCAATTAAGCCCGGTCTGACTCAGTCTCTCTGTGCAGAATACCTGGTTTGAATTAAATGATTAGCTACAGCCTGTAAATACCCTATAATGCTCCATGAGTTGAAAAATATGCGTAACAAAGTCTGTGTATCTTATGAAGCCCTCGCATGCTCACGGGCTAAGCTTGTGCTAATTAAAACTGCTAAAAATAGAATGCAGATTTAACCAGTCACCTAGTATGTTCTAGTGTTAGAAAACTTTTACTTAACAGCTAAAAGTGTGCATATTGTGCATAAAGGCCGACGATAATGTGCACACTGTCAGTGAGGGTTGGCTTTAGTGCCGGTGGCACCCGGTAAGGCTGTCTGTTTAAGTGCCCCTCTGCCCGCCCATGACCTCCTTCTCCACGAATTCCCTCACTACCACTGTCCAACAGCGCCACTCATCTCTCTATAGCCCCTCTCTCACAAACATATCATTCTTTATAGCGCTACTCTTAGTTCACTTTACTCAGTTCTTTTATTTATTTATTTATTTATTTATTTATGTGTTTTTATATAGCGCAGACTTTACCCGAAGGTGTCCGAGCGCTTCACAATAGGAACAGAACTGATACATGAGAACATTACAAGTGAGCAAAATACAAAAGCAAACGTTACATTAAATAAAGCAAAAATGACAATCGTGAGCCAACAAAATACAAGAAGTAGCAAACGGTGCATTACAAAAGTGACAATCGTGAGCCAACAACATACAAGAGGTAGCAAACAGTGCATTACAGGAGGAAAAAGTGACGTGTGCAGGTTACAAAAGCGTACAAAATAAACATAGAGGTATAATACTGCAATATATGGAGGACACTCAAGCATAAGAACAAACGTTACGTAGGCATTGGTGGCACTTGTGCAGGTATCGAAAACAAACACATGTTAGAGGTAGAAAACAGTGTGTTACAAAACGTGTATGGTACAAGTTCTTTGCCGCAGGCATATTAACCGTTTGTCCTACTTTATGATTAAAGCTGCCACTATACAAAATACCGATCTCTCACCAGAGGGAACATTAATCACCAGATTTATCTTGACATTTTTATCATTGCCTGAAAACTGCTGGACGTTCAAAGTAGTTCACGCCTTTTTAAACCCATAAGTTATTTTGAAACCAAGCGCCTCCCACCAAAGTCAGCGTTAGGTGTAGCTGCACCGGTCACACTGCCCTAAAGCCGATCCTGGCATCACACATGGACACCTTCTCTGCATTATCCTATTGAAGTGGCAGCCCTGGGAGAGTAACTTGCTGAATATCAAAGTTCTGTACCAGGGCTAACACTGCATACATTGCTTGAAAGTGACAGGCCGTGATCTGTCCAGAGTGTAGTGCTGTGCACAACTGAAAATCTGTTAGGACTGTATTAGGAATGTACTGCACAGTGACCGGCCAGGTGCTCAATGCAGTGGGAGAGGTAGGTAACATTGTGCACACTGGTGGGTCAAAAGCTCTAAATGTGCAGTGTTGTCAACGGGGTTAGAAAGTCCTAGGGTATGTACAATAACTCTCTAACAGATGATACCCCTACACAGATTCACAAAAATATATGTACAAAATGTATTTAAAAACAACAATAATTATAGCAAAAACATCAACAACAGTGGCGCTCAAATACATTACACAAGAAACCATACAGACAATACACTGTGTAAACAAAAGAAGTGGCTGAGGAAAAATCAGAGTATTTAGTTTGTACGAAACAAAAATAAAACACAGCACAAATTGCGTCCTCTACAATTTTAGGCCACAGGAAGGCGTCGACGCCGTTTCAACCACATTAAAATTTGGTGGTCATCATCAAGACAGACAATAATGGACACCTGAGCGTCCAATAAAGATTTCCAACCATAAATTTTATTAGATCCAATGCTCAGGAGTAAACTGGCTCCACTCGTTCAAATCACAATTGCCGCAAAGGAAAATGAGAACTGTGGAAGGCACCCTATCAATCAAAAATGGTCTAAAATTGTAGCGGACGTAATTTGTGCTGTGTTTTGTTTTTGTTTTGTACAAACTACATACTTGTATTTTTCATCAGCCACTTCTTTTGTTTACACAGTGTATTGTCTGTGTGTTTTCTTGTGTAACCTATTTGAGCTCCATTGTTGTTGATGTTTTTGCTATAACATATTGTCGTATTTAAATACATTTTGTACATATATTTTTGTGAATCTGTGTAGGGGTATCATCTGTTAGAGAGTTATTTATAACTTTGCTTCAACAAGATTGCTTGTATTATTGTCCTTTTCCTTTTTAAATAATATCTCTTTATTTTCTTCCTCATTTTCCTTGATATTGTTAGTGTGTATTTTATGTTTAACTTGAACCTTTGTTAGGATTCCAGTCTTTACTTTGCCCCACGTTCAGGTCTTAGGGCTGCCCCTGGTGGTGGTAATTAGTAGGGTATGTACAATGACACAATGTGTACACAGTTGTGCCAAAGATGACAGGATGTCTAGGGCTGACATTATGCCTAATGTTGTAAAAGGGAACAGTCCTGTGGGGGTAAACTACATGCCTGGTGGTACAAGGGGAATGTATACCTGGTGGTGCAAGGGGTCTGACAGCATGCGCTATTCCAAAAGGACTGAAAATGTTAAAAGTGTGCAATGGTGCATATTCCACTCAACGGTTTCAGATGTTAACAGTTACTTCCCAAACTTTTTAGAATCATGACCCAATTTTTAGAACAAAAAAAATGTATGACTCACCAAGCTTTAGTAGACAGGAGATGGGGTGATTTTCTTATGTAATAACAGCAATTGTTTATATACGTCATGCCTAGACCACACCATCCGATATCGAACTGTGGTTAAGATATTGATTTGCGCACAAAAATGGCAGATGGCAAACTGCAGATGGCAAACTGCACTGGACCCTTTGGCCATGCACCGGGTGTACTCCCAATGGCTCAGTGCTGACCTGTGAACCCAAAGCAGCCCAGGCAAATTTTGTCAGACCCACCCTCAAATGGAGCATAGCAAGCAAGCGCTATAAAGGGGCTTAAGGGGGTTTGCCCCCGCCAAGAAAATTTGGGAAAAAAGAGTGCTTTCTACAACACATATTTCATTATATATTCAATTGTATTCGTTTTTAGATCATAGTAAAAGTACCGCAAGATATGGTAATCTTTATTGGGGCTCTTCAATGATTTCCTCACTATCACTCTCCAATAGTCCACCTCATTACTCCATAAATTCTGTCTTACATGTATATCATTTGTTTTATAGCGCTTCTCATAGCAGTGTAAAGTAGCGGAGCATTTTACAGCACACGCATAGAGAGACAATGAATCATATGTGTGTAAATCAGTGTATGGAAAATGTTAAATGAGACAAAGGGGACTGCAAGGTGTAAGATTCACATGGCATCCATACTGGTAGGCATTTTTAGGAGTCCTTGGTCCGTGCAGCACAAACTCAGGATTCAGAACTTAACACAGTGGTTAGGGTTGTCTTTACTAATAAGAATTTATTTCTACCCAAACAAGCCCTTTTATTTTAACAAAATTAGGATAATGAAAGAACGGGATTAAACATAACTTTCTAACCTAGATCATGATTCTAACTTATTAACTGCACAGTAACAAAACGATCTCTGTGACGAAAGTGGTAAACCACTGAGCTATGCACATAAAATATTGTTCTGTGATCAGCACAGGAGACTTTCTTTGCAGCAGACATATTAACCCGCTGTCTTACCTTAGATGAGTCAAAATGCCACGAGGCAAAACTCTAATCTCTCTCCAGCAGGTACATGAATCACCAGAATTATCTTGGCACCAGTGGTGTAACACAGGTCCCCGCAGGCCCCGCGGTGTGGGGGGGCCTTCAGTTGCAGGGGGCCCCTTCGGCACAGTACTCTTGCCTGAAAGCTACTGATTAAATCCAGACTGGGCCACTTTATGTACCTCGCTAGGGAGCCCCCCCTCAAGTTTCGTTATGCCATTGCTTGGCACTTTTATTGTTGCCTGAAAACTGTTGGATATACAAGGAACTCTGCACTGCTACAAAACTGGCCACCACTACTGCATTGCGCTCGTACTCGCTATACTATTGGTTTTAATATTACCCGTTTTGTCTTTTGTTTAATTATATTTCTGATGCACAGTTTTACCTTGCTTTTAAAATCCCCCTCTGCATTGCCGCATTGCTGCATTTAGATTGTGACACTTACCGCTACTTAGCGGGCCGGACCCTCGCATTCTGAAATCGGTGGGCGCCATCTTGGGTGGGTGTTAGGGAAAGGCGGAAACGCTCTGCGCTCTAGCAGACACGTGGACTGGCTATAGCCCTATATTTACCAGTGCTTATGGCGCACAGCGTGTGCGCGCAGCGTGATCGCCGCAGCCACGCCGGAGTCACGCCAGAGTCCAGCTCGTCTGCGCCCGTCTGCGCTGAGGACGGGCAGGATGGCTGGACTCTAGGTCAGGATAAGGTAGGCCATCACTTACTGAAATACTCCCTACAGGATATACTGCGTCTTAAACCTCCAGTTGCAACATGTTTTCATAAGAGTACCCCTGAAGACTTTCTGCTACCCAGGGGATGTGGTTGTTTTCAGGTAGGGTCGGGAGGTTTCAACCCAGCCTCTCCCTCCTCTCCTTGGGAGCTCTGCTCTCCGTTGGGATCTTGTGCGCCGAGCGAATTTTTTTTCTCATTAACGCTCGCTCACTCATTAAAAATAACATTGTTTTTAAAGAGCTCGTACTAGAAAAGAACCCCTCATGGATCTTTGTGACGGAAACATGGGCTAAAGACTCCTCAGGTCCAGATCTTGTCGAAGCGGTCCCTGATGGGTACTGCTTAGCACGGCAGGACAGAATAGGTCGCGTTGGTGGAGGGCTAGCTATCCTGTATAAAGACAGGTTTCAATGTCACATTATGCCCGTCTCTGACCTCAAGGATGTTGTCCAAGTGCTATATTTTTCATTGTCCGACTCTCTTAATCCCGCATTTAACGGGATTTTGGTCTATCGTCCTCCCGGTCCCAGAGCAGACTTTGGCCTGAAACTGCTCCATGTTTTGGAACCTTATTTTGGCCGTGAAAATCTCACTATTTTAGGTGATTTCAATTTTCACCTAGAACTGTTGGAGGCTCATGACACCTTCGCCCTGCTGGAAGCTATGTCAGCTTGTGGGCTCACCCAACTGGTGAAAGGACCTACCCACCGAGCGGGGCACACGCTCGATGGGATTTTCTCTAATGATCAGAGGCTGACAGTAACGGATCCCTTTTCCCTGTCTTGGTCGGATCACCTGGCCGTCCCCTTTAATCTGACCCACCCGAGCCAGGACACCATTAGAAAAGTTCCGAGTACGATTGAAGTACGTAGGAATCTTAAAAACATCAGGGAAAATTATTTCGACCCGTGGACACTTAGTTTGTCCTCAACCCAGGAGATGGATGTTCCCTTGGCAGTACTACAATATGAAAAGATCATCACAGAGGCCCTGGATGAACTGGCTCCTGCTCGGTCTTGTTATTCAGCCAGGAAAAGACCTTCAGCCCCTTGGTTTTCTGAACATCTAAGACGTCTTAGACAGGAAGTAAGGAGACAGGAGCGCCTATGGCATGCTAGTTGGGACCAAAGGAACAGGGAAGCCCACAAGATCCTGCTAAAAAGATATAAGTTGGAAGTGATTAGGACCAAACAAGAATACTTTACGGCCCTCACAGTTTCACTTTCATCTCCTAAAGAGCTTTTCAGGATTGTGGACTCTCTTACATCTCTCCAGGTCCCCGACCCTGTTATTGCATCTCAGGAGCTCTGCAATAGCATAGCCTCCTTCTTTCAGTCCAAAATATCGGACATTTATACTGCTTTGGAGTCGCAGAGATTATCTACCGCTGAGCCCCCGGTTCCTGCTGTTTTGGACGCTGCTTTTGCAGAGCTACCTCAGGCCGGAGTTCTGGAATCCTTTCCTCCTCTCTCTCTACAGGACCTTGAGATCCTTCTTAATAAAACTAAATCTGGTTCTCCGCTAGACGCCTGTCCTTTAAAGATCTTTAAGCAGTGTAGAGAATCCCTCCTACCCCCTCTGGTTGACATCATGAATAGGGTGATGAGGGAGGGCATTTTTCCTCAGCAGTGGAAAAATGCTGTTGTAAAACCACTGCTCAAGAAACCTTCCCTTGATCCTGGGGTATTAAAGAACTTTCGCCCCATCTCACTGCTCCCGGCTCCCGCGAAGATGTTAGAAGCCCATTTAAATAAACACCTTGCTGCCTTCGTGGAGAGTTCAGGTTGTCTGGATCCTTCCCAGCATGGGTTTAGGAGGGAACATAGCACAGAGTCTGCCCTCACCTTAGTGCTTGATTCTATCCGCACGTGTGTGGATGGGGGTCAGACCTCCCTCCTGATCCTGTTAGACCTCACGGCTGCCTTCGATACCCTTTCCCCCCCAGTCCTTACATCTCGACTGGGTGAGATTGGGGTTCAGGGGGCGGCCCTGGGGCTCCTTTCCTCTTTTCTCGACCATAGAGAGCAAAGGGTGATGCTGGGTAAATTCCTATCTCCATCCCTGTCTGTGCAATGTGGGGTCCCTCAGGGGTCGGCGCTTAGCCCTACCCTTTTTAACATCTATGTGACCCCCCTTGCCAGACTTATTAGATCCTTTGGGATGGAGGTAGTTTCCTATGCGGATGACACCCAGATCCTCGTCTCTCTCTCCCAGTCAGCTATGTCGACTGCCTCTAATTTTAGATCTTGTATGGAGGCAGTCGGCCAGTGGATGATTCACAACTCACTGAAACTGAATGGGGAGAAGACTGAGGTGATGGTGTTTGGAGGAAAGGAATAGATTTGGTCAGTTGAGTGGTGGCCGGACTCACTGGGTGCCTGCCCTGATCCTACTTCTTTAGCTAAAAACCTTGGGGTCATGATTGATCCCACCCTTAGTATGTGCCAACATGTCAATAGGACTGTATCAACCTGTTGGGGCATAATCCACATACTAAGGAAAATTAGGCACTATCTCTCTTTGCAGGCAAGAAAGCAACTTGCCGTTGCTCTCCTGGGCTCCCGTCTGGACTACTGCAATGCGCTGTATGCGGGACTGAATAAAAGTCAGCTACAGCGCTTGCAGGTGGTCCAGAATGCAGCAGCCAGATTTGTCCTGGATCTACCTCGACGTGCCTCTGCCACCTCAGCCAGGAAGCAGCTCCATTGGCTTCGTGTTGAGGACCGGATATGTTTTAAAACAATGTGTATGGTTTTTAAGGCTTTGGCTGAAAATAGCCCTACTGGCATTGGATCTACTCTGTCTCTTTATAATCCTGGCAGGAACCTTCGCTCTTCAAACAGACTCCTTCTCTCTGTTCCACGTATTCGGAAAACTAGATGGGGTGGGAAAGCTTTTTCTTATTTGGCCCCAAAGTGGTGGAACGCTCTCCCCTTTGAATTAAGGTCTCTCTCCACCTTACAATCATTTAGATCTGCCCTGAAGACCCACCTCTTTATACGCGCGTACTTGTAGTTGTGTCCTGCATTTCTGAACTTTTTTGGTAGGCGCCTTGATACCTTCGGGTTTAGTTCGCGCGGTATAAATTACATAATAAATAAAATAAATAAAATAAAGAGTTGTCTTTGCAATTATAAAAGAGAGTCCCTGGCACACATCTTATTATGTGGTCCAGCCTCGTGGCAAGTCTGCAGAATTTACCTCAGACCTATTCTTTTCCAACTGGGCACTTGCACAGCAAAGAAGGCGCTATACTTTGGACAATGTGAAGAACATGGCCAACTTTGGCAAATTTATACACCATACTAGTACACTTTTGAAGGACAAGTTAGCACAGGCAGAGTGCGACGAACAGCCCAGGTGCTCCACAATTTCAGGGTCACCCTCCCGGAGGTCTGTCCACGATTGAACAGTTGATTCAACATGGGGTCCCTCGAGCTTTAACCCCGTCCTGATGTTCCTTTTTTTAAAACTTTATGACTACACCACATATGCACACATCACTTTGACGGACTGTTCTCAAATATTATGAGTTTCTCTTTTTTTTAAATATCTGATTATAATAATGACTTGCACTTTTCTTTTGCTAAAAGTTTTAATGTTATATACTGTTACCACACAATAAATTCAAATTCAAATTCATTCATTCATTAAAATTCATTCATTCAGTCAGCAACTAAAGTGGCCCCCCACCCTTCCAGCCTCCCTTGGAAACGCCTGATGCCCGGTATGGTTAGTCCGGAATTGCAAAGGCTAATGTCACTGGCTTAACACAACTAGACCAGCAACTCTAAAGGGTTTCCCACACACTTTCACACTGTTTCCGTAACTACAGTAGTGGTGGCTACAAAGGGAGTCAGTCTGCGGAAAACCATATAAACGAATGAAAGATGTGCTCTGCAGGTAAATGTGCGGGTTTTATTTCAAATTATCCGTGAAGCAACATCAAAGTGTCTGCTCCTGAATAGACTCCCATGTAAAAAAGTACACTGATGACCAGCACTGACTTTTGTGGGGGATAATGATGCAAGCCTATTTGCATCTTTCCCGTGGCTTCCATAGTACTTCGGTTAAACGTCCATTGCAGTAGCAGAGCTGTGTCATACACAACCAGGAAAAAACTTCAGAAACTATTAAGACCTCCAGCAATGTGAGATGTTGAAAAGTGAACCTTGAAATGTATGCGGTAGTTCAGAAATACCGTTCAGGCATACTTGTTTGTTTGATTTTGTTTCTTTCTTAATCATGATGGTTGTTTTAAGTCCGCTCCCAGAGGAAGAAAAAGTACAAATTTGTCAAATATATACTCCCAAATACAAACACGATATTCATGAGCACACGTGCAAATGTGAAAACTAATATACCAGTGCATATTGATTCTTTTCATCACACATGCGAGCGAAAGCAGATTTATATTTCAGTTTCTGTAGATGCCAATTTTGCCATTGCTCTGATTGTTTCAAAAATATGCTATTTATACAATTTTAATATTCGTTGTACTTTTTCTGTTCTTTAGGTCCTGGAGTATGAAGCCGTGCTGTGCCTCATTTTTTGTCAAATATAATTATGACAAAACTTTTCCACGAAAATAATTTCAACCACAGGCACGCGGACAGCACACTCATCACACCATTATCACTCCCTGGAAGGCAAAACTAAAAATCCTTCCTGAAGCATTCACTCATTCCTAACATAAACTTTGTAATGACATGACTACGTCATCTCTCTGCAAAAATGAGAATAACTTGTCCAAAGTAACCATTCACACTTACATTGATTGACTTAGCACTCAAGTAGGCATGAAACACGTTCACAAGTGCCTGCGTCCCTTACGAGACGTGCATTAGATCCAGAGATATGGAGATGCTGGATACGTTTAATTACGCCACTCCCGTTTCCTGATTTAGATCTGCAGACACTGGCAAAGTTTGTGAACCGTCAGATGTTGACTTTTTAAATGTTACTTTAATTTCAAATCACTGTACATTGCCATCACAACACTATTGACAGGTGGTACTTGTTGTACATCCCCTAACAGTGCTACCTCGTTTTCTCTAGTGAGCATCACATAACACTATTATAAGTCCAACTTCTTTTATTTGTTAGTTGGATATATTGAGTGTCTTACTGGATTAACTTTGCTTGTTGTGTCCACTAAAGTTCCTTTCAGCCAGCGGAGTAACATGATTTGACAGTGCCCAGGGCAAGGCAAGTATCCTTCCACTTTTATATTAAAATATTGCACCCCGAAGAATGCACCACGGAATTTTGAGCCCGGGGCAACCACCCCTGTTGCCTCGCCCATGCTACTCCACTGCTTCCAGGCACTTGGTGTCTCTTGTCCATAGAATTTGATAATGCAATATAATTGCCTTAATGGGTGTATCTATTCTAATTAGCATTATTAGTTATAACTATTCTCACCGTTCCTGCTTCCTTTAAGGATTGGTGCTGTGCAGACATTAAAGAGCTATACAGTTAATCATCCACACCTGAATCCTATATCTGTTACTTCAATGACAACTTTGACTTTATGAATTCCTAAATAGATGTGAAGATCTATAGGTTTACTTCCACTACCATACTAAACCTTTGGCCAAATTTGATTTTGTAATTTTAAGGGCGATTGGTTTGGGATATTGATTTACCACACAGTGCCTGACATGAGTATTGATTGCTTTTTCAACATACTTGTGACTCACACCATAACAACAGCAGTGTTCTTTGACTTTCACAGTCATGTTTGATATTGGAAAGAGATTTAAAAAAAAAATAGTTATTAAAGAATTTGGTCGCAATCATCTTTAACTTAATACTTCCAACAATGCAAGTGCATTAATTGCACCCTTCCTCATAACAGTGTCCATGTCTATTGCTGGTACTTCCAACACATTTGTGTATTTTCTGTGTTTAATTATGTAACATAGGCTATGTGGCTCTCAACTTAAAAAATTGATTTATTAGTCAATCACACCATTTGGTGGGTCTTCTCACATTTGTATACTTACATTCTCACTATGGGTATAGCACGGGGACTACTCTAATCAGCTATTCCCCTCTGTAACTACAAAGGCTCCTTCTTTTTCTCATGATATACAAACATGATTATTTAGTGTATGATTTTTATGTTCTTTCAGTCCTGAAGATATCTGTTATTGTGGGGATGAAACACATTCGCTGTTCTATATCATATACCTCTTTGTGGCAATGGAGGAAGATGCAGTAAAGAATATCAGTGAAGAACAACATTGTAATTTGACCAATGCATATTTTTGATTTTTGTACCATGACGCATAGGTATTTAACCTGATTGGCATTCGTGCACAACCAGTCCTGGAAAAAGCTGCTACAGGGTCTTCTAAAACATTGCTCACTCTGTAGCATAATGTCTAGATACACCTTAGCACATGGGATTTTTATCTCCATCCAAGTGTTGTAGGCTTTTTACCCCTTATACAGTCACATATTTTTAGAGGAACTCACAAAATACAGATATACCATTTCATTGAACTGTCACCCAAGATGTGTTGTCCTTTGTTTAAACTTCTGTAGAAGGCAACAGTGGAGTGGCTGTTGTGCCCGGGGTTGACAGGTTGAAACAATAACTTTCTGGTACAGGGCCTACTGTGAAAATATGGCCGACGATGGAACGTGGTAGATTGGGCCTGGTCAGAGTTTACCTTCGGACTTAGAAGACATTTTGAGAAAAAGGTTCTGAGAAGGTAAAGTTCAACAGGGCAAGGCTGCAGGCGGTGCACGAAAAGGGAGCGTCATCATCGGAGAGCCTTGGGTCGGAGATTTTATGTACAGACGTATCCTTTTTTTTGGAAGTCAAAATCTCAAGCGGAATGTGGCAGAATGCTGTAACCAAATACAGTTCCAGAGGCCTGATACCCCTTTGGCGAAGGTCCGCTGAACAGCATTTTATCTATTCCTAATAACAGCATTCCAGTGTTATCTTGCAGAATTCAAGTAAATGCAGTCAGTCAATGCCTGACAAGGTAATATGGCTGACGTGGTGGCACCCATTAAGTCAGTGTCTGGTGGATTGAGACATCCATCAGCCCTTGGTTTGATGAGAAGTTTAGGTCAATGCGGCAGCAATGTAAAAAGCTTGAAAGATCCTGGCATTAGCTTTATCTACCTGAGGACAAACAGCCCTATAAAAAGGAGCTGTCTATTTACCATCGAGGAATTAAAAAAAGCTCAAGCATAGTATTTTGCTAATTAAATTGTCATGTCCAACAAAAAAAATACACAAAGAGGTTTTTCACATCACTAAGAAAATTGTCAATTCTTTTGCTCTTTCTCAGCCCCTGGAAGCCTCTCTGAAACTTTGTTCTCAACTTTCTGACTTTTTTTTAGAACAAAATTCTGGGCATTGTAGAGACTTTAAAGGCAGGGGGAACAAGCAATAGTGTTAACTCTTATGGGTTTGAAGGCCAAAATGTATCTACAGCTATTAATAGTAGTACTAAAGTGCAATTAGTCTGGTGGTCAGCTCTTCTTTATACTCCTGCTCTTTGATGGAGTTTTCAACGATTTTGTTGAAGCTCTTATAGCCTGTAAGTCCAGCTCCCCGACAACCCCTGGCCCCCCCATATTTTGGTTGCTAATGCTGAGGCCATTAATCCCTACCTGAATGCTCTGCTAAACAACTCGCTGCACCAGGAGACTGTTCCTAGTTGCTGGAAGAATGCCAAGCTGATTCCACTGCAAAAAAAACCTCAGCTGACAATACTGTCCGGAACAACTATAGGCTGATTTCTTTGTTGCTAGAATTTTGCAAAGATCCTTGAAAAACTGATCAATATCCAACTTTCCAGTAATCTTGATGCCAATCAGTTGCTGCATCCTTCGCAATCAGGTTTTCGCCCGGAAGACAGCACTGCATCCACTCGGGTAGAGGTCTTTGGTGCTATTAAATTGGTCGTGGACAATAGGAAGAAAGTTGCCTTGTTGTTACTGAATCTCTCTGTGACATTTGACACAGTTACCCTCCCTGTCCTGATGAAACGCTTTCAGAACTACGCTGGCCTGGCTGAGGTCCTTTTTATAAAGTAGATGTCAGTCCGTCTGTATGCTGCCATTTTTCATCTGACTCCAAACCCCTTACGTTTAAGGTTCTTCAGGGCTCTGCCCTGAGTCTGACGTTGTTTAATGTCTACATGTCCTCCTTGGCAACCCTGATGGAATCCTTTGGAGTGCAGGTCTTCTCTAATACTGACAACACACAGTTTCTTCTAACTTGATACAGGAGCATCTCTAGCTCCCAGAATAGATTTAAAGCGTTTCTGTCAGTGGTGTTCCAGTGGATGTGCCGGAGTAATCTTCAGTGCAACATGAATAATTCAGAGATGCTGATTTATGGATCTTCACGCCCCTTGTGGGGTGGTGAAGTTTGGCCTTATTCTGCTCCAACTCCTCTGACACCTGCCACGTGGCTTGGAATCTCGGAGAAAAGTTCGATAACAACCTGTCCTTCAATCCATAGGTGGAGTATGTAGTCTGGACCTGTTTCGGCCTTCTCTGCTTCCTGAGGAAGTTCTTGTTCGTGCTCCCAGCTCCTTGTCAGAAGATGGTAGTCCATTCTCTGATAACACCTCGGCTGGACTATGCCAATGCATTAAACTGGGGTCTCCCTCTGTACCAACTTAAGAGACTCCAGTTGGTGCAGAATGCTGCAGCCCAGCTCCTGTTTAACATTCCGAGGAATATGCCTGTTCAGGCCAATCTCAAGAAGTTGCATTGGCTACCTATTTAGGTGACAGTAATGTTCAAGGGACTTGTGCTAGTCTACTGAGCTTTCTATGGCCTAGTCCCCAAATATCAAACAAAGAGACTTCCCCACTATCATCCATCCAGAACGTTAAATTCTGCTGAAACGTTGCTGATAGTGAAGCCTAAGATGAAGAGGAAGAGATGAGGAGGCACCCTTTTATCTGCATTGGCTTCTGCAGTCTGGAATACTCTTTCTCTGCACCTTCGTGCTATTAAGGATGCAGGTTCATTTAAACGTGGCTTGAAAACGTAGCTATTGAACTGTGCCTTTTAGCTTTTGCTCCTCTTTTGTGAGTTAGGCTGTGAATGAACCTGTAGTGCACTTTCTAGAGTAGCTGTGCACTTTATATGTTTCATTTGATGATTTGCTGCTGCGCAGAAGAACGTAGCAGGAGAAGCAGCAAAGTCAATCCGACCAGCAATGTACCTCTGGAGTATGGGCAAGCAGATTGATTCCAGTCTAGTCCTGGTTCTCAGAGCAGCTTTTGGCAAAAAATCTATGCCGTCAGTTTTGGGATTGGACCATCTGGGCACCTATAGTACCACAACTAAGGGTCCAGGAATGGTGGGACACCATTTAGGGATTCAGGACTCACTCAGGCTGAGTCCAGGTGCTGGTTCAATATGGTGGGAGCCTTCTATGCTCCCCATGGCTCTGAACAGGAGGCCACCAAACTAGGTGTTGGAGTCACTTTGGTAGTAAAGATGCGGGGCTCACCAGCAAGGGGATGGCCTCTGATGATTCAAGGCAGGTTCCAGGCAGAAAAGCAGTCCTCCAAGTACAGTAAAGTAGTCTTGTAGAGTGCACAGCAGGTCACAGCAGCTGACCTCCTCTGAGAATCCTTCTGCAGGTCCACAAGTGTACTGACACGTTGGTGTCTCAGTTCCAATTTTTATACCCTGATGCCCTCCTTCTTGAAAGTGGAAGAAGCTTCTAGACAGTGGCTCTGAAATGCATAGAACATCCTGACTCCTCTGCCCTGGCTCTAAGCTGGCAACAGTGACAATGTGGAGGAGATTGGTCCTTTGTGTGAAGGCAGAGCATTCCATATTCAGATGTAAGTGGGGCTGGTCTCAGTTCGGGCCCCCATTTTGCCAGCAGATGGCCTATTCAGGCACACCCAACCCCTCAATTGTGTCACTGTCTCTGAGGAATTCACAAAGTCTAACTGTCAACCATGTGACCCAAGTCAAGCTGAAGGCACAAAGAGAATCAGGGAGAAAATGGCAGCTTTATAAAAGTGGCATTTACAAAATTGTAATAAAAAACCTGACATATATACCTACTCCCAATTAGAAATAACAGCGTATTAAATGTAATAAGAAATCCCCACTGTTATCCTATGGGAGGGGTAGGGCTCACAGAAGTGAAAAATGAATGTGGGAGTTTTCGCTACGAGGACATGTAAATCTTAAAAGTACATGTCCAATCTTTTAGTTTCAAGGCGACAGTTAGGGGGGTGGGGGAATACAAGGAATATGAAGATTACCCAGAGTGCAGATACTGATAACAGCACCATGATAAAATGTACAACAAACATAGGAATGTTCCACAGCAGTGGTTCTTAATCTGTGGTCCAGGGACACCTGGGGGTCTGCAATATCTACTCAGAAGGTCCATGACTGCCTAGAAAGCTAAATCATATTAACAGATTAATAAAGTGTATATTAATAAAGAGCAACATGTAAAATTATAATTTTTAAAACGTTCTTTTAATGTGTTGGAATTTGTAATTAGATTTAAAAAACTGAGTTACAATCCTCAGATGGGAATCCCGTGTCTCCAATAAGGATTCATTGGGGATCCCTGGGTTCCAGTAATGATTAAGTTGGGGGCCACAACACTTCATAAATTAAGAACCACTGCTCTACAGTCTGGATAAAAAATATACCATAGTAGGAAAATGAAGCATGTATTAGGAAGGGGACTGACTACTAATTAACCTTGGGCGGAGTAGGCATAGTGCCTCTACGCAAAGTTCCACGGAGTTGGAAAGCAACTCCGTAAAACTGTGCTATGCTCCGCTCTGAGCCCTCCTCCCTCCCCAAATAATTAAAAGTTATTAAAAGGCACTAAACTGCCCCGTGACTGCCTCCTGAGGAACCTTGCTACTCCTGCCTCCTCCTTGCCGTCCTGCTGCAATGCTAACCCCTACGTTGAACGTCTTGCAGGTGCGCATGCAGCAAACTTTGCTGGCGGAGCATAGTTACCCGCCCAGGGTTACTACTAATCGGACAATATCTATAAGACCAAGGGGTAGGTACTAGGATTGTCTTAGCATGGGACCAGAGGCATGGCTATCCCCTTTATTGTATGGGCGTGGGAAGCATCCAGGAAAGTAGGAGAAGTGAGGACGAATATTGGTATTTCACCTAGAGTTTTAAATCCGGTAAAATACTGGTACTCTTTGTTACGAGTTGAATCCGCATTCAGTTTATCTGGGTGGATCATAGAGGAAGCACTGGTGCAGCCTCATTTCAGACAGCAAGGAATGCAATGTATAATAATGCAGCTACAGATATAGGATGTATGACGTTACAACGCATACTTTTACAACGCCTACCATTACAACGCAGTTTTTACAACGCAGGATCCATTACAACGAAGTACCATTACAACGCATGTATTTACAACGAAAATACCTTTACAACGCATACCATTACAACGTAAATATTGGTAATGTTATAATATTTTTTTTAATGTAAATTAATTAAAATTAATATAATTTAATTTAATTTAATTTAATTAATTTTATTTAATTTAATTAATTTTATTTAATTTAATCAATTTAATTTAATGTAATTTAAATTTAATTGTATTTAATTTTTACCCTATATATAAATAATATATTATATTTAATAAATAATATAATAATTAAAAAAAATACCCCTTTACCCAAAAACCCAAAACTGACCCTGAACCCTAAAAATACCCCTTTACCCAAAAACCCAAAACTGACCCTGAACCCTAAAAATACCCTTTTACCTAAAAACCCAAAACTCAATCAATCAATCAATCAATCAATCAAAGACATTTATAGAGCGCACAACTTACCCGTAGGGTCTCAAGGCGCTTAGGGGGGGGGGGGGGGGGGGGGTGCCGTTACTGCTCGAACAGCCAGGTTTTGAGCTTCTTCCTGAAGGAGAGGTGGTCTTGGGTCAGGCGCAGGTCGGGAGGGAGGGAGTTCCAGGTCTTGGCGGCCAGGTAGGAGAAGGACCTTCCTCCTGTTGTCGCTCTTCTGATGCGGGGGACGGCGGCGAGGGCGTGGCTGGCTGATCGGAGGTGGCGTTTGGGAGCGTAGAAGTTGATCCGGTTGTTGAGGTAGCTCGGGCCTTGTTCGTGTAGGGCTTTGTGTGCGTGGGTGAGGAGGCGGAAGGTGATTCTTTTGTTGACGGGGAGCCAATGCAGGTCTCTCAGATGTCCGGAGATGTGGCTGTTTCGTGGGATGTCGAGGATGAGTCTGGCTGAGGCGTTCTGGATCCGCTGGAGTCTCTTCTGGAGCTTGGCGTTGGTTCCGGCATAGAGGGCGTTGCCGTAGTCCAGTCGGCTGGTGACGAGGGCCTGCGTGACAGTCTTCCTGGTCTCGGTGGGGATCCACCAGAAGATCTTCCGTAGCATGCGCAGGATGTTGAAGCATGACGAGGAGACGGCGTTGACTTGTCTGGTCATGGAGAGGGAGGAGTCCAGGATGAAGCCCAGGTTGCGTGCGTGGTCCGTCGGTTTGGGTGCGGTGCCCAGGGCGGGGGGCCACCAGGAGTCGTCCCAGGCGGAGGGCGAGGAGCCCAGGATGAGGACCTCCGTCTTGTCTGAGTTCAGTTTCAGGCGGCTGGTCGTCATCCACTCGGCTACATCTTTCATTCCTTCGTGTAGGTTGGCTCTGGCGGTGGCGGGGTTGTTGGTCAGGATCAGCTAGGTGTCGTCGGCGTAGGAGATGATGTTGAGGCTGTGTTGGCGTGCGATGGCCGCGAGGGGGCTCATGTAGATGTTGAAGAGGGTGGGACTCAGCTAGGATCCTTGAGGGACGCCGCAGATGACTTCGGTGGCCTCTGACTTGTACGGTGGTAGGCGGACTCTCTGTGTTCTTCCATCGAGGAAGGAGATGATCCATTCTAGTGCCTTCTCCTGGATTCGGACGTTGCTGAGGCGCTGCACTAGGGTGCGGTGACAGACAGTGTCGAATGCCGCGGAGAGGTCTAGGAGGATGAGGGCCGCTGTTTCTCCGTTGTCCATAAGGGCTCGGATGTCGTCGGTGGCAGCGATGAGGGCGGTCTCGGTGCTGTGGTTGGCTCGGAAGCCAGACTGTGAAGGGTCGAGGGATCCATTCGTCTCGAGGAAGGCGGCCAGCTGTTTGTTGACGGTCTTCTCGATGACTTTGGCTGGAAACGGGAGGAGCGAGATGGGGCGGTAATTCTTGAGTTCGGTGGGGTCCGCTGTAGGTTTCTTGAGTAGAGCGCTGAGTTCGGCGTGTTTCCAGCTCTCCGGGAAGGTGGCGGTGTCGAAGGAGGTGTTGATGATGTCCCGCAGGTGGGGTGCGATGACAGCGTCGGCCTTGTTGAATACGTGGTGAGGGCAGGGGTCGGTCGGAGATCCGGAGTGGATGGAGTTCATCATGCGGACGGTGTCTTCGGTGCTGATCGGAGCCCAGGCGCGGAGGGTGGTGGTGGGCGGTGTTGCTGCGGTCGTGGCGTGCGTCGGTTGAGTGCTGAAGCTGTTGTGTATGTCCGCGATTTTGTTGTGGAAGTAGGAGGCGAGGGAGTTGCAGAGGTCTTGCGATGGGGTGATGTCGTTGTTTCCGGCGTTGGGGTTGGAGAGCTCTTTCAGGATGTTGAAGAGTTCCTTGCAGTTGTGTGCGTTGTTGTCCAGCCGGTCCCTGAATGCAGTTTTCATGGTGGCGCGGATCAGTTGGTGATGCTTCCGGGTGGCGAGCTTGAGGGTGGTCATGTTGTCCGGTGTTGCTTCCCTTCTCCAGGCTTTCTCGAGGGCTCGGCAGTTCTTCTTGGAGCTCTTGAGTTCGTCGGTGAACCATGGGGCTTTCTTGCTGCCGGGTCTGCTGGGCGGGGTTCTCAGGGGGGCGAGTTCGTCCGCGCAGTTGCTGATCCACTCCGTGAGGTTGTCGGCGGCCTGGCTGGGGTTCGCTGAGCTGGCAGGAGGGTGCTGGCTCAGGGTAGCGGCGAGCTGGTCGGCTGTGATCTTGTTCCAGCTTCTTCGGGCAACCTGTTGCTGGTGGTGGTGGATCGTCGCTCTTCTGAAGGTGAAGTGGACGCAGCTGTGGTCTGTCCAGTGGAGTCCTGTGGCGTGGCTGAAGGCGATGTCTTTGCTGGATGAGAAGACGGCGTCGAGTGTGTGTCCAGCGCGGTGGGTGGGGGTGGACACCAGCTGCTTGAGTCCGAGGTTGTCGAGGTTGTCGAGCAGGGTGATGGTGTTGCGGTCGCTGTTGTTCTCCAGGTGGAAGTTGAGGTCCCCCAGGAGGATGTAGTCAGCGGAGCGGAGGGCGTGTGGGCTGACGAAGTCGGCGATGTCCTCGCTGAATTGTGTGCGTGGTCCCGGGGGTCAGTAGATCAGGGTGCCTCTGAGGGTGGTCTTTGGGTCGGTGTGGATCTGGAAGTGCAGGTGTTCGGCGGTGGTCAGGGTGTCGTCGGTGTTGGTCGTGATGCGGATGGTGTCCCTGTGGATGATGGCGATGCCTCCTCCTGTGTTGTTGATGCGGTCCCTTCGGATGATCTTGTAGCCCTCTGGGATGGCGATGGCGATGTCGGGCGCTGAAGAGTCGTTCATCCAGGTTTCCGTGAGGAAGGCGACGTCTGGGGCTGAGGTGTCAAGCAGGTTCCAGAGTTCGATGGCGTGCCTGTGTACGGAGCGGGTGTTGATCAGGATGCACTTGAGATGGTTGTTGCTGGTGATCGGCTTGGAGGGTGCTGGTGTGGGGCAGGGCCGGATGCATGAGAACTTGCAGGCGTTACAGCTGAAGGGTCCGTGGGTGTGCTTCGGGGTGGCTTGGTAGCATCCGGTGATTCCGTCGGTGTTGAGTGCGATGAGTTCGGTGGCGCTGTAGGACAGTCGGGTCGTCTTCCGTCGGTGGGGGCCAGGGGTCCTGGCACTGGGCGCGGTCCAGGCGCGGACAGGCGCAGACGGGCTTACCTTTGGCGCGCCTTCGGCGCACAATCGGCGCGTCCGCTGCGCGTGACCGCTGCGCGTTCGCACGGTCGCCATATATGGCGAAGTGCGAGGGGGGGCGGAGCAGCTGGGAGGGGGGAGCGGGGAGGGTACAGAATGAAAAAAGGGGCGGGGTTAGCGGCGGTGGCGGGAAGCGGGGAGCGGGGAGGGAAGAGACGAAGGGCAACAGTGACACAGGCAAACAGGCACTACAGAAATGTAAAACACTGGAAAATACCACAATACAGTAAAAGAAACAGGGGCACAGGGCAAGAAGCGGCGCCCAGGAGCCTGCAGGTCAGGCGAGCACGGACCACGCCGCTCGGAGGCAGGGGGCGTGCTCACGCGGCAGCAGCCGGGGCAGCGAGGCAGTCAGGCGGGGAGGCACACGCGGCAGCTGGTGGCCGTGCGGCGCGGGGGTGTCCTAAACTAGGTCACACTCACCTGCGTCGCACGGTCGCCATATATGGCCAAGTGCGAGGGGGGGCGGAGCAGCTGGGAGGCGGGAGCGGGGAGGGTACAGAATGAAAAAAGGGGCGGGGTTAGCGGCGGTGGCGGGAAGCGGGGAGCGGGGAGGGAAGAGACGAAGGGCAACAGTAACACAGGCAAACAGGCACTACAGAAATGTAAAACACTGGAAAATACCACAATACAGTAAAAGAAACAGGGGCACAGGGCAAGAAGCGGCGCCCAGGAGCCTGCAGGTCAGGCGAGCACGGACCACGCTGCTCGGAGGCAGGGGGCGTGCTCACGCGGCAGCAGCCGGGGCAGCGAGGCAGTCAGGCGGGGAGGCACACGCGGCAGCTGGTGGCCGTGCGGCGCGGGGGTGTCCTAAACTAAACTGACACTGAACCCTAAAAATACCCCTTTACCCAAAAACCCAAAACTCACCCTGAACCCTAAAAATACCCCTTTACCCAAAAACCCAAAACTGACCCTGAACCCTAAAAATACCCCTTTACCCAAAAACTAAAAACTGACCCTGAACCCTAAAAATACCCCTTTACCCAAAAACTGAAAACTGACCCTGAACCCTAAAAATACCCCTTTACCCAAAAACTAAAAACTGACCCTGAACCCTAAAAATACCGCTTTACCCAAAAACTGAAAACTGACCATGAACCCTAAAAATACCCCTTTACCCAAAAACTAAAAACTGACCCTGAACCCTAAAAATACCCCTTTACCCAAAAACTAAAAACTGACCCTGAACCCTAAAAATACCCCTTTACCCAAAAACTGAAAACTGACCCTGAACCCTAAAAATACCCCTTTACCCAAAAACTGAAAACTGACCCTGAACCCTAAAAATACCCTTTTACCCAACAACTGAAAACTGACCCTGAACTCTAAAAATACCCCTTTACCCAAAAACTGAAAACTGACCCTGAACCCTAAAAATACCCCTTAAAAAAACCCAAACATATAAAATGTAAAATATAATTATATACTTACCAATACTTACGTTGTAATGGTATGCGTTGTAAAGGTACCTGCGTTGTAAAAAAATGCGTTGTAAATACATGCGTTGTAATGGTTTTTGCGTTGTAAAAATTTCGTTGTAATGGTAGTTCGTTGTAAAAGTTGCGTTGTAAAGGTTGTTTCCCACAGATATAAGCTCAGCATCAGGAACAACAGCAGAGTCAACAACAAGAAGCAGAAGAGGATCTCGGTTGAAAAGATTTATCAACTCACTAAAAATGTCCATAGCATGCATTTGCAGTGACTACCAATCTGACATGGATGGCATCGATGCAACAGACAATACCTTAAAGGCCAATATAGATCTCCGGAATTCTGTACCCCGCAGACAAAAATACTGGCTGTACTGCATGTTTTTGCAATTGGTCTATCTTCCAGGGTCCAACAGGATTGATGTATGGCTTGTCACAGCCCATGTTTCCTAAAATACTAATGCAGGAAGTGGATACCCTGCTGAGACTAGCTCCACAATACACCCCATTTCAAAAGCACACAAACTCTGAATACTATGCATGCACAAGTCTATGCCATCTCAGGTTTCCCAAATGTTATAAGTGATGTGGATTGTACCCACATGGCTTTAGGTCCAACGAAATCAACTCAAATAATGTATCAAAACCACAACTTGTAACACACTGGCAATGTGCAAATGGTATGTGATGCAAATCTCATCATCACTCGTTGCACATGATTTCCGGGCTCCACACATGATTAAATGATTTAAAAAAACAATATTCTTCCACATCACCATCTTCACTGGACATGGCTACTTGGTAAGTACAGATAATATTCACTCATTCATTTAATAATTGCAATGTCCATAATGCATATCTCAAGTACCTTTGCGATGTTGCAGGTGATTCTAGGTATCCATTAAGGTATTGTCTATTAACACCAAGCCATGATGCCCAAACACAATCTGAATGTGCATACAACGAGGCACACATTAAAACTGACAATGTAATAGAGCACACATTCGGCATACTGAAAGGACGGTTCAGATGCCTGCATCATACAAAAGCTGCCCCCCCCCCCCAAGAACCGAACGGCAAATGTCTGTGGAGCCTCGGCCCCACGGTTCACTGAGGCCCTCAGGAGAAGCAGTAGTACCTGCAAACGTCATGTGAGAGCTTGGAGGAAGAATTTTAACCCCCGGATAAAACGGCGTATGAATTGGCATTAAAAGCCAATTACGCCAAAGTTTGTGAGGAAAAAATAGTTTTCTGTCCTCCAAAAGTGTGCAAGCAGGGAATAGCAGTAAGGATTTCTCCTCCCCCTGCCCCATTAATAGCCTTTTTACCCCTACAAATGAATGGATGAATCTCATTGCAAAAAACGACTACCATTCAACCTTTGCTTGGGGAATCCCTCCCTGCTATGGAGGGCAACACAGGCTGGTCCCCCCCTGCCTTTTCCAACATTGGAGGGACCCTCATGCCCTTCCCTCCCATCCTGTTGGCCAACTCCCGGAAGATAATGAAAGCACTGAAATCTGGCTCCCCTTCAGACCCATGCCCCGTGAAAATACTGGCATCTATTGCAGAGGTGATCAACTCTGCAGTCAACCGGGTCTTGAACCTCTCTCTGAGGGTCAGAGGGTTTGATGCCTGACAGCTGGAAACAAGGGAAAATCCTCCCGCTTTTAAAGAAATCCTCAGATGACCCTTCTGTAGCCGGTAATTACAGGCCACTCTCGGTGTTGCATTTTTTCTCCAAGGTTCTGGAAGAATATGTAAATAGGATCCTTTCTGATTTTGTTGAGGCCAATCATGTACTGCATTCGAGTCTGGGTTCAGAGCCAATTTCAGTACGGAAGCAGCCCTACTGGAAGTGTCTGAATCTAATAAAACTACACTTGACAGAGGAGGCAAGGCCGTATTGATATTGCTAGACCTCTGCAGCTTTCAATACCGTGCCCCATGCCCTTCTCTTGCACAGACTCCAGGGCTGTGGCATTGGTGGCACGGTCCTCCGGTGGGTCACCTCGGACCTGGAAAGCCGCCAGCAAACAGTTTGGTCTCCCCTTTTTCGGCCCCTATCTCCCTGTTGAATGTAGGTGTTCCGCAAGGATCTATCTGAGGAAAATGAAATTTTGCCTGACCAAGATGCCCCCTACGTATACCCTATGTTACATGTGTGTGCATGTCATCCATGCATATTTCCTTGTAGTGGCCTGAATCACTAGGCCCCTGCAATCATGTCCTGCATTAGAAATGCCAGTCATCAAAGTCTCCCAAACGTTAAGATAGCATAAGGCCCATGTATTTGCATTTCATGACTCCTGACACACTGAAAGCCGCAAGAAGCCCAGTAAGGCCTGCCAAGACAGTATTATGAATAACCGTTATCTGTTTGCTTTACAGAATCACATTTCAGTCTGGTGAAGAAGGTACACAGAACCCATCTGCATAGATAGGGCCCAGCCATTCTGTCTCTGTTTAAGTGGATTACAGTGCTTGCATCCATAGAAAGCTCATGCAACGAACGAATAAATATGCCCTTTCTGTCATTTAGTGACGAGCATCCTTTGCTTCAGATAATACATCCCCTGACTCAAGATATCAGTTAGTACTAGATGTGCTGGTCGCCTTGACACAAGAGATCTCTTCTAGACTGAAAGTCAGCTCTCCTCCCAGTTACACGTCAATTGCACGTCATGCTCATGTTGCACACAAGTAGGACAAAGTTCGAGCTGGTCATGCAAACTCCTCCTCTAAGTACCCACCCACCTATGACACCTACCTATCACCTACCTATGACTCATCGAAGTACACACCCTCATGTACGCCCACATGCTCTTATCTCTTTCTTTCTTGCTCTGCCTGGAGCGCTCCGCCCTATGTACAAGATAAAATGTATATAACCCATGTTCAGTAAATAATTGTTAGAAGACTCTTCCTGAACCTCTGTGGTGATGGGACTGATTCTCCCTTTGACTCGAGTTATTGGAATAAAGCCCATTTAACTTGGACACCACGGATCCTGTCTCTCATTTGATGCATGATACTTTGTTAATGCCTAGAAATTCTGCCAGGGTAATATTTTATTTACCACATAATTTGGCGCCCAACGTGGGACATATCCCTTTCCTCACTCGCCGGAGTTGTAGATCTAGTCTTTGCCCCCTTCTACAGCCGTGACGGACTTCAAGTGCGCACGCCATCGGGATTTCCCGCTACTCCCTCAGGCCCAGGAGGAGGACGGACTGCGACCAGGCATCCATACGAGGCGGTGAGGAACGCGGATCGTCTCAACCAGAGCCCAGCCCGTGAGAGAGCAAGGTCCGAGGTCTCCAGAGGTCCACCTGTTCCAAGGCGCAAGCGTAGTCAAGTCAAGTTTCCGAGGCCTTCAAGTTTCAAGTTCTGCTTCCCGGTGAGTACCACTATGGGGAATGGATCAAGTTTCAAGACGGGCTCATTTTAAATGAGAACGGTCAAGACGGGTCCACTGTAAAAAGTGGAAACGGTCAAGACGGGTCCACGGTTAAACGTGGGCCCGGTAAAGACGTGTCTCATTTTTTGGGACCGGTATGGTTGAACTGTATTCCAGTGCACAAAGTTTATTGTTTTCAAGTACATGTTTTATTCCATGTATCAGGTTAGACTGTGTCTGTTTTAGTGTTATAATGTTTCTTGTATGAATGATTGTTGATTGTTTCAGTCTATTTTTGTGTATTGTGTTTTCATTGTATAGATTTCAAACATGCCACTGTTTTTGAAATTACGTCAGATAGGGACCAGAAAGGGTATACTAGAAGAGTCAGTTAACATCCCGCCTAGAGACACACCTGGTCATGACCCTCTCAGAAAGATGCCATTGAGTTATGGCGCAAAGAGTCACATAGGAAAACAGAACAGATTGATAGAGAAAGAATTCAACAAAGTAGAGAGAAATAAACTAGCAGAGGAAAAAGCCAAAGAAAAAGAATCACGTCCTCTCAGAAGAACTAGCTAGAGTTAGAGTTGGAGCTATAAGTTTACTGTGGAGTTCCTTGTAAATAGCGCCTTGTAAATATGCCTTGTGAATAGCGTGTCATTTTCGTGACTTGTTGAGTTTCTTGTAAATATGGCTTGTGAATAGCGCCATGTGGTTATGTTTTGTGCAGAGCTTGTTATCATTACGTTAGTCAGGAGAGAGCTGGATCTCTTTCAAGTGCTTAGAGAAAATGTTTTGAAGATGTGCGTACGTGTTATGTGATAACGTGGAGAGATGAGTTCATGACTTTCCCATGTACTGCAGTCATTGGGGAATGATTGTGCTTCAGCTGCCAAAGAGTTAATATCTTGTACTGAGTAGGCAGAATTTGTTTTAACATGCTGTTTAACAAGGTGTTGAGGGATTTTGGCGTTTTTTGGTGTTTGCGGGGGGCGTGTTTTTGAGCGGAAATTCGTACCCGTTCCAGTGGAGGGATTTGGTTGCTTTTTGGTGAAGATTTAGGGAATGGCTTGGACTACTGTGATGCCAAATTTAAAAGGGATCTGAGCTGTGGAAGTGGTGGAAAAAGCATGTTTTGTGCGGAGGTGCGATTTGCCATGTTATCCAATGGGCGTATTTCTGAAAATTGAGATAAAGGTTTCTTTGACTTTTTCATTCTGGGTCTGCCTATGTGCTTTGTCAGCATGCAGATTGAATGGTAAAATCTTGCATGGAGAGTAAAGAAGTGTATTTGTAAGGGTTTGCCTTGGAACACTTGATTTAATGTGTTTGACTCAGAGGTCGGTAGTTGTAAATAAACCAGTCTTATTGAGATAAGGGTTTTTACACGGAGAGTGCTTTAATGTTTTTCACGGTTGAGAAGACATTATAGAATAGACCCATTAGAGAATGTGCAATTAATTAGTGTACTGCAACCGTGTGTGTTTTTTTAAATAGGGATGTTTCTACAAAATATTAATTATTATTTTTCCCAATGCAAGCTGCCCTTTAGAATAGCGTGTGACAGTTATCCCACTCACTTAGGAAAGTGGCTATTTGTAAATTAATGAACGTGGCCCTTTTTGATAGCTATAATACACTACCATCTTAATGCATTGCTAAGTGTCCCCTACATTAGTTTAATTTGCATTCATTTAGTTTCAAGGCTCACCTATGTACTTTGACAGGCTGCTGATAGAAAGGTAATATCTTGCACGGTAAAAGCAGTGTTCATTAAACAAGACTTGGAAAATAGGATTTATTATGTCTGATTCAGAGGTCAGTTAGGCTGCAATGCTTACACAGATGGTTTCAGATAAACATTTAGTGGAGAAGCTTCAATTGATGTATGCAGAGAACAGTCCCAACCCAACAGTCCATGATAATTCGTTTTTTTTCTCTCAACTACAAAATGCATAGCCTTGTGTGCAGAAGCAAACTGTCCCTTTTTGTGTGTTAATTTGCATGCTAAACAAACACCCATGTTTCAAATGTCTTGCCTTCTAGCTGAATTAGTTAGACAAAAGTGTTTATTAGACAGTGGAGCTTTTAAGTAGCAGTACAGGATTATTTTAAAGTACTAGCATGTCACTTAGTTACAGAAAATATGTCCTTATTAAATTGGCTTCAGTGAAAATAGAGAATGTTGGTTTAGCTCCCTGGCCTGGGTACAGATATGTTTTGAATTACAGAGAATGTGTTTTTCGACCTTGAACACTGGCTTCCAGTATATGTTTTTTCCCTCTTGCCGTGCCTGTCTTGTTGTTATTGGCCATACTCCAATTCTTTTCCGCGGACGAGACCGAGCTCTGTCTTCAGTAACTTGGCAGCTGTTCTCAGCTCTCAGAGCCTCCGTGATGAGCCGCAGAGAAATGTTTATGTAAAGGGAGGGCTACTGCTCCGACTTACACTAGCTTCCTTCGAATGTGGAGGGAGGAGGCTTGCAGCTCACTCTTTAAGAAACTTGGCAGACGTTTGGCTCTTTCAATGAGCTCAGCGTTGGCAGCGACCCAATTTTAGGGAAGAAGAGACGAGTGAGAGGCTTGTCTCCTATTTGTTATGTTTGACACTGAGCCAGCTCCTGGCTCTGAGGGGAGGGGCAGGTGAGCAAGGAGTGAGTTCGTAGCGAAGTTACCTCCCCAGCCCCTCTGACTTGTGTACAAAAAAAATGGTTCTTCCTTACAGTCAACACTAAAAGCTTCATTGACTTCAGATAAATTCACGCTTGCAAATGAATAAGTTTTTCCCTCAGTAGTGTAAACAGAATAATTGGCAAGAGTTTCGCTCTTGCAATGAGTCAGCATCTGGCAGTCATTCAATTTTAGATCACAGTGTAGCCCGGCTTGGAGTTGATTCAAAACTCCGAGCGCGAACATCTTTCTAGAGGGAGGGGCTGTTTCTCAAAGGAGTGAGGAGTAGCGAGGCTCCAAGTTTTCTGTCTTTGTTAGAATAATTTGGATGTTATTCAAATGCATTTAGAGAACATGTTGTAGATAGTATGGTCATGCTATTCCCAAGATTTAGAGTAGGATTTTTGTTTTGTTTTTTAAACTATAGAGCTTTTTGGAAAGAGGTTTCCCCAAAATAAAAATTGTGCTTTTGAATTGAAAATTCATTTTTTATTTTTTTTATTTCTATATAATTTATTTTTGCTAGATTGATGACAGTGAGCCCTAGCATTTACAGTCAGACACTAAAGGAACGGCTAGACAGTATTCACATGCCTGCCAACACAGCACTGATTCAGTACGTAGACGACATCCTGATTACAGCACGTTCAGAAAGAAAATGCGGAAATGCATCACTGACAGTTCTACATTTTCTGGCTGACAAGGGGCACAAGGCCCCAATGCAATTCTGTGAAAAGCAAGTGGTGTGCAAGGACACTTGCTTTCCAAGGAGGGTAGACAGCTAACACAAGAACCATACAGCTCATTACTAACCTTTCACAGCCCAGGACACAAAAGGAAGTACGTGCCTTTATTGGCCTCACTTCTTACTGTAGGCAATGGATTCCCCAGTATGCATATCTAGCCAACCACTCATACAGTTAACTACACAGGAGGCAGCCACTCTGACTGTACTCCCTAGGACACAAGAACACACCTTGGCATTTGAGGAATTAAAAAGAGCATTATGTCACGCGCCATATTTTTATTTATTTTTACATTTGACTGTAGCGAGACTGACAGGATATGAACTGACATTATTTCAGCCACACATAGAGATCAGACGTTGTAACATTCTGAATCCTGCAAGAGAAAATAGACACACTATCAGCACAAGCAGCAGAGCTCATCGCTCTGACACAAGCCTGCATAAGAGCTAAGCACTTGAAAGTGAACATTTATACAGACTCACAATATGCCTATGGCGTAGTTCATGATTTTGGGGTCCTGTGGCAAGAGAGAGGTTTTTTGACCTCCCATGGGACCATGATTCAGCACGGCCAACTTATTCAAGCCCTGTTGGAAGCCATACATTTACCTCCAGCCATTTCTATCCTGAAGTGCAAAGCTCACACCAAAGTTACAGACACCATTTCCCAGAGTAATGACCTGGCAGACCGAACAGCTAAACTTACAGCACAGACACCAACAGACACGACAAGGACAGAGGTACCATTACTGACAACATGTATTACAGTCAGGGATCCCACACAAGATGTACTCGACATACAGACACATGCCACAACAGATGAGATAAAGAATTGGACTGAACAAGGAGGGGTCCAGACTAACCAAGGTTGGATGACTAAGGGAAAAAGTACATGGTCTCTTTCAGATTCTATGGTACAAATAATCATAAACACAACACATAGTCCCGCACACTTGGGAGAGAAGGCAATGATAGACAGCTTACAGAATATCTGGTTTAACAAGCACCTGCGTGCCACAGCGAAACAGAAAGTGCGAACATGTATGATCTGTTGCCAGTTCAATCCAGGTAAAGGCATCCCGGTGGAACAAGGCGGATTTCATCCTCCTGACCACCATTTGATGCATGATACTTTGTTAATGCCTAGAAATTCTGCCAGGGTAATATTTTATTTACCACATATCTTAAGCCCCACTTTGTTTAATGTGTTTATGGACCCCCCTGGCACTTCTGGCAGAACAATACAGCGCTAAGTAATATCTTACGCTGATGACACGCGGTTACTGTTCACCTGCGAAAAGGATATGGCCCTGAACGGGAGTGCGATAAATATCTGCCTGTCAAAGGTGTTCACCTGGTTTAAACAAAACCAACTGATGTGCAACTCTGAAAAGTCAGAAATTATTTTCTTTGGACTCTACCCAGGTGAGGAATGGCACAAAGGTGGCCACAGAATATGTCTCCCCCTGCAAGCTCAGCTACCACTGTTAAAAACCTCAGGGTAAAAATGGACGGGGACATGTCCATGAAGTCCCAGGTCCAAGCAGTGGCCGGCACATGCTTTGGTCTACTGAGAATGTTGAGGAACTTCCTCCGACTACTCCCAGTTCCCCATAGGAAAACAGTAGTCCAAGCAATGATGATGTTCCGGCTAGATTATGTTAATGATCTGTATGTAGGCCTCCCTGATTACCTTCATGGCAGACTACAGGTGGTACAAAACGCCGCGGCAAGAGCTATACTCATGGTAGGCCCCACGACACACAGGACCCTTCACTTGAAGTCCTTACACTGGCTTCCGGTGCGCAAGAGGACAAACTTCAAAGCCTTGGTACTGGCTTACAAGGCTTTCCACAATATATCAATCAATCAATCAATCATTTTATTTGTAAAGTGCACTACTTACCCGTAAGGGTTTCAAGGCGCTGGGGGGGGTGGGTGCTGCTGCTACTGGTCGAAGAGCCAGGTCTTGAGTTGTCTCCTGAAAGTCAGCAGGTCTTCGGTTTGTCGTAGGTAGAGGGGGAGTGTGCTCCAGGTCTTGGCGGTGGGGTGGGAGAAGGACCTGCCTCCGGAAGTGGTTCTGCGGATGCGTGGGACTGAGGCCAGGGCTTGGTCATTAGAGCGGAGTTTTCTGTTGGGTACGTAGAAGGAGAGTCGACTGTTGAGACAGGCTGGTCTGGTCTTGTGGAGTGCCTTGTGTGTGTGGATCAGGAGTTTGAAGGAGATTCTCCTGTCGACGGGGAGCCAGTGCAGGTTCCTCAGGTGGGGGGTGATGTGGTCGTGGCGCGGGACGTCGATGATCAGGCGTGCAGAGGCATTCTGGATTCTCTGCAGTCTGTTGATGAGCTTGGACGAGGCTCCGGCGTAGAGGGCGTTACTGTAGTCAAGTCTGCTGCTGACTAGGGCCTGGGTGACTGTTTTCCTCGTGTTTGTCGGGATCCATCTGTAGATCTTGCGGAGCATGCGGAGGGTGTTGAAGCAGGGGGAGGAGACTGCGTTGACTTGTTTGGTCATGGTGAGTTTTGAGTCAAGGATGACTCCCAGGTTGCGTGCGTGGTCAGTGGGGGCCGGGGAGGTCGTCACCAGTGATGCGGGTCACCATGAGTTGTCCCTTGCTGAGGGGTTGGACCCGAGGATGAGGATCTCCGTCTTGTCTGAATTCATCTTAAGTCGGCTTTCCTTCATCCAGTCATCGACTGCCTTCATTCCCTGGTGGAGGTTTGGTTTGGCGGTGAGAGGGTCCTTGGTGAGGGAGAGAATCAGCTGCGTGTCATCGGTGTAGGAGATTATGTTGAGGTCGTGCTGTCGGGCGATTTGTGCTAGTGTTGCCATGTAGACGTTGAACAGTGTCAGGCTGAGGGAAGATCCTTGTGGGACGCCACGGACCAGAACGGGGGGAGGCGGACTCTCTGAGTTCTGCCGGAGAGGAAGGAGGTCGTCCAGTCCAATTCCTTCTCATGGATGCCTGCGTCTTGGAGTCGTGTGCATAGTGTGCGGTGGCAGGCGGTGTCGAAGGCGGCAGAGAGATCCAGGAGGATGAGGGCCGCCGTCTCTCCGTTGTCTAGAAGGATCCTGATGTCGTCTGTGGTGGTCTCGGTGCTGTGGTTACTGCGGAATCCTGATTGGGAGGGGTCCAGGATCTTGTTGTCTTCGAGGTGACGGATGAGCTGGGTGTTAACTATCTTCTCGATGACCTTTGCTGGGAACGTAAGCAGGGAGATGGGTCGGAAGTTCTTGAGGTCGCTCGGTTCCGCCTTGGGTTTCTTCAGTAGGGCGTTGATCTCTGCATGCTTCCAGTTCTCAGGGAAGGTGGCGGTCTCGAAGGAGAGGTTGATGATTTTGTGCAGGTGGGGTGCGATGGAATTGCTGGCTTTGTTGAAGATGTGGTGTGGGAGAGGGTCGGATGGGGATTGGATGTTGGTGATTTTCCGTTAAAAGAAGGTGGCGAGGGAGTCGCACAGGGCTTGCGATGGTGGGATGTCGTTGGTGCTGGAGCTGGAGCTGGAGCTGGAGTTGGAGAGTTCCTTAGCGATGGTGAAGAGCTCCTTGCTGTTGTGTGCGTTGATGTCAAGGCGGTCTGTGAAGGAGGTCCTTTTGGCGGTCCTGATGAGGTGGTGTTGGTTACGGATGGCGTCTTTGTGGGCAGCGCAGCTGTCCGGCGTCTTGTTGCTGTGCCATATGTTCTCCAATTTCCGGCAGGTGCGCTTTGAGTCGAGGAGTTCTGGGGTGAACCAGCTGACTCTTTTGCTGGTGTCTCTGTTGGTGGGTTTTTTCAACGGGGCTATGGTGTTGGCGCAGTCGTTCATCCAGCATTGGAGGGTGAGTGCACCATCATCGGGGTTGGTGGGGTTGGTCGGAGGGTTGAGTGCGAGGCTTGTCTGTAGTTGTTCTTCAGTGACTTCGCCCCAGCAGCGGCAGGGGGTCTGTAGGGTGCGGTGGTGTGTTAGGGGTTTTCGGAAGGAGAAGTAGATGCAGTGGTGGTATGTCCAGGTGAGTTGGGAGGCGTGGCTGAAGGTGACGTGGGGGCTTGAGGAGAAGATGGCATCTAGCATGTGACCGGCGATGTGGGTCGGCGTCGTGACGAGCTGTTTCAGTCCGAGGTTGGCGAGGTTGTCAATCAGGGTGGAGGAGTTGTTGACGTTGTTGTTCTCCAGATGATAGTTCAGGTCTCCGAGGAGGATGTAGTCGATGGAGGTCAGCATGTGCTGCTGATGAGGTTGGCGATGAAGTCGCAGAATTGAGGCCGGGGTCCTAGTGATCTGTAGACAAGGGTGCCTCTTAGGGTGGTCTTGGGGTTCGTGTAGATCTGTAAGTGCATGTGTTTGGCGGTGCTGAGGGTGTCGTTGGTGTTTGTTGAGACCCTGATGGTGTTTTTGTGGATGATGGCGATTCCTCCTCTGGCTCTGTTGGTGCGGTCCCTGCGGGTGATCTTGTACCCGTCTGGGATGGCTATGGCGATGTCTGGCAGGGAGGCTTCATTCATCCAGATCTCGGTCAGGAAGGGGACGTCCGGTGATGCGGTGTCGAGTAGGTCCCAGAGTTCGACTGCGTGTTTGTGTGCGGAGCGGGTGTTGATCAGGATGCATCTAAGCTGGTTATGTTCCGTCGTGGCGGGCGTTTAGGCTCTTACGAGGCAGGAGAAGCTGCAGTTCAGGTAGGTGAAGGGACTGTGGGTGCGCTTCGGGGCGGCCTTGCAGCAGGTGTGGATCCTTCCTGGGTTTAGAGCGACGATGGTGTTGGCGTCGTAGCGGTGGCGGTCCTTGTGGCTGCTGCAGGGGGCAGGGGTTCTGGCGCTGGGCACAGTTCAGGCACAAACGGGCACAGACGGGCTAGCCTTAGGCGCGGCCATCATATATGGGGAGGTGGGGAGGGAGGAGCAGCTGGGAGGCGGGAGGTCAGGGTCGGGTGGAGCGAATGGGCGTGGAGGGGGCGGGGCCCCAGGGGAAGCAGCAGCGGGGACGGGGGAAAAGAGACAGGCCCGGTGCACGGAATCGGGAAGGGGGCACAGAAGTCGGTACAAGGGGTACAAAATCAAGGGGGCACAGAAGTCACAGAAGGTACAGAAGTCAGTTGGTATAAAATAAAAGGGGGCACAGAGGTTGGCGAGGGGTACAGAATTCAAAAGGGGGCACAGAAGCAAAGCGGCGAGCGGGGGGCAGGTAGGCACAGAAGAGGAGCGGGCAGACAGTTACAGGCACACACAGCAAGCGGCAACGAACCTAAGGCCACCACTGGCCACCAGGGATGAGGCGCAGGTGGATGCCTGCGGGTGGTGGAGGGCCTCGATTTCACCGGCGGTGGTAGAAACTGCGGGGTGCAGGCAGAGCTGCAGCGGTGGGGGAGTGACCTACCAGGGAAGGTCAAGGTTGGCTCTCCTCACCGGGCAGCGGGCGCCATATATGGGGGGGTGGGGAGGGAGGAGCAGCCGGGAGGCGAGGGTCGGGTGGAGCGAATTGGCGTGGAGGGGGCGGGCCGCAGGGGAAGCAGCGCCGGGACGGGGGAAGGAGACAGGCGCGGGGCACGAACTCGGGAATGTGGCACAGAAGTCAGTACAAGGGGCCCCATGTCTAAGGAATAGCGCTATGCCCCACCTGGAACTCTGAGGTCTTCCACCCAGCAGCTTTTGGCCATTCCGAGGTTCTCTCGTTCCCGCCTGGGTGGTCATTCCTTTCAGGTGGTAGCCTCTCAGCTTTGGAACAGTTTGCCGCCATCCTTACATCAGGCACTGGACCTCCTCAGCTTTAGGCGAGATTTAAAAACCTGGCTCTTCGTAGAGTAGAGCAGAGGACATGTGAGTGCCTGAGCTGCTCTGTCACTGGTTTCTCTCTCAGCGCCAGGACACTTCATGGAGTAGCCGCACGCTTTTTAAGTGTCCAGTAACATAACATAACATATAGCGCACTAATACCCAGAGGTATTACAATAAGTAATTGCAGTAATGCAATTCTAATGCACCATGAACATGACAGAAATGGTGAGCCATCAAAAATGAACTCATGTACAATTAGTTTTTAATACAACTACTTGTGTTTGTTGCCTTTCTTTTGTAATATAAATTGTAAAGATGAGTTTAAAATGTGTTAAAGATGTATTGTGCAATATATGTCTTCAAAGAATGTGCATATTTTTTAGATTATGAATACATGGAGTGAAATATTTGTTTATCTTTCAAACTATATGGTTTGCAAATGTTCAAACAAGATGATAATAATACTAACCTCAGCCGAACAAATTTAAATTAACCTGTCACACATAAAATGGTTGTAAGGAAAAACATATTCAAGAATGTGACCACTAATAACTGTATACTGCCTTATATGTTTCTAAAGTGCTTTTTTGGCAGTGCCTTGTCGTTTTGAAGACAATTCAGTGGTACAGGTGGCCTCACCGGGACATCTGCTAAGAGACGAAAGAGATTGTGAAGAAGTAGATAGATGTGGGGAATGGCTTGTGTGGGCATGTTTGTGGGTTGACTTACAAACATTCTCTGCCCATCAGGCCTCTTTAATATACGATGTATTCTCTGAAGTAGGGACATCTGACCTTCTGCCAACTCATTAAAGTCATTTTCAAATGGCATGGCTCACTTTCTTTGATGTGCTCCCCAATACCTCCGATGCTGAATTTTATGTTGCACTGAAGAACCTTCATGCTTCTCAGTGTAACATTGATTGTACTCGGGGCTTATGAATGTGCCTCAGTGATTCAGAGCACTTGCGCATTAACAGACCAGACCAAATGCCATGCACTCTGTCTGACACACTAAAGTACACAAGTCTGTGTGTTCAGGTCAGACAAAATTTGTGGCAAAGTTTCACTAACTATTATTTCACTCAGCCTTTCCTGAATTTCAGCTGATGTATGATGTGCATTTCGGAGCTCACTTTCAATTCTGTTTCTGAACCCTTCATCAGTTGGTGCTAGGCTAGATAAGGGCCCGATTACGACTTTTAGCGCAGCAGAAGCGGACGGTATGGCACCGTCATGCTCCAGCTGCACCAAAGATGTGGTCGGGCAACCCGCCAGTGTAGGAGTTTGCTACTGTTTGGTGGCCTGGTTTTTGGTGTTCCCATAGCTGTGCCTCTGAAAATGGGGACCGTAATGGGAATGCCAAAAACAGTTCCTGCACCACCTGCCTATTACATAGGCCCTGACCGCCGTGCCACCGACAGGAAATGCCAGTTCCTTGGCTCATGCGGAGGTGCAACTGTGGCCTAAGTTGTAATTGGGCGGTCGGTCTTCCGGTGAGGCGGAGGCTGGACCGCCGCCGCTGCTGTGCCACCACGAGCCTGGCGGTACAGACTTGTAATCAGGCCCAAACTTATTATCTGCAGGCCCAGAGTCTTCCAGACTCGTAGACATGGAGACATTGTGAGATGTTCCTCCAGTATATGTAGAAGATGGACATTGTGATGAAGATGGTGGAGGTGGCAGAGATGGTTGGTCCAATAACGCTTTAAATAATAATACCTGTGTAGATGAAAGGAGTTTACACACGTGTTCGTGTTGTTGGTGCTGTTGGAGCAAAAATTGCTAGCGGAGTGCTACCTTCATGTGATGTTGTAATTCTGGAACTTCATCTCCGAGGATGTTGTTAAATTGTGAAGGAACATCTTCCTTATCAGAATCTTCATGAACTGTTTTTTGCCTACAAAATAAAGAAAGCATACAGAAATCAATTGCTAAGTAGGATATTATTTTGAGAGAACTCACTATGTAACGGAACGTTAGACATTTCCATAAATACATTTGCTCCTGTACATATACATATGGCTTTCATGCCTCAATAACACAATATATAATTCACAATTTAAGTAGCATTGCTCAGTGTTACATACAATGACCTTTCACATTCATGAACCTTTACAACCCATTCCCTTACAGCTAGCCTCCCTTCATGCATATTGTCGCATATTGTTAAAAAAACACTTGAAATTAAGGCCATTGATAGTAATCAGAGGAAAATGTTCCATCTATGAAGGCGTTTAAAAAAATATATTATATTTTCTATACAGTATTTCATGAAAATTGCACTTACTAGTTTCAGCTGTTCATCGAACTACAACACAGCCTTTGATTCCTTCAGTGCTACTCATGTGAATAAAAATGTGCACTTTTTCCTTCCATGACTCCAGTTTCCTTCGGTGCAGGCTGTGTAGAGTTATCTTTTTAAGTTATCAAAACTTTTGTTTACATTCTTCGACTAATATTGGCTACGTAGAAAGAGTAGTAACTTTAAGGGCCATATGTACGAAATTCCGTTTTTTAATTTCCTAAATAGCGAATCCCAAGAAATCGCTATTTAAGACATGCAAACTGGAATGAAGATAAACAGCGATTCCTATTTCCGATTTCCTATTTAGGGAATCGCAAAATGCGATTTCTACAGGGTAAAAATAGCATTTTGCAATTCTATCTGTACCTATGGAAAGCAATTTAGCATTTCTGAATGGACCAAAATTGCGATTTGGTCAAGGGTGCCAGGGTGTCCAAAGGACACCCTGTAGCACCCCTGAAATGGTGATTTACACTGGTGTTGCTCACACACAGTAACATACAACTTAAAAAAATGCACTAAAGTGCATTTTTCTAAGTTTTCGCTATTTACCACAAAGTCAGACTTCGCGGTAAATAGCGGCCCAAAATTGCGAATTCGCAATTCCAAAATGGTTCATGAATTGCATTTAAGGAATCTCAAATAGAGATTCCTTAAATGTAATTCCTCGCAATTTAGCGATTTTAAAATTTGCGAATTTTGCATTTGGGATGGTGAATCCCAAATGCAAAAAAGCGCTCGCAAAGGGCCAGATTCGCAGATTCTGGCCCTTTGCGAGCCGATTTTTGCTTCATGAATCTGGCTGCAAGTCCTTTCGTACGTATGGCCCTTTATTTCTTATTTGCTCACACATCTTGGTGTACACTTTAGGAGCAGTTTTCGCAATTAGATGGCACGTGATTCTTCACTCCTATTTTTACAAATTCGTTTGCCAAAATAATTAACTCTTTTTCTGAAAATGTTGGCTTCCTCAACGTCAGCAGCAATGACACAATACAATGATTCCTTATCCTGCTACAAAGTTCACCAACATAGAGCATAGCAATTGATTGCTTTTGTGATGCAATAAGTATTCCCATCGTGCAAAACAGTGGCCTAATTGAAATGTGCTTGTCCCTTTAGGAGCATCTCACATGCATGGTTACTGTTCTGAATTGTATTCTGGAAACGGTCATAACCTACTACTTTCGGTCATGTGCCATTAAAAATGTTGACTTTCCATTTTTCTTTCTAGTGATATTGGCACATCCGTTAAATACGATTTGCTGGACCAGTACAAATGTGCAATAGGCCCATAGTTTAGAGACAAAATGTATATTTACCAGGTGCAAATTAACTACATCTGGAAATGAAATTATGCATAATCAGGCCCTAAGTGTCTCAAGAGACTCCACTTTGGCACAGAAGAGAGAGAAGACAAGAGATTGGAGACGTTGGGGTGCGGGTCACTTAGGATGCGTGATAGCCCAGATGGGAGAGGCCAAGGCAAGTGAGAAGGAGACAGTCTGACATAGAGTGGAGCTTTCGATAAGCCATTGACTTCCCAAAGTTGTTTGAAATGAACAAGCTAAACTATTGCTCTTGTCATCTGTTAGCATATGCTGCAAGACTCTTGTCAATATGTTGTGTTGCAAGATATCTGCCTTGATGCCAATTAAAGTATAAGAAATGCTCTTACTTAGAATGTCACAAAGCAGTGTTCATGGTCTTCGTAGAGATACCCCTTCCTTAGGTTGCACGCTAACAGAGCTCTTCATTGTGTCAGCTTTAAATTCATACATACAACTATTTTTTAAATATATTTTTTAAATTGTATAGACTAATTACAATCATTATAAATATACACTGTTCTGTAAAGGACCCTTGTGTTAAGTCAAAACAAACACATAAAATGTATTCAAGAATTGCAATGCTGCACGTATAGTTCATCTTATATTAAACTAAAAATCCAATCTGAGCTAATATGTGCACAGTCAGTCCAAAACTAGTAAGCTGACTTTTGACTGTTCATTAATAAAACTTTGAAAGAATAAAATTACTATGTCTACTTTGATTGAATCCAGGCTTTAAAACTACTCAACATTATATTAAAAAGATTTCCGTATCGAGCCAGTACCGTTATTTCAGTTGAGTTAAAATAATAAAGCCTACATACAGGTACATATTTTATTCTTTAAGAAAAGCGGGCAGTCCCAAATTCTGGCCAGCATAATAGTCAATGTGCAAAAGGCTCTTTATGATATGTGCGAAAACTATAGTTTGGAATGGTGCTGTGACTATTTCTCCAATTTGATCATATTTCATACATTGGTAGTGTTAAAAACCTGGGGAGCATTATGTTTCTCCTGCAAGCCAGGCTCAATTCTTCTCTCAGATAATACTGTGGAAGGTGGCATTCAAGAGAAGGTAACATAGCTCTGTTAAATTCGCGTGATTTTAGTGATTCTGTGTCAGTTGCTTATTAAATTGCAATGGCCTTTTTTTCATTATTTCTTTCAGCACTTTGTATGAGGGGGTAATTATTCTAAGAGAATTTAAGTTCAACCTTAAATCAGTGCTATCTTTTATCAAATAACTATTCGATTTGTTGTCTGGGCATTGGAAAATCTCTTGCAATGCTATTTTTAGTGAACTCTCTTTGGTATGTTTTATGTGATAGTAAACTGTAAGAAATTGGAACTTCCAATCTAAATCTTGTTTTAGTAAACCAAATTCCAGTCGTATCTGAGCACATCAAATGTACTGTGGGAGCCGGAATGCTCATTTGCAGGGAATACATTGCCTCTTGTTTAGTAGTGCCACCATATACAGAATTCGAAAGTGGAGGATGTCTCCCAAAACAAGCAGTCACTATGCCCTGCTCCTTAGTGATCTGCAGACACAGTGCAGGTGCTCTTATAAAACCCTCACCCACATGCTAATCATGTGGCATGCTTAGTCACCGGGTCCTCATCTGGGTAAGTACTCACCACCAGCGTGGGCTCAAACTCACAGTGGGAGGGAGCACTTTGATGTTCTCTATGTTCTTAATGGGATCTTAGGACAGAAAACGTTAAAAATATCTCCAGGCAACCCTAACCCAACGCTTTATTAAGAGAGACTGCGTGATATGGCTAAAAACATAACATGACACAAAGAGGCATTTACTGGGCCAGTGCATCTATTCAAGGCCAACATGTTTCATCTACTTCACAAGATGTGCAGATGTCATCAGGACCTCAAAGACCCTTGCACTCCTAAACTATATTGAGCAAGTGTTATGCATTCACACACCTTCCATGCAAGATCAAGAGACAGTTACCAAACCCTCCTATACAGGGTGAGTTGATTTAAAATTGGAAATTATCCAGTTCGAGAATCCTTAAAAAAGGAGAAGGAACACAGAAACAAAAATATTTCTGTATTAGAATATGGGTAGTTTACACAGTGAACCCCGTGCACTGCACTACACACTCTAAAACGGTGAGGTCTCTAACCTCAGAGATACCATCATCTATCGTGTTCAAAATACTATGCAGTCATCTCATTATCCAAGTTAATTCACACAGTGCATCACACATCCACACAAAAAATGGAGATTAAATACATGAATGTAAGCTGTCAAGATCTGATGTTTTAGGTGGGGGACGTACGTGCCAACTGAGAATATCCAGGCCTCGTGCGAGCAAATGTAGGCGCTTGCTGGAATCAAAGGTCACACATTTACCAATGCTCAATGGGGACTTTTCAACCTGGCTCTGTGGACTGCATCACCTGAATGGGGAGGAGAAGAAGCTTACGCTAATGCTTAAGTTGTTCAATGTGTGCTGTGATGATCAGTCACTCCCAGAGTCTTTTGAGAAAAATGTCTCCAAGCTGATTAGGATTACGGCAGCCATTTTATAATAGGTGTATTTGCTAAATGTACTCATATTTCTATCCCTATTCCCATGTCAAGACGCAGCATTAATTGCTACTGATAGATAAAATGTAATGCCCGATCCTTCCAATCTTGACCCAGAGACAAAATCACTAATACAGACTCATAAAATGTGGAGGAGAAAGGCATAAGTATACACATAAACAAGAAGACGCATATTGAGGCAAGACTGCTGTATTCGCTGGACCTCCCTAACGAGCAACGATGCAGTGGCCATCTTGAAATTCTTGGTGGACCTGAATAGGTGTGTGTCAGACTGGACCCTGTTGTTACTAATCTGCCCTGAAATGTGGGAATATGCCAACCATCTTGAAATTCTCAGTGGTGTATCTAATAATGCTCAGTGCATTAATGTCTTTAAATTTTTAAGTAGTACAGTAGTCATTTAGAATATTATCAATACATTCATGTAATCTAAAATAAATAAATAAATAGGCCAATGTGGGGGGATGCTAACTCAATGTGTCCCAATGAAAAAGTAAAAATAAAATAGAAAATGTCAGCCCATTTGCCAATGAAATGTCCATGTATCTCTGATATGTCCCCCTAGCACTCTGTGTGTGTATATTGCACATCTTTACCTATCAGTATATCATAATGTGAGGCTTGGGTGGATCATATAGTGACTCATTACACAGAAACTCAAACGTGTTTGTTTACCTGGGTCCACAGAATGTTGTCGTTCAGACTGAGGATATGTGTGTATATCCATTGTTGTTCTTTATCTAGAAGTAATTAGCTCAAGTCAGCATTGGTTTGGTGGGATTGTATGTGTTCTATAACAGTCCAATTAACATCATTTGCAGTGTGATTTTTATTAATGTAATGTGTGGCCATCTTGATGGTTGCTCTTCTAAATCGGAGGTTAATCCTATGCTCACTGATCCTCAAATTTAATTTCCTTGTGGTCATGCCCACATATTTCTCATTACATGGGCATGTGATCACATACACTACATTCATGGCTTTGGGATTGGGTGTGTACCTTTTGTAGCCACTTGCATGTCATAAACAAATCCAATTCTGGGCTCTACTTTATCAAATAGCAGACACTATACCCATTGCATCAGTGATGTCCCATGACAGGTGGGAGGTGCCATAAAGTTGTATTTGTGTTTCTTTCAGTGACTGGATTTTTTTGCGCGTATGTATTAAGGCATCACATACATTTCTCTTGCATTTCTTCGCAAACAGAGGTTTAGCCAGCTGTTGTGCCCCAGTGTTGAGGATAGACCAGTACCTGTGAATAATCTTTTTGACCTCATTCATTACCTGGATTTATGTGGTCACACAAACAAGTTGGCCAGTCTTATTTTTGTTGTTGACATGCTCTATTAAAGAATCCCTGTTGTTGTTGCTATCACGTTTCAGAGAATTCTGGATGAGATGTTCTGGATGCTTCTGTTCCCTGAGTTTTATACAGAGATCATCAGCTGTTTGCTTTAAATGTGTTGCCCATATGGCGGTTCTCCCTTAATGTGAGGGGTTGAAAACTCGAATCTCATGAAGTTATTCCCGTCTATTAGTTTGTGGTAAGTGGCAGTTATGAGTTGTCCATTTTCATGGATGATGATGATGTTGAGAAAGGGGAGAGCGTAACGCTCAACAGTTAGTGTGAATTTTAGTCATTCTGATTCTTAAGCCAGGTCATGAAGACCCGGTCGACTCATAGTCCCCTTCCCAGATGAGCAACACCTCTTCCACAACATTATGTTTTCTCTGAATGGGTTTTTTGTGACCATATATAGTCAGGTAACGAATGAGGCCTTTAAGATAAGTAGAAATAGGGCAAACATATACAGTTGCAATCCACAGTCCTCACTCAGGAGTTAGGCACCACCTTGGACAGAGGAAACTTTTTTCAGATATGGAAGTGCAGAGTGTATGTCGATAAGTTGTCCCACTCTGCAAACTGTTTATTACTATTATACCTAATCCATAAAGTAGGACTGGGAAAATGAAGCTGACATAAAGTTTTGCCTTTACTTCTACTGGTGGATTTAAGTGTGTGGGTCAGTCTTTTTTGTAAACAATTTGATTCGCAATTTCTGGTACACACATAAAAGATAAGTGTGCAATGGCATAACAAGTCAATCCTTCATCAGTACATACAATTGCATACATTCCTCTTTTGTATTCCTCTGTTCACCCAGTCAATGGTATGTGAGAAAGCGTGGTTTATGAGGCATGTTAGACTCCTTATTCAGATCTCCTCCCCCCTGAACCTGCCATGCTTTCATCTATACTGTGGATATCAATAGTTGGAGTTCTCAATAGGCACCACAGGCACTCCATATTTTCCCAAGTTTCTATGAGCAATACAAATGATTTGTTGTGATAGTGATAGCAGAGATAACAAGCCCCTTGTTCAGAATATGCAGTGGGTGCACTTCTCCATCACCCATCACTCACCTCCTTATGTAGGGTCAGATTGTTGTCCAAATATCCAGTAATTCACCACCGCCGAGAGTCCCGATAATATGATAAGATGTCAACTATGCCCCACCCGCCTTTGAAAGGGGCTTTTAAACGTTTGGTCATGGCTGTTCTAGGCATACCAGTATGTAACAAAAGAAAAAAAAATGAATAGGGTATTAAGTTGTGGAAAGAAATTCTCGGGGATCTTATAAGGATAGATCTGGAGTTTGGAAAGATGTTTAGGCAGTGGAGCCATCTTCATGATGACTGCTCAACCCATCAGGGAGATAGGCACAGAGAACCAGAAAGTCAGTCCTTCTGCAGCCCATCCATCAGGGGAGACATATTACCACACCACATTTCAGGCTCACCACTCGAAGCATATATCCTTAGATATGTGAATTCCTCAGTTATAATGGTCACTTCAGATGCCCAGTCAAGGTCTGCTGTTCCGTTATCAATTGATTCTATTTCCGATTTTGAAATATTGATCCAAAGTCTGTATGATTCACCTATATGTGCAGTATTAGCAGAGCACATGGGCTTGTCCTTTCAGGATATCTGAGAGAAATTAGTAAATCATCAGCATACATGTCCCTCTATCTTTCGTCTCCCCAGACCAGATATAGCTCGGCAGGTGAGCGACCATTTGGAGCAATTTCATAAGGGGCTCTATAACCCCTACTGGTACCCTTGTGGATCAGAAAAAGATATGACAATGCACCATTAACACATACTTGCACCCCGGACTGTGTACAGAATCTCAATGTATACACGGAAGTTGTGGCCATAAGTATTCTTTTCCTGGATTCCAAATAAGTATGGCCAGTTAATAAAATGGAAGGCCTTCGCTAAATCTACCAGAAGGAGGGCTTGGGGACCCCCTTCAGGTGTTTTTCCAGGGGCAACACATCATAGAGCCCTTTGAGCATTTTGCCTTGTGGATCTGTTCCCATAAAGCATGCTAATTTTTTCATTTACCTCCGGAGTCAATAATTTACCTCAGTCTTCAAGTGTTTTAGATTGTACTGGAGTCTTACTGTGTAGTTGCTAAGATGATTCTAGTAGTTCTGGAAAGTTAATATTGGAAACCGAGGCTACACCAATTTCTGACTTTATAGAGCGTATATTGTGTAGATGTGAGATTTGATTCAAAGATTAAGAAGACCACCTTTCGGGCTCCTCCTTGAACCCTTACTATTAGTGCTTTCAGTGTTCTGCAAAGCCTGTTGACATGTTTGCTTATATTACTGTTTGCGAATATTGTGCTATAACTGTTGGGTGAAACGGAACCACATCTCTGTAAATAGAAGTGATGAATAATTTAGACCACGGGGCTAAGTAGGAGTCAGATTGTATAATGATGTACAACGATTTGCTATTGCTCCTTGAAATTTTGTTTAGCCATGCTTCAGCATCACATTTTATTTTGAGCCACAAATGTATTTTGCTTTTAGTTTTTGAATGTCCAAGTTTTAATCGCCCCTGTTATTGTTTTATCTATTAGGTTCCAGGAATTTACATTTTGTAAGACTATTCTTCTTGACTTCTGTGAGGTGTTCACTAGCAATATCTGTGTGCAGGTTTGCGAAGTGGTCTGTTACTTATTTTAAGTTTTCCTCACCTTTCCAAGGAGCTGTCAACAATTGCAGCACTTATACGTGCCAGTGTGATCGTTATGTATTCAGTTTTCATTACCTTGTTTTGATTTTTGGTCTCTTATGATATTATTTTTTAATATAACTTAATTTTTCCTTGATCTTTGTGTTTTAGGTTGTACAGTTTTCTATGTGCTTTCTTAAAAGTATATTTTACATTATTTATTTTGCGGTTGAACAATTATTGATTCTGTTCGCCCTGATGAGGGCAGAGAGAGTGAGTGCTATCGCTGACAGCTTCCTTTGTGAGACTTGGATCTGACTGTAGGATTTAAAATGGACTGGTCCTGCTTCACGAAAGAATGGCACAACTGTACCATCCCTCTCACCAGGCAAGACAAATGTAGAAAGTTGGTAAATGTTCTTTGGGCTCTTTCTTTTCATTGTTTTTGGTGTTGGTGTGTTTTAAAGTTTAGATCTATTTTTTGATGGTGTGAGAGTGCTGAATGCTGTTTGACTACTGAAGCTTTCATCTTGGAAGGGACTAAATAAATCAGCAACCTCGTTCTGCCTAGAAGATACTAAATCACCTTTATCTCTTTCCCATCTAGAAGATGCTGACCCTAACCTTCTGCACAGAACCAATACCTTCTCGTTGGTTTGATAGGTGAATTTATTGTAGCTATTTTCATGTGTCTCAATAAAGCATCTTGGTAAGGTGAACATATCTTTGCCCCAGACGTTAGCTACCTCCCCATTCTAGATCATTTCCCCTAGCCCTAAAAAGTGTGAATTTATGACTGCATCATTCTAATATGTTCTGAGTCATGAAAACACAAGACCACACAGAGCATGTAAATTGCACGTGTCTTATTGTATTGTGCACAAACTTTCTTCATTTGTATGAAAAATTCAGCTTTCTTTATGTAACAGAGCTTTTGCTTTAGAATGGACACTATTCTCGGTGTCCCTTCCAAGAGTCTTAAGCAATTTCTTTTGCTTGTTCTGGTTTCCAGTAAGATGACACAGTCTTGACCATTACACTAAGTCTGAAGTCTGTAGTGTTGGTCTTCGGTTCAATTGAAGAGAAAGTGATTCCCTCTATTTAAATTGTAATCATAAGAGACTTCAATACTAAGAAGTTGATGTTAAGCTATTATATGAAACACATTTCTGGGGACTGATATCCGTGCCCGAAGTCATAAAATGCAATCATAATGTTAAGATTTCTCTCTTCAAAAGCATGAAATAAGGATGTGTTAGAAAATCGATCTATAGCAACTAAATAAATGTTATTACTATAATAAAGTGTTCTGTCATGTTCAGAAGCACATTATTTCTATTCGGTGAAACACATTACATTGTGTGCGTTCTATTTTTACTAGCGGTTATAAAATGTTTTTGTACGTGCGGCCTCCAGCTCACAGAATCTGTGCTGTGAAGATTTTTTTAGTAACCATCTGAAACAATTGTTTAACTCCTCTCATGTGTATTGTCTATCGGGGATATTCTCAAGAACGTGTGATAATCAGCACAAAATTAGCTTAACGCAACTCTTCACATCGCAGTCTATTGCAGGAAAATAACGGCGTGTTAACATAGCATTCAAAACTGGGCGGTACCATGCGATAGGCCCGCGATAACACGTCAAATGTCCGCGATAAAGTCTAAGCGACACCGCAAAAATGCGAAACACAAATGCAAAGAAAGTTATGACGAGGCCAATCGCAACACAAAAATCAGCGAAAACCAGCGACAGGCCTGCAATTCCAACGTTTCATGCAGGAAAATGCACTATAAAATCAACAAAAATAACACACCAAAACCATATCAAACTGCGTAGCACCATGGATGCACCCGGACCGAGTGCACAGGCCAACGCAAACCCCACAAGCCCCACAGACCACCAGCAAGGAGCCTCGGGGTCGGGAAGGCCAAGGAGAAGAGGAAGAGGAAGACGGGGTGCAGTCTGCAGGAAAACAAGATCAGCGTCACGGAAGTCGCAGAACTCTATCATCAACTGAACGGCAATTAGACAAATGCGAATGCAGTCGGAGTGTTGAGGAGGACAATGTAGGAGGCCATGAGGCGCTGGCATGATGTGAAAAGCCAAACCAAGCACAAACCCACTGCCAACAGGAAGGCAGCAATGGCGACAGGAAATGGAGGCCATATTCATCAGAGTGGAGACGGTGCAAGGAGTTGGGAGTACGGACACAGCTCGATAGGACCTGACACAACATCAACTGGGTGAGTAACGACCAGGGACTGGGGGACGGGGAAAGATGGGCACAATGGCACAAATTCACAACAATGTGTAGCACACTGCACACCCACAATTACCCAGGAACATGTCCCTGATCCCCGTGGTACACTGCAGCACACACACATAGCAACAGCAGCACATCCAACAACAATGTGTTACAAAGTGCAACACGACAATGCAGAACAGAGGACACAACTGGGTCCACTCATACGCAGAAACAGGCAAATCACATCTAACATAGCAGGAAACTGTGAGATGGAAATGTACTTGTCAGTGCTTAATTTGTAAAATATGAAGTCCAGGTGCTCACATTTTTGTTGGAGCCATGTCCACTTTCCCCTGGCTCCACACACTTCCGCCACTGGTGCCACCCAATTACTCTATTGGCTCCACCCACATCCTCACTGGCACTGTTGAAAGTCAAATGGAATACCCAATCTGAATTTCAGCAAGGGAGCCTTCCTCCAAGTAAGGTTTTGATAGGAGGTTCCCCTGCCCTGGGAAGATTTAAAAAAAGATAAAATCAAAAGAGCACAATTTTGGAATAAATAAGCTAAAACGACTAAAGCATTGAAAAGGGATATGTGGGCAGCAAAGGCAGTCATCTCTTAAGTAAATCTTTGGGCCTTTGCACTTTTTTAATGCCTATGTCCATGGGACTTAAAAAAAAAAGTAAACACTTCATAAAGTGTAAGCTGAAGCAAGGCTTAGCTCCTAATAATCTCTTTATTTAATTCCTATACTTCGTGGTACTCATAATAACGATCTCAAAACACAAAAGGCACGTTGTAATAAGATGAGCTTACAAGACTGTCTGCTCGTATTAAAACAGTAAAAGCAAATCTCAAATACTAAACGTTAACTGGATGCAAGGGTACAATCTTCAGATGAGGCTCCAATATACAGTAAGAAAACAGACGTTGTGCTGCACACCCTTATTAATTCCCAAATTGTGTTGGTTACCCTGGAGAGAAAATCCTCGCCATTGTTTCTTTCTGTTAAACTTTTTTTAAATATCCACAGTATTTCAATACCATTTCCAGCCTAGTGGGGCGGCCACTAAACACAAATGCATAGTTACAGAACTGAAATCTCATTTTAAAGAAGGGGCAGGAGCGTTTCCATTCATGTCCCTCTCAAAACACTCCTGCAATTGCCAGGGAACTCCGCTACTAAAATGGCACAGGACATGTTTGAGTAAACAAAAACGTTTATGATGAGAAAGTCGGCACTTCAAATCACTGCCTAGCCAATCCCCAGGGCGCTTGAAAAGTGTTTGTGATAGCGAACAAAAGGACACGTTCATTATCTATCTGGAAGTTACCTTGTGCATATTAACATTACAGGAAGGGAAATGTAAAATCATAACACGGCAGACTGTAAAGAGATGCGATCCAAAAAAAACCTTTACTGGTTTACACGAGTATCGTTAAACTAGCATTTGATTTCAGCAGAAATAATTCTGAAGAGATTAACTGTGGGAATATCTATACACTACAGAATATATCAAGACATGTTCCTGACCTTTTTTGTCTAAAAATCTCTCCTCTTGCTCTTCTGTACTAGTATAGAGGCCCATGGATTGATTAGAAAACAGTAAATGTACACTTAAAGGCCCTGCCATTCCGGCCGCCTCCCGGCCCGGAGCCGGAGCATTGCACACGGTGCCCCGCCTGGCGCCAGTGGCATAATTGCTTGGGCCTCTGACTCGGTTCAGATAATCATCACCAGTCACCAAATGCAAGGGAAAAAAAGGAGCGTTGGTATTTATTATTACTTACTGCAGTTTCTAGCTGTGACACTGCCTTATTAAGAGCCCTGCTGCGCTGCTGTTTTAAAGTGCCCGCCTCGATGTGACGTCTGTGGACTGAAAAAGGTTACGCACGGCACGCTGGCGTAGTCCACTGCCCCAATAGAAGAACCAAATGCAACCTAATCAGTGGCCCGCCCCGCCCACCGACTACACTGAGAGCAAACTTATCGGGCTCGCTCAGCATCACTGCACATCAACACTCTTCTTAACGGAAGGCTCGGTAAATGTGAGACTGTCAGTAAAAACACTGCTGTAAGGGAAATATATTTAATATACTTTGACGCATAACGTGCAGACTGCAGTGCAGTCGCGTTATTGAAGTAACTTGGCAGTGTAGACCCGGCCCTGATAAAAAGGTGCCGGTGCTAAGCACCGGAAAGCCCCGGCACAAATTAAGCACAACCTCACATCCGTCATGTAGTCCAAAAGTACACTGTCCCGCATCAAATATGCCGCACCTCCCAAACAGTCACAATTTACATTTTCATACAGTCTGCATGTAAACAAGAACAATGCACCAACAAACATGGCAACACAATATCAACATTCATCTCCCCTTCACATTGCAGAGGGACAAAAACACATCCAGCAGAGCAGATCAGTCAACTCATCAGTGATACTGGAGAGGACCACCACACCTTCGACACCGACGCCCAACAACAGCTCATGGACATCTTAGGCAACCCACCCCCATGATCAGGGTAGCCAAGCTACATAGAGGAGATCTCAGCCCACACAGCAGGAAGCACCTGCCACCATGGCTGTCTCACAACACTTCATTGAGGCACAAAATCGCATACCAATGCCAGTTGTTAGAATGCTAAAAGGAGGTGGCCGAACAGGTGCAGGTGGGGTCAGAGCTCATGGAAGCCGAACTACATCACATAAGTGGTTGTCTAAGTCTCATCAGGGACAACTTACACCCCACAAAGGAGACCCACACTGCGACGAAGACACATGCATTCGCACATTTCCTGTACTGAACCATGCCCAGAGCCCTGCAATTAGCATTCACACACCCACGCTGGACCTGCGTATGATGGCCCAGTCCACTCCTCTTACGTATTGAGTGGGTGACGACAAAGCTACATGTCCAAGGTCTTACCCGCTGCCTGCGGGGACATGTTTGTGTCCGCTGTCCACAGTACAATTTAATATTGTAGGGCCCTCATGCATACATTATAACCACGCGGACACACGCAGATAGTTTGTTCAACTGGCTACAGGCACGTGCACCCAGCCCCTTTATTGGCAGGGTCACATGTACAATGATGCCTGTGCTGGGTGTGTGTGGGGTGAGTGTAAGCCAGCCCTCACGGAGTGGTTGGTGCTGGCCACAACTTTAACAGTGAACACCATTAAAACAGAAACAGAAAACACAAGCATCACAGAGAAAACTTCGGAGCACCATGGTGATGGCTGGAGCAAGTACAGAGGTCACCCAATATGCAAACAGAAGTGTCCTTGAGTTGCAGTGCACTGAGTAACCCTGGGCATAGTGTGCGTAGTGGGGCTACGCGAAGCTACGCAAAGTGGGTGAGAAACTACGCCCACCTGCGCACTTCACGTAGCCCCGCTACGCGTTGCATGCCCCCCTCCCCTACATACCTAATTTAATTAAATGGGCACAAAAAAATGAATAAAATACACTTACCTTGTCCGCGGCATCCCGGGGCTCCCTCTGCTCGTGCACGGCGCCGTCTACTAACCAATGCGCATGCGCGAGCGCCGTGAATGCGCATTTCTCGCGAGAAATGAGGATGCGCATTGGTTAGTAGACGGCGCCGTGAACGAACAGAGGGAGCCCTGGGACGCCGCGGACAAGTTAAGTGTATTTTATTAATTTTTTTGTGCCCATTTAATTAAAGTAGGTATGTTCGGGAGGGCGGGAGGGAGGCAGGTGGCGGGCAACTTCGCTACGCCCAAGGAGTGGGCGTAGTGTTGCCTGCTTCACCTACTTATCAAAGGGCGAAGTAGGCAACACTACGCCCACTTCGTGGGCGTAGCGAAGTTGCCCGCCCAGGGTTAGCACTGAGATTGGGGTACTAGAGCTGAGCGTGCTCATGTGAACAAATTGTCCAGGATTGTGTCCCTTCGGGATATTCCTTATGCAGCTGTAGTGGGGTGTGTTACACCTGCATCATCTTCCTTACCATCCTCCCAGGTCTCCCACACTGCCTGAGGTGACATTGCTGCATGAGCTGTCCACAACACTAAACTCACTTTGAAATGTTCCATGAGTTGTGGTGCACTGAATTAGTGGCACCTGAAGAGCTGAGCAGGGGATCAGGCAGATGATGGCATCCATAACAGGTGGGGGCTACTCCGTTAGTCTACCCGTACAAATGTTCCGACTCTGGTAGTTGGCGTTTGGAGGTGGTCCTAGCGGTGGTGGAGGTGGTGCCAATATCTCAGCAGACAGGGTCCCTGACTTGAGCTGCACAGAATTAGTGGCCCAGGATGCACTTCGGTGGGCACAGGCACACCACCACGGGACGGTGACTTGCGGTGCAGTGAGATAGGGCCACGCAAGCTGAGTGAGTCCTCATCGATGTCCGAGGTGAATGTGGTGGAGGGTTGCAGGGGACAGTGGAAGGTTTTCTCCAGGGCATGATGCAGAGGGTAGAAGCCGTCCTGAAGCGGCAAATGGAGGAGTGAAATGCTACTGCCTCATTTTTGACACGTGCCCAATTGGCACTCCTTAGGAGACGTGGTCTCATGATGGTTTGCAAATTTAATTCTGTTAGCATGGAAAGATTGCCATTGCTTGATGTGTTAGTAACCTGCCATAACAACAGGATAGAAACAGATGTTTACACTAAGACTACCGACAGGAACAATTTGTTACATTTTGACAGCCGTCATCCCATGTCCTTGAAGAAACATTTACCATATTCGCAACTACTTAGAATAAAAAGGATTTCCTCAAAATCAAGCGAATACACAAAGAACCAAGACAGAATGTTGGCAAGATTCAAGGACAGAAAATACCCAAACTCAGTGTTAAACACAGCGAAAGAACGGGCGGAAGCCACAAACCGGAATAACTTACTATCCTTTAATGTAAAGGATGACAACTAATAGACCAGTATTTGTGTCATAATTTTCAACCAAGAGTCAGCAAGTGAAATAAATCATCTTGAAAAACTAGCAAATGATAAAAAATGAACCGGATTTCAATGGGATCTTCAATTACACTCCATTATTCGCATATCAATGATCTAAGAACATCAAAGACCTGCTAGAAGCAACGCCTCGAGAAAAAGGTGTTACATACATGGGAACTAAACCATGCTTGAACTGCAGGATCTGTGAAGCCCTTGCTGCTTGGAGAGTGACCTTGTGAATAAGCAGAGGTGATACAAGAATACAAGACAAAATGGAAGGCTCTTGATATGGCACGCTGCATAGTTCAGTTCAGTGCAGTACCATGAGAGGAAGGTAAGGGCGTGTGCACCTGAGGCCTGACCAGTGTTCATCAGCGGCTGTTCCTAGCTAGCGGTGGTTGGCAGTAATAGCAGCGGGATCAGTCAGTAGGTGTAGCTGTTGACTGCTAGGTGGCCTTGGTCATTGCTGGCGGGCCTTTGGCCTACGGGCATGGTGCGGGAAGCCTACTGGGCGGCAAAGGAGAAGATATGCAGCTAAAGAGTAGACCACAGGTATTGTATTGCGGCAACATTCATGGCAGTGGACCCACGCGAGTAGCTTCTCAGGTGGTTGGGGAGCTGCATTGTTGTTGTGGAGTGGAGGCCGCACCTGGCACCGCTGGAGAGTGTGTCACCGGTCTTCAGTATTCAGGAGACTGGTGCACTGGTCTGCCCTGGTGAACGCACTGAGACGCTGGTAACGAAGTGGTGGGTGCAGCTACGCTGAGGGGGCTCACCAAGGGAAGCGGTTTGAGGGCCTCCTCACAGGCCACTGGCCTGAGCGAGTTAGATCAAATGCAACCATTGGAGGCACTGAGACCATCTGAGGACAGACTTGACGCTATTCTGAAAGCAATTGAGAGATCCATAGAGTCGATGGAAGCAAAAATGGATAAAGATGCTTTGGATCTTACACTGCTACATGCTGACCATGGGAGGTTGAACGATCGGGTTACAGCGGTAGAGTAAGATATAGCAGAACTGAAACCTGCTACAGAATTCCAAGAGAAGCAACAAAAATCCCACGAGGCCCGAATTAGATACCTTGAGGAGCGAGTGGAGGACGCGGAAGGCCAATCCTGAAGGAATAATATATGTTTGATTGGACTGCCGGGAGGAGTGGAAGGCTAGGACGCGGTGGCCTTCATGGAACAATGGCTCAAGACCATACTACCATCTACCGTATTCTCCCTGTTTTTAACTATTGAAAGGGCACATCGCATCCTGGGCAGGAAACCAGCTACAGGTGCCAGAGTACAACCTCTCATATTTAAACTGCTGCATTTTACAGACCGGGATGTGATCCTGAGGGAAAAAAGGAAACTAGACGAGATAAAATTCGAGAATACAAAAAACATGTTTTTTCCTGACTACACGATGAAGGTCCAGAAGCAATGAGGATTCTTCTTGCCAGTTAAACAAAAGCTTGGTCCGCTGAACATATCATACTCGTTGTTTTAACCCGCAAGACTGGTGTGGTGTTTGACGGATAATCTAGGTTCTATGATACATCCCAAGATGCCTCGGACTGACTGGAGACCTTGGGCCAGTACTCAGGCCCTCGAATCACAGGTGCGTCAGGTGCTTGGCATGGGGTGCTGAAGGAGGGGAAAAACCTTGACGGGCGCAACTTATTGGCTCATCAGTAGCACCTAGCCTAGGAGTGGCAGGATGCGGTTCGCTGAGCAGTTGGCAGAAAAAACTGACTTGAACGATAAAGCTGACACCTCACTGCACTCCTTGAATGATGGGAGCTTGTCAGCGGCAGAATTATCGGACTCCACCTCACTAAGAATGCCCGACATTACGCCACAGACTGTGGATGGTATTGTATGACATAGACTGTAAACAATGATGGCATTCAGATTTGCTTTACGTACTACCTGGTTGCTCTCATGACGCTGTCATGATAGTTGTTTCGGAATACCTGCTCATATGGCTTTACTCTGGGAAATGTACTCTGTCCATATGGTTTAATTTTTGTGACATATTTCTTACACTTAATTAGCGTCACTTGGGGAGTCAAAATGGTAAACCCTGTGTGGTTACACATCCCCACTCTTCCCGACTATCGGGAACCAGTAGGATAGGCGGCCTGTTTTTGCTGCTTGGTAAGTTTGGACAGCTTCCTATGGTTAAAGGGGTTGCTCTTATAATGGTATTTCTTTACCCTGTTGGTTAACTTCCTTAGCTATCATGCTCAGGGGTTACCTTTGGGAGTACAGGAGGTCAAGCTACTCATATCCAATCCATATCCATTGGAATAGAAACGGGTCAAGGCACCTCTCATTTACTACATAACACATTGCTATGATGGATAAGAAGATAATCACATGGAACGTGTGAGAGCTCCGCAAGCCATGCCATAGATATGCTGTATATTCATACCTTAAAAGACAACAATGTCCATATAGCATTATTACAGGATACACATTTAAATGCGGTGGAAACAGCTAGACTGCAACGTAAATGGAGGGGTAAAGTATTTGCTACGGATTACTCTTTGTACGCATGAGGGGTCCTCATCTGGATCCGCCCAGTAATGCCCTTTGCTGTGGAGGAGGCTCTTACTGGATAAGATGGTAGATATGGGCTCCTGAAGGGTAGATTAGATGGACGTCAAATTCTGATAGGAAACTTGTATGACTATGCACCTAATACAGACCTGGGCCTGTTTTTTAGCCTGCTGTCCAGGGAGTTGAAGAAATGGTGTGGGGTTTGATGGGTAATTGAAGGGGACTTCAATAGTGTGCTTGATACAGGCATGGACAGATCCTAAAAGTGCAAGTGCTTATCGGCCCTGGCTCGACTGAACGGGGACTGTAAAATATTAGCTGGAGTTCTAGCGAGCAGAATGGCACCATCATCTCTCAGTTTGTGCATCAAGACCAGAACGGTTTTGTGCCAGCTCGCAGCACATCTCTTAACATTCGCAGGCTATTTCGGGTAATGTGCTGCGCCTCAGTACGCTGGCCAACGGCTGGTTGTGTTGTCCTAGATTTAGAGAAAGCGTTCAACACAGTCAACTGTCCATATATGTTTGAGGTCCTTTGGCGCTTTGGTTTTAGGCCATTATATGGAACGCCTGTAGTCAGGCTACGTATGGGTGCGTTGTTTTCCCAACCCATGTTGATAGAAAAGGGGACTAGACAGGGCTTCCCACTTTCCCCATTAATCTTCTCCCAGGTCATAGAACCACTTGCAATAGCACTGCGGCAGTCAGCATCAGACTGGGGGCTATATCTTGGGGACGGTCTCCATGCAGTTTCACTGTATGCAGATGATATCCTGATTTATGTTAAAGACCTACAGGCAATTCGAGAGGTCATACTGGACACGCTAAAACTATTTGCTTCACTATCCGGCCTGGGTGTGAACTGGGGTAAGTCTTGTTTATTTCCCTTTACCCCTGGGATAGACGCTTTTCCCTTAGAAGTTGATGGTATTTTGGTGCAATGGCACCCGGCGGTGTTTAGGTATCTAGGCATACACATTTATCATGCTGATTAGGATCTCCTTGATGGTAATATATCCAGAGCAGTCCAAGCTTCAAAATTCCAAATTGAATTCTGGAAAACACTCAACCTTTCAGTCATAGGCAGGATAGAATTGATTAAGATGATGATGTTGCCACGCCTACTTTACTATTTTGCTAACCTCCCAATATATCTGCCCGGCTCCTTTTTCTGGTCATTGGAGGGTGTCATAAGGGACTTTATCTTGAGTAATATCAGGTGTAGGGTAGCTTTAGCAAAGCTATATTTGCCTCGATCGAATGGTGGGCTGGCTCTACCTAATTTGGAGCACTACTACCTGGCATCCCAGATACCTTGGGTGGAAAAATGGGTGGAGTATTTACACCTGGTTGACACGGCAGAGTGTGGGCCCCCATTTAGATAGGATTATTTTTCTCTTCCATCCATGCAATAGATCATATGAGCTGCTTCCTCTTCTAGTGCAGATTGCTCAGAGATGTTTTCGTAGGGCATTATGCCTTACTAGGCATGTCATACCATACATGCCAGCCATTGCTGGGTATGCGGAAAAAGGGGGGGACATGTCCGGGAGGTGGATCTTGTTGAATGGCAGAGGGTAGACATTTTTACTCTGGAATGTCTGTATACTGATGGTGTGCTGCGCTCTTTCTTCTCCCTGTCTGAAAAAGAGGGCGTCCCACCGGGGCAGTTCCTAAGCCATGCCTCCTCGGTGGTTGTGTTGAGGCAGAAGTGGGGAGATATTTCACAAGAGCTTCCTAAGCATCTTCTCATGCAATACCTACATGTAATGGGAGACACACCTTGTAAAATGGTTTGCAGAATCCATCCGGGAACACACCATGAAGGACTTAACAACATTGAGACATAAATGGGAGATAGATATGGCATGCCCATACACAGACCCAGACTGGTCCATACTATTGGAAAGCCCCAGATGGATCCCCAGGAATGCACATTTCATGCTGATCCAAGTTTATGTTACACACAGAGCGTACCTATCCCCAGATAAGATTAATAGATATTTCAACAAAATAGATGCTTGTTGCCCACGATGCAAAATGAAAGGGGTCGATTTGCTACATATGCTCTGGCCATGCCCCAATTTACACCCCTACTGGGAGGAGGTGATCCGCTGCCTGAATACAAGCACAGATAGAGAACTACCGCAGGAATGGAAGGAGTGCATAACAGGGATATTCCCTAGAAACAAGAAAAAAAGCCTCTTCTAGATTTTTGGATCTGGGGTTGGTTGTGGCTAAAAGGCTTATTACACACAGATGGAAGGCAATTGAGCCCCCGCAGATAAAGGTATGGCTGTATTCTATGTTAAATTGGGCCAAGGCCGAAGCAGTCTCATTAGTAAGGGAAGACATGCTGGGGCTCCGTAAATACCCCATTTCCATGGCATGAAATGCAATGTTGTGCACACTACAAGGGTTGGTTAATCAAGAAGTCCTGTCCTATGATCCTAACACTCGCTAAAATCACCCTGATCAAGTATGCAATGTGTCTTAAACTGTGATCTGGATTATGTCGCATGTATAATACGCCTTCGCCAAAATGCATTAATAGTCAAAGATACTAGATGTATATATGAGAATGCACAACTAATAACAGTGCAATGGTTACTGCCTTTTCCTCCTGCATGTATGGGTGTCCCTGAGCTCCTTTCTTGTCCTTTCACTTGGTTGGTATGGGATTTTCATGTTATTTAAACAATTGTTTAGTCAAATTTAGTGTTAATGGCATGGTTGGTAAGAAATCCTCTGACACACGCATGTGTAATCAATATGCATATGTTTGACTTGTTTATTTTTGTGTTATACCTAGGAAACATATGGTATTTGGAATGATCGTATTTCCATGTTAAGCCAAGGACAATGTTAACCCACGTTACTGGGACAGATAACTATTACTCATGTGTCCATTTATTGTGTTATTGTATTGACCTCTGCAATTTGAAGTATAACTACTGGTTCTTTGGAAAATGTATATACCTGTCAATATATCATATATGTGAAAACCTAATAAACAGATCAAGCAAACAAAATAAGATATATATATATGGGTGTGTATATATATGTGTGTGTTTATATATATGCAGGTATATATATATATATATATATATATTACACACAGTACCTCCTCACTTCAGGAAGAATTCTCACGGACACCTCGCATGGGTTTGCAGGTAATTTATTCACACATCAGACTGCACAGCAACGCGTTTCGACTTTACGTCTTCGTCACGCTAAGAAGCCTTTACAGATTGCACAATAAATACACTTTTTTTGTTACTGAAAATAAACGAAGGACTTAAACACCGTGATGGAATCCATTACAAAAAAGTAAAACACATAGTGTGTGGTTGTGCCGCCATTTTAACCTAGTCAATATCGTCAATACATTTATACATTAACAGATACATTGATTCAGGTATGAAGTTAAAAACCTGTGCCTGGGATTCATGTTATTTCATCATCCTTGATAGAGTCAACTCGGTTGTTATACCGTTATCAAAGGTTTGAGTGCAATCAAATAATTTATAATGTCCATTCAATATACATCTCGCCCAAGTGGGCCAGCTTATAATAAGCCATCAAAGTTAAAGCCCAATGAGCTGAGTAAGTTAGCAATATGCATAGAACGACATATCATGAATTAATTGCATTCTGCTCTGTCCGGGCTATCGAGTTGAATCCAATCTGGTCCCGCCCCAGTGGGCATAATGAATCACACGTTTAATTTACAGTTTATACATAATCATGTATCATTTAAGGTCCAGAGGCGAAGACAGCCCACACCAAAAAAGTGCCACAACCTAAAAATGAAACGAAATAATAAAATCAACTCACGTTAAAACTCTAACGGCAGCAGATAATATATACAACAGATAAATATATAGACACATATATATATAGGCTACCCAACAGGAATCTCTATACACAAGATGATATACTTGCATCGTTGGTCTCTATTCATATTGTGCAAGTACTAGGTTAATGCAAATGTATGGCTAACTCTTCATTGGAATTTAGTCCCTGCGGAATCATCGTTTCTAGGTCGATGATGTATTTAGACTCTAGTTTACGCAGAGCAAGTTTGCGATTCCCTCCGCGTGTGCAGTTGGGGACATCATCAATGACCACCATTCTCATCTTGAAAATGTTGCTCATAGAAATGTCTGGCGACTGGGTACTGTCTATTGTTGTGCCGAATGGCCCTTATATGTTCTAGGACCCGTTTTTTGGCACAATGAATCATACTCCCAATGTATGCCTTGTTACATGGGCATAACAAGGCATACACACAATACATAGTGTTACAACTCAACTTCTTTTTAATGGTGATCTCTCTTTTTGTGCCTGCAATAGATAAAATCCTACAGTCTACACTGTTACTGCAGGCCTTACATTTTCTGCACCTGGTAAAGCCCCCTTGAGCAATTTTGTTGAAATTCCCTGTTGCAGTAACTAAGCTGGGACTTAACTCATCTCTGAGTGAGTTACACTTTTGAAATGTGATCTGGGGTTTAATATTCAGATGTTTCTCCAGGTTGTTGTCCGTCAATAACACATGCCAATATTTCTGAAGTACCTTGCGCAGTTGTGACGTTTGTCCTGAGTACCTTGTTATAAAACGTAGAGTGTTCTTCTTAGGGATCTCAACATTGGGGTAGAGCAATTTTGTACGGGTCACAGCATCTACTTTGTTACAGGCCTCCGTGATAATTTTATCACTGTAGCCTCTTTCCTGTAATCGACCTATCATGATTTCTTTTTCTGATTGGTAATTCTCATCAGAGCTGCAGTTGCGTCTTGCCCGTAATAGCTCTCCATATGGGATGCTATATACTAGCTGTCTCGGATGGGAGCTGGCAGCATTTAAAATGCTGTTGCCCGCAGTGCTCTTACAAATAATTTTGTCTGCATGGTGTTATCCATAATCTCCACTAATACGTCCAAAAATTCAATTTTTTTTTCACTCATGTGTTCAGTGAAACACATGAGTGAATCTCCACTAATACGTCCAAAAATTCAATTTTTTTTCACTCGTGTTCAGTGAAACACATGAGTGAAAGAAAAAACATTCTATTGGGAATAACTTTGGTGCCGAATGAGGGATCTGCCTGTAATTCTCCTTAACTTTGCCTCGCTGCGCTCCGCTCCTTCCCTGAAAGTTTCGGGGGGATCCGTCAAGCGGGGGCCGAGATAAAAGGGGGGTCCCAAAACGTGTTTTCCCCATGTTAATTTCCATAGGGCGGTTGGACTCACTTTTAGCCCGAACGGCTGAATGGATTTCCACCAAACTTGGCAAAATTGTAGGGACTGGTACCCCGATGTGCCTTTGCTATGTCTAAAGATATATGCTCCAGTGGTTTTTACGAAAATTAACTTTGAAAAAATATATATTGGGCTACATTGGGCTATATATATGTTAGAGCCCAAATGTAGCCCAATGTAGCCCAATGTAGCCCAAAGATGGCCACCAGAGACAAAAAAAAAACAAATGTAGCCCAAATATCAGCCAGATGTAGCCCAACTATAGCCCAATGACAGAATGTCCGAGAGTGTTCTAAAGAACAACTAGAGCGCTAACAGTCTTACTTATGACAAAAGTATGGCACACCTGAAGTCATCTTGATTGGAATAAAGTGTTAACACTTAAAACATTTAATTTGCAAAGGAACAAAATGAGGGGGTTCATTTTGCCATAGAAATTATGATTAGTGCTGAAGAAAGAAAAATTAGGGCACATTTTGAGTGACTTCTCAAATTCTCTTATATTTCATTAAAAAAATTCTGATATGCAGTCTCCCAAGATGGCCACCAGAGACAAAAGAGCCCAAATGAAGCCCAAATATCAGCCAGATGTAGCCCAACTATAGCCCAATGACAGAATGTCCCAGAGTGTTCTAAAGAACAACTAGAACGCTAACAGTCTTACTTATGACAAATGTATGGCACACCTGAAGTCATCTTGATTGGAATAAAGTGGTAACACTTAACCCCTTCGACGCTCATGACGAGCTGGGCTCGTCATGAGGTAGCCTCCTCGCACGCTCATGACGAGCCCAGCTCGTCATGTAAAGTGCGCTTTCGCAAAATCCAGCGTACGGGGGGGAATCATGCCGCACGCATGCGGTTAATACATTTAATTTGAAAAGGAACAAAATGAGGGGTTTCATTATGCCATATACATTTTATATATATATATATATATATATATATATATTACCTACTGGCGGTCGCCAGTAGGTATATATAGTTAGGATTTTTTCTCTATGGGTTTTTTGAAAATTCTATGTCTAATAACTTTGCCGTTTGTGGACGGAATTGGCTGAAATTTTCAGGAAAATGGCACATTTTGTTTCTGAGCAGCCTTTGAAAATTTGGGGGGGGTTCGTCAAGGGGGGGCCGAGAAAAAAGGGGGGTCCCAAAACGCGTTTTTCCCATGTTAATTTCCATAGGGCGGTTGGCCTCACTTTTAGCCCGAACGGCTGAATGGATTTGCACGAAACTTGGCAAAATTGTAGGGACTGGTAGCCCGATGTGCCTTTTGTAGGTCTCAATATATGTGCTCCAGTGGATTTTGAGAAATTAACGTTTAAAAAAAGATATATATCTGTAAGCGCGGACCAGGCAGCGGTCTGGTTCGCGGACTTTTCGCGCAACGGAGCTTTGTGAAGCGAAGCTGATTGGTTCTCCGGCGTCTGTCAACATTCCAAACAGTCCGTAGCGGCCGCCATCTTGTCTCTCGGTAGGATCGAGAGACAAGAGGAGGCGAAAGCGAAGGGGCAAATGACCATAAGGGGGAATAGTAGATCCTCGCTGACCCCCTAGGTTTGATGTGGAGGTTTTAAAAGGGCCCCGCGGGGCAAAAAAAAAAATAATAATAATAATCGAACGGCTGAATGGATTTGCACGAAACTTGGCAAAATTGTAGGGACTGGTAGCCCGATGTGCCTTTGCTAGGTCTCAATATATGTGCTCCAGTGGATTTTGAGAAATTAACGTTCAAAAAAAGATATATATCTGTAACAGCGCTCCGCTTCGCGTACTTTTCGCGTTACGGAGGTTTGCGAAGCTGATTGGTTTTTCGGCGTCTGTAAACATTCCAAACAGTCCGTAGCGGCCGCCATCTTGTCTCTCGGTAGGATCGAGAGACAAGAGGAGGCCAAAGCGAAGGGGCAAATGACCATAAGGGGGCATAGTAGATCGTCCCTGACCCCCTAGGTTTGATGTGGAGGCTTTGAAAGGTTCTCGCAGGGCAAAAAAATATATACCGTTTTTTTAGTTTTTTTGCGTGGAGTGCGCTCGGTTCGCGAACCGGGAAGCGTTCTGGGGAGCGTACTTTCTTGAAAATTAGTGAAAAAAGTTAGAGTACAATAATAATTGTGAGTGATCAGATGTAGGGTAGCTCTGAGAAGAGCTTTTGGGTTTATGGTACATTTAGGTACTTATAAGTAGGTACCAATGCACATTCTTAAATTCAGAGTGAAAACTCTGTTGCCCTCATCTGAGAAGTGAACTCCATCTCCTCTGTAGATATCTTGCATGTAGTAACGCAAGTTATTGTTGTACAGGGAGCCCATTCCATGGTCTCTCATGTAAGCTGAAACAGATTTGTTTACATGCTTCCTCGATTTCTCAATTTGTGGACAAAATTGGTTCGACCACCTCCATTTCTGTCTTTGGCATATATTTGAATATACCAAGGCAGTCTGAGGAAAAAGTGCCATCAATTGCTCAAAGGTGTCCTTTAAAAGCATTTCCAGACCTACCCCAGTCAAAGTGCCCAAATCATTACCTCCACAGTGCACAATTAACAGGTCAGGTTTTGGCAAATGCATAAAGGTTTTCACCAATGGTATCAATTGGTGACATTTTAATCCTCTGTGGCCAAACCACTTAATTTCCACATCTTGTAAATTGAGGTTAGGTAAATTCCTGTTTTCAGCGTACCTTTGAGCCCAATAGATGTAGCTATGTCCAACAATCCAGACAGAAAACATGGCGAGAGAAGGTTCTCCTGCAGTCAGATGAAGTGTGGCAATGAAATGGCAGTTGAAAAAATGAGAGTGTAAAATGAAAAAAACTGAGGAGTTTCTGTGTTAATGAAGCAGTAAGAGTGATTGGTGGATTTTGATTGCTGAAAACAGAAAGTTAGTGTGCATGGATGAGTTCGTTGAAAGATGTATTTTGAGTGGCGAAGAAAAAATCATTAAATGAAAGAATGCTTTGGATATGCAGGTGCACTGAGAGTTCAGAGTTCAATTGCAACATTGTTGTGTGAGAGGTCTTGCAAGAGGTGGTTGCTATGCAGAAAAAGCAGAGAGGGGGCAGAGGGGGGAAGGGTTTTGCTTTGAAAAAAAGTGAGGGAAGAGTTTTGATTGGGTGACATGAGAGATCTGTGTGAGGAATTACAGCATTTCTGTGCTTTTGATAGCTGCAGACTCTGGAGTGCATACCTTTTGCTCTGCTGAAGACAAATTGGTGTGTTTCTGAGACTGTTTTGAAACTCAAAGTATTTGCTAAGGTGAGAAAAAATTTCTTTAATTTAGATAGAAAATAGTGTGCTTTAAGGAGAAAATTATGAAGAAAGTTGTGTTTTTCAAATGTTGCTTTGTCTCAAGTGTTTCACAAATAGATTTTGTTTCTTTGAGAAATTGTAATTGGAGAAAATGTGAAGTATTAGTACTGACAGGGTTTTTATGTGCATAGGAGCTGTGGAGTGTTTTCAAATTATGACTTGTAAATCGTTTTTGAGAAAAAGCAATGGTTTTAATATTGATGAGAAGGACATAATGGTGTCTGCTTCTTTATAAGGTAATTGAGAGTCTCTGATGTTATTTTTCCCATTTCAATGTAAGAAGTTTGTCTGTGGAGCAAATTGCTTGTAAATATGCTCCCACCTGTGCATGGCAAATTTAGATTTTGAATGTTTCCGTTACATAGGCATGTTAAAGGTGACTGAAACATGCTGCAAAGGCAATCAAAAAATGCTTTTATGTGTCTTAAGGACATTTTAAGTCATTTCCCCATGTGCAGTGTTTTCAAATTATGAGTTGAAAATCGTTTTTGAGGTAAAGGAATGTTTTCAAAATTTATGTGCGCCATATGACCCCAAATTTTTTTTTCAGGGGTGCAGCAGGGTGTTCTTGAGATACCCCTGCACCGTCGGAAAAATTCGTAATTTGCGATGAGGTAATTGCTAATCGCAAATTGCACCTTCATTCCTATGGGCCTCCTGCTGCATGGAAATGAATGGGTAATCTTGCTGAAATGCAAAGTCGAATCTGTATTTAAAAGGGTCTGCACCTCTGTACGGGTGTTCGCTATGTGAAGTACGAAAGTTTCACGGGCCGAACTCAAGGCCACCTCTCTCTGAGACAAAAGAGCTCTTATTCTTGTCATGCCGTTGAAATGTGCTCCCAAGGTTGGTATTTGTGGCCAGATTGAAAACTCCCTATGTTCATGTGTGGGAGGAAATAGAACATTTCTGCAGCAAATAACCCGTTCATTTACTGTTACGATAAAATGAATACTTTTAATTAACCCAGAACAATCTTCATTATTGAGCATCAAATAACTACCATTTTCCAAGAACTTGAACGTGGGGATGATAGCAGGAACTGGCGTGCCTTGCAACACGCAAGCCATATTTGGTCGGTGTTTGTTGCATGAACCGTGTAACTGTCTGTGCCTACACATTAGTGAATGATCTGGCGTCTCAGTGCATTCCTCTCCATTCAGATAAAGTTCTTGATCATCTTTGAAAATCTGTATGTGTATGGAAGCGACCAGACTTGATGAAGAAAACCACTACCTAAAGGTTAATAACGACCTATTGGTATATATTTCATACAATTTGAAAACTTATATAAAGCAAAAGGCAGCGTTATTAAACCGTGGATAAGGCACGTTGCCAAAGCAGTCAACCTTTTGGATTTATACTGGAAATGTTAAAGGAAGAATTACGGAGTAGGGCCTGTAAATCTTTAATAGACAACGAGTAAAATTACTCCAACCATCGTATTCCTCTAACTCCGGGATAGTAGGGGTGTTTAATTTTTTAGAAGTAGCCAATCCAAAGCATTTGGTCTGGGAAATTGTTTCATTCACAAACAACATATGTTTTGGGATGAGACATGCACGGTGGAAAGCCTCAGTGCCTTGTACCTGCCAGGTTCGTGAACCCCAAACTGATGTAGATCCTGGATATTTTTACTCTGTATTACGTTAGCATGGTCTCATTACTGGTTTAAACGCCATTTTTCCTTTTTTGTAACTTCTGCACACGACACTTAGTTGTTGCTTTAGCTTTCAGCCTACCTGCGTCAAGATCTATGCCTGCTTCAAGCAGGCGCAGGGTTTTGATGTAGCTTTGTCCTATCTGATTGTAAATGCGGCACACTGTGGGTGGCAGAGCAGCGGTGCACGTTAACTGGTGCATCCCTGGGGATGTGCTAGTTAATATAAATCTGTCCCTTTACATTTAATTATGTGCAGGGGACACAGAGTAGGTGAGGTTTATCCAAGGTTAAGAAGAGATGAGTCCTGTTCAGTGAAAAATTGGAGATAGGCTTCAGTATATTATATACTTAAGTAGTGTGTTAAGTTTTTGATGACTGTTATTAATTTACTGTTGGGTAATAGTGGTTAATAACATTTTTTATTATATTTTACCACAGATTCAACTGCACATTATTTCAAGATTTTAGGATGCCTAGCAAAGAAAGAGTAAGAAAGGCTGGAAAACGTCAAAGACAGCAGGAGCATGGAATATTGCAGCAGTCCTCTAACAAAAAGATTTGTCAAGTCACCAAGAAAGCACCGGGTAAGAGTCGAAAAACAGTCATAAGAAATATGTGTAGTAAAAAAAATATTACTACAGAAAATGTTTCACTCCAGAAAAGGAGACCGAATTCAAATGGTAAGGAAAGGCCAATGAGAAATGTTACTGCTAGAGTAAGAGATAACTCTATGCATGAAAGTAGAAGGAAACAACAGTTTAGGGATATTCGTAAACGAATGTTCCGCAACAGGATAATTGGGAATTTGTTAAAAAATATTAAGAAAGGTCAGCAGAAAGTGGTTTTTTATAAGAGAAAAAAAATAGTTGAGAAAGTTATTGATCAGGCATTTGAATTTAAACGTAAGTTATTTATTTTGACAATCAATAGAATTAGGAAGCTAAACAAGGTAATTTATGATTTCAAAAGAAATAGTAGATGGAAGAGAATAGTTAATCGTAGTAATTTTTGTGAAGTTTTTTCTGGAGAATGGATGCATAGTTCAAGCTCTGAGGCATTTTTTAATGAGGAGAGTTATTTCCAGGATAATGATTTGGTGCATGCAGTTGACACCAGTGGTCGAGCTTATGAAGTGAAAGATGGTTGTCCAGTTGAAAAAGAAAAACTTGTGAGAACAGAGATAGAAGAGGTGTTAGGTAATGAGGTTTTAGGGAGACGTCCTAAGGGTCCTGTGTACACCTGGAAGTGTAGTAGTATTTGCAGTGTACGACAGGATTCCATCAATTTGCTTTGTGATTTTATACGGTCATTTAGTAAGAAAAGTTTGAAGCAGAAAATGAAGTTGTTGCAAGAATTAGATCCTTGCAGAGTGAGAGAAGTGATAGGTTTGCATGCTCATTCACTGGCTTGTCTTTCCAGGAGAGTATGCCAGAGTGTTTTTCATCATTTCAGGATGCTAGCAGTGCATCATAATAAAGTGAGGAAATTAGTTAGAATGTTGTATTATGCTAAGAGTCCAGCAATTATGCTAAAACAATTATGCGCTGCTCTTTTGCATGGTTCTGAAATAGATGTGAAGAATATATGTGAAGAAATTGAGTTTTGTTACTTTGGAAGTAAAGAGGAGAATGTTGAAATTGACCAAGAAGAAGAGAGTAATGTGGAAGATAGTGTACAGGTTTCCAGTACAGATAATTTCCAGAGGGAAATTGCGACGTTTGAGGTGAAATCAAGTGAGAGGCCAAATTTCACTTGTGTGTGTTGTCGACGCACTTATTATAAGAATCAGACTAAGTTAGTGGATTTATATGGAAAAAGTGAAAGGGAAAATAATAGTGAATGGAAGGATTTTACAACATACTTGATGGTAGAAAATTGTTTTGATTTGGGATTGGATCAACGTGTGTGTACTTATTGTTGTAACAAATTAAATCAAAACCAGATGCCTGCTAGAGCAGTTCATAATAATCTGGAATTGGTTGAAATTCCTTCTGAATTGAAGGATTTAAATACTTATGAATCTATTTTGATTCAAAGTATCCATCCCTTTCAGGCTATTGTAAGAATGGAGCCAAAGACAGGGAAATTGCCTCCATCAGATTTACAGAGAGGATTAAAGGGAAGAGTTGTTTATTTGCCTCTAGATTTGAAGAAAAACATTAACACAATTGGAGTAGAAAAAGTGGAAGAGGAACCTCTGGTTATCTTAGTTAATGGGGTTCCGACAAAGAATAAGAAAATATGGCAAGATTTAGTAGATGTTAGGAAAGTCAAAAGGGCAACATTGTATTTGAAAAAATATAATAAATACTATAAAAATGTATATGTTGCAGAAGAGGAAGTAAGTGAGGAAGAGGATAGCGATTTGTGTGCTGGTCAAATTGAGAAAGTAGAACCCTGTACTAGTGAAGAAATATATGAACATTATAGTGTTCATCCTTTGCATTCCAAGGAAGTCATGGGGAATGCTATTGAGTTGTTTCAAATGAAACAAGCGAAAGGGAGTCCCATTAGTGTTTGGGAGGAAAGTTTGGAAGCTCGGTGTTTCCCACAGCTTTTTCCAACAGGTCAGGGAGGAAGATATGATGAGCGACCTCATCAAATTCCTGCTTCTGAATACCGGACTTTGCGATTGTATGCAGGAGATCCTAGGTTTCGACAATGCATTCCTTATTTGTTTCATCTCCTGTTTGAAAGCGATCTGTCTGGACTGTCATATGCAGTGAACCACATCTTGAAAAGTGGTATACACATGCAAAACATCTCGGCAAGTGACTTTATGGATAAAGTCAATGTCCAAGACAGTATTTTGGATTCTCACCTGATTAATCTCATGGCGTGTCAGCGTGGTACTAATGAGTACTGGTACCGTCGTCATGGTGATTTAAAATGTATGCTGAGGAACTTAGGAACTCCCACATGGTTCCTCACTTTGAGCTGTGCTGAGTATGGCTGGGAAGACTTACTTGAATTTCTACGAGAGGCAAATGCTAACGTAGAAAACATCGAATTCAAGACACCCGGAGAACTGTGCTCTTTGGATCCAGTCAATGTATGTAGGTACTTCAATCATAGATTTGAAGGTATGATGTCTTTCATCATGAATAAGAAGAATCCACCTCTTGGAGAGGTGTTGGATTTCTTCTGGAGGAAGGAGTACCAAGCAAGAGGTGCTCCTCATATACATATGTTGCTGTGGATCAAGGATGCACCTAAATTTGGAACGGATGCAGACGACTCAGTGATGAGTTTCATAGAACAGTATTCTACGTGTGCTGTTCCAAACGCAAAGGAGAAAAAAAGCCTAAGAGAAAAAGTTCTACGTTTCCAAAGCCATCGATGTGGAAAGTACTGTCGTCGTAAATTCCGGAACAAAGACAAGTTCTACACCAAATGTCGTTTCGGCTTTCCACGATCGGTGATTTCTAAAGGAAGAGTGAACAGTTTGATGTCTTCGCTGCGACATAATGTGATGAAGAAATCACCTAAAAACACATACAATTTGAAGAGGAACGAAGAGTCTAAGTACATCAACGACTACAACCCGGTGATTTTGTCCATGTGGAATGCTAACATGGATATACAGTTTGTGGCTGATAACTGTATGGCTGTGGCTAGGTATGTGACATCTTACATCACCAAAAAAGAGAAGACAGAATTGAAGGATATGTGGGAGGACATTTCCCATGAAAAGAGCCTCAGCAAGAAGTTGTACAGTTTCAGTCTGAAGATGTTGTCGCATCGAGAAATCGGAGCTTACGAATGTTCTGACCGGTTGTCTTCAGCAAGTCTCTATGCCAAGTCCAGGAGTATCGTTTGGGCGAGTGTTGGTCTTGCTGCAACGCGTAATCGAGTTCTGAAACCTGTGCGGGAAATTGAGTATTTGGCGGAAAAGGAGCCAAACAGTACCGACATTTTGAAGAGCAACATGTTGGATACATATTATCCAAATCGAAGCAGTCACCTCGAGAATGTTTGTCTGTATGAGGTTCTGCAAAATTACATATTCAAGAGGAACATCAAAGAAGATACTGAGAAAGGAGTGTATGCTGTAATAGGAAGTGAGGGATGTCTGGTCAAGCAAAGAAAATGCCACTTGATAAACCATCGAAAATTGAGTGGCGAATCTCCTGAAAAAAAGGAGTTTTTCTATTTAGCACTTTTGCAACTTTTTAAGCCTTGGCGTGCAGAAGAGGAACTGCTTGGAGATTTCCTCTGTTACGAAGACTCTTTCAATGCTGCCAAGGAGACCATAGAATGTCCTGCTTTTCCCAAATATGTAGAAATGTTGAATGTGGAAATTGAGCAGGAAGCAACGATTGCAGCCGAGATTGCCAGAGACAGTTCTCAGGACAGTCAGAGTTCTGCTTCATTGAGTCAGGATCCACTAGGAGGACCTCTTATCGAAAATGAAGCTGCCACTGCTATGAATGAAGTGGAAAGAGCCATGGCACATGCTCAGGAGGATGCGGTTAACTTAGAAGAGTTGGAAAGACAACTCAACGTTGAGCAGAGGAAAATATATGACGAACTTACCATGCAAATTGATCATGGATTAAGTCATGATAAGAAAGAGTGCTCATGTACGTCGTTGAAGCCTGTCCGACTGTACGTGAGTGGAGAAGCGGGAACTGGAAAAAGTTTCCTTATTAAAGCAATTTCATGTTATTTGCAGGAAAGGACAGAGTCATCGCTGTCTTGTGTTGTCACCGCTCCAACTGGACTGGCAGCACATAACATTAAAGGGATTACTTTACATCGTTTACTGATGCTGCCAGTGGAGCATGACAACAAATTAGAATATCACAAGCTATCTGGAGATGCTTGTTTTGAAGTTTCAAGAGTCTTGAGGAAAATGAAACTTCTTATCATTGACGAAGTAAGCATGGTTTCCAATGTTATGCTTGCCTTTGTGCATTTGAGAATGCAAGAAGTTCTCAAAACAGAGTATGATGTGTTATTTGGTGGCAAACACATCATTGTTTTTGGAGATCTTCTGCAGCTGACACCAGTGAAAGGGCAACCTGTGTTCAAAATGCTCACGCATGAAGATACCAGGAAGTGCTTAGGGAGTATTGGCAACGTCAATATATGGTTAAACTTCAATTATGCTGAACTGCATGAAAATATGCGTCAGGCAAAGGATGAAGTTTACAAGACTATTCTACAAGATGTTAGAATTGGAAAAGTGACCGAGCATGGGAAAGAAGCTTTACATGCACGATTACTGACAAATTTATATCCAGACGAAGATGTTGTGCCTGAGAATATTTTTCAGAAAGTTACTGAGAAAAAATCTGGAATATGTTTGATGCCAACTCTTGCAGAATGTGCCAAATTCAACAACAAAATGTTGCATTTAGAAAAGCAAGAGATTGTGAAATTGGAAGCTATTGACAGAGTAGAGCATATGGGATCAACAATTATTTTGTCTGAGAATCTGAAAACAAAATTGGATTCATTAGAGAAGAGTATATCTAAAACTGCGGGTTTTGAAAAGACTCTGAATGTGTGCTTGAACTGCCGTATAATTTTAAGAAGGAATTTACATGTTGAAAGAGGTCTGGTAAATGGATCAATGGGTAATGTTGTTGATTTTGTGAAATACAGAAATAGAGATGGAATTGAATTTTTAAAAATTAAATTTGATGGCATTGAGGAAGTACAGCTAATTGCTCGTTGTTCTGCTAGATTTTTGCTTGTAAAAGACTTATATGTTCGTCGTAAGCAGTTTCCTGTTTGCTTGGCATATGCGGTGACAATCCATAAATCGCAAGGTTTAAGTGTAGACTGTGCATTGGTGAATATTGGCAGTTCTGTGTTCAAGGAGGGTATGGCATATGTGGCATTGTCACGAGTTAGGACTTTATCGGGATTGTACTTGATTGAGTGTGATGTCACAAACATTTGTGCGGATCTAGATTGTGTTAAGGAATACAATAGGTTGAGAAGAGAGTATGCGCCACATTTGCCTCAGTATCCTTTGTTTGAGAAACGTGTGGTAGGCCGGAAACGAAGAAATGTGACCAATACTGGGGAGGTTGTAGCAAAAAGACGAAAAGTTGATGAACCTGAAATTATAAGCAGAAACAAAAAGGATTCTGTTGAAGATGTTGTTGGTTTTCAATTTGAAAACAGTTCTGGTGTCAACTGCTATGCTAATGTAGTGGTTAATGTTGTCTTTTCTCTAGAAACTTTAAAAGAACAGATTGTGGTCAATTCGGATCAAAGATTTTGCAGTTTGTTAAATTCTGTGTTAGAGAAATGTAGCACTGATAGAACAAACATAGAAAGTGTGTCTGAAATTCGAAATCTGTTAGACAGATGTTCAGGCCAAACACAATTCTCTCAAAATAGTCAGCAAGATTGTCAGGAGTTTTTAATGTATATGCTTGATGTATTGCATGATGAAGGTGTAGATGTAGATCACCTGTTTGGGCTTTCTTATCAATGGCAGCATGACTGCGAGAACTGTAGGGTATCAGCTACTACTAGTGTAGACTCAGAAAGATTTATATATTTAACTTTGCCAGACAGTAAATCAGTCTCTTTTAATAAGCTAGTAAAAGCCGCTGATCACAACATGGAGTGTAGCCAATGTAAATCTGAAATGATGTCCACTTTATTTATACGAACATATGGCCAGTATGTCATTTTAATGTTCCAACGATGTAGGCCTGATGGAACAAAATTGACAACTCTAATTAAAAATTTTGTGGCTTCACAGTTGTCAATATCAGGAAGGACTTTTGTAACTGTAGCAATTATATATCATGATGGTCCTTCAATAACATCAGGACATTATACAGCTTATTTAAAGTGTAGAAATGGCTGGTCATTCTGCAATGATTCTGTTTTAATTTTCAAAAAAAAATTGCCATATGACCTTAAAAACTCTTACCTGGTGTTTTTAAAACCAAAATTTTAGGGAAAGAATCTCGGGATGTGCTCTGAGGAATTTCAAGAAGTTCTCATGGCTCCTACACTATTTGGCCTTGAGGATAAGTGTAGTACAGAGACATAACTTTTTACCATAACACTGGACGTTATTGAGAAATACGTGCACTGTGAATGAGTTCAGAAAAACTATTTCTTTTTATAAGCTAATTGAAGCAGCGAATCAAAACATGGAGTAGAGGGAATGTAAGTCTGCAATGCTGTCTACTGTTTTACATTGCTTTGTGATTAAAAGTGATGTAGAGAATTAAATAATTGTACTAGTCATAAAGGTAGTGTAAGTCTGCTTCATAGTAAGCAGTATCAGTGTGATAGGAAATGTAGAACATGATTGAGCAAGAAGGGGAAGATATTACTAGTCCAGGATTGTGTAAATGATCTTCAACATTTTAATTCTGAAAGTTGCGGAAATGCGAAAAGACGGGATTGGCTTACAAGAAATCCAAGAGTTATACATGGCTCTGACACGATTTGGCCTTGTGGAATCGTGTGGTAGAGAGCGAGAAGTCATTTATTGTATGTAACATGTTTTTGAAAACGATGGAGGTTTTCTTTCAGAAAGTGGCGGGTTGAAAGTAATAACAGCACAACAGAGTGTAAGCTGTTCATAGGACATCCTTGGCCGTCATGGAAAGTAAGTTAACTTTAAGGAGTTCTGAATTCTGATTTGTAATGTATGGGTTTTTTAAACACAATCATTTTGATTGTGTTTTTTTTTCCCCGCTGTTATATGATGAATACCTTCAAGTCACTGTTTTAGTGAAATTTGATACATTCTGAGAACAGCAAAAATAAACCATTTAACATGTATAATTAATTCTGTTCTGTTTGCATTTATGATGTACATGTAGAACTGTGTAGGAGGCATGGAGAAGGTGAGGCTTCTGTCAGTGTCAAAGTTGTTGCATACAGTGCTCATATTCTACGTAGTCTTTTATATTTCATTACTTTCACTGTTTCTGACAGATCTAAAAAAATTTTTTTTAAAAGAACAGTAAGTATAAGGGAAGGAAACCGACAGTTATGTTAAAAGAAACACAGCTATAGGGAATAAACTAGGGATACTGTTACCCGCAATCCTCTGCTGATGATGTCACTGAGCATGTCATGAATGATGTAATATGTGACATCATCAGCAGTGGATTACGGGTAATAGTATCTCTAGTTTACTCCCCTATAGCTGTCTTTCTTTTAACATAACTGTCTGTTTCCTTCCCTTATACTTATTGTTCTTTTTTATAAAAAAAATTTTTTGGTTCGCTTCCGGTTCGCGTACCGGGGAGCGAACTGGGAAGCGAACTAAGAGAAATAGAGGTTGGCACAGTTGCAAATATTGTACCAATTTTTTTATAACGGGGAGGTAGTTCTGAAAAGAACTTTTTTTTAAATTGTTTTTGTTGTTTTATATTTTTTTTATTATTTTTCTGAACATTTTTTTACTTTTTTTGAATTTTTCTGAACAGTTTTATATTTTTTTTGTTTTTTTTTCGGAGGGGGCAACGAAAACGATTCATTGTAAAGGGCTCAACAGGAGGAAGAAAACAAAAAAAAGAATTTATTGTTTGGGGAGTTTCGGACAAACATGAGCATGATTGTTAATAGCTCTGTTGATCAGAGTGATGCTACTTTCTGCGTAGCAAATGATTCCACTGCAATGTACGCAGACTTGTTTTACTTCACGAAATCTCGTTTGTATATTTGGCACCATCTCCCTGCCCTCTGGTCCCGTTACTTCCGGTACAACAGATCTTCTGGCCATAATAGGGAGATTATCTAGGTCGTCCTGTTCCTCTTCTTCCTCTTCTTGCTGAATTATAACTTTAGCAGGTGGTCCACTCTTCCTTGGATGTGGTGGAGGTGGTGGGGAAGCACCAGCTGAAGCTAGTAAAGAAGCCATTGCTCACTGGTAACAAAGGGTCTTTCTCTCACAATGATGAAAGTCAGAGTGAGGAAAGAAGGAGGGATTTTCACCATTTGGGAAAAAAAATAGTTCTCAACCAATGAAAAGTGTTCATTTTAGATCATATGACCTAGTCTTACATCATTAGGAAACCGAAAGTGAAATGAACCAATGAAAAGTGTTATTACCAAGTCACATGACCTGCTGTGTTTACGTTACGCGCTTTGCAGGGCCTCCCGGTTTGCTTCCAGAAACCTGTGCTTTGCGACTCGGTAAGCGTACGAGTTCGCTAACGTAGCACGTCATATGACGTATCACGCGACAACGCGAAACGTCATGCGGACGGGAGGCGTCACGATGTTGTTTTCTAACGCGGCAGTTGCGGTAAAGAAACGTTTACCGGCTCGCGGTCTATTTCGCGGCATCAAGGTCAGCTAACGGGAAGCTTCCCGATTCGCGAAGCGGGAACGAAGAAAAAAAAATATTTAAAAAAAAAAATTATTCATAAACATATAAAATATATTTTTGGATTTAAAGAAGAATACATTTTACAGCTACAGATATTAGCTGTTAAAAAACCAATGAAATTCACAGAAAAAACCATAGGTTATAGACCATATATAGTTAGGAATTAGCATTTACAAAACCTTGAAAATTCACTGAAAAAACCATAGGTTATAGACCATATATAGTTAGGAATTAGCATTTAAAAAACCTTATTTTACTCACACAAAACCATTGAAATTCCATATATAGTTAGTTGCACTAACTATATATCGCGCACCCGTAATCCACTGCTGATGATGTCACATATTACATCATTCATGACATGGTCAGTGACATCACTGATGACATCACTGATGACATCTCAAATGACATCACTGATGATATCTCATTTGACATCAATGGTCACATCAATGATGATATCATTAATGTGACAATACAATGCATCTCCTCACACTTTAATATAACCTCTGTTACACCCAGTGTTAAATACAGAGTATAATTTTTGAAACCATTGACACACCAATACTAGTTACTACATACCCACTCACTGATTCCTACGTCTACACACACATTCACTCATTCACCCATACAATCATTCATACATACAATCACTCATCTTTACAACACTATCATATGCACTCATACACCTATACAGACACTCACACTCTGCCACTCATCCATGGAGTTACTCACACACCTAGTCAGTCCTGTAAAGAATCAATCACAGTTCCATTTTCTAATCTACACAGTTAAACATAGAGTACCTTACATTTTAAAACATATACTAACACATACTTACTCTCTTATAGAATCACTGATACAAGTACACATTGATCTGCACAGAGTCACACACCTCCCAGCCAGTCATACACACACTCAGTCTCCCATACAAATACTTGTGCAACCAATCAATAACCCATATAGCTACTTATATAGCTACTGATCAACACATGCAGCAGCTTGCACAACAACAGACATACTGATGCACACTTTCAGACAGTTTAGTCACTAACCCGTGCATTCAGTAAGACGCATTTAATCACTCACTCATACAGTCAATCACGCACCTACTAAAACCTTCATTCAGACACTTATACATCCACTCATTCTTCAATATGTAAAACATATTTAAACTTTACAGAAACACATAATCACTGGATGTTGTCATCAGTGATGTCATCAGTGATGTCACTGACCATGTCATGAATGATGTAATATGTGACATCATCAGCAGTGGATTACGGGTGCGCGATATATAGTTAGTGCAACTAACTATATATGGAATTTCAATGGTTTTGTGTGAGTAAAATAAGGTTTTTTAAATGCTAATTCCTAACTATATATGGTCTATAACCTATGGTTTTTTCAGTGAATATATATATATATATATATATATATATATATATATATTCACTGAAAAAACCATAGGTTTCACACCAGTTATAGTTAGGAATTAGCATTTAAAAAACCTATTAAATTCACTGAAAAAACCATAGGTTTCACACCAGTTATAGTTAGGTGGAAATTGTACTCGCATAAAACCATTGAAATTCCCACGTTATAGTTAGTTGGACTCACTATAACTTGCGCGTGCAATGCACTGCTGATGACGTCACATATTACATCACTCATGACATGGTCAGTGACATCACTCATGACATCACTGATGACATCTCAAATGACATCACTGATGACATCATCCAGTGAATGTGTATCTTTCTGAAAAATAAATATTTTTTATATATGTATATCTAAAGGTTGATGGAAGAATAAATGGGTAAATAAATGTCTAAATGGATGTTGTTTTGTGTAAAATTGATTGGTTAACTGACTTATTAAATGTATCTTAGTGAATACATATATTAGCGAGTAATGTTTAAATATTTAAATATCTGTATCTGTGTCTCACTTTGTGTATAAGTGGCTGCATGGGTTGGTGGGTAACTACATGAGTGTGTATATGGGTTATTAGTTGTTTTTTTGAGTATCAGTATCAGTGTCTGTATGGTTCGGTGGGGGATATTACTTAGAGCACAGATGCATGAATGAGTGACTCACTATTTGTATGTATTTTGAAGACAGCATGTGTGCAAGACTGTATGGGTGGATGATTGTGTGTATGGGTGGGTTAGTGAGTATGTGTTTTTATAATTGATTGTTTAAGAGAGTAAATATGTTTCCGTTTCTGTAGAAGTATGTGTAGTGGTGTGTATATAGCAGTATAATCAAGTAAATGTTTTTTGATAGTTTATTTGCATGTGTGAATTTGTGTGTGAGTAACTATATGGATGAGTATTAGTGTGTAACAGGATGTATAGGTGTATGAGTATATATGATGAGTAAGTACATGGATGAGTGACTATATAGAACTGTTGGTGAATGAGTGGATGTGTATGTAGATGTTGGAATTACCTAATAAGTTGTTGTAATTGGTATTGTTTTCTCCTTTTTTAAGAAAATGTTAGTTTCTATTTTTGAATGTGTGTGTCAAAGGTTATTTTATGCTGATCGGAGGTCTGCCACTTTGTCACAAGGATGTTGTCATCAGTGATGTCATTTGAGATGTCATCAGTGATGTCATGAGTGATGTCACTGACCATGTCATGAGTGATGTAATATGTGACGTCATCAGCAGTGCATTGCACGCGCAAGTTATAGTGAGTCCAACTAACTATAACGTGGGAATTTCAATGGTTTTATGCGAGTAAAATTTCCACCTAACTATAACTGGTGTGAAACCTATGGTTTTTTCAGTGAATATATATATATATATATATATATATATATATATATATATATAGTGTCACACCAAATCGCTCTTGCTCTTTAGAAGGTCACACACGGCACCCCCTGCCATCCAGCTTGTGTGCCTCTAGCAGCTTTCACGCCTCTGTCTCCAGTGATATACCTGATTCCCGACGCGTTTCGAGGCCACTCCGCCTCTTCATCAAGGGGACATTTCACAGGAGCAAACAATTCACAACACCTCCGTTTCCATCTTACTTTATTCGTAAATTCAGGAAGTGCCGCCCTCAGTGGGCGTGGCTCATCGCATTCACCACCGAGCATGGTGGTATGTGTAGTCCTTGAGGTGAAGTACATATTTCCTTAAGTAGGTCGAATGCCCCTATGTTTCTATTACCGTCCATATTAAGACCTTTAGTAGGAAGGGAGGCTAGGGTTGTTCTGCTGCTTTAAAAACGGGACGTCATGCCACACGATGAAGAGCAGTTCTTCTCTCGGGCTCTCCGCCTCACAGTGGCGTACCTGTGAGCAGAGCGGTGCTCCTTCTCACGGCCAAGGGCAGCCGTTTTAAATTTTGTCACACCAAATCGCTCTTGCGCTTTAGAAGGTCACACACGGCACCCCCTGCCATCCAGCTTGTGTGCCTCTAGCAGCTTTCACGCCTCTGTCTCCAGTGATATACCTGATTCCCGATGCGTTTCGAGGCCACTCCGCCTCTTCATCAAGGGGACATTTCACAGGAGCAAACAATTCAAAACACCTCCGTTTCCATCTTACTTTATTCGTAAATTCAGGAAGTGCCGCCCTCAGTGGGCGTGGCTCATCGCATTCACCACCGAGCATGGTGGTATGTGTAGTCCTTGAGGTGAAGTACATATTTCCTTAAGTAGGTCGAATGCCCCTATGTTTCTATTACAGTCCATATTAAAACCTTTAGTAGGAAGGGAGGCTAGGGTCGTTCTGCTGCTTTAAAAACGGGACGTCGTGCCACACGATGAAGAGCAGTTCTTCTCCCGGGCTCTCCGCTTCACAGTGGCGTACCTGTGAGCAGAGCGGTGCTCCTTCTCACGGCCAAGGGCAGCCGTTTTAAATTTTGTCACACCAAATCGCTCTTGCGCTTTAGAAGGTCACACACGGCACCCCCTGCCATCCAGCTTGTCTGCCTCTAGCAGCTTTCACGCCTCTGTCTCCAGTGATATACCTGATTCCCGACGCGTTTCGAGGCCACTCCGCCTCTTCATCAAGGGGACATTTCACAGGAGCAAACAATTCACAACACCTCCGTTTCGATCTTACTTTATTCGTAAATTCAGGAAGTGCCGCCCTCAGTGGGCGTGGCTCATCGCATTCACCACCGAGCATGGTGGTATGTGTAGTCCTTAAGGTGAAGTACATATTTCCTTAAGTAGGTCGAATGCCCCTATGTTTCTATTACAGTCCATATTAAAACCTTTAGTAGGAAGGGAGGCTAGGGTCGTTCTGCTGCTTTAAAAACAGGACGTCGTGCCACACGATGAAGAGCAGTTCTTCTCTCGGGCTCCCCGCTTCACAGTGGCGTACCTGTGAGCAGAGCGGTGCACCTTCTCACGGCCAAGGGCAGCCATTTTAAATTTTGTCACACCAAATCGCTCTTGCGCTTTAGAAGGTCACACACGGCACCCCCTGCCATCCAGCTTGTGTGCCTCTAGCAGCTTTCACGCCTCTGTCTCCAGTGATATACCTGATTCCCGACGCGTTTCGAGGCCACTCCGCCTCTTCATCAAGGGGACATTTATATATATATATATATATTCCGAACACTCAAACCACTTCCAATTGCCGCGCTGCGGCTTCGGCGAGGAAAGAGACGCAGACCTCGTAGTTTTCTGGGCAGTTCTTTTCTTTATTCAAGCGAACCCAGAATATGTATATATATATTCTAATAATGATATATTCTGATAATGGTGCACTCTATAAGCCACCACTCTCTGCCCATTTCTTTGGGCCAAATGCTAACACAGGAGTCTGTTCTCATTGAAATTTAGTCAATTGGCCAAACAGTATAACCAAATGGCATCAGTGTTTGTTGTAATATAATCGAGGTCTTACTGACCATAACCAAATCATGAGCATATAACATAGCACATATTTCTGTTGGGCTTCCTTATGGAAGAAGGTAAATCGTGAAAAGAGGCTATGATTGGAACCAGTGAGCCTAATGTAAAAAGTATGTTTTCAAAACATATCCCTGTCTCAGTCCTAATCTCATAGGAGTTGACTTTGTGGTAAATTACCTCTGGGACTGAAAATGATGCCACAGTCATTTATATTATTGTCAATAAATATAAAAACGAGAAGGATATGGCATTCCAGTTGCATACATTTGCTTTGCAGCAAGTCAGCACATTGAACTCTGTTTTGACCCTGTGGACAGAAGCCATGGCTCAAGACATGTTGTCAAGGTGGGTGGTGCACAGCCGTTTTAACATTTGCTACTCTTGGGTTTTTCTCTTATGCATCCGGCCTTTTTGCCTTGAGATGAGTTCACTTGCTAATGTCTCCTTGTTATCGGCGATGGATACTTTGTTGCCATGGCTGTGTGCTCTGTGCATTTGGCTTTGATGCTTCTCCTGCCGCTCTCTTCATATAGGGAAAGGTGTATCCTGACTGTTCTTAGAAAAGAAAAGATCAGGAGGTCCAAGACTGAAACTGTGGACAAGAAGTCAGAAAGATTACTGCAGTAAGCATGTGCCCTTTTGTGTGAGTAAAATGGATTATGAAGTAATTACAGTATTCTTCTTAAGGCCCTTAATTATATTATCTGTTATCTAATTCATCTTTGCATGGCATCTGATTTTGATGTATGCTCATATTTGTGTCCAACTTACAGCCGCGGCCCGTGGAGGGAGTTACGGTGGGGCAGGGAGGCGGGGAGGGGGAGGGGCGGGGTGGAGGGTATGGCATATGTGGCATTGTCACGAGTTAGGACTTTATCGGGATTGTACTTGATTGAGTGTGATGTCACAAACATTTGTGCGGATCTAGATTGTGTTAAGGAATACAATAGGTTGAGAAGAGAGTATGCGCCACATTTGCCTCAGTATCCTTTGTTTGAGAAACGTGTGGTAGGCCGGAAACGAAGAAATGTGACCAATACTGGGGAGGTTGTAGCAAAAAGACGAAAAGTTGATGAACCTGAAATTATAAGCAGAAACAAAAAGGATTCTGTTGAAGATGTTGTTGGTTTTCAATTTGAAAACAGTTCTGGTGTCAACTGCTATGCTAATGTAGTGGTTAATGTTGTCTTTTCTCTAGAAACTTTAAAAGAACAGATTGTGGTCAATTCGGATCAAAGATTTTGCAGTTTGTTAAATTCTGTGTTAGAGAAATGTAGCACTGATAGAACAAACATAGAAAGTGTGTCTGAAATTCGAAATCTGTTAGACAGATGTTCAGGCCAAACACAATTCTCTCAAAATAGTCAGCAAGATTGTCAGGAGTTTTTAATGTATATGCTTGATGTATTGCATGATGAAGGTGTAGATGTAGATCACCTGTTTGGGCTTTCTTATCAATGGCAGCATGACTGCGAGAACTGTAGGGTATCAGCTACTACTAGTGTAGACTCAGAAAGATTTATATATTTAACTTTGCCAGACAGTAAATCAGTCTCTTTTAATAAGCTAGTAAAAGCCGCTGATCACAACATGGAGTGTAGCCAATGTAAATCTGAAATGATGTCCACTTTATTTATACGAACATATGGCCAGTATGTCATTTTAATGTTCCAACGATGTAGGCCTGATGGAACAAAATTGACAACTCTAATTAAAAATGTTGTGGCTTCACAGTTGTCAATATCAGGAAGGACTTTTGTAACTGTAGCAATTATATATCATGATGGTCCTTCAATAACATCAGGACATTATACAGCTTATTTAAAGTGTAGAAATGGCTGGTCATTCTGCAATGATTCTGTTTTAATTTTCAAAAAAAAATTGCCATATGACCTTAAAAACTCTTACCTGGTGTTTTTAAAACCAAAATTTTAGGGAAAGAATCTCGGGATGTGCTCTGAGGAATTTCAAGAAGTTCTCATGGCTCCTACACTATTTGGCCTTGAGGATAAGTGTAGTACAGAGACATAACTTTTTACCATAACACTGGACGTTATTGAGAAATACGTGCACTGTGAATGAGTTCAGAAAAACTATTTCTTTTTATAAGCTAATTGAAGCAGCGAATCAAAACATGGAGTAGAGGGAATGTAAGTCTGCAATGCTGTCTACTGTTTTACATTGCTTTGTGATTAAAAGTGATGTAGAGAATTAAATAATTGTACTAGTCATAAAGGTAGTGTAAGTCTGCTTCATAGTAAGCAGTATCAGTGTGATAGGAAATGTAGAACATGATTGAGCAAGAAGGGGAAGATATTACTAGTCCAGGATTGTGTAAATGATCTTCAACATTTTAATTCTGAAAGTTGCGGAAATGCGAAAAGACGGGATTGGCTTACAAGAAATCCAAGAGTTATACATGGCTCTGACACGATTTGGCCTTGTGGAATCGTGTGGTAGAGAGCGAGAAGTCATTTATTGTATGTAACATGTTTTTGAAAACGATGGAGGTTTTCTTTCAGAAAGTGGCGGGTTGAAAGTAATAACAGCACAACAGAGTGTAAGCTGTTCATAGGACATCCTTGGCCGTCATGGAAAGTAAGTTAACTTTAAGGAGTTCTGAATTCTGATTTGTAATGTATGGGTTTTTTAAACACAATCATTTTGATTGTGTTTTTTTTTCCCCGCTGTTATATGATGAATACCTTCAAGTCACTGTTTTAGTGAAATTTGATACATTCTGAGAACAGCAAAAATAAACCATTTAACATGTATAATTAATTCTGTTCTGTTTGCATTTATGATGTACATGTAGAACTGTGTAGGAGGCATGGAGAAGGTGAGGCTTCTGTCAGTGTCAAAGTTGTTGCATACAGTGCTCATATTCTACGTAGTCTTTTATATTTCATTACTTTCACTGTTTCTGACAGATCTAAAAAAATTTTTTTTAAAAGAACAGTAAGTATAAGGGAAGGAAACCGACAGTTATGTTAAAAGAAACACAGCTATAGGGAATAAACTAGGGATACTGTTACCCGCAATCCTCTGCTGATGATGTCACTGAGCATGTCATGAATGATGTAATATGTGACATCATCAGCAGTGGATTACGGGTAATAGTATCTCTAGTTTACTCCCCTATAGCTGTCTTTCTTTTAACATAACTGTCTGTTTCCTTCCCTTATACTTATTGTTCTTTTTTATAAAAAAAAATTTTTGGTTCGCTTCCGGTTCGCGTACCGGGGAGCGAACTGGGAAGCGAACTAAGAGAAATAGAGGTTGGCACAGTTGCAAATATTGTACCAATTTTTTTATAACGGGGAGGTAGTTCTGAAAAGAACTTTTTTTTAAATTGTTTTTGTTGTTTTATATTTTTTTTATTATTTTTCTGAACATTTTTTTACTTTTTTTGAATTTTTCTGAACAGTTTTATATTTTTTTTGTTTTTTTTTCGGAGGGGGCAACGAAAACGATTCATTGTAAAGGGCTCAACAGGAGGAAGAAAACAAAAAAAAGAATTTATTGTTTGGGGAGTTTCGGACAAACATGAGCATGATTGTTAATAGCTCTGTTGATCAGAGTGATGCTACTTTCTGCGTAGCAAATGATTCCACTGCAATGTACGCAGACTTGTTTTACTTCACGAAATCTCGTTTGTATATTTGGCACCATCTCCCTGCCCTCTGGTCCCGTTACTTCCGGTACAACAGATCTTCTGGCCATAATAGGGAGATTATCTAGGTCGTCCTGTTCCTCTTCTTCCTCTTCTTGCTGAATTATAACTTTAGCAGGTGGTCCACTCTTCCTTGGATGTGGTGGAGGTGGTGGGGAAGCACCAGCTGAAGCTAGTAAAGAAGCCATTGCTCACTGGTAACAAAGGGTCTTTCTCTCACAATGATGAAAGTCAGAGTGAGGAAAGAAGGAGGGATTTTCACCATTTGGGAAAAAAAATAGTTCTCAACCAATGAAAAGTGTTCATTTTAGATCATATGACCTAGTCTTACATCATTAGGAAACCGAAAGTGAAATGAACCAATGAAAAGTGTTATTACCAAGTCACATGACCTGCTGTGTTTACGTTACGCGCTTTGCAGGGCCTCCCGGTTTGCTTCCAGAAACCTGTGCTTTGCGACTCGGTAAGCGTACGAGTTCGCTAACGTAGCACGTCATATGACGTATCACGCGACAACGCGAAACGTCATGCGGACGGGAGGCGTCACGATGTTGTTTTCTAACGCGGCAGTTGCGGTAAAGAAACGTTTACCGGCTCGCGGTCTATTTCGCGGCATCAAGGTCAGCTAACGGGAAGCTTCCCGATTCGCGAAGCGGGAACGAAGAAAAAAAAATATTTAAAAAAAAAAATTATTCATAAACATATAAAATATATTTTTGGATTTAAAGAAGAATACATTTTACAGCTACAGATATTAGCTGTTAAAAAAACAATGAAATTCACAGAAAAAACCATAGGTTATAGACCATATATAGTTAGGAATTAGCATTTACAAAACCTTGAAAATTCACTGAAAAAACCATAGGTTATAGACCATATATAGTTAGGAATTAGCATTTAAAAAACCTTATTTTACTCACACAAAACCATTGAAATTCCATATATAGTTAGTTGCACTAACTATATATCGCGCACCCGTAATCCACTGCTGATGATGTCACATATTACATCATTCATGACATGGTCAGTGACATCACTGATGACATCACTGATGACATCTCAAATGACATCACTGATGATATCTCATTTGACATCAATGGTCACATCAATGATGATATCATTAATGTGACAATACAATGCATCTCCTCACACTTTAATATAACCTCTGTTACACCCAGTGTTAAATACAGAGTATAATTTTTGAAACCATTGACACACCAATACTAGTTACTACATACCCACTCACTGATTCCTACGTCTACACACACATTCACTCATTCACCCATACAATCATTCATACATACAATCACTCATCTTTACAACACTATCATATGCACTCATACACCTATACAGACACTCACACTCTGCCACTCATCCATGGAGTTACTCACACACCTAGTCAGTCCTGTAAAGAATCAATCACAGTTCCATTTTCTAATCTACACAGTTAAACATAGAGTACCTTACATTTTAAAACATATACTAACACATACTTACTCTCTTATAGAATCACTGATACAAGTACACATTGATCTGCACAGAGTCACACACCTCCCAGCCAGTCATACACACACTCAGTCTCCCATACAAATACTTGTGCAACCAATCAATAACCCATATAGCTACTTATATAGCTACTGATCAACACATGCAGCAGCTTGCACAACAACAGACATACTGATGCACACTTTCAGACAGTTTAGTCACTAACCCGTGCATTCAGTAAGACGCATTTAATCACTCACTCATACAGTCAATCACGCACCTACTAAAACCTTCATTCAGACACTTATACATCCACTCATTCTTCAATATGTAAAACATATTTAAACTTTACAGAAACACATAATCACTGGATGTTGTCATCAGTGATGTCATCAGTGATGTCACTGACCATGTCATGAATGATGTAATATGTGACATCATCAGCAGTGGATTACGGGTGCGCGATATATAGTTAGTGCAACTAACTATATATGGAATTTCAATGGTTTTGTGTGAGTAAAATAAGGTTTTTTAAATGCTAATTCCTAACTATATATGGTCTATAACCTATGGTTTTTTCAGTGAATATATATATATATATATATATATATATATATATATATATTCACTGAAAAAACCATAGGTTTCACACCAGTTATAGTTAGGAATTAGCATTTAAAAAACCTATTAAATTCACTGAAAAAACCATAGGTTTCACACCAGTTATAGTTAGGTGGAAATTGTACTCGCATAAAACCATTGAAATTCCCACGTTATAGTTAGTTGGACTCACTATAACTTGCGCGTGCAATGCACTGCTGATGACGTCACATATTACATCACTCATGACATGGTCAGTGACATCACTCATGACATCACTGATGACATCTCAAATGACATCACTGATGACATCATCCAGTGAATGTGTATCTTTCTGAAAAATAAATATTTTTTATATATGTATATCTAAAGGTTGATGGAAGAATAAATGGGTAAATAAATGTCTAAATGGATGTTGTTTTGTGTAAAATTGATTGGTTAACTGACTTATTAAATGTATCTTAGTGAATACATATATTAGCGAGTAATGTTTAAATATTTAAATATCTGTATCTGTGTCTCACTTTGTGTATAAGTGGCTGCATGGGTTGGTGGGTAACTACATGAGTGTGTATATGGGTTATTAGTTGTTTTTTTGAGTATCAGTATCAGTGTCTGTATGGTTCGGTGGGGGATATTACTTAGAGCACAGATGCATGAATGAGTGACTCACTATTTGTATGTATTTTGAAGACAGCATGTGTGCAAGACTGTATGGGTGGATGATTGTGTGTATGGGTGGGTTAGTGAGTATGTGTTTTTATAATTGATTGTTTAAGAGAGTAAATATGTTTCCGTTTCTGTAGAAGTATGTGTAGTGGTGTGTATATAGCAGTATAATCAAGTAAATGTTTTTTGATAGTTTATTTGCATGTGTGAATTTGTGTGTGAGTAACTATATGGATGAGTATTAGTGTGTAACAGGATGTATAGGTGTATGAGTATATATGATGAGTAAGTACATGGATGAGTGACTATATAGAACTGTTGGTGAATGAGTGGATGTGTATGTAGATGTTGGAATTACCTAATAAGTTGTTGTAATTGGTATTGTTTTCTCCTTTTTTAAGAAAATGTTAGTTTCTATTTTTGAATGTGTGTGTCAAAGGTTATTTTATGCTGATCGGAGGTCTGCCACTTTGTCACAAGGATGTTGTCATCAGTGATGTCATTTGAGATGTCATCAGTGATGTCATGAGTGATGTCACTGACCATGTCATGAGTGATGTAATATGTGACGTCATCAGCAGTGCATTGCACGCGCAAGTTATAGTGAGTCCAACTAACTATAACGTGGGAATTTCAATGGTTTTATGCGAGTAAAATTTCCACCTAACTATAACTGGTGTGAAACCTATGGTTTTTTCAGTGAATATATATATATATATATATATATATATATATATATATATATATATATATATAGTGTCACACCAAATCGCTCTTGCTCTTTAGAAGGTCACACACGGCACCCCCTGCCATCCAGCTTGTGTGCCTCTAGCAGCTTTCACGCCTCTGTCTCCAGTGATATACCTGATTCCCGACGCGTTTCGAGGCCACTCCGCCTCTTCATCAAGGGGACATTTCACAGGAGCAAACAATTCACAACACCTCCGTTTCCATCTTACTTTATTCGTAAATTCAGGAAGTGCCGCCCTCAGTGGGCGTGGCTCATCGCATTCACCACCGAGCATGGTGGTATGTGTAGTCCTTGAGGTGAAGTACATATTTCCTTAAGTAGGTCGAATGCCCCTATGTTTCTATTACCGTCCATATTAAGACCTTTAGTAGGAAGGGAGGCTAGGGTTGTTCTGCTGCTTTAAAAACGGGACGTCATGCCACACGATGAAGAGCAGTTCTTCTCTCGGGCTCTCCGCCTCACAGTGGCGTACCTGTGAGCAGAGCGGTGCTCCTTCTCACGGCCAAGGGCAGCCGTTTTAAATTTTGTCACACCAAATCGCTCTTGCGCTTTAGAAGGTCACACACGGCACCCCCTGCCATCCAGCTTGTGTGCCTCTAGCAGCTTTCACGCCTCTGTCTCCAGTGATATACCTGATTCCCGATGCGTTTCGAGGCCACTCCGCCTCTTCATCAAGGGGACATTTCACAGGAGCAAACAATTCAAAACACCTCCGTTTCCATCTTACTTTATTCGTAAATTCAGGAAGTGCCGCCCTCAGTGGGCGTGGCTCATCGCATTCACCACCGAGCATGGTGGTATGTGTAGTCCTTGAGGTGAAGTACATATTTCCTTAAGTAGGTCGAATGCCCCTATGTTTCTATTACAGTCCATATTAAAACCTTTAGTAGGAAGGGAGGCTAGGGTCGTTCTGCTGCTTTAAAAACGGGACGTCGTGCCACACGATGAAGAGCAGTTCTTCTCCCGGGCTCTCCGCTTCACAGTGGCGTACCTGTGAGCAGAGCGGTGCTCCTTCTCACGGCCAAGGGCAGCCGTTTTAAATTTTGTCACACCAAATCGCTCTTGCGCTTTAGAAGGTCACACACGGCACCCCCTGCCATCCAGCTTGTCTGCCTCTAGCAGCTTTCACGCCTCTGTCTCCAGTGATATACCTGATTCCCGACGCGTTTCGAGGCCACTCCGCCTCTTCATCAAGGGGACATTTCACAGGAGCAAACAATTCACAACACCTCCGTTTCGATCTTACTTTATTCGTAAATTCAGGAAGTGCCGCCCTCAGTGGGCGTGGCTCATCGCATTCACCACCGAGCATGGTGGTATGTGTAGTCCTTAAGGTGAAGTACATATTTCCTTAAGTAGGTCGAATGCCCCTATGTTTCTATTACAGTCCATATTAAAACCTTTAGTAGGAAGGGAGGCTAGGGTCGTTCTGCTGCTTTAAAAACAGGACGTCGTGCCACACGATGAAGAGCAGTTCTTCTCTCGGGCTCCCCGCTTCACAGTGGCGTACCTGTGAGCAGAGCGGTGCACCTTCTCACGGCCAAGGGCAGCCATTTTAAATTTTGTCACACCAAATCGCTCTTGCGCTTTAGAAGGTCACACACGGCACCCCCTGCCATCCAGCTTGTGTGCCTCTAGCAGCTTTCACGCCTCTGTCTCCAGTGATATACCTGATTCCCGACGCGTTTCGAGGCCACTCCGCCTCTTCATCAAGGGGACATTTATATATATATATATATATTCCGAACACTCAAACCACTTCCAATTGCCGCGCTGCGGCTTCGGCGAGGAAAGAGACGCAGACCTCGTAGTTTTCTGGGCAGTTCTTTTCTTTATTCAAGCGAACCCAGAATATATATATATATATTCTAATAATGATATATTCTGATAATGGTGCACTCTATAAGCCACCACTCTCTGCCCATTTCTTTGGGCCAAATGCTAACACAGGAGTCTGTTCTCATTGAAATTTAGTCAATTGGCCAAACAGTATAACCAAATGGCATCAGTGTTTGTTGTAATATAATCGAGGTCTTACTGACCATAACCAAATCATGAGCATATAACATAGCACATATTTCTGTTGGGCTTCCTTATGGAAGAAGGTAAATCGTGAAAAGAGGCTATGATTGGAACCAGTGAGCCTAATGTAAAAAGTATGTTTTCAAAACATATCCCTGTCTCAGTCCTAATCTCATAGGAGTTGACTTTGTGGTAAATTACCTCTGGGACTGAAAATGATGCCACAGTCATTTATATTATTGTCAATAAATATAAAAACGAGAAGGATATGGCATTCCAGTTGCATACATTTGCTTTGCAGCAAGTCAGCACATTGAACTCTGTTTTGACCCTGTGGACAGAAGCCATGGCTCAAGACATGTTGTCAAGGTGGGTGGTGCACAGCCGTTTTAACATTTGCTACTCTTGGGTTTTTCTCTTATGCATCCGGCCTTTTTGCCTTGAGATGAGTTCACTTGCTAATGTCTCCTTGTTATCGGCGATGGATACTTTGTTGCCATGGCTGTGTGCTCTGTGCATTTGGCTTTGATGCTTCTCCTGCCGCTCTCTTCATATAGGGAAAGGTGTATCCTGACTGTTCTTAGAAAAGAAAAGATCAGGAGGTCCAAGACTGAAACTGTGGACAAGAAGTCAGAAAGATTACTGCAGTAAGCATGTGCCCTTTTGTGTGAGTAAAATGGATTATGAAGTAATTACAGTATTCTTCTTAAGGCCCTTAATTATATTATCTGTTATCTAATTCATCTTTGCATGGCATCTGATTTTGATGTATGCTCATATTTGTGTCCAACTTACAGCCGCGGCCCGTGGAGGGAGTTACGGTGGGGCAGGGAGGCGGGGAGGGGGAGGGGCGGGGTGGAGGGTGCTAAAAACCGGCATATGGATAATTGCAGGTAAGTAAACAATTTAATTAATAAAACGAATTTCGTAGTGCACACTGCATCGCATTTTGCGATGTAAGGCTCACTACCAAATTCGTTTTATTAATTAAATTGTTTACTTACCTGCAATTATCCATATGCCGGTTTTTCGCACCCTCCACCCTGCCACTCCCCCTCCCCGCCTCCCTGCCCCACCGTAACTCCCTCCACAGGCCGTGGCTGCCAACTTAACATACAAAGAGAGAGGAGCGGTGCTCAGCTTTTTGATATTTACCTACTACTCTCTCACGCTCTGTATATCTAACTAAGCAACCTCATTTCAATGGCACCTGGACAACATTGCTTACCTTGGAGTCCCTCACGAACTCATGTACCAAATCTAGTGGACAGTAGGGGGCATATTATCAACAAATAGCAATATTTATCGCTAAGTAGGCTTAGCGGCAAATTTTAATCGCCGCGCATCACCGGATTTTATCGCTGAGATAACGTGCTATTAGCAACGTTTATCTCAAAAGCGATAAAATTCCCGGCGATAGCGGCAAAATCCATGAATATCGCTGAGAATACAGCGATATTTACGCATTATCGCTAACAGGGTCGTAGCCATTATATCCACCTTCCATTGGATATAATGGCTCAGAACTGGTCTGAGCAGGCGTTAGTTTTTGGAGATATTCGCGCTTAGCGCGAATATTTCCATCGCTACGCCTGTGTTGGTAATAGGCGATAGCGATGTTAGCGACTGCTTTCAGATGCTAACAGGTTGGGTACGCCCACTTTGCATGTCATTAGCGATAAATATCGCCGAGATGCAACGCGGGCCTCAAACCGCTCACTATCACCTACAAGCTGTCGCTAACTGCTGTTAGTGACAGCTTGCTAATAGGGTGATAGAATTATCACCGCTTAGCGTCCGAAAACGGGCACTAAAGCGGCAATAATTTCCTATCACCCCCCCTTGATAATATGCCCCTAGGTCCTCTCTATATATCGATGAGATATATAAAATGCTGTTCTAATTTATGGTCAATTTTAATTCCATGAGCAATGGACCACAGTGCAATATAGGAAGAACGTTACACTTTTTGCAAGGTAAATGGTGCTGCAGACTAGTAACCTCAAATCACGCAAGTGTTCAATATGCAGATGTGCATGTGAAAAACATTATGAAACATTTCTGAGATGGGTTAGGCTGTGCCACAAAGTTGTTTCAACAAAAGTATGACCTATATCATCAAAGGTCTTTGGGTTCCCTGTCATTTGACGATTAGCTGGGTAACAATTCAAACAGGTTTTTCTTACTGTTTCTTCTACACTATATTATATAGGCGGGGGATGACTCAATCTATTTGCAACCCTAAAAGGCAGGTGAGTACTATGTTATACAAAACAAAGAAGTGCACATATTTTTACACTATTAAATGATTCAAAGCAACAGATTGTAATACCTCCAGGCACATACGGTTAAGGCACGGATTCGGTATTTAGGAAAGGAGCATGAAGAGAAAAAAACTCCTGAAGGCCCAATATTATAGATTCTGCAAATAAATCTCACCTTCGGGCTCACTGGCATTGTGTAGAAAATAGTCCAAAAGTTTTTAAAACCGGATGGAGGAAGAAGCTATACACCTGTTCATGGAATCCATGGTTTTCCACCTGCGATATCGCTTCCCTAAATCTAAGAGGTAGCTTATTTTATATATTTAAGAGTTTTCTATAGCGGGAACTTGACCCGAAGGTATCCGGTATCAGATCACTTTACATGAGCACCAGTTGCTTTACACAAGGAGACATTCATCTTTGTTGGGAAGGGGGGATTAAGTGAATTGCCCCGAATCACAGGATGTTGTGTGTCATTGCAGAGACTCGAACCTGGTTCCCCAGATTTGAGGTTGACTGCCCTAGCCATTATAGGCATTATATTACTGCACCACTGCACCATTAGAGAATGTGTTGTTATTAGGAGGGGACATAGAAATGTTTTAATGAGTCTTGTGGCAAGAAGTCAATATCTGCCAAAACTTCAATCTTTTAGGAAATGCCTTACACTTCATGTTCTTCGAGTTCCTTTTACTTCCAGTAAAGGGCCTGTTATGTTATGTTATGATATATTATGCAGGTCTGTAGAGCACACTGTCACCTGGAAGTGTATCCTGGTGCTGAGCAGGTGTGAGTTTAGGCCCACCTAGGGCCTAGTGGTACTACTCGAATAGCCAGGTATTCAGCTTCTTGTGGAACTCAAGAAGTGAAGGGGAGGCTCTTATGTGTAGCGGAAGGTCATTCCATGCTTTAAGAGCGGTGTAGGTGAAGGCTTGACTGCCAGATCTAATTTTCCATATGCGTGGGGTTCATGCAAGTAGAAGTACGGAGAAGAAGAGGTGCCTCTAAGGTTTGTGAAAGCAGATGCGATTGATTATTGAGATATGCTGAACCAGTGTTATGTAGTGCTTTGAAAGTGTGGGTGAGGAGTTTGAAAAGTACTCCTTTGTGAATGGGGAGGCAGTGGAGCTCCTTCAGGTGTGATGTGAGTGCAGTGTAGAGGGTTGAGAGTGATTCTGGCCACTGAGTTTGAATGGTTTGCAGCCTTCTGGTGAGATTATACTTAATGCTTATACGTAATGCTTATAATTAATGCTTGTGACACAGGGTAACAATAAAAATCGTATCTGGAAAAAAGTGGTTCCATTATGTCTGCCTTTGTTTTTTCACGTTAAGCCTGCCTTTAGGAATCCCAAGTTGCAATACTCTATTATTACAGCAAGGTATAACACATGCCTTTGAGACAATGTCTCTACACGAGGAAGGAGTCTATAATATACAACCTTTCGTTTCTAAATGTGGTGCAATTCATTACATTTGCATTCCGTTTAAAACAAGAGGTATATAATAGCATAGGCTCATTGTGGATGTGAAATCTTTTGTGAAAGATTCATGTCTATAGGACAACTGGAGGAAAAATATTTCACCATAGCAGCTTTTACAGTGTCCTGGCGTCTTTGCACCAGTGGTGTCATAAACCTTTCCATGATCTGGAGATTAACTTATACTTCAAGTGGTGCATCAGGAATCCATTTCTGTAAATGTTCTACAAAATATTTCTAATTGTGGTAATCTCTGTGGCTCTTTTAAGAAATAGGGCGGTGATCACTCATCAACGTGTGGCTCTTGTGGATGTCCTTTTATTTTCCAGCTGTGCTCATAGCCAGGGAAAGAAATTTGTTGTTGGCAGACTTCACATTTCAAAGTCTCTTTAGCTATACCAATGCGTCCTTCATTTGTAAAGCATGCTTCCATGGTCAGACAACATATAACAATATCACCTAAATATATGGCAGTGACAGAATCCAAAATACCAGGAAATACACCATTACTGCCTCGTTGCCCTCTTCCTTGCTCCACTCATTACAACATGTGGCATAATGCCTCATAGAGAGACTTTTGTAGCCCTTGGCTTCCTTCACAAAAGTCTTCTCTTTTTCTTTGCCACCTTGCCTGACCTGTCTCCTCTGCTTTCATCTCACAGAACATCTGTTTAGTGGAAAGATGTCTTGCTTTTTTTGTCTGACTGTGACAGAGCTCATTGAAGTATGGGGAAGTTTTCCTGCAATGGGTAGGTTCTTGTACAGGCTGTTGTTGGTTTCCCTGTATAGTAGCTCATCATTATGACAATGGAAATGGACTTGGTTGGGAACCTGCTGTTTTTGTGCAACCCTTCTCCAGGTGAGAGGTCGGAGCTTCCTGTGGTGGGTATGTGCTGGTGGTGCTCCCATGCATTTGTTGGTACTCAATGGGTCTACTAAGGGTAATTACAGGCAGGAGTCCCATGAATTTCTCTCCAGAGTCATGAAACCACGGGACTATTGGTTTGGCTTTCCCAATGTGGCTGGCAAGATTGCCTGGTGGTGGAAGGCTTGGTGGGGGTTGGCCTGCTAAGGAATCCATGACATCATCTTCCAGTGCAGGTGGGGGTCTGTCATAATGGACATCAGCCTTCTACTTAGCTGCAGGTTGAAGTGAGCCTTCCAGCTTTGGCTGAGAATTTCTACTTGTGCTTCCATGCTCTCTAAGACTGTCTGCCTCTCCCTTGTGTTTTAAGGACAAACAGGAGTGGCTGGATTTGGCCTCTTTTGTCTTTTGTCTTCTGGCAAGTGTCTTTCTGCTGCTGTTTGTTCAAGTGGCCATTTCTGACCATGTCTTGTGAAAGCACAAGACACACAGATGATGGACGGAATGCAGAACAAATCTAAGATTCACCCCCAGTCAAGAGATTTAGGTTAAATCCATCATTCTTTTGCTTACTGTGCCACCCCAGTTTAGACCCAGGCATTTGCAGATCAGTCTTGACTGTATTTCCCATGGGAACAGTCTTACCCGAACTGCCAAGCCATGTCCTCCCTGGACCGGAAACAAGCCTCCTGGGACCAGTTTCGGGGCATCGCCCTTCATCAGCAAGGCTAACGTGAATCCAGTAGCACAGTGAGCCTGGGACCCACGTATGGGCACACCCTGCGCACTTAGGGTGCGATAGCAAAAGACACACAGATGATGGACGGAATGCAGAGCAAATCGAACCTTTACCCCCAATCAAGAGATCTACGTTAAATCAATCATTCTTTTGCTCACCATACCACCCAAGTTTACACCTAGGCATATGCAAATCAGTCTGTACCCTGTTCCTCATGGGAACAGTCCAGCCAAACTACCAAGCCAGGTCCTCCCTGAAACAAGAATCTTGGAACCAGTTTTGGAGCATCACCGCTCATCGATGGATGTAGGTCCAGATCTCTGTACTGGGGTGCATGTTTGACATTGTTCAGCATTCTGTCCATCAATTGGTCTTTTTGCATTTGTCACCCCGAGTGGGACAGGTATGCCCAGAATTGGGTCCTGTGCTCTACATGCCACTGGAGTCAAGCTAGCCTGGCTGATGAGAGGGGAAGCTCCAAATCCTTTCCCAGGATGCCTGTTTCAGGTCCAGGGGGGACCAGGCCTGGCAGTTTTGGCTGTACTGTTCCCATGGGGAATATGGTCAAGACTGATTTGCATATGGCTGGGTCTAAACTGGGATGGCATGGGGAGCAAAGAAATTATGGATTTAGGCCCAGATCTCTGTACTAGGGTGAGTGTTTGACATTGTTCGGCATATTCTGTCCATCAATTGTTCTTTTTGCACATCTCTTGTGAAGCCAATCTCTAAGTGGTCAGTGACTGTTAACCTTCCCTCCCCATAGGTATTCTGCTCTTGGTAGATGTAGCATCTTCATTTTAGCCTCTGTCCCATCAGTCAGCTCCCTTGCATGGTTTTACTGGTTAGGATAGTAGCTGTTGGACTTGGCCGTCTCTGCAGGGTCACCCCAAAGTTTCTGCCTTCAACACTCCTGTTTTCTTAAAGTTTGTTTTTGTTGGTATTAGGACTCTGTGCCCTTTACCACTACTAACCAGTGCTAAAGTAGATGAACTCACTCCCGAAAACATAGTAAAATTGTCTTAGACATATTTGTCATATTTAATTTACTTATAAGTCCCTGGTAAAGTGGTACAACATGTACCCAGGGCTTGTAAATTAAATGCTACTAGTAGGCCTGCAGCACTTATTGTGCCACCCACTTAAGTAGCCTTTATAAAATGTCTATTGCCTGCCATTGCTGCCTGTATGTAGTTTTGAACGGCCAATTCGATATGCCAAAATAATTCCTTTGCAAATCTAAAACTTCCTCTTCAATATATATAAGTCACTCCCAAGGGAGGTCTTCAAAAGCCCATAGGGCAGGGTGCATTGTATTTAAAAAGAAGAAAATGTACTTTCAAGTTTTACAAGTCCTGGTAGTGAAAAACTAAATTAAAGTTTCACTACTTTGAGGTCTACCTCTCCCATAGGATAACATTGGGTCTATTTAAGCTAATAAGTGCTAGTCTTTGATTAGGAACAGATGGGAATGTCAGGTTGACTCAAATGAATAGTAATTTAAAACACCCATTAATGGTAGAGTCGAATTTTAAGTCAAAGTTCTGAAAATGGCATTTTATTTGAAAATTGGTATTTTCTTTTCCAAACTATTTAGAGCCTGTGGCCTGTGTCCTGGGTCACATGACTGTGATTTGTTTGACATTTCAACTTTGTGTACTCCTCCCAGACAGTGAGACAAAGGGGGACTATGGGGCCGATTAGGATGGTGGACGGACTGGAGTCCGTCCGCCATTGTGGTGGGAACCAGGGCTCTCCGCAATACATGTGGCGGTCCCGCACACCAAATTAGGATGCGACCGCCACCATGGCAGTTACATTTAGCATTTTAACATTGCGGCGGGTGCTGCTGACAGCAGCACCCACCGCAAAGTTAAAATGGAATGTTCTGCATTTCACTGCACTATGTGGTAGGCACCACACAGTGCCGGCCACTTGGTGCAGTGAAATGAAGGGGGGTAACATGCATCACCCCAGTGCACCGACACATCCCCCAACACATGGGGGGCCCACATTGGGCCCCAAACCCAATCTCCACCAGACTTTCAACTTTACCCGCCACGGAAAGGCTGGCAGGAGACAGCATCGCGATCTGGCGGACGGTGCCTGCTAAGTACCACCACCATTTTATTGATGCAGACCGCTTCGCCAGGCAATCGCAACGATTGCCTGTGGCGGTTCTGTGGTGGACGGTCTTTGCATCCACCGCGGGCCGAGTGCATTCCCTCCGCCATCATAATGTGGTGGGGGGAAAATCGTGGTCCGATTGCGGAAGGCTGGAGGTGACGGGCCTTCCGCAATCGTAATTGGCCCCTAAGTGTTGGCAGAAAGGCCATCCTGTCAGAATGGTTGGGGCAGACCTGTTCCCTGCCTCACTTACATTTTAAACCGCTGCCTCCAGCACACTCACAAAGGTACTTGATATTAGTCTTTTGTTACATAAGACTACTTAGAACCATGGCATGGAAAGGAAGGACCTTTCCAAAACCAGATGTGAGTGTATTCAGGATGTCTGACACTAGGTATAAATTTTAGATTTCCTGAAGTGTTAACTTTTGTTTGGGACCAGATTGAAATATCACACTTGGGGCCCGATTTAGGTAATCCCAGATTACCGATTCTTAAATACCGAATCGTACCGATTCGGTATTTAAGAACGGGCAAATGGGATGTAGGTAATTTTTCTTTGAAAATTACCGAATCGGTAAGTTTCGGTAATTACCGAATCTGTATTTACCGATTAAGTAATTGCCATTCATTCCTATGGGCCTGGAGGCCCAGAGGAATGAATGTCAATTACCGAATCGGTAAATACCGATTCGTTAATTGGGGAAACATTGAAGGGTGGCAGGGTGTCAATTTGACACCCTGTTGCACCCCTCAATTGTGTATGGGTGCACATGTTGCAGACATACATGCCCTAAGGGCCCTAAGGGCATGTATGTCTGCAACATGGCACTGTTGGAAAAGCAAAAAAAAAGCTTTTTCAAAGGTTTTCATTATTTACCACCAACTTGTAGTTGGTGGTAAATAACGAATCCTAAAATGGGAAAATCACTCATTTGAGTGCTCCCTACATATCAGGATTCAGTAATTTACAGAATCGGTATTTAAGAATTCGGTAATTTACCAATTCCTTAAATGACCGATTCGGTAAAATACCGAAACCTTAAAAAGTGCCACCTACATCTCAAAAACCCAATACCGGTCGGTAAGGGCCGAAATTACCGAATTTCGGCCGTTACCGACCAGTGTTTGGCTACCTACATCGGGCCCTTGGTATCTAAAGAATTGTAAGTTAAAATCCTCTTTAATAGTGATGTGGGATTTAAAGCACCAATCCTGAAAATCCTACTTTTAGGAGTTTGTGTTTTCTTGTCGAAACCAATTGATGCCTGCAGCCGTGTCATGGGTCACATGACTGTGATTAGCAAGGCATTTGGCCTTTGTGTATTCCTCCCAGAAAGTGACACAAGGGGACTAAGTGTTGGCAGGATGGGCCATCCTGCCTGGGTGGGAGGGGAGGGAGCAGTGCATAGCCCCACTTACATTTCAAAGGAGCTGCCTCAGCACACTCACAAAGGACTTCACACTAGCCTTTCTTTTTTCACTCTAGACCCAGTGGAGTCTGGCCAGAGAGGCAGGTAGCCCCTTTCCCACTGTGGAGGCAAAACTCCAGCAGTTTCTTCCACTTCAAAGCTGAAACCAGGCATGAAATTAGGACCCTAAGACTCACCCTTCAATTCACTTCTGGATCTGCAGAGTGCTCTCGGGGGTTGCCCTGCCTGCTGAGGCCTGCTGTGTACTTCAAATGACTGCCCTGCTGCTTGAGACCTACCTTGCTGCTTGAACGTAGGCCTTTCAGAGTGACTCCGTGGGCTAGTTGGCTGGACTCCTGTTCACAGCTGCAGGCACATAACAAGGTCCAACAATTTGAACCCCGCACCTGGATCCTACCCTCCTAGTGTTACCCAACCAGTCTTGGACCCTTAGAAGCGATGCTTATGGTGCCAAAACAGCCAAAATCCAATCCAGTGGACTCAAATAAATTTCTGCCAAAAATGGTCTGAGAACCAACGTGATACCGGGAGCCACCTGCTTGCTAATCTCCCTAAGCTGCATTGCCAGTCGGTCTCACTTTGCGGTAGATCCCTCTACGTTCTTCACCACAGCAGCAAATACTGTTCATCAGCTTCTCACCGAAGGGATATGCATCCTTGTGCAGGGCCGGACTGGCCGTAGCAGGCACGGGGTGCTTCCCGGGTGGGTTGCTAGGGTGAGGGCCGATTTTGGGCCCCTGGGGGCCGTTTTTGTTACAGGGCAGTTTTGGCAGCATAGCTGCAAATCGGCACCTATAACAAAATCGGCCGAAACCGGCCCTGGCACACAGTTCAGCCGCTCCCAGGGGGTCCGGCCAAGCTCTTTGCCAGGGCCAGTTTTGGTTTCCAGTCCAGCCCTGTCCTTGTGAAACTCTCATTGGTTACAGTTTGCATCTTTGAACAGCTGGAAATCTTCGAATTCCAAAAACATAACTAATTCCGAATGAAGAAATCTTCACCACAACCTCATTTCCCGCAGCTCCCCAACGACTACATCTCCTCTTCGGACACCGTCCGCTGCCTTGCCCTGCTGAACCTTACCTTCTCAGTCATTTTTCTTCAACATTTCTTTGATCTTTCAAGGTAAGCATAGACCAGATTAAAATCCACCTTGTGTATCCGAACCGTGCTCCGTCATGGTCAGCCATGACTTTCGACTTTGCCACGGTCTCATGCGACTAGATGTCTGCAATTGGCCCTTTGTTCTTTCAGGTGCTTGCTTTTACTAAAAACGTTGAAAATTTATAATTCTGATTCTAATGACTGGATTTGTGTTTTTTTGGTGTAATTTTAGTCTATTGTTCTAAATTGGTGTGGGATTTTTCTTGTGTTTTGTTTTCACTTTATTATTGGGTGCTGCATAAATACTTTGCACATTGCCTCTAAATTAAGCTTAAGCGCTTTGGTTCCAAACTACCCTAGGGTTAAACAGAGGATAATTTAGCAACTTTTGTGGTTCACCTTGACAAGTAATGTGGTTGTTGTTTGAGTAGGCCTTATACCACTTCAACCGGAAAGCCAATTTTTCACAAGAGCTTTCAAAACTCACCTGATATTCTCTGATATAATTGGTTTACCCTATTCTTGACAAGCTTCAAGAAAACCAATCTTCTTAGTGTGTTAGGCAAGGTGCAGGTGCCTATCATGTACATTTACCTTGGATGGTATCAAGTACTCCGGATTTAGTGCATGTGAAGTTAGAACATTACCCATAAGAAATAAATAGGTTACATTGATTTTAAAGTCTCGTGCAAGACTATTTACTTATGCTTTGTGTCAACGCATTTAAAGTCAAATACTATTTTCATTTCTCGACACAAACATTTGTATGAGGTAATATAAACTGAGAACATTATGCTTCCTATTGTAAAATAATAGCTAGCAATTGAAGACCTTGTGTAGAAACAGGTCTTACAGGAATGTAAACAGAGTAAATTCAACCTTATAAAACACAAGATCCAGAGGTTATATTGTATTGTGTTTCATTGTTATCCATGAATCTATAGACTTATAATAACATTACCACCCTTACAATTTCATGATAAATGAGAAGCCTGATGCAGGCTCAAAGATATCTGTTGGGGATGTGGTTTAACAAAACAGCAAGAAAACAGCATTATGTGATTAATCTGATTTTTTGTTTACTTCAATTGACATACACTCAAGTATCTAAAACACTGGATTACCCAGAGGATTGTAGAGAACCCTCGCGGACAAGCCAACCCCATCGTCTTCAATCTCAAGAGTCTGTCTCTTACTTCTCCCGTTCCCTTTGCCTCGTCTATCTGGTCATGACTTCAGTATTCCTACCACAGGGTCTGGAACAAACAAAAGAGGGATCTAGGCTCCCTATCTCTCCTGCAGATAGAGCTCATAAGTTTAATGCATTCAGATTTCCCTCTCCTGGTGGGCTGAATCGGTCTCCATATGCTTTGCTCGTGTTTTATTGCCTGTTAATGCCCCTCCTGTGGAGTAGCAGGGCTGGAACCAAAATGTATAAAAGGTACTTTGACTTCCACTTTCTGGTCTGTTCAGGTACATGGGGATTCTGTTGGTATTTTTCATGCCTTAGAGAGCAAAGGCCAAGACCAATGGTTGACATCTGTGTCTCTCACTCTCGTGGCTGAAGGTTCAAGTCTGGATATCTCCATTATGTTTGGAGGGTTCTTTCTGCGGTGCTTGTGACTCTGTCACCCTTGGTCCCTGGTGCCGGGGTACCTAATGCTGAAAGAATGCTCACTGACACCTTTTCTGAGTCTGTCTGTCCGACCGCAAGAGTCTTGCCTCATGCAATCTCTTTGAATAGCCATCTACCTTGTACTGTCCCTTTCTCCTTTACAGTCACTGGAAAGGTGAGGTAATTATAGTCACAGGCTTCGTATACCATCCCTTATTATTCTGATTTCTTCTAGGCTTTGGTGAAATGTTATTTACGTCGGAGTAATTGGAGCAATTTCAGTAATTGTGTGTTACTCTTGCAATGCAAATTTACAGAAACTACTTGATTACTCCAGCTTGAGTATTTAAGAGTAATTTGGGCAAAAATCCTACTGTAGGAGCACAGGAACAACAAACTAAGAAAGATGGAGTGTTGCTGGCTACCGCTGTTCGTGTCCTGTAAAATTTAGTGCTATTTTATTAGCGCAAAATGCATCCTCATGCCCATGTTGAAAGCAAGGGTGCATTTAACACTACGAAACTAGAACTAAATGCAGGATTACATTTCTCACACAATTACACATAACACATCAGTAATTTTGCAGTAGCTATGATAAATTATGCGAGAAAGAATTACGCCCAGCCCTTCCTTGTTCCTCTGGGATGCTTCTAACGTTAAGGATGAATGTTAATCTCTGAGGAAATATGATTGCCCAATATTCCCTGTGAGAGTCCGTTTTCCTGATATGGCTTGTATTGTCACTGGATGGTGGCTCTGGTATGGTGTTGCTGTATTTATCTTGGGCTCTTTATCTTTTGGATGCCCTTGTTCCCAAACCCGCAACAGTCATGTTTCTCCCATGCTTCCCAATGATATGCTTTGCTGCTGTGATTTCCTGGTCTGTTTGTTGTTTTGTCTCATGCGTCTGCCTCTCATGTTATGTGCTTTTACAGTTCATCTCCTTTTATGGGTTTGCTGTTTTTGTTTTCATTCTGCATTTGCTTTGAAGTCTTCTTTTTTCTTGCTGTGGTTATTGTGTATCTCACAAGCTGGATAGCTATCACTGCTGCTGGTTGGTAGGGACACCTGTAGTTTGGTTGGGCTTCCACATTGTTCTGAATTTCCATTCAGGTTCATTTTGTCATCATCACAGCAGTTGTCTTCTGGATCGTCTCCGATCCAACCTGCTCATGCATGAATCAGCCATGCTCCCTCTGGAGTTTCTGTGTAATAGGGTGTTGTTCTCCATCCGTGGATGCTATGGAGGAAGAAGTTGGGAGTGACAGTTTCTGCAAACTGCATGTTCGGGGTGTTTGTAGAGGGAAGTCTAGTGAACAATACATGACCGGGAACATTAAGGGTAACTGACCCTATACGAAGGGTTGATAGAGCCATGGTGACCTTCAATTTGATCAATGTGACAAAAACAGGGACCCCTGAAAATGATAATGGTTCCAAGGACAAGGGAAACAAGCAATACATGTAAATAATCACTCCTTGGCAACTTGAAAATACGATTGAATTAATAATAATGAACAAACCTGAAGAACATGTGAAAACAATAAATATGTAGTTTAATTAAATTGAAATACAAGACAAGAATGTGCAAAATGAATAAAAAGACAATACATAAAGGTACAAAAATGTACAAATATAGTGCACAATAGAGAAATTTGGACTCACTGGATGATCTATAATCAACTTTATATTATTATTGCGTAAAGTAGCACATGACCTTCAATTAGATACCTTAAAAGTAGATAAGTCGTGACATTTTTTGGAAAGACACGAAGGCACGTGCCATTATTGATGGGGCAGCAGGTCATCCAGATGACAGGCGCTGATCCAGAAAAGTTTTGTCTTTGAGGTGAGGTTGTTCCAAATTTCCTAGCTGCCTGATTTTCTTGAGGTGCGTGAGATTTTCAGTCATTCTGCTAGATAGCTTGGTCTACTTTTACAAAGGGCAAGGTACTTGAGGCAAAAACATTTTAAATTGCATTCGACTCTGTAAGGGGCACTAATATGATCCTTAAATTCTATTTTCCGAGGGTTTAATTTCAGATAGTTATAGTTCACCCAGGCAAATATGTTTTCCATGTCTTTTTTTACGAGCTAAGATGTCACTTAATGAGGAGAGTTTGAAATAGAGCTGTGTATAATCTGTGTATTGGTTGAGTTTGATTACTGAGCTTTCCAGTGCACAAGCATTGAAAAGAACTGAGGATAAGATAGAGCATTGAGGGACATTATAGGTTACTTGTTCATGCCTGGACGTGAAGTTTCTTTTAGTCACAAGAAATGAATCATCAGATCAGGAAAGTTTTGAACGAGTTGACAATCGAGTCTCTTATGCTCATCATGCATTCAAGCTTTTATCTCTACTGAATGCTGCTTATAAATCCAATAGAACTAAGAGACATCTATGCCCATTGTCAAAGCAAGCAGAGCTCACTGTTGAGGATCATATTCAATAGCTAAGATTTTATACAATGAACAATAAGAGAATGAAGCAGAAAAGGTATTTCTGTTCTGCGATGTCTCAAGTGTCATGACAAAAGCAACTGGTTTATATTGAAGGACAAGCTGGGACATTCGGGCAAAATCCCAGGTGATATAACAAGTTCAGCAGGAATTAGAAGCAGTAGTGCAAGTGGAAGAACGTTTATATTGTGCTATTTTATCCTTGGGCTTTTAATGGGAGTCATTTTTATTGCATTTTAAATGTAATTTTTATGACAAATTGTGTTTAACGTGGACGTTGGCTGTATTTTTATTGAGTGAAAAGCAATTATGTTTATACTGAAGTCGAAAGCATTTAAATAAAATTCTAAATTAATTGCCGAGGACTTTTATTGTTCTAATTTCTGTGCTTTGGCTGGTCCTATATCCTGATTGGGAAAGTGGAAGTAAGAATTCGTGTCTATGTATTTGTTTAATTGAGTCGCTATACATTTCTTAGTGGCTTTTCCTAACCAGGATAAGTTTCCAATTGGTCTGTGGCTGTCAAGGATTTCTGGGTCTAAGTTGGTCTTTTGTAGGATTATTGAATCTGTCCGGTTTTGAGGCCATTGGATATGAACACTGCTGCAGAGAGGCATTTATTAATGCAGACAGTAGGGTGATATTAGGAGGAAGTCTTCTTTTATTTTCTTAGCAGGCAAAGGGCTGTTGAAGTAATGAGTTGGCACACTTTTGTGACGAAATCATCTGGATGTAGGACTGTGAAGAAGTTCCATGTATTGGTGGTTTTAGTGTGCAGGAGTTGATGCGCAGGATGGAGGGAAGTTTGGGCATATTACCAACAAAGTGGCGAAGAGAGGTGTTCGCCGCCTTGGCTTAACGCCTCTCTTCGCTACTTCGGAAACGCTAGGCTGCACCATATTGCAAAGGATATGGTACAGCCTAGCGTTTCCCCCTGCGATGGCAATAAGTTTTACAACTTAACGCCAGCACGGGCAGGGAAGGTTTGTTTATGTACAGGAAGGTGTTCCTTCCTGCACATAAACAAAGCTTAAATGCCATTTTGTAACTTACATGTGTGCTGCTTCATACAGCACACATGTAAGTTACAAATTGCACAAGGCAGCACACATGGAAAAAGCAAAAACAGGGAGAAATGAAGCATTTCTCCTCGTTTCTCCACCATACGAACAAGTCTTTCCTGTTCTTAAATTCGGCGCTGCCACCTATTATCGCCTCTCTTGATAATAGGTGGCAGCTTCGAAGTGAATGGGTGTTGTGGTGGAACGCCCACCGCAACACCCACTGCACGCCCCCTTTCACAATGAGTTTATCGTGAAAGGGGCCCAATTACCAAGGCAACGTTAAGTCAATTAACGTGGCTTTAAGCCACGTTAATTGACCTAACGCTGCCTTGATAATAGGGCGATGCAAATATCGCCGCGTTATCAGCAGAAAAGTGCCGATGACGCGGCGAAAAGGGGCTTAAAAATATTGTTCACGTAAAACATTAAGAATTCATTGCATTTCTCTTTCATTTTGGAGATCAGCGCAGATTTTAGCTGAGAGATTTTCTCATTAATGAATTTGCTAGATTCTGTAACTGGGTCATTTGCATCTTTATGTAAAATGCTTTCGTAATCTGTATTTCGGATTTATACACTTTCCTGTTTTTTAGCCCTGATTCGTTTCTGGGTGATTTGTCAGTTTTTCAGAACTTCTTAAGAGATTTTATTGGACACCTGAGTTTGTAGAGTTCTTCACTAAACCAAAGTTTATGAGTTGGGTTTCTGGGACATTTCAGTCTTTTGACACAATAGTGTCAACAAGGTTTTCTACTGTTGTAGAATGTTGATTGAGTGTGGAATCGAGATTGGTGTTCAAGTTCAATATATTGAGTTTAGGAATCAATATGGAATTGAAGTTGTTTATTTTTTCTCTGCAATGTATTCGAGAGCTCTGTCTTATTCTGAATGGAATGAAAAATGAATAGGGAAGTGATCAGACCAGTCTACCTCTGTCTGTGTGAGCTAGGTCATTCTGTGTGAGTCGGGTGTGCGATCAATTGTGTCTGACTTAAACACTTTGGTATGTTTGTTAGGTCCAGAAACTAATTAGATTAAACAAGTTCCCGTCCTATTTTATAATAGCCCTGGTAGATGTTATTAGGCAAATTCAGTTGGTTAAGGGAGATGTATTTAGATATGTGTTCAATGAGGTTGTTCAGCGGTTTATGAAGTCTGTGGATAGTGTGGAGGTGTAATGGGAAAGGGGTCAATATTATTGGCCACTTTCAGACTTTCAAAAGATGAGAAGTCAGATAGGTTCTAGACAAGTGTCTGCGCAACCAATTGGGAGACAACTTAGGAGATCAGTGAACTTTAATAGAATTATTGGAAATTCAGACATTACGAAGAGGATGAATGATGGGGAAGGTCAGCTTGTATAGATCAGAGTTCTTGGAGGGAGAATGTAAGACTAGTTCAGAAACAATTGACACATGATTAATTAATTGATTATTAATTATTTTTAAATGAATAATGAATGATTAATATTAACCATAGCCCTCGTTTGGGGGTATATTTTCTTCTTTCTTTTGTTAGTTTATTTTTGGATTAATGTTAAGATTGTATTATTGTATTGCTTAGATTCTATACATATGCGATCAAACAACTATAGAGCCGACCCTGCCGTGATAATGATAACGATGTAATGCAGACTGAATAAAACCAATAAAATCTGTTTACAAAAAAAACCATAGCTGTTAGAACTGGGATTTCTGGTTGGCTAAGGCTTGCGCCAAAGCCAGGCATAAACCACCACTCTAGTCAGGGCAAGGGAGTTACATGCCAAAGATAACCCCTGCTCACCCCCTTGGTAGCTTGGCACGAGCAGACAGGTTTATCCCGGAGGCAATGTGTAAAGCATTTGCGCACGCACACAGCAACAAGGTTATACAAAATAACTTTTGTATTCTTAAAACACATCAGGTAGTAGTCACACAATATACATTGTGCCAACTGGCACGGGCAATATTTACAAGGGATTATTTACACATGACAGGGCCAGAATAGTAAAAGTAAGAATATATATGAACTTGGAACACAGCCAGTAATCACTGGCAGACACTATACTCAGCGTCAACCTGTAATATAAATCATAACAGGCACAGTATCACATAAGGTGAGAACCCTATTCTGCTCCAACCTCGTAAGCTAAAATAGGATAACCCATAATCTACTAAACATCAGGAAATACACTTAATAACATGACCTGGAGTAGGGAATAAATCAAACCAAGACTACAGTAGAGAAATAAACAGTAGGTAAAATCCAATAAGAATGAAAACACATCTATGGCATAAATCAAGGTGCATAAGACATACAATAAACATTACATTTCCTAGCACCTATAAAAAGTACACTATGGCCTTGTGCCCTACTAAACCTTAATAGTCCCCAGGGTCAACTGGCCATCTATAAGGGGCTCAAATGCCCTGTGTCCAGATGTCAGGGCGCGCTGCCAATGCAGCACCAGTCAGGGGTGCGCCACCGGTGCAAACCTAAAACTTTGTAGCTGCCCACTGCTTGCTGGGCAGCTGAGAACAAGAACAGGGCCTAAACGCTGCAGCTGGTACTAAGTGCTGCGCAGCTGTGGAGGCCAAAGTAGGGGCGAAGGGAGTGCGACTCATTCCTAGGTTCACCAAGAACAGGTCCCCTGAAAGAAAAGCCTAAACTGTGCAGCTGCCCACTACTTGCTGGGCAGCTGTAGAAAAAAAACTGCGGAAGACAAATAGGGTGCACATGGAAACCCTCTAGTCTCTAGAACATATGTGCCCCAAAAGGTTGGGGCACCCCTGTAGGCTCTGAACCTATACTGCAGCACAGGTTGGAGCCACACGGGGCTCTAAGAATGACTGGGGCCCTCAGAGCCACGGGGCTCTGTAATGGAAACTTGCCACCCTGGAGCCCACTGGCTCCTTAACAAAATAAATGCCCCCATAACGTGGGAGCGGCCCGCTGCCACCCGGGGCTGCTCTGGCAAAGGGGCACTGCCGTTGGGCCTACTTAGGTAGGGGTGTGTGGGCCCCTCGGGCCCTCATAAGGAATCTTGCCACGTTGGAGCGGCCCACTGCACTCTGTGCTCCCCAGAGCACTGCAAGGCCCAAGAGCTGTCGCCCCCACCGAGCCCTACTCACCGGCTCGGGACGGGGAGGGCTCCTTCTTCCAGTCTTCACCCGGTCCCCCATCTCGGGACCGGTACTTAGTGTGGAGCCGCAAGGATCTGGGCCAACTCCTTTCCCGGGGCTCCCTCCTGGTTATGGGAGCCCCGCAACATTCAGCGGTTTTCTCCTGGCGGCCGGGGCTTTCCTCAGTTCACCGGAGCACCGGGCCACCGGCGGCCTTCCCTCCGCCGGCTTCCTTTTCTGGTCCTGCCACGGCCCCGCCCCGTCACAGGCAACCTTGCCTGACTTCCAGGGCGGCCGCGGCGGGACTACGGGAGCATTTTCGGCAAAAATTCCAGCGGGGTGGGCACTTGCTACGGAAGGACGTAAATTGGGGGCATATACAGCGGGGTGAGCACCCGCTAATTAATAACAAACACCCATAGCACGGCGGCCAGGCGGGGTAGGCACCCGCAAGGAGATTCGGATAGGCAGCCATCATGCAGGGTGGGCACCTGCTTTAATAAATGATTAAATAGGCGGGGTGGCACCCACGCTGAAAACAAAAGGGCAGGAGCGCTTCCCCTGAGGGAAAATTACAGAGCTGTGGATCTGTAATTCTCAAACCTGGCTCCATTTTAGTCTTGCCCTCACGTAGGCCTGTGAAGTAGGCCCAACGAACAAGTGGTCTGCCCTTCTGAGTTCGTGCATATATTAACTTGGGTTTTTCTGACTCTGAATAAACTGCAGAGAGAGAGTAACCCTTTTCACCTGAAACTGACCTTTTGCAAAAACCAGTTTCACTAGCTGATCGTTGTCTGAGTTTTTCAATCACTGTTCAGGACCTCGTTAGCCTTTAGTTTCTTTGCACATATCTTATCCTAAACAATATCTAAATTGTTTCTTTCCTTACGACTTTCTTTTCTAAACATGGGTTTTTGCCATGTGTCGTGACTGCCATCTGGTGTTGCCTTCTACTAGGCCTCAGAAGTTAAGTCTGCGAGCAAAGCAGTCTGACCTTTTTTGGGTAATATATACATTAACTAAGGTTTTGTTCGTGCACTGGAGTTAATTTCAGAAGCTGGCCTTTCACCTAGAATTGATCCTGCCAAGCCAATTTCCCTGCAAGATCATTATCCACTTTTCCCAATCACCATTCAAGACATTTGTTAACTTTTAAGTTTCTTTACGTTTCTGTTATCTTGCACATTATCTGAAACTACTTTTCTTTACTGTTTCTTCATTTCATGGGTTACGCTTTCAATTAAGGGTTTGTTCGGCCCTTCCAGATTATTATTTAGATATGCCTAAATATTAACTTGTGGGTTGGGACACTGTAAAATGAGCTTTTCTGTATGATACTGTGTGATGTCATGTATTTTCTATTGGTTGAATTTTGGTGCAGGGGCGTGCATTTTAAATGTTACTTTTTGTGTATAAATAGGGATGTCTCGCCTTAGTAAAATTGAGCAGTTTCTTAAGTTGTACATCGTGCTGTATTACTGGGATTTCTGCTACTAGCTGCAGCTAATAAATTTGATCTCTGACGCCACCTAGAAGTATTCCGTGTCTCTGTATACCAAGGCAAGGGAACCCAGGGGACTTTGGGCGTGTCCCTGGCGCCGCTGGGTACTTGAAAACCCAGTTCTTCAGTTGGCGCCCAACGCGGGGCGACTTCAGTGGTACCGGTCCAAGCCTGAAGATTGCGAGGAGCCACGTGAGGAAACTCCGGAGGAGGGCCCCCATTTCATCGACCCCTGCATGTCGACGTGGACCGAAGGTCTTTTCTGCGAGGCTTCCCGCTTTCCAACGGCTACGAAGGACTGCTGCCCTGACTGTCGCCTTGCCTTGCACCCTCCGATTGATGTTTGTAAAGCGAGACGATAGACGGTCTTCTGGTGGCGTGACAGATATTTGGTTAAGTATAAGTGGGTCGCTCCCACGACTTTGTCTGGTTCCTTGGTTTTGATTTGGTTGCTGCAGTACCCAAAGCCGAAGGGCCTGTATATTTACGAGTGTATAATTTTTTTGATTCCCTTTGAAGTTTGAAACCAGACTAGTGAGCAAGATGCCTGGTCTTGGTAAATTTGGTAATTGGTTTGTTTGTGGCAGTAACAGGGATTCCCGATTGGAGGATTCATGTCCGATACCTCCGGTTGGAACTCCCACTTATGACCTCTATTCAAAACACGGAGTGGGCCCTATTACTTATAATGAAGTATGGGTCCACTACACTAAAAATGATGGTGTTTTGCAATGGCCCCCACATGGTAGTTTTGAAACAGAGATTTTAGACAATCTAGAAGTTAAGCTATTTAAGAAGAAAGCCGGCCGGCAATGTTTGACTCTTTCCGCCTTTGGCGTAAGGAAGCCAAACAGAGAGAAATTAAACAAGCAAAGAGAGATAGGAAAGATAAGAATATGTCAGTACTACAAGCTGCTAGACAGTTTAAGGAAGATGGAGAAGAGCGTGCGAGTGAAGTTTTAGATAGACAGCGTTGCATGGCCATAGATAAATGTTATCCGGCCTTGCCGTCTTCTCCTCCGAAAGTGATGGAAGACCCTGAAAAAGATCCTTTGATCTCTCATTTACTGAGATTGCCTCCTCCCTATGTGCAGGGTGCTACTGCGCCTATATTACCCCCGGTTGTTCCACCCTTTGTTGTTCAACCTCCTGCTGTTGTTCATCCACCCGGTACTCCACAGATGGTTTTGCCTCCTCCTGCGCAACCCATTCTAGGGTCGCCAGCCTTGGTATCAGCTTTGCCTCAAACTCCTTTGCCTTCTGCTTCTGCATCTTTGATTTCTACTGTTCTTGTCCCTACACCTTCTTTGCCTCAGAATACTTATTCTCCTGTTCTTATGTCTACTTCTTCCCCTTCTGCTCGAAAACGAATGACCGAGACTGTTGTTAATCTGTTGTCACCATTGTTTGGGTCACTGGATATGACCCCTGTTTCGGAGCGTAAGCAGAGTCGTAGTCAGCTTCCTGGTTCTGAGGAACGGGCTGTGTTGGATTTGTTGGCTCGAAAATGGATTATAAATGCCTCAAGGTATAGTTTGCCAGCGGTTATGGATGTTTTCTTTCAGTGGGAGCCGCCTAAGCAAAGGTATGTTTTTAATATGATGTGTATATTTTTGCATCAGGAATGGGAAGATAATGATTTGGGTTTGATCCCGCAGTAACTACTTGATGTTCAGTCGGATTTTGCTAAAAGGATTATAGTAGAATCTGATATTACAGATGCCGTAGAGACGATACTGGCTTTTAGATCTAGCCTTCCGCCTCAGACATTGTATGAACCTGATTCTTCTGTTAGAAGAAAAGCGAGACAGTATCCAATGAGAGAAGTTCCCCCAATTTGGAAGGAAGGGGACCCAAATGCTAATCCAGTTATTCTGCCGAATTTTCAGCAAATATGGGTACATGTCCCTTGGAAGAGAGCAGAGGTCTTGGCTCTTAAGCAGACCTTACCTGACCCTCGTAAGAATCCTGCTGGTTATTACAAGGAGTTGTCCCAGACAGTTGAAGCATGTATTATGAATTTAGCTGACATCGATATGTTGATGGGTAATGTAGTCCCTCAACCCTTGTGGGCGAAGATTCGTCATGAGAATCATGCTGCTGAATTAGGCGATACCTGGGCGAATATTGTTGCTGCAGATGGTAGACAGGAGGGAGGTGCTAAACCTGAACCTCTAGTTTCAGACTTAACAGGTAGAATTATTAATCTGATGAAAACGATGATGCCCGCTTTACGAGTGAATTGGGATAAGTTAGAAGCATATAAGCAGAAGAGAGACAAGAGTGTATCTGATTTCTTCACTAGGTTTGAAGAGACGTTTATTGATCATAGTGGTCAGGATATGAGTACGGAGGGTGGTCAAAGGTTGTTTGTGGATACATTTGTCTTTAATTTGCTTCCTGAACTTTCTAATAAGTTAAAGGACTCTGAGAGTTCATGGGCTGTCTCTTCGTCGGCCCAGATATTGGCTACTGCACAATATTACGAGAATAGGGATAAAGATGAGAAGGATAAAGTGGAGAAGAAAACGAAAGAGTTAAAGACGAAAGTTCTTTTGCAGCAAGCTTATCCGCCTCGTCAGAATCAGCCTCAGTTTCAGCAACCTCCACAATTTCAGAGATTGTTACAGAAGCCTGAGCCTTATGTTCAGCGATTCTTTCCTGGCCCTAATCAGTGTGCTTATTGCAGAGAGGAAGGTCATTACAAGAATAGTTGCCCGGCTTTGTTACATCGTGCGAATGGTATATCTGGTCAGAGAGGTCGTGGTAGTTTTCAGCAAGCTCCTAGGGGTAGGGGACGTGGTGTGATCCCTCAGAATGAGCGTTCCTCTTCCCTACAGAATTCTGCGAATTATTTTGACAGACAGAATGTTCCGAGTGGTCAGTCTGCCCAGTATTATGTTGAGGATTACTATGTCGAAGGTGAGAGTTCTGGTTATAATGATAACTAGGACAGCCAAGGACAAAGTGAGGGAGTAGTGTCAGTTCCAGTAGACCAGAGTGGACCTTATGTTGAAGTGATTACATCGGGTGTGGTAGAGCCTTTTCTTTTGGATACTGGTGCGATGAAGAGTTTTATTATGCACTCTAAACTTCCTGGCGCACCTTTGTCTGGCTTGACCAATGTTTCAGTAGGATTTTCAGGCGCCCCAGTTCGTAATCCGGTTTCTAGTCCTTTGTCCCTTACCATTGGCCCTTGTGAATTAGAAGCTCCACTTATTTTAACGACTGGTTGTGGTGAGAATCTGTTGGGTTTGGACTTGCTGAAAAGATTGTATGCGACATTGCATTGTTCTCCTTCGGGAGTACAACTTACCCTTGGTAAGAAAGTGATTTCCCCAATGTATTTGTCTAAGGATTGTTTGCCACCGGAATTGCGTTCGCTTACTGATACACTTTGGGCTACAGGTCCAAATGATGTTGGACTTTTGCAGATTCCTCCGTATGTTGTTACTCTTAAGTCGAATGCTAGGCTACCTCGTATTCCCCAATACAAGATTTCGAGCGATGGTGAGAGAGCTCTTTTAGCGATTGTCTTTGATCTGGTTGAGAAGGGTGTAGTTGAGGAAACGAGAGGTAATGTGTGTAACAGTCCTGTTTTGCCTGTTCTTAAACGTACTGATGCTTCTCAGCCACCTGTGTACCGGTTTGTGATCTACCTTCGAGAGGTAAACAAGATAGTCGTGCCACAGTTTCCTGTGGTACCTGATATCACTGCTTTGTTGACTTTGATTCCTGCTTCGGCAGCTTGGTTTTCTGTCATCGATTTGAAGAATGCTTTCTTCAGTATTCCTATTGTTGAGGAGAGCAGGGATATTTTTGGCTTCTCATTAGGAGGCCGAAGCTTCCGGTTTAAGAGAGCTCCCCAAGGTTATTGTGAAAGTCCCTCCATCTATAGTCAAGCGTTGAAAACTCAGCTTGACGGTTTTGTGTTACCTGTTGGTGCTACGCTTATTCAGTACAACGATGATTTGTTGATTACTGCTGGTGATGAAAAGATTTGTAAAGAGGCTACTCTTTCTTTGTTGCGGTATTTGTCTGACCTTCATTATAAAGTGTCACCTTCAAAGTTGCAATATTGTCGCCAAGAAGTGACCTACTTAGGTCATCTCTTGTCGAAGGAGGGAAGGAGATTGACCCCAGAACGAATTCAAGCGATTGCGCAAATGAATGTACCATCCACACAGAGAGAAGTGCGTGCCTTTTTAGGTATTACATCATATTGTAGACAGTGGATCCCCAATTTTTCCTTGCTAGCGAAACCTCTGTTGGCATTGACTCTGAAATATACTCCGCATCCTCTTCCTTGGTCTGACGAATGTCAGAAAAGTTTTTCTGAACTACGCGATGCATTGTGTTCGGCTCCTGTGTTGGGTACTCCAGACTATAGTAAGCCTTTCACGTTGTACGTGCACGAGAGAGAAGGTTGTGCATTGTCAGTGTTGACATAACCATTTGGGGACAAGCAGCGTCCATGCGCGTATTTTTCAGCAACGTTAGACCCAGTTGCTAAGGCGTTGCCGAGTTGTCTGAGAGCTACAGCTGCAGCGGCTGTTTCTATTCGACAGTCTGCTGGTTTGGTATTGGACAATACGTTGATTGTGATGGTCCCACATGCAGTGGATACCTTATTGAACAGGACTAAGACACAGCACCTTACTAGTGCACGTCTGTCAGGTTACGAGTTGATATTGTTGGCTAGTCATGTTCACATTAAACGATGTAATGTGCTGAATCCAGCTACGTTGTTACCGATCTCTACAGAGACGGATCCTCAGGAACAGCATGATTGTTTTGTTCGTACATAGGAAGAAACGAAAGCTAGAGTTGACCTGAGGGATACTCCCCTTAGGGATATTGATGATACCCTATGGGTAGATGGTTCGTGTTTTAAGCTTCCGAATGGTGAAACGACTGCAGCGTATGCTATTACAACTTTACATACAGTTGTTGAGACAGCACGCATACCACAGAATTCTGCGCAAGCAGCAGAGTTAATTGCATTGACAAGAGCGTGCGTGTTGTCATAAGGAAAGCGAGTGAATGTTTACACCGATAATCAGTATGCGTTTGGTGTTGCCCATAGTTTTGGGCGTTTGTGGAGAGAGCGTGGGTTCCTTACTTCGCATGGGACAAAAATACAGCATGGGCAGTTGGTGAATGAACTTTTGGAATCTCTCACTCTCCCAAAGCAGATTGCGATTATGAAGTGTAGTGCGCATAAGAAAGTTGTGGACGATGTTGGTCGAGGGAATGCATTTGCGGATGAAGTTGCGAAGGAAACGGCGAAAGACATGTTGAGCCGTATGTATGTTGCAGGCCCAGCTAATTGGGTTATGGCTGGTGGAATGTGGGAAGACACAATAGAAAGTGTGAAAATGATTCAGGCTGATGCGACTGAGAAAGAAGTGAGTGTTTGGAGAGAAACTACGCGTAATGTTGGATTCGACAGGTTGCTGGGTTGAGTTGTCAGAGCACCAGCGATGGTTGTTACCAGATGCGTATGTGCTTCCAGTTGTTACGATGGCTCATGGATTGGCTCACATTAGTTCAAAAGGGATATGCAAGTTGTTGGCTCCGGTATGGCAGAATAGTGGAATTCCCAAATGTGCAGAGAATCTGGTCAAGAATTGTATGGTGTGTTTGATGCATAATCCTGGCAAGGGAACTCCAACTCCTGCAGGTCATTTTGCTCCTCCAACGTATCCGTTCGAGGTTCTACAAATAGATTATATACACATGGAAAGATGCAATAACTTGAAGTATGTCCTTGTGGTTGTTTGTGCCTTTTCCAGATGTATAGAGGCCTACCCCCTAAAGGATAATACTGCCTTGTCTACTGCCAAGGTTTTGCTCAAAGAATTTTTCCCTAGGTATGGAATGCCACGGATTGTATGGTCTGACAATGGAAGTGAGTTTGTGGGTCAGATAATGAAGAAAGTGTGTGCGGGCTTGGGCATAAAGCAGAAATTTCATGCTGCGAATCACCCACAGTCAGCGGGTTTGGTTGAGGGTTATAATGGGACATTGAAGCTTAAATTAGCGAAAGTGCAAGCAAGCACTGGCCTTACATGGCCCGATGCTTTGCCGTTGGCTCTTATGTCGACAAGGACAACAGTGCATTCTCGTGTGGGACTTAGCCCATATGAGATTGTGTGTGGGCGTCCTACCAATATGGGGTGTCCCTAGACCGAAGGAATATAGCGACATCGAACATCCTATGCTAATTGACTACTTGCACGATTTGACTATTAAACTGCGTGTCCTTCATCAACAGGTCCACAACCAGCTCCCATCAGCATCTGTGGACCCAGGCCATACCCTCAATCCAGGACAATGGGTGCTCGTGCGTAACTTCCAACGAACAAAGAACCTACAGCCTCGTTGGACTGGTCCCCACCAAATTCTTTTGGCTACTCGGACTGCTATTAAGGTGTTTGGAAAAAAGAATTGGGTGCACGCTGCCCATACGAAGCGCGTACCCCTGCCTTTGCCGTACGACACTTGGGTTAGAGAGGGTGTGGGAGATTTTGAAGGAGAACGTGTCCCTAGGTTTGTCCCTTTTAGTGACGCACAGCTTGAATGGACTTAATCTGAACTGGAAAATGACAATGTGTTGCAAGAAGCTGTTCCTCCACGTTTGAGATTGGACACTACCGAACCTGAACTTCTGTTTACGGACCAAACTGTGCCGACTAAATTACATTACAACCTCCGATCTCGGAATAAATAAAGAGACTTTGAACATTATTTTTTTCCACACTGAGATCAAAAAGAGACAACTTCTTCGAGTATTTTGCATTTGACTTTTGTTTTTCTTTCTCTCTTGCTTTTTCTGAAATTGTATTATGGTTTTCTGTTAAATTTTTGATTGGTCACCATTTGCCAGTTGCAGGGTCACGTAGGAGTACCAACGGTTATGTTATGTTATGTTATGTTATTGTCATTTTTAATGCGCACAGATGCTCCAGCGAAGGAGCGTCCTGGCGCAGGGAAAGGTGAACACAACGCAACACTAAAACCAGCAACAAAGAAAACGAGGATAATAAACCAAAAAGATTAAAACAGGAAGGTTTTCAGAGCCCTACGAAATGATAATAAATCGTCCAGAAGGCGGATTTCCAAGGGGAGCGCATTCCAGAGAGTCGCAGCTCTCACTCGAAAGGAGCGTCCACCCATCCGGCTAAGTCTGAACCGGGGGACAACCACAAGAGATTGACCAAGAGATCTGAGTGAGCGAGTAGGAACGTAGGGGGAGACAAGTTTATTAAGTATCTCAGGAGCCGACCCTTGTAGGATTTTAAAGACCATGGTAAGGGCCTTAAAGTGGATTCTGTTTTTAATCGGTAGCCAGTGCAAGGACCGAAGAGTTTTAGAGGTAGGACAGGTCCGAGGCAAACCGACCACCGCCCTTGCCGCTGCGTTCTGTACCCGTTGTAGACGAAGGATCTCAGCTTGGTTCGCTCCGAGAAGGAGTGAGCTAGCGTAGTCCAACCGGGAAATGATCATCGCTTGAATGAGCAGCTGTCTTGTCGAGGCGTCAAAAAATTTGAGCACCGGTCTTAGTCCGCGTAATACCCCGAAACAGCCAGCCGCCACTCTCTTGGTGTGGGTCACAAAACTTAGTGTGTGGTCAAGCCACACTCCCAGATTCCTGAGTTCCAGGACTGGTACCGGGGCCGGCCCCAGCTCAGGTGGCCACCAACTGTCCCCCCAACGGTCCGCATCTCTTCCAACGATCATCACCTCCGTTTTTTTCGCGTTCAGCTGGAGACAGTTGTTATTCATCCAGCTGGCCACCTCTCTCAGTCCATTTCGGAACCTGGGGGCATCCTGCTCGGCATCCCCGCTGATCGTAACCGCTAGCTGAGTATCGTCGGCATAAGAGACCATGGTTAGGCCCCACTGCCTGGCGACCTCAGCCAGCGGCTGCACGTACAGATTGAAGAGCGTGGGACTCAGCGAGGAGCCCTGAGGGACCCCCAGGTCAAATGGATGGTACTTGGACTGAAAAGGAGGGGTGGCAACGCAGAAGGAGCGATCGCTGATGAAGGAGCGGAACCATTGCAGAGCCGAACCACAGATGCCAATGTCCTGTAAGCGGTGTAGAAGGATGCGATGGGACACTGTGTCAAAGGCAGCGCTAAGATCTAGTAAAATAAGCGCTGCCATTTGACCTGCATCCAACACAGTCCGCAGATGCTCAACCATTGCCAGAAGGGCCGTCTCCGTGCTGTGACCAGCACGGAACCCATTCTGCATGGGATCAAGGACATTAGCTCGGGTCATATGCTCCGCGAGGGCCAGATTTACATGGGCCTCCATAACTTTGGCCGGCCAAGGAAGCAGAGAGATAGGGCGGTAGTTTTCTGGTTTTAAGGGATCCAAAGATGGTTTTTTGAGGATCGGGGAAACCACCGCTTGCTTCCACTTGGCAGGGACAAGGCCAGAAGTCAGGGAGAGATTAATCAGTGAACACACTATCGTGCGTCCCTGAAAAGCAACATCCCTGAAGAGGGCAGATCTTAGCGGGTCTGCGGGCGAACCGGATTTAACACGCTGTGCCCATCTGGCAAACCCCTCCTCAGAGAGAGTGGGGAGAGAGTGCAGCGACGGACAGCTACTGGAAGCCCTCAAGGGGGTCACAGGTAGCGCCGTGCTTGGGAACGCCTGGTAGATATTCTTAACTTTGTCCAAGAAAAAAATAGCCAGGGTTTCGCAGTGGGAGATGGAACTATCCACCTGCGGGGCAGCTCTCTTTGCCATCAGATCTTTTATGGTTTTAAAGATAGTCTTGGAGGGATTAAGACTGCTGCGGAATTCTGCCGCGTAGAACGCCGCCCGGGTTCTGCATATAGCTCGATGGTAGAGCTTAACAGATGCCAGATAGGCAGTTTTTCTGACGGTGTCATACGTCTTACGCCACTCCCTTTCAGCCCGTCTACAGGAGGCCTTCAAGGCGCGAAGAGCACTGTCATACCAGGGGCTGGCCTGCCGGGAGCTGGATTTACTGGAGATGATAGGTACCAGGGCATCGAGTGCCTTAATAATCCAGTTACAAAACAGGTCATAGCCCGAGGTAGCATTAAGCAGGGGACCTAGGGGCTCAACAGCCATGATGTGATGAAGGTCCTCTAGCCTAAGCTTGTTCCAGTGGCGCCGAGGAATCCACTTAGAAGATGGAATAATGGGGATGACAGGAAGGGGTAGCCAGACGGACACCAGAAAGTGGTCAGACCATGCCACAGGAGAAACCGCCACAATTTGGACATCCATTAAGTTCGTAAAAAATGGATCCAAAATGTGACCGGCCAAATGTGTGGGTTGAGAGACCAGTTGGATCAACTGCAGGGCCTCTAAATCGGCCAGAAAACCACTGATGGCCAAGGTCTCTAGCCTGTCAAAATGGAGGTTGAGGTCACCTAAGATCGAAAAGTTGGCGCAGCCGCTGGCCAGTGTACTCACCGCCTCGGGAAAGGCACCCCTGAAAGCAACATCGCTGCCTGGGGGGCGATAAACAACCATTCCTGACAGCGAGAACTGGGGGCTGATGATGATCTTGAACAGCGCGCTTTCACATCCGGCGATCTGTAAGACCGACCAGGTGCACGTGAAGGTGGATTTAATTAATAAGGCGATACCTCCACCTCTAGACCGGCGATTAGATGTAAAGCATGAGTAGCCAGGAGGACAGGCAAGATTGACTATGGCGGCATCGGTATCCTGAAGCCAAGTTTCGGTAATGGCAAGCAGGTCTGGCAGCTCATCCAAGATTAGATCTGCAATGGACAGGTGGTGTTTGACCAGAGATCTGGTATTAAGATGTAAGAATCGTAGACCATGCCCCAAACCTCCAGGTGCCGAGGGAACACCAGAGTGTACTTGTGGTGCGAGGGGGGCAGCAGAGTCGCGAATACCGACTGGCTGGTCCAACGACCACCTCTTACAGGCACACTGATAAGGGCCACACATCGGGTGACACAATGAAAGGAGCACCGTGGGAGAGAGTCCCCAATTGCCCGTAGCGAGGCACTGGAGTAAACAATCATCCTATCACTCAGAAAGAAATGCAAGGAGAGACCCGCGACGCCCCGCACGTCCTTAGCGTGGACGGGCGCAGACGGGCAGACTCTGGCTCGACTCCGGCGCGAGTCAGGCGCTACCGCTGCGCGTCACCGCTGCGCTAGAGGGGTGAGGATTAAATAGAGGCTGACCTGGTCTGAGCACTAGAGCGCTCAGGCGAAGAACATAGAGGAGGTCCCAGTCCCACCCAAGATGGCGGACAACGCCACGAAGAGCCAGCAAATAACCAACCAGATCCGCTCAAGAAGCGGTGGGGGGCACAAATTAGGGTGCAAGTGTGTGGGCGCTATGAAGGAACAATAAAAACAGGGTCAAATTAAATTAAAATAACAATAATGAAAAAGCGGCAATATTTAAAAATCAGCGCTGCACGCTCAGTTCGGCGCTGCCAATAAAGCGAGGTACAAATGCAGCATTACCTTTCCCAGGGGCGAGTTGTAACAGGTGTTCGCCTTAAATAGAGGCTGACCTGGTCTGAGCACTAGAGCGCTCAGGCGAAGAACATAGAGGAGGTCCCGGTCCCACCCAAGATGGCGGAAAACGCCACGAAGAGCCGGCAAATAACCAACCAGATCCGCTCAAAAAGCGGTGGGGGGCACAAATTAGGGTGCAAGTGTGTGGGCGCTATGAAGGAACAATAAAAACAGGGTCAAATGAAATTAAAATAACAATAATGAAAAAGCGGCAATATTTAAAAATCAGCGCTGCACGCTCAGTTCGGCGCTGCCAATAAAGCGAGGTACAAATGCAGCATTACCTTTCCCAGGGGGTTCAGTTTGTGACCTGAGTAGTGGCAATAGGTCTGCAGGACTTGCGGTGTCCCTACGACCTGCTAATAATCACAGCTGAAGTACTCTGTCAAGATTGCGTGAGCAACATTAGAAAATGAAGATTGTATTGAGGAATGACGATAAAAGGCAAGAGATGAAAAACCGATGTTATAGAATGTTGTTCTCCAAGTGTGGTATAGCTTTATCTATTTTAATACTTTTATGTATTCTTTTAGCTACTATATTCTGGTTTGTTCCTTCTACACAATTGACGTCTGCACCAACTTCTCAACCTATGCTTTTCTTTACTACTGTTTCTTCGCACCAATTTCATACTTTGCCTGAACACGAACAGATAGGGAGATCAGAGTTTGTCAACAATTCGTTTATTCAGCTGTTGCATCAGCATCAGTTAGTAGTCAATACCACTAATTGTTGGGTGTGTGGTCTTATGCCTCATACAACAGATAGAGGCATGCCATATTTGGTTTTGCCCTTTGTTTTAATGGTTCTGCATGGGCTTTCCAGACTATGTTCATCTATGCCAATGAGGTATATCCTTTATGTTCCATGAAAGACAATCCGAGCAATAGTGCCTTGATAAAGGGAATAGCCGATATGATTAGAGATATTGATGCGTACAAGGCTATCCCTAAGGATGAGGTGCTGCCTTACATTGGTTGGAATGTGACTGGATACAATGCTAAGTTGACAGAGAAGGAGAGACGAAAAAGGTCTCCTCCTATTTGGATTGTGCCACATCGAGGTCAATTTTGCTTACAGGGTAATGGTCGGAATCCGAGAGCTCAGTTAGGTAAAAGTGTTTGTGATCACACCTACGTTTATGCATCCAGAACTTCTCCACCGTTTGTGCCAGCTAAAGGTACATATTTTGTTTGTCACGACAGAGCCCACACTTGGTTGCCACCTGATTTTTCAGGAACGTGTTATGTGGCGTTTCTGCTTCCCCCGACATATACTGCCTCCTCAGACTATCATAGAACAAGATATGGTAGAGGTGTCTTCGATCAGGAAGATACTGCTGCACAGGAAGTAGGAGACTTCTTTAAGGGTTTCCTGCCCTTTTAGGGTCCTATGATGAATAGTAGGCATATTCGACAGCTTGTCCGCGTAGTTGAAGCTACCATTAACGAAACAGCTGGAGCGTTGAGTAATATTACAGGGGAGCTTCAAGCGGACCGCCTTATGACTTTGCAGAACCGTATGGTTTTAGATATTATACTTGCAGATCGAGGAGGAGTATGCAAATTGATCGGATCCAGTTGCTGTATATACATACCAGATAATGCCCCGACAGTGTACCAGGCCATCTCTAGATTGCACAAGATCTCTGAGTCTATTCACGTAGACGAAGGAGATTGGTCCTTGACAGGATGGTTTTGGGGACTACTGTCCACATGGGGATTGAAGATCTTGACGTTCCTTGGTATGGTTTTGGCTATTCTCTTCTCTTGTTGCCTTTGCATTCAGTGTGGTGCCGCCATTTGTAGTCTTTGTGCTACAATCTGTGTGAGAAGACCAGTCCCGAGAGAAGTGAAGGATAATAAGATGATGTTACAGCAACACCTTGATGACCTGATGAGGATAGATATAGACCTAGATTCAGATTGACATGAGTTTAGGTTATTGCCTACGTAATGGCAAAAGGAGGGTCTGTGGTTCTGTAATTCTCAAACCTGACTCCATTTTAGTCTTGCCCTCACGTAGGCCTGTGAAGTAGGCCCAACGAACAAGTGGTCTGCCCTTCTGAGTTCGTGCATATATTAACTTGGGTTTTTCTGACTCTGAATGAACTGCAGAGAGAGAGTAACCCTTTTCACCTGAAACTGACCTTTTGCAAAAACCAGTTTCACTAGCTGATCGTTGTCTGAGTTTTTCAAACACTGTTCAGGACCTCGTTAACCTTTAGTTTCTTTGCACATATCTTATCCTAAACAATATCTAAATTGTTTCTTTCCTTACGACTTTCTTTTCTAAACATGGGTTTTTGCCATGTGTCGTGACTGCCATCTGGTGTTGCCTTTTACTAGGCCTCAGAAGTTAAGTCTGCGAGCAAAGCAGTCTGACCTTTTTTGGGTCATATATACATTAACTAAGGTTTTGTTCGTGCACTGGAGTTAATTTCAGAAGCTGGCCTTTCACCTAGAATTGATCCTGCCAAGCCAATTTCCCTGCAAGATCGTTATCCACTTTTCCCAATCACCATTCAAGACATTTGTTAACTTTTAAGTTTCTTTACGTTTCTGTTATCTTGCACATTATTTGAAACTACTTTTCTTTACTGTTTCTTCATTTCATGGGTTACGCTTTCAATTAAGGGTTTGTTCGGCCCTTCCAGATTATTATTTAGATATGCCTAAATATTAACTTGTGGGTTGGGACACTGTAAAATGAGCTTTTCTGTATGATGCTGTGTGATGTCATGTATTTTCTATTGGTTGAATTTTGGTGCAGGGGTGTGCATTTTAAATGTACCTTTTTGTGTATAAATAGGGATGTCTCGCCTTAGTAAAATTGAGCAGTTTCTTGAGTTGTACACCGTGCTGTATTACTGGGATTTCTGCTACTAGCTGCAGCTAATACATTTGATCTCTGACGCCACCTAGAAGTATTCCGTGTCTCTGTATACCAAGGCAAGGGAACCCAGGGGACTTTGGGCGTGTCCCTGGCGCCGCTGGGTACTTGAAAACCCAGTTCTTCAGCGCTCTGCCCCTACATGAAAAATCATGTGCTCACGAGGCGCTGGGGGCACAGCAACCACCAAAGGCCCCAGATATGGCCACTTAAGCAAACAGGGTCCCAGCAACAAGGTCCTCCTAGGTGAAGAGGGCAGGAGGGTCCCAAAGAAGTCCTCCAAGCCATCCAGGGGCTGGGCAGGGTCCAGGGAGGCCCAGGGGAAGGGCTGCTGGGGCCCTTCCCCTGGGCCCCAGCAGCAGCACGCCCCTGGTAGATTCAAGTCAGGAAACAAGTACATTTTTCATTGGGTCACAGCCCCCTTTTATACACAGGAATCCTTTGTCTAGGCTGTAGGGCAGGGGGAGAACCAGCTACAGCTGGTTCAGGGGAACTCCTGAGCACTTTGTTTTGCTCAGCCCCTCTCTCCCTTTCACTGGCCAGGCTAGGGACATCAGACGCACCACAGGGGGTGGAGCCAGCATTGTGTAGGGAAGGCCCAGCCCTATTTAGGTCCCAGGTGGACTCCTCCCTTCCATCAACATGCAGATCTCTCCATTCACCACAGGGGCAGACCCATCCTGACTCCTGGAGCCAGGCACACCAGCCAGCTCCAGCCAATCACAAGCCAGACAGTCAATTCACATTTACTGCACGGACATGCCAACTTCTAGAAGGGGCACTTCCACACTAGACGCAATAAATCAGTGCACATCACCGTGCAGCATTTAATCACATGAGTTTGCACATACCAAACTCAACCCCACACTCCCCATACATCAGGAACTACCATGGTCACACATATTCCCCATGCATTCCTATGGGTGGGCAGGCCACTCTCACCGCACATACACAGAGAATGCACGCACTTTACACCTGGACCGCAGGGAAAAGTGCGCAGAGGCCTAAAATCACCAACACCAGGTTACAGAAACAGGCTAGGCAAATGCAAAAAGTTTCGGGGTGAACCTGCCAAAAGTGCCAAGTCCAACAATAGCCCTCATTTGTTTATCATCAATTAGCATTATTCATTTGAGTGGTAGTGGCTGGCAGGGGAACATAAAAATAAAGAAAATAAAACACCCTCTTATGCCGGCTGTATCTCCTTGCTTCTTCGGCGAGACTGGGACCCAGGAAGCACCAAGGCTCCCCATAGCCAATCATAGTACTGCAATGCAGCATTGTGATTGGCTCCCCTAAGCCAATCACAGTGCTGCATTGCAGCGTTGTGATTAGTCTGAGTGCCGTGAATTGGCGCCCAGATGGGGACTGGGGCCTGGGCATGTTCCCCATCAGGCTGCGTAATACAGCATGATGGGGAACATGCTAAGTGCACATGACTGTTTGGCCGGTCCCAGATAGTCGGCCAAGCAATCTCTTGCACTTAGTGTGCACAAACCACTCCTCTCCCTGTGCCTTCTTACCCGCCCGAACCGGAATAAAATAAAATGATAATAACTTTCCTGCTCAAAGAGCAGTGGGGCAACACTCCTCTGCCACAGCAGAGGAGCTGCCCCTGATTTTGAGGCAATAAATGGAGCATTCTACTTCTAAACAAATTCAGAATATTGTGCTGGTTTCTAGTATGTCACACTGTCAGTTTATCAGTTAAATGTGACAGGTTCAGAGTATCTAAGAAAGTGGTGATCAAGTATGAAGTGAATAATCAAGATCAGCTGATAAACTTCCTTCTTTGATATATCGATGTGGGTGACCAATGAGAGATGCCACTGACCATAGCTAAATAGGTAGAAAAAGAATGTGAAGAATAACAGAAAGTTAAAGTATCATTTCTGGGACAAGGACACAACTGATGGGAAGAGTGGGCTTTCTCTGAAATATAAACTGTTGCTGGTAGCTTGTGTTCCAGCATGAAGAAAGATGTGTTCTAGGGACTGCAACAGCAGCATTTTCAGGCTGATAAATTAGTTACTATTGAGTGGTTGTGGGAAGGTGCCATTTCACTGCTTGGCTGTTGCGTGGTCTTGTGACCTCAGGAATGCTGAGCAGTGTGGCGGCTCTGTTCAGAATACGAGGCAAGAGGGTTGATGGGTCCTCAGGAATTCACAGCCCTCAAAGATGGGCTCAGGTGATCGCAAGAAAAATCAACATCAAGCCCTCCAATGGACCTGGGGGACTCATCCAAGGCAGATCTCGTCATGCTGAGGTACCCGAAGAAATACCTGGGTTAGGGATTCTAGGCCTGGCACCCAAGGGCAGGGCTGGTATTCGCACAGCTGCGGGTCATGACTGTCAGTCAGCTGCACTCAGGAGACTTCTGAACAAGCCAGGCTAGTTTCACATCATCCTGATAGCAGCAGCAGTTGAAGAATGAGTACTTCAGCCATTGGCCGTTAGTAGGATGAGGTCTGTGCCCTTCCAGCTAGCGAGCCACACACTGGGGACCCCATCTGCCATAACAACTCTGGTTACATATAGTTGTACCACAGCCTCAAAAATCAGAGACTGACAGGTAAGGTTTAATAAAAGGTCCTCTTGTCGATGACCCCTCAGTAATCACTGGTCGGTCGAAATTGGAGGAATGTCAGCACTAAACAGGAGAATGGCCGGCGATGTTATCACACAGCGTAACGGTGTGTTAATCAGCAAGCCATCAAATCTCCTTAGGTAGTTCATTGTTGCATAGAGAGGTGGGTGAATGAAGGTATTGGGGAGCTTCAGTGCCCCCAAGGCCTCATAAAAAACATGGACAGAGGCCGAGAGGGTGCAGGAGCTAGATGAAAGTGCTCACCCTAAGCGAGATCTTGGAATGATTGCCATTGATGATCTTTGCTCTTTTTGGTTTGTGGAGCCTTGTTCTGTGGAACATGACTCACTTTGGTATCTGTTTTTTTATACATACTCTTGTTTGTAAGGAATTGAACAAGGAAGGAAGAGATGTGGTAGGAATGTTTGCAATACAAGAGGGCATCATCTTTCAACCTAGTCTCCTCTTCCTTGCTCCATTCATGGTTCCCTTCTGCTAACCCAGGTCTGTTGTGGGCAGCATGTCTTGATGATATTTCAGGACTTTTCTTTCTGCGCTTCGGTCCTTATAGAATGTGGTAGGATTAGAGCCATGCAAGGCAGGGTAGACAAAACAGAATAGATCTTCCAGTCCAGATGCCTAACTGTAAGGCCGCATTACCTATATTTATAAATAACGAATAAGTTGATAGAGTTCTTCACTAAACCAGAGTTTATGAGTTGTGTTTCTGGTACATTTCAGTCTTTTAGGCAGTTTAGTATCAACAAGGTTTTCTACTGTTGTAGAATATTGATTGAGTGTGGAATGGATATTTGTGATAATGTTCAATATAATGAGCTATGGTGTCAATATGGAATTTTAGGTGTCTGTTTTTTTTCTGTAACGTAATCAAGAGCTCTGACTTCTTCTGAATGGAATGAAAAATTAATAAGGAAATGATCAGACCAGTTTACATCTGTGGGTAAGCAGCGCTTAATTTCAGATAGAAGGAGTGCTGATGCTCAAAGCTCTGCTCAGAAGCCCGTGGCAGGTGCAACTAAATGTCGGTGTGCTGAATACCAAGGCTTCATACACTTTAATCCACCTCATGCCTCTTTAATCCCCTATCAGACAATAACTGCCCATTTATCTCATTCTTGCAGGTTCCTGTTTTCTCCCTTTGTGATGCGTTTTCCATCTTTCCCTTGCTCTGTCTTTCTGCCTTGTTTGTTTTCCATCTCTTTCTCTCTGTAAATGTCTGATGTAAAAAAATAAGTGTGGATCTCCAAAAGTAAGTGTCAGTGGCCCACACCACCAACCACCAGCTCGAATTAAGCACTGAATGAAACAGGAAAGAGAAGACTAGGCAAATATGGATGTCTCCTGCAATCCAAGCCTTTGATATGTTTTGAAATGGCACTGGAAAAATATACAATTCAAATGGCATTATTAAGTGCTTCAACATAACACGTCACCGTGATTCTGACCTTTCCTACTGCTGTCCATCTTGGTAAAAATGTTCTTTCGGATTACACAGCCTGCACTGGCTCTTCCAGCCTGCACAATCTTTGTCATTGGCTACTTTTTCCAATGCACTACCCTATATCTCACCCTATACATTTATCATTACATCCTCTACATCCAAACTCTCATTTATCCCAAACCCCATACCACTACTATGTTCCCCAAAATAACCCTTTCTTGACTCTCTCATACTCTACACCTCCTTGCATAATCCGACAGCTCTTTTACTATACCAATCCCACAAAACAAACCTTTCTAAACTCTTCACTCTGACTCTTCCCCTCCAAAACCCATTTTACTCATCCAAAAGCCTCCTCCTACTTCTATGACCTAAAAAAAGAAATCCTTCACTCTTCTATCCCTCCACTATCCTTTTCAATCAAAATAACAGACTAACATGTTCACTTCTCTAATTCCATATTCCACTCTACTAATTCACCACTAATCCTTTATGGGTTCCAGAGTAGCGTGCTACTTGCCAATAAACTTCTTCAACACCTCATCAGGGTTACAAACCCTGATGAGGTGTCTATGTAAATGCAAACCTTTTTCCCTTGTTTACGCCTCCCCAACCCTTCTCATTCCCAATAACTGACTAACACATCCACTACTCAAACTACTTCATATTTCACTATACCAATTTTCAACACTAATCCTTTATGGGTTCCGGAGTAGCCTGCTACTTGCCAGAAAAGCGCTTCTACACCCCATCAGGGGTAACAGGTGTTATATGAATGCAAACCTTTCTTTCCCTTCTATCCCTCCGCAATCCTTCTCACCCCAAATAACTGACTAATATCCACCACTCAAATTACTTTCATATTTTCACCATACTAATTCAACACTAATCCTTTATGGGTTTCCGGAGTAGCTTACTACTCACCCAAAAAAAGCGCTTCAACACCCCATCAGGGGTAAAAAGCGCTATTTAAATATAAACCTTTTTTTCCTCTTCTATCTTTCTGCTATCCTTCCGAATCCAAATAAATGACTAACACATCCACCACTTAAAATGTACTTGCATGTTTTACTATACTAATTCAACACTAATGCTCTATGGGTCCCGGAGTAGCGTGCTACTCGCCGAAAAGCGCTTTGACGCTTCGTCAGGGGTAGTAAGCTCTATACAAATGCAATTACAATACAATACTTCCCCTAATTGCTCTTTCTTATCCACCCTTCTGATTGCTGCATGCACCACAACCTTCAGATCGGTATTCTTTTTTTCTCATTCACCACTTTAGCATTTTTTTATGACATCCTTCTTTTTGCGGTTTTACACCACTAGGTAAGGGCAACATTTATATTACACTAGCATGAATTGCGTAATATGGGGATGTTCGTGGAATGCTTGTTACGTCAAATCTAAAAAATTACGCCATTACATCTTGTTGCATATTTACATGCCATTCCAGGCAAAATGTTACAGTGAGCGTGCGAAAATAATACAAACTGACAGAACGTGAGCAGCTATTGCTCACACCACTTGTGTTTTTCATGATATTATTAGTGCTTAATTTGAGCGGGTGGTTTCTGGTGCTCGGCATCTATACTTAATTGGCCGCACCGACACTTATGACAGTCTGCCACATGGTGGGCTGTTTGCTTGATTTAGAGTGAGCACAACAGCTGTTTACTATTGCAATATACGTTAAAAATTACCAATACCTGCCGCTCATGCTAATTGTATAGCTTTGGGGGCCTGGAACAGTCTGAACTGTCCCACTTGTAGGAGTGTGATGGTTAGTAGCTGGTTTGGTACTGTCATTGGTAGTGCTATTAGGGGCAATGGGTGGTGCAAAAGCTGTAGTGGCCTCCTAATGATGGCCCTGGCACATATTTTTTTAAAATAAATTACGCCCTGACTATTATATACTGCAAAATGCGTCCATGTGTCAAAAAATGTAAGCGAAGGCGCATTTTGCGCTAAAATTTTGTGCTAAATGGCAGATTACAATTTTGCATAATTACGCATAATTTTCCAAAAATGTTGTGTAATAACACAGAAGAATATCACACTAATTTTGCTCATCCCTGGTGCCTTACCTGTATCTTTGGATTCTAGGTTTTCAGTATTATCCTGTCCCTTTTGTATTCATCCACATCTGTAAAATTATAACTCACAATCAGGTTCCTCACTCCTGCGACATACAGATATATGGGCTCACTGATGTTCTTCCTTCTCAAAGAAAACATGCATAGCTTCAGATACAATCTACACTAGTTAAACTCCAGAACTGTAGCCTTGAAAAAGCAAGAGGAACATTAATGGTTGTGAAACAATTTTAACAATAAGCTGTGCAAAGGTACAGTGCAGCTGGACAAATGCACAGTGTCACTAAGGCATATGCATCGCTCATCCAGAAAGAAGCTCCTGGGTGAAATTCGTGCTGCATGAAAGTAATTACCCACGTTCAAAAACCTCAACATGGTTCCCTCATGGGTATTTGACTTCTTCTCACTTGTAATCCACAACATTGTGGCGCAATTTCAGAAAAACACATCTACATTCAGGTTAGATGGCGATCTCTAACCCAGTTCAAGTTCAGCATCTTGTTACCAAGGTGACACCACATGAGGGGGCCGCATGCTGCCCCCAGAGTCCTCTTCCTCCTTCCAGGCGTCACGTCCCCTTGACAACAATGGATATGTTTCCAAGCGTCAGTTTTTCGAGGCATTGCTTCTCGCCCACCGTGTACGTGATTTCTGCAATATAGCTCTGTGCCCTAACTGCATGCATAGTTCCTTCTCCTATGCAGCACACATTTATTTATTTATTTGAAACTTTAGTAACACGCCTTATGTAGGGGAGTAGCTACCATGTGTGTGGCAGGTGCAGTGCACTGGGGCTCATTCGACCCTGCTAATTGATTCATATTACCACCCCAGCAGCAGCAGCAACTTTCCCTTTTTGCACCAGGGCCCGTGGCATCCTTGCTACGCCACTGTTCACGTGTGCCCATTTGGTTGTTTCAAACTACTGGGGATGATATGGGAGAAACTTGTAGGAAAGGAAGAAGGGTGTTTTGAGTCTGAATGGTTGGGTTGAAATACATGTCCCGTTTCTTCAGTACCAACCTGTGACATGAAGCCAAAGATGATTGGGTTGAGGGGATGCCTAAATAGTTCAGTTTTCAGAGGTTCCCTGAATCCTGGTGATTTGGTTAAGATCTCAGACTAAGGTTGAGGGTTTTCACATTTTAAGGTCTTCCACACCTCCGAATCTCCCAAAGTGTTTCATTCTCTTGGAGCAACATTGGGAGATCATATAGGTGGACGCTCAACCGAGCTTTCTGGGGGATGCACATTGGGATGCTGGCCGACATCCATGGCATCTGCTTTACAACCCACATCACCACACCTCCCCTTCTCCACAACTGCATATGCTGCCTCTTGTAAGGAACTCTGCTGATATGTAGAAGTAGCCCAGAGCAATTCACATATATGGACCGCAAAATCCATCTTAAAGGCTTTGGCTGTTGTGTTCATAAATGTTTCTGTGATAACCATGGCATTACTTTTTTTGCACTGTACCTAACAATACCTCACTGGTCTCTTGACACATGAAAATTGTTGTATAAATCAATGGTAACTGACAGTGGGCGGAGGGTACGTTGTGACTGAAAATATCAAAAAACAAGCATTGGCCGCGCCGATAGGTGTGGCTATAAGGAAAGTTTTATGGTAATGTGAAGCACTACAAGAAGTAGCATGGGGCTAGATTTGTATGTGTGTGGAAGCAAAGAGCTGTAGAATAATATTGGTGTAGGTTAAAAGGTCAGGTGACAGTTGCAGCCAGACCTAAAAATGCACGTAGGTTAGCCAGAGAAAAATAACATAAATGATCTAGTTGCCTAGGGTACTTTACTAGCTTTCTGACCTCATGTGTGAGCCCCTGAAAGTTCAAGCTTAGGCTGCTGGATAAATTAAGTGCTCACTGCTGCATGAAGGGCAAGCACATTTTTTTGCGGAAGCACACAACTTCTGTCCAATCAAAATGTGCTCTTGGCTACTGACAGGTGGGCAGAGCCAAATACCCTTCTAATGATGCTGATGGTTAAGCAAGTAATGTATGAGGTGGTATGCACACCATGTTTATCCAGTTTAAACTACTCCATGTTTAACAAACTTTACCTTTGCGTGCTGAACTGGGCTGTGCGATGTCCTAGATGCACCGAAATCAGTACAAACTTATGGGGAGCGCCGGTGTGACGCTCCACTCCCAAGACGCACTGCGAGAGTGGATGCCAGATCCAAACGTTATTTAACCATTCAACAAAATGGTTAAATAACGTTTGGATCTGGCATCCACTCTCGCAGTGCGTCTTGGGAGTGGAGCGTCACACCGGCGCTCCCCATAAGTTTGTACTGATGGTCAAGCAAGACCATATAAAGGACAGCCATTAATGTACACGTCGCAAAGATGTTACAAAAGAACACAGCTCAAGCACCAGTGCCCTGAAACAGTGGTACATTAGGAAACATATTAAAATATTGACAATTCTATATGCCAAATTCACTGCAGTACAGTATAAAGGACATACTAAAAACAAACAGCAATCAGATATGCGTAAAGGAAAATGGCTGTGAGGTGCTTATGGTTAAACAGCCCATGATATGCTTGCTGTGAAATGTTCCTAGTTTGCCTACTGGAAAAATTAATGACCTTACTGTGAATATGCAGTTGCATGATTGCTACAAAATGAAGGCGGGGTCTTCCAGTGCATTGAAATATTTTGTGTTTGGTTATTGGAAAATGGCAATTGGAAGCTTATAGTGAACAAACACATAAATGCTTACTGGAAAATGGATGGCAGTGATAATGCTTACTGCAAAAGGCAATCGTGTGCTTCTTATAACAAGCATTTACAATGCAACGGTTTCGCCTTTGTAAAAGTTAGAGCTATTGGCATTGTAAATGACAATTTTTTTATTTATGTGTTGGTTTTGAAAACCTATAAATAAATGGCATTGTCATTTACAATGCCAATAGCTTAATCTCTCGCAAATGCGAGACCTATTGCATTTGCATCCACACGCACACACACAGCCACCCACACACACAGAGCCACCCACACACACAGAGCCACCCACACATAGAGTCACCTACAAAAAAAGCTAGCCACACACACAGAGCCCCAACACACACAGAGCAGAAAATAAGTTGAGGACTGTGCACCAACGCTCTGTAATGAGTACACATTTGCAGGCAGCTGCACACTGTAAAGAAAGCTCTTGATTTAAAAAATGACCAGCTAAAGAGCGCACACAAAGTCGTTGACAAAAATACATGCATTAAGAGACACAATGCCATTAAAGGATCGCCTTGTGCAGTAACTGACACAGACACATGAAGTAACATGCATGTACAGTATGAGAGACAAGAAGCTGAGGCAGCTCTCAAACAACTGTAGCTAGTTGGGCACAGACATCTTTCGATCATACTACTATCGGGGGCAGGGTCACTGAAATTATGTGGCAGGGGAGGATCAAATTAGAGTTTTCTAAATTATGCGGCAAAAAGGCAACTTTCGCAGTGTACTACTGCACATTTTGTGATTGTATCACCTAATTAGTTTTTCATTATTACACGTTATCAGTATCTAGCCAACGGTTTCACTTCATTAGCAGCAGTCTGAAACCCAAATACAGCAAAAAGCAAAAGAAAGATAACCAGTGAACCTTTGTGAAGGGCCTTACACTGCACAGCAACATATGTTTCTGCGATTTTAATAACTTTTGATACGTTTGAGCTGGAAACAATTGTTTGTTAAATCTTGCCAATTATCAAGCCGATAATGTGTGGCAATTGCGACAAACTCCATAATTATGTGGAAAATGAAACATATGCATAATTTCAGTGGCCCTGATTACATTTCAACTATGTCCCCACTTGCTTACTGATCCCGTAGTAATGCATACATGTGCAATGTGGTCCCGGACTTTCTGTTGCCCCTGGTAAGACTGTTGAGAGGCACTACTCTGAAGGGGTGTGCTTAACCAAGTGGTATAATGGCCGCCACATCCATAATGAGGGATAAAGATGCCCCAAATCGGTGATGCCAAATTACAAACAGACACATTGCCTCTTTATTAGGGCATGGGGCGATCCAATCTCAAAATTCTTTTTTGCCCGTAATTCCAACAAGCAGCACATAAATGTGGATTCCAACCAGGCACAACGCTCAGGCTCAAAGGAGACGAAATGAACAAAAATCGAATACACCACACAGTCCTCACCACATCTGCGTTGGCGTCCGTGGTGCCCATCACCAGAGGGCACCAGTATTTCCGGGCAAGGCATTTCTAGCTGGGGAAATGCAAACCCCCATAACATGGACGCGCGCTAACACACAGAGAACTCACCTAAGGCGCCTGTTGCTCTTAAACACTATAGCAACAAGGCAACTGCAGCATTGTGGGGTATGCGGATGGGGGAGTGGAAGGAACCATGAGACGGCAAACACTGCCTGGGCCAACGTGTCTTCAGCAGGATGGTCGCATTAAAAGTACAACCAGCAATGTAAAAACTGCACGCTTGGAGCAGGAAAAACAAACCAGCAGCCGTTTCAATGGAAAACATATTTGTAACTCGGAGGAAATGCAAAGAAAGGGGAGGGCTTTGCGCATGGGTTTTATGCTTGCAAAGTCAGGGAGGAACGTAGTGCAATACTGAGAAACATTGGTAGCTGATTTGCGCACATAAAATAAATACCATTATAGGCACATGAGAATAGCTGGCAGAGTGGCGAAGAATGTTGTACACGACCCCAGCATGCATTACCCTCGCATTGCCGTTACTGATTAACTGCTTGTTTTTCTGCCGCTCAAGTTGAGGCGTGAAGGGCCGGCATGTAAACCTATCTTTGAAACATCCTACCCCCCCACACTGCAGTTGAGAACGCCAATGCTTGTTGTTGACAGGGCGCGCCGCCTGTGGATGTGCTATTTTAGATTGAGCTGCGTGCACCAAAGAAGTCAACAAGGAGGAGTTCAGGTAAAAGCAAGGGCAGGCTGCGCGTGCGGGGTGCGCAGTGCTCCAGTCAGCTGTGCTAAAGGTGGCGGGTGGCGTGTGAAGAGGTCGGCTCCAGGAGCCGCAGATAATTGCCTGATGCGGGGGGGGCTCACCCACCGGGCTGGCAGAACCTGTCCTCGCGTGCTGTCAGAGAATTCCAGGGACGGCTTCTATTGTCTGTCCTTGATTGAGGGCTGCTGTGGTGTGAAGAGATTTAGAGATGCGCGCGCCTTTCTTGGGCGGCCGCAGGGCTATAGTGGGTCACCCGAGGCTCCAAGTCGGGGATAAAGCATAGTGTGGGAATACCAGCGTGCAAGTGCCCTGAACACCGGCCTAGTTTAAGGTACCGAGACTGCGCGGGGCTACAGCCACTAGAAAGCTGTCTGTAACCGAATTGCAGGGGACACTGCACGTGGGGAGAACTGAGGCTAGAGCAAACATTTGCTAGCAGACCTCCCCATTAAATGTAAGAATGCGTATTTGAAAAATTGAAGTGCTGGTCTGGGGGGTATTAGGATGGCGGGGCTGGGGGTCGCTGCCTACCACCACGAAACGGCCGCGCAGTTCCAAACGGGTTGTGGTGGGGGGGGTGAGTGAGGTATTGAATCGCCCTGGACACTAGACACTAGAGGCGGTCCGCCCCCTCCCAAACTTGCTACGCCACTGGCTGGTCTCTGTATAAAATGAGGCACAATTAGACTTTCAGCGTTCTACTTTTGTTCACTTACATTTTGTCAAACAGGACGCCATAACCTCGCTTGTTGGGTGCCATTATTCTCGACTCTGGCGAGACCCACGGTGCTTTTGAGTTCAACCCTGGCATATATTTCTCCTCTTTCTATCGGAGCTCACTTTCATGTATTCTTTGAGTTTTTCCTGCGTGCATTGATTGTGTCTTTCTCGGGTGAGGTTAATTCAGGCAAGATGAGCCTTCCCTGAATTTCTTCTGTGGCGTGCTAACGGCATAAAAGTGTTAACGGAGGGGTTTTTCTAAAATGTTAAAACAAGTCAGGTCCCGGGCCGGCCAGCCAATGACAGCGCGGCCCGGGGAATGACATCACGGGGGTGTCCCGGGCCGGCAGCCAATGACAGCGCGGCTGGGACAAAGGGGCGGGACTTAAAAAAAGTCCCAGAAACGCCCCCGAATCGCGTTTTCGCCAGAAAGCGTGATTGACAGCCTCTGTCTCCCAATGGCTAGCCTCCATTTATGGAGCTAGCCAATGAGAGACAGAGGCGGAACCAAAGTCGATATGTAGGATCATGAGGTTTCGCCGTGGGCGGAGCAACTGCTACGCAGTTGCAACGCCCAGGGCGAAACCTAAAAAAGCAGTGGCATGTTTACTGAAAGATGGCATGGATCCACCTATTTCAATAAAATTAATGAGTCTAGAATGACAATAATGTGTGATTACTGGCAAATGTCTGCAGTGTACTTACAGGAAAAATCACTGTTGTGATTATTATACATAGTATTAGGTGTGCCTCTTGGGAACTGGCAATGAATCGCATACTGGAAAATGTTAAAATAACACGAAAGCAGATTGTAAGGCTTATTGTAACACAAACGTGCTGCTTCAGACCCTTTACAGAATTTGTATTCTTTGCTAAAAGAAAATCAGCGGTGGAGTAGAGTTAACATACTTAGATGTTTTAGACCTGCCCACTATATAGAACACTAGCAGCCCGTCCCGACGTTGTCCGGGTATGAAATAGAATGTGTGTAATGTGTGTATTTGGCAAGGGCAATTTATTTTAAAAACTCGCGGTAGACAAATATTTTTGTTTCATTAGAATAGGGACGGAGAAGGGCCAGCTGCAGCCCTGGTTGCTGTTAGCAGGCGCGTGTAATTGGTGTAGTGATCCGCAGCCTGAGCCCGGCTACAGCCCTGGTTGATGTTAGCAGGCGCGAGTAATGTCATTGAATGAAAGAGTTATCAGCCGCGAGTAAATCCGTTTAATGAGAGAGTTCAGTGACAGCGAGTAGGAGAGGCTGCACTAATTGTCCTCGCAGACACGCTCATTTGCGTGTTCCCCCGCTTGAGGCCCAGATGCAGGCCTGTTTGATGTTAGCAGGTGCATGTTCCCCCGCTTGAGGCCCAGCTGCAGCCCTGGTTGATGTTATCAGGTGCGTGTAATTAGTGTACTGATCCGCCGCCTAAGCCCGGCTAGAACCCTGGTTGATGGTAGCAGGCGCGTCTAATTTTGTTGAATGAGAGAGTTCAGTAACAGCATGCAGGAGAGGCTGCAGTAATGTTACTTACCAGGCCTCCAGCTGAACACGTTTGTCATGCCCCCAGCACACGGCCACAGCAGAGGTTCTTCTGATTAATGTACGACCCACATGGCATGAAGGGCGGAACGTATCACACGCCCCCAGCGTTTCTCACGCCCCCAGCGTGCCCCTTGATGTGGCGCAATAGCGTTCACATGGCATGAAGGCCGGACACACGCCCCCAGCATTTCTCACGCCCCCAGCGTGCCCCTTGATGCTGCGCAGCAACGTAATTGGCGCTTGTATGTACGACTCACATGGCATGAAGGACGGACACAAGCCCCCAGCGTTTGTCACGCCCCCAGCGTTTGTCACGCCCCCAGCACATGCCCACAGCCTACGATGTGATGGCGGTACCACACGCACCCAGCGTTACTCACGCCCCCAGCCTACGCCCACAGCACAACGCAGACACGCCCACAAGGGACTACTTTGATGGCACGGTTCTTTTACCTTTTAAATGTATATGGTGTCCTACGGTACAATTGTATGTCTTGCACTGTATGATTGTGATGAACACCACTGTTTCTTGAAAAGTTAATAAAAACAATAAAAAAAAATGTATATGGTGGCCGTCTGCATAGCCTATGTCCTTCTGCTGCAACTGCCCTTTCCAACCCTGTATTGGGTGTTGTGAATGGTGCTGTGGTTACTGAGATTACCTGCCTCAAAGGTTTGAGCTCTCTCTTTTGAATATTAGTATGGATTGATGGTTCTGCAATCATGAATCTGCAAGTCACAGGACGTGTCCTGCTCATTTTCAGTGCCAAACCACATGCATGTGGGTCTCCTCTTGGTAAGAAATGAATGACAATAACTTTCATCTTCTACTGCCCACATGGCTTCTCCACTAGGGTGGAGCGGCGTCACCCCACTGCTTTCTTGCAGTGTGAAAGCATAAACATAAAATTTTAATAACCTTCAGTTATTACCATTTTATGTTTGGTTGCGGGTAGGGCGTTCCTGCTCTGTGAGCAGGGCAGGGGAGGAGTGGTGTGCTCACGCCTGAGTGCACAAAGACTGTTTGGTCGTCCCTCTGGGGCCGTTCAAAGCAGTCATGCACACTCTGCCCTTCTCCATGAAGGCTGCAATGCAGCCTGCATGGAGAACATAGCATCCCCATAAGCCTTTGGCTGGACGGCATCCAAACCAATCACAATGCTGCTTGCAGATTTGTGATTGACTTAAGGGCGGGAGCCTGGCTGCCTGCTGCCTATTCCTGCTGGAGGCAGGCGAGCAGGAGCAGAGAAGATGTGGAACTCGGACGGTGGATAGGTAAGTTCAAATAAAAAAAATATATTATTATTAAATTAACGCTCCCCGTGTGCGACCTCCCTGTGCAACACCCCGCCCCCCCCACCCAAGAGCCATGCCAGCCGCGACTGACAAGGATTTAGCTAATAATATCACTTTCAATGCAATCTTCATTCTCCAATCCCCTGCCTTACAAAATACCTCCTCAATAGATCAGTATTACCCTACTCCACAATCTTCCTCTCTGTAGAAAGGATGGCATTGAAAGATGCACTTTTTTTCTCTTGAGTAAAAATCCTTAGGTGGTGTAATGAGCAAAACAGTAATCTTCGGGACTCAACCTCTTACACAATTGAGCCTCTAGATTAGGGGACGTGAAGGATTGAGTTGATGGATAGAACTCTCCAGTCTATTTACGAGAACCATCCTACTATATGTGTATGTCCTTGGCATTCCAGTGTATCAGAACCTCTGTTCAGATTGTCCGGATTTAGGATGTTACTGTTAGCCATCTGCTTGGTTTTAGTGAGGTTGGTACTAGAAAGGGTTTCAACACCATGCTACATAGAACAGATGTGGTCCACCAGATGACACTTGTTCTGCCTGTCAAGTGCCTTTTTTTCTACCCCGCAAATCAACCCCGCTCATTAATTCCTGATCTCATGTCATTGATGGCTTGTTCAATACCCTGCATAGCTTGGGGCTTTGACCAGCTTTTTCCCAGAATTGCCTATTGGTTTCTTTCAATGTCCTTGAGATACCTGCAGGGGAAGCCACATGTCTTGTGGACAGATGTTTCAACGATAATGGGGAGGCAGTTTGGGGGGTTGCACAACAGGGTGCACTAAGGTGTTTGTGAGCCAGGTGATTGCACAGGGTGAGATGAGGAACATTCCTCCTCAAGAATAAAGCAGATCCCAAAAGCAGGTCACAGGTGTTGCAGGACCTCATGTGCAATAGCAAAATATTTAGCTAAACACCCAGGTGAGCCTGTTCCTCTGTCATTCATATGCCACTGATCCTGTCCGCTGAGGCACTTAATTGTGCTGCCTGTCCCTGCCTGGACTTTATTCGTATCATCTGAAATACAGAAACACGATTTTAAACAGTACTTTTACGATGATGTCTTCATTTACAGTACACGATTGTGTGGTGTATGTTTGGGCAGCCTGGTTCTGGCTTTCTATTAAAAAATGGCTACAGAAGGCTTTGCATTTTTGGGGATAAGAGTCTATATTTGGCTTCTTTGCAAAGAATTCGGTTGTTGGCTCACAGTGGCTAGAAGTTGTGTCCAACCTCTTGTTAGATTGTTATGGGTTGTTTGCACAGTGGTCGAGAGTTATCTGGACTTGCAGAGGATGTTCTCGAACTTGTGTTTAATCAAAACATAGACCTTCATTCCGAGACCTTCAGTAATGAGGAACCCATCTTTAGCAAAACTGCAGGTATTCTTAATTACAGAAAGCAGTATTGTCAGGAAGTATCAGTTAACACTTATAGGACCCAGACGGGATGGGAAGGGGGAGAGATGCAGCAATCAGTGAATTAGTGAAATTCAAACTGGCTGTTAGAAGTTACTCGTCCACCTTTCCCTGAGATGGCAAATGGCGGCATACGTTTCAAAGAGGTGCAGGGATCCCATTGGTGGCGTCTTTGCCTCTGCACTCAGATGTCTTATATGGCAGAGGTAGGAAGGCAAAGGATTCTCTCATTTGCATAGGGTCACACCCCCAGGCAAAAGAGTGACCTCCGTTACAGATCATACAGGAGCACACATCTCAATTGTCTGTGAGGGGCTTCTAATACCAAAGTGCTGTGAGTTTGCAGAAAGCAGGTGCACGCTATAAGTGCACCCCTTGGCACCTAGTGTAAAATGCCCCCTGGAATTTAACAGATGCACGTCTTGGAATTTAAAACTTGTGGTAATCTCATTTACAACAAGCACTCAGAAAAAATAGAATGCCCCACATTTTACTCACTGTATTGTGCTGGAAACTGTACTGCTAAGCCAACACAGTTTAGCAGAATAAACCACTTAGTTCTCCCTCGGAGCCTTCCTCTATTAGTTTATACTTTTTAATTAAGAGCTTACACTTGTGCAGTTTAACAGTTTGTCATTGTTTTGCAATGCTGCATTTCCTTTTCGTCATGAAGAGGAAAAGAATGTTAAACATTTTGTTGAAAGCATCTTGGCAAAAAAGACAATCACGAGCGCGCATCTACCGAGGTTGTTGTCACAATGGGAGGTGCCTTAGAATCGCATCTTTGGGGCACACCAGTAGGTGGGGGGGGGAAGCACTGACACAGACACCAACTTAGTGTGTTAAAGGCCGCTTTATTTGGAATCAGGTGCACCTACACAACAAACACCCACCTGGCCTGTGCCGAACAAAACTAGTGCTCGCTAAATAATAACTGCCTAACAGCCGCCCTCCACCCCCACCCCTAATTGTATCCCCAACAGTGCAACAAAGTGTCCACATCCGCTCAGCAACCTACCCCCAACTGCAAATGACATCAGTGACCTTACTGACCTCCGCTCCCCAACTGCCCCTACAGCCCCAGGCCTCCTGTGAATCCCCCCTTTTCTCATAGGGAAACGCCACCCATCCCGGCACCTGTTCCAGCGACAACCACTCTTGTCCCCTGACCTCAAGTGCACCATCAACCAACAAAGCCCCTCGCAACCCCCAGGACCCACCCCGGCCGGAATCCATCCCACGGGACACAGGGAGGGAGGGCGGGACAACAATTCTCGGACAAAACCCCCCCGGCTGCCGTGTCACTGCACCTGAAATGGTGCCGGGCTCTACAAAATGGCTGTATTTAACCTGGCCAGCTCAAAAACCGCCCAAAAGGAGCCCAACCAGCCCAACCAGCCCAAGCTACGGGCGCCCACAGTGCTCACCTATCCCCCCCCTACTGCCCCAAATTTCCCCGGGTGGGCAAGCCTCCCCTTGGTCGGCTGCCCCCCCAAATCCCCATTGGGGCACACCAGTAGGTGGGGGGGGGAGCACTGACACAGACACCAACTTAGTGTGTTAAAGGCCGCTTTATTTGGAATCAGGTGCACCTACACAACAAACACCCACCTGGCCTGTGCCGAACAAAACTAGTGCTCGCTAAATAATAACTGCCTAACAGCCGCCCTCCACCCCCACCCCTAATTGTATCCCCAACAGTGCAACAAAGTGTCCACATCCGCTCAGCAACCTACCCCCAACTGCAAATGACCTCAGTGACCTTACTGACCTCCGCTCCCCAACTGCCCCTACAGCCCCAGGCCTCCTGTGAATCCCCCCTTTTCTCATAGGGAAACGCCACTCGGAAGTCGTTTACTACTTCCGACCCCCCTTAGGACTCCTGCCTCCTAGGATACCTGAGCACCCCCAGCGCTCCATCCAGTGCCTCCTTCAACTGCACTATGTACAGTTCCATGCCATATCTAGAAAGGTGTACCCCATCCTCCCTGAAAAAAGACACCGCTCCATAACGCAAGTCAGGATGTACCATTCTCCCCACCCCTTGCTTGGCACAGAAATCCCCCATCACCCGGTTAATCTTCCGCCGTGCCCTGTCTATCGCACCTGGGCGCTCAGCTCCCCTCCACACCCGCCTGGGGATTAATTCTGACCAGATCACATGGCACCCCGCCCATCGTTGTTTGATCTCCCTCAGGTCCCTCTTCATTTGTTTAACCACAGCCAGCCCCTTGCACTGCACCAAGTCGTTCTCCCCTAAATGAATCACTACCACATCCGGACACACACCCCCTTTGACCACCGTATTCAACAGAGGCAACAAATCATGCCACCGCATACCCCCTTTGCCCCTCCAGTGACACCGATACATTCCAGTATCCAATCCCAAATTCAATGCACGATGCTTGTCCCACTCCGCCTGCTCAGCCCGCTTGACAAATGAGTGTCCCACCAAATACAAATTCAAAACTGCCACCTCCGGCCCTGCCACAGCACCTGCAAAGAAACACATATCAGGCTTCGAAATCACAAAGACGTCACCCCTTCTACCTCCCGCAGCCTCACATACGTCCGGTAACAATCCGACTTCCACCGTCCCAGCCTCTGTATCTCCTCCTTCCACCAACCCCACACGCCGCCTCTGTCGCCGCCCCGATCCTGAAAGAGTGAGTCCCAAAAGCCAAGGGGTCCTCACCCAAGCCCCGCAGGGCGCGTCGCAGAACCCACAATGCCTGCGCCGCCGTCACTCCGCCCCCACCACCCCGGCCAAACACCTCCCCCGCTTCCCGGATCCGGTTCGCCATCAGCCGCCTACCCCACGCCGCGGGACAAACGCCCTCCTGCACCCCCAGGCCCAGGACCACCCAGGTTCCAACCCCCCTCTGGTCAGTTTTTGAGCGCCGCAGCCGCACCGCCACTTCACGATCTCGCAAGTCCACATCCTCCCACACCACCCCTGGCGCCCCCTTCGTCCCCAACAATTCTGACACTCGAAACGCACCATAAAAAAGCCAGGACATCAACGTAGAGAAGCGCACCACCTCTCCCTCATCCCTGCACACTGCCGGCAGCACGCCAATGAGTTTTCCCAACAAAGCCACCGTAACTGGATGCCTCAAGCGAACCGCAGCGCCCCTCTCTCTCGCCCAACCCTCCAGAAACCGGGCCCCCAGCTCCCCCGCCGACGGGACGTAACCCCACCACAGCTTACCCATGAACGCCACAGCTGACAACTTGCCCGCGATAGTGACCCGTGACAAACCCTTGTCCATGAGCCCCAACATGTAACTCACCACCTGCTCCTCGCGCTGCCACCGATCCCCCCGCCTTACCGCACCAGACCGCAAGAATTCCTCCCATGTTTGCTCGTAAGCCCTCCACGTGGACGCCGCTACGGACCTCTTTACCAGCTGGAAGAGCCGGGCTCGCCCACCGACCACATCTCTCCCGGAACCTGCGTCTTGACCTCCTCCGCCGCCGTGGCTAGCCCATGGAACCTCTCCCACTGTGAACGAGATAAAGCATCCGCAATGTCATTGTCCACACCTGGAACGTGTCGTGCCTGAAAGAGGATGTCATTCTCCAAGCAGCGCAACACAAACACCCTCATCAACTTCAACACCTGCGGGTCTCTGGCCGACTGCCTATTCACCACCTGCACGACCGCCATGTTGTCCACTCGAAACAACACCCGCTTATGCGCCAGCTCCCTGGCCCACACCGTGACCGCCACCACCAACGGGAACAATTCCAAGAACGCTATGCTCCGGCCGCCAGCCTGCCAGTGCGCCGGCCACTGCTCCGCGCACCACCGACCGTCCCAGTACAGACCGAAACAGCCAACACCTGCCGCGTCCGAGTACATGGTGACGTCCCACTCCCAATCCGCTGCCGGCGCCATGGGCACTCCGTTGAACCGGTCCAAAAACGCCCGCCACATGCGCAGGTCCTCCTTCATTCCCGCCGACAATCGTATATGGTGGTGAGGCAAAGACAACCCGGACAACGCCAATCCCAACCGCCTGCAGAAAGTCCGACCCGCCCGCACCACGCGACACGCAAAGTTCAAGTGCCCCAACAGCACCTGCACCTCCCGCACCATCACCTTCCTGCAAGCCAGCATGCCTGCCACCAGCCCCAACATCGCCGATTTCTTATCTTCCGGTAGGCGTGCTTCCATGGCGACCGAGTCGAGCTCGATACCGAGAAAGGACAACACCGTACTGGGACCGAACATCTTCTCTGGCGCCAGGGGAACACCAAAATCCCCCATCAACCCGGCCAAACCGTCCAGCTGCCGCTGGCAGTCCGTCGCACCGGGTCGCCCCACCAGGAAAAAGTCATCCAGGTAGTGCGTCACTGACTCCGAGCCTGTGCACCTGGAAAAAACCCACTGCAGGAACGAACTGAAACGCTCAAAGAGCGAGCACGAGATGGAACACCCCATCGGCAGTGCCTTGTCCACAAAGATGAGCCTTTCAAATTGAATCCCCAGCAGCTGGTGATCTGCCGGGTGGACCGGGAGAAGCCGAAAGGCCGACTTGACATCGCATTTCGCCATCAATGCGCCCCTCCCTGCCGCCGTGACGAGCCTCCGCGCCACGTCCACCGACGAGTAAGTCACCGACGCCAAGTCCGCCGAGATGTACGCGTTCACCGACTCCCCTTCCGGCCACGACAGATGTTGGATCAACCGGAACTGCCCCTCTTCCCTCTTGGGCACCACCCCAATGGGGGAGATGATCAAGCCAGGCATCGGCGGCTCCGAGAACGGGCCCGCCATCCTCCCCTCCCTGACCTCCTTGAACAACTTCTCCCGCACGATACCTTTGTGCGCATTCACCGACTTCAGATTGTCCGCCCAGCGAGCAATCCGGGAGCCCTCATAGCCCAGTCGGAACCCCTCCCGAAAACCCTGACGCAGCACTGCAGCGTCCTCCGCCCGCGGATACGCCGCCAACCAGGGCTCCATCCGCTCCAGCCTCACCGGCGTACGAGCCTTTGCCCAAAGCTCCTGCTCCCCCCCTCGCACCCCTCCCCACTGCCCCCCCCTCCTTGGGTACCTCCATGCCCGGGCTGTTGGCCCGGCTGGCCCCCGAGCCCCCAGCACCGCAGCGCCGGGTGCCGCTTTCCGCAGTTCGAGCACTCATGCCTAAAACGGCAAGCTGCCCGACCGCACGACCCTTTATTGAAATCCCAACAGGCCCCAACCGGGGCCTGTCCGCTGGACTCTCCCCGCCCCACCCCCTGGGTGGGGCGCGCGGCAAAGGGGGGCGGTCCCACTGGCAAACCGCTGGCCGTGTAAATGGTGTGGCCGAACTTGGCCCCGCCCATCGTCTGTTGGTACAAGTCCGCGTCCAGCTCCCCCCACAAAGCCTCCGGGTCAGCCACCATGCGCGCCCGAAACTCCTCGTCATAGTGCGACCACGCGAACCCGCCGTACGTCACCTGGGCCCTCCGCACCACATCCATGTACTTAAAGAGCGCCACGGAACGGTCGGGAAACTTCTCGCAGTATACACATGCGTATATAAGGAAAGCCGCTGACCAATTGTCCAGTGTCAACGGCACTTTCGGACGCCTGGCCAACTCCTGCTCCTCTTCCTTCGACCCCTCCTTAGACGTCAACTCCCTGTGGAGAAGCTTCAGTATGTCTATGTACCCATATATGGTAACTTACGCACCGGCACCACGCAGCTCTCCTTCCCCCCACTCGCAGCATCCTTCCCGGCGACCGCTTCCGACCCCTACCGCGCGCCAGCCTCCCCATCCGCCGCGCCAGCCTCCCCATCCGCCGCGCCAGCCGTGCCCACCCCTGCAACCTGCACGTACCGTCCCCGCACCAGCCTCCATCCCTCCTCCCCGTCGCCCCCCGTCCCCACTGAGACCTGTACACAGCGCCGCTTGCCACTCCCCGCTCCGTCTCCCATCTTACCTGGCGTCAAAGTCGGCGTCAAGGTCGGCGTCCGAACCGGATCCCGCCGCCTAACCAGTGGCGCTGAGGGGGCCGTCACTCTCGGCACTTCCCGCCTCGCGGGCACCTGTAAAATACTGCCAACACCATTACTCTCCCCCCGTCCTCCCGAATCTTCCCTTCTTCCGCGGACTCCCCATCCGCCACCTCCACACAGTCCCGACCCCCCCTGGGGGGTCCACCCGGCTCAAGCTCGCTCTCTCCCGACACACTCTCATCAAGTCACCCAAATCCACACTCCCACGCCGTTCCACTCCACTCACACCCGGCTCAACATTGTGTGCATCCAGCCTCACTCCCCTGCCCCCGGCGGCCGTAACAACCCTTCGGGGGGGGGCGGCGGAGATGACCCCCACCGCCAGCTACCACGCTCCATTGCCAGGTCCCTCGTTGGAGCTCGGCCGCCCGCACCAGACAGAGCCGGCCCATCCTCTCGGTGGAGTGGAGCCGCATGCTGCTCACCCGAGCGCCTCGCAAACAGCTCCTGCCAAGGAAAGAAGGTGGAGTCCAGCATACCGGGGTGAAAAAACCCGCCATCCCCTCCCCACGCACCCCCCCCACACTCCCACCCCAGCAGTGCCCCCCGTCCCCACCCCGCCGAGTGACCGCCGCGGCGCGAGGGAACCCCCCGCCTCCCATGCCCCACCCACTCACTCCATCCCAGCCCCTCGGGCCACCCCACCCAGCCAACCCCCAACTGGGCCCCACCCCCCCTCCATGCCTCCCTTCCCAGCCCCCCGCCGTGCCCCACACTACCCCTCCGCTCCCCACCCCCATCACCCCCATACCTTCCGCTTCCTTCGCCACCGTAGCCTGTCCTCCCCCCACTCACAAACTCCAGAGCCTTCCTCCTCGCGCCTCGCTGACCGGCCCTCGCTGCCCCTCTCTTCGCCGCCTTCCGCGGCACCGCCGCTCCACGCTGCTTCCCGGCCTTCGCGCCACTGCCCCCGGCCCCGCCCCCTCTTTGTTCAGCCTGAGCCGGCCACGGTCGCGACCGCGGCGGCTCGCAGGCCCACACGGCCGCCGTGGCGCCGTTGGCAGCGCGCCACGGCGGAGGCCTCACCTGCAAGTCTGGTCGCAGGACGTCCAGCCGGCCTGCCTCCCCCAACAGCCGCAACGCTTCGGCTCCCGATCGCGCCACCCGACACCCGCTGGCCAACGCCTCCGCACACGCCTCCGGCCTCCTGCACCAAGGTACAACAATTCTCGGACAAAAAACCCCCAGCTGCCGTGTCACTGCACCTGAAATGGTGCCGAGCTCTACAAAATGGCCGTATTTAACCTGGCCAGCCCAAAAACCGCCCAAAAGGAGCCCAACCAGCCCAACCAGCCCAACCAGCCCAAGCTACGGGCGCCCACAGTGCTCACCTATCCCCCCCCCTACTGCCCCAAATTTCCCCGGGTGGGCAAGCCTCCCCTTGGTCGGCTGCCCCCCCAAATCCCCATTTGACGACAGAGAAGGGAAAGGAAACAGATCAAGATGAGCCCGAGCCCCATTCCTCGAAAGACTGAACTGTGATCCCAGTTTATTAATTAAATGATTAACCTGAGTGTCCCTGAAAATCTGTTCCTTTTATAAAAAAACATATTAGATGGCATATTTAGTATGGCTATTTACAGGGCTAATTGAATCAACATTCTGGGAAGAAATCCTCAAAGGCAGCATATTAGCATATTAATTAAACTGGAAGCAAATGTACAGAGCAGGATATGTTGAGGTCAGGCAAATGATGAAAAGTTCAGGCTGACTTTGGATAACCTAGGCCTGTGCCGGGCAACAGAAGTACAAAACCCCAGGACTACTTCAGTTGAAAACGAGTGGAGACCGTGAACAAAGCCTCGAAAAGGATAGCTATAACTTAGTTGCTGTACATCAACACCTGAAATCGTGGACACTAAAAAGCAGCTTGCAAAAACAAAGTGAACAAGCAATAGCATTATCTAGGAATTCGAAAAATATACAAACCTGTTAAACCCACCTGTCAGGATGCGTAGAAATTAAGTTTAACCACAAACCAGGCACTCAGCACTGTGACCTGTGAGTATCTTTAAAAACTCCAAACTGTGTGCTCACTGGGGCGCAAAGTTACTCAGAATTTTTCCTTGCGCAACACATATAATCTGCGCCTAAATTACGGAAACTACGAGCAGGATGCGCACATTGCTTGAGGTGACTTCTACGTAAAAAAGACACTTGTAAAAAAAGCAAAGCAAGGTGTGCACGTTCATAAGCAAAAGGCTAGCGAGGTACCTGCATAGCAAGGTTGTGAGAGAAAAAGTTTTGGAATATAAAATGGTGGCATCTGTACACCTTATTATACAAAAGAGAGAGGGGGGGACCAAGGAGCTATTACAAGGTCCAGTGTCCATGCTCCTTATTTTTATACTGATTTCCAAAAAAGGGACACTGTTCCTAATGCAGGGTGCAAAAAGTCACCAATGCATGAGGGTGCAAATGTCACCCATATCTGAGAAAAGGAAAAAAAAAAGGAAAGAAGAAACAGAATCCCTAGGTAAGGGGACCCACAGAAAAACGGGGGGACCATTGTGTGTCCTCTGTTGCCCTCACACACCTCGAAAGGTGTCATGCTTCATCATTGGGCAGTTGCTTCTCGTAGGGCCGGCGCTGCAATTCCCTACGGGTCCCCCGAAGGGTCTCTTTATCGCAGATCTTTTATAGGACTGCCGGATGGTGCATGCAGGTGTGCGGGGTGGTGGGTCAATTGAGGGTAATGAAAGGAGCGTGCAAGTGTAAGGTGAAATTCATAATGTACCCTGAGGAGACTCAACTGCTGACTAAAATCTAGCCCCAGTGGCATACTATGCCTGGGTATAGAGAGACATAGGTCAACATGTTTCGCGCCTGCGTCGCCTTAAGGGTCGTTGGCGCTACGCCAGGACCAGAATTCTAAAATGTAAAGTGCACGTGATAGACAAATTAAAAATACCCTCATAATCGATCAGGGCGGGCAGTAACCTGTATACCCAATGTCTGGCTACAGCTGCATGTTTGTAACCGCTCCTGGTCAGTACCTAGAAAAGAACAAAATAGGATATACATTTAAATTAAATTTAAGCACCAGGAACACCTTGATGCCACATCATGTGCCACCACTGTGTGCACATCCAAAACATGAATTTATCAAAGATAGCAGGCGCATGAGACACAAGTTCACACCAGGAATTTGAAGATGCCTGGGCCAGTAAAGCATAGATAATTGCATATGAGTGGGCCCAGAAAATTGGATGCAGGACCCTCGCATAAGAAATATTAAAATGCGGGGGTCAAGCAGTACACTCATGAATAATGTGAAGGCTCAACACGGTAATAAAAAACCAATGGTTCCGGCCCTACGAGGAGCAACTGCCCGATGATGAAGCATGACACCTTTCGAGGTGTGTGAGGGCAACAGAGGACACAATATGGTTCCCCCGTTTTTTCTGTGGGTCCCCTTACCTAGGGATTCTGTTTCTTCTTTCCTTTTTATTTTCCTTTTCTCACATATGGGTGACTTTTGCACCCTCATGCATTGGTGACTTTTTGCACCCTACATTAGGAACAGTGTCCCTTTTTTGGAAATCGGCATCTGTACACCCCCAAATAATACTCATGTCAGAAAACTGTAAGAGGAAATAGCAGTAGCGGCTGCTATTCTTAACGGGTGGTGAAGAGCTGTGGGGGAGGGTCTAAAAGAAAACAAGCCAAAAAAAACACTTTACTGACTCTGCCTTCTTGTAGTTCTTCTACTGAGGCTTGTTAACACTTGTACAGGTCCTAAGAGGTCCTAGGCACTGGCGTAACGAAAATGGAGGGGGCCTCCCTGCAAGGTATGTAGAGGGGCCCCCTCCGGGCTCAATTAGGAGCTCTCCGATCAGAGTGCAGTGCCGAGGGGGCCCCCTGGAGCTTCGGGCCCCCCCGCACCGCATGGGCTGCGGGGGCCTGTGTTACGTCCCTGGTCCTAGGAGCCTCTGCATCTACTCCACCGGGCTGTACAACACAGCTCGGGTGGAGAGAGATCTAAGTGAGCATGACGGTTGGGCCTGCCTTAGTTAGCCGGCCAAACCGTCATGCTCACTTACATTGTGCACTACTCCCCCCACTGCTCTCGTCATAGCCGCCCAGACTTGACTTGCTGGCTCTAGCACGGAAAGAAAAATAAAATGGTGTATTATCATTTTCTTTTTCCCTCCCTCAGCACGTTTTCAGCAAAGGGGGGGGCAACATTCCTCCACCATAGCGGAAGAGCCGCCGCTGGGAAATAGATGTATAAAAAATGGAAATAGAAAACTACACAAACTATGAATAAGTTAATAATTGAGAACTACCCTTTGCGCAGCCATGCTCATTAGGACTAAGCTAAAATTGCTGCAGTGCTAACGTGGTTCTACCAGAGGGTCTCGCAAGGATATCTGGCAGTGTGGGAAGTGGATGCTTCATAGTGACTATGTAACTATAGTGGGCAACTCCGTTATAGCACCCCAACTGAGCTAAAGGCAAAAATATCTTTGGTCTCAAAAAAGCACACATTTCCATAGTAGTCACTGACGCTGAAGGGAACTAATTAGTGTGTGGATGCGCTCCTTGTGAGAGGGGAGCATGCTGTAAATCACAGTGAAGTCAGTCAATGGCTAAAGTGGGGCTGACCCGTTACCCCATGATGCATGCTGGAGTGGGTGGTAGAAAAATGAGAATGACACAACAGACTAATGGATAATCTGTCTGAAAACGCATTATTATTTATGCTATACAAAAAATATTAATAAAATCAGAAGGTCTTGGATAACACCAGACTTAAAAAAGCCAATAGGTCTGGCATTGGGTGCCGGCCTCTTATCTTTTCTAATGCTTTTTGTAATGGTTGTGTAAATCTTTATTACAAACAAAGGGTTGAAAAGACAGATACATAGAGGGACTTGCATAGACAGGTAGATGGAGAAGGTTGTGTAGATAGACAGATAGTGTTGCATAACCGGATTGATAACAGATAGTGATAGATAGATAGATAGATAGATAGATAGATAGATAGATAGATAGATAGATAGATAGATAGATAGATAGATAGACATATAGATAGATAGAAAGACAGCTAGATAGATAGACAGACAGACAGACAGATAGATAGATAGATAGATAGATAGATAGATAGATAGATAGATAGATAGATAGATAGATAGATAGACAGACAGACAGACAGACAGACAGACAGACAGACAGACAGACAGACAGACAGACAGACAGACAGACATAGATAGATAGATAGATAGATAGATAGATAGATAGATAGATAGATAGATAGATAGATAGATAGATAGATAGATAGATAGATAGATAGATAGATAGATAGATAGATAGATAGATAGACATTTATATAGACAGACAGGTAGACCAGAAGGTAGATAGATAGACAGGTAGATACATAGAGAAGCAAACAGAGAGGTGGGTAGACAAGTAGATAGAGAGGGTTGAAAAGATAGATAGATGGATAGATAGATAGATAGGTAGATAGATAGATAGATAGATAGATAGATAGATAAAACAGGAATTTAGAGTACACAGCACAGCTTCATTTACTAATATAATAGTTGAATGCCTATGTAAGCACAACATACAGGAGCCCTGAAGAAAAACATACAGACTATATTGGTCCACAATTATAACTGTAGCCCTCAATTTCGACACATATCAGCAAGACATATAGAGTTATAAATGCAGTTATCTGCGTGCTTATGAAAAAGAGGATACCTTTATAAAGAACAGTTTCAAATGGACGCAGTGTCACAAATACCAGCAGTCAGAATAAAAATAAGCATTTGCAATGCAATCAGTTTCGCCTTTGGGACCTTCTATTTATTTAGATATGCAGCACATTAGCCTGGGTGCTGAAACATCTACTGTTCTTTAACATGGAGGGAAAGTGAGCACCAAACTGCGTGACAAGCCAGGAATGGGGACACTTGGAGAGAAATATTGCCTTTCAGCTGAAAATGGTACAGTCCAAACATCTGTTTTACTGTAAAATTAGGGCCTTCGGTGGTCATATCACTGAAAATAGAAGATTTCAAAAAAAATATTATTGCCTATGAGGGCTTGTGGAAGACAATTTCTATGGACTGGAATCTAGAGAATGCTAAAGTGATTCTGGTATTTTACTGACCACTGCTGATCGTTTTCTATCAAGAAAGTTAAATAGAGGCAGTTGCCAGAAAAATAGAACAAAGTCCCTCAGCCGAAACCAATTCTAACATTTTACTGACCTCTGCTGGTCATTTTCTATCAAGACAGTTAAATAGAGGCAGTTGAACAGAAAAAAGTCCCTAAGCAGAAGCAGACAAGTCCTAGGGCTTATCTCCAGAGCCCACAAAGTACATACACATATAAGTATATATTAAAGTATATAAGTATATACAAAAGTATATAATAAAGTATATACAAGAGGTCTTGAATGCTCGACCTAAAAGGCCTCTCCAAAAGGATATTACACAGCTATGGGAGGAGGCAGGAACCGATGTACCTGGAAAATGCCCTGTGTTCACATTAAAAGCAACAAAAGCGGTCTGCATTCACATCAGGCTCTAAACACAAAGGCACAAAGTGATAATAACCTAAAAACAAAAACACAGGCACTAAAGGGTACTATCTTATGTGCTGATGTACTCATTATGAAGGAGCAAAATGCAATCACTCAAAATGAAGTTAGCCAGTAGCTGAAGTAAGCTGACCCATTGCCGCATGTTGCATGATGCAATGGGCAGAAGCAAAATGTGAATGGCACAGCAACAGACATTCTTATGAAGAGAGTTGACTAAAAGGCCCTTTAAGTAAGTATATTATACAGTTAATTTTTTAGTAAAATCAAAGGTCTTGGCTAACACCTGACCTATAAAGCCAGCAATGGCAGGAAAGCCAAATGGTGGTGTTTGTAATCATTGAATTATTTATCAGCAACTGCCAGATGAATTTGGAGACATTACAAAGAGGATGTTTATAAGAACCAGACAGACTCAATCTAACTGAATCATCTGCAGCTGCTTTGTGCAAGCTGGCCTACCTACAGGAACTGCATAGGTGTTCTTCACCTATTTATTATTCTTGCACTATTGTGGTAGGACCCAATGGTCTGTGAAATGGGCATGCTGTATGCTGTCCCTTAATTCCTAGAACTGATTCTCCTCAGAACTGAATCAAGAAGCATATGACAAGGTATTTCCCGTGGTTTCCTTTATTGTACAAGAAAGACCTTGCAACATTGATCTCTGATTCCCTACTCTCCACTATGAAAGTGGATGCTTTTCAATTCAGTGCTGATTCTTCTGTCTACCTCGTGAACTGGCTTACCACTGCCTGTCTGACAGTCTGCCTTTAATTTGACTCTGTGGCCCCTTGTATGACATCTACCTGATCATGTGGCCTAATTACTAGGTTTTTCCACCTTGTTGCTTGCCTAGCTTTCAGCACAGATCTCAACTCTGATTCTAAATTGCACTGTCCTTATTACCTGACTGTTTCTGCTTTTCTCCACACAGTTAGCTTGACCATTTTCAAGTTTCCACTTAAGAATGCCTATGGACCTTATTTAGAGTTTGGCCGAGCGGGTGCTGCCTCACAACAGTTATGGAGTACCCATTCATCCAAATAGAAGGGCCACTGGACTTATTTAGATTCATATGGACCTGCACTATGTTAGGTAATGGAGGATACTCTGTCTCCGTTGCTGACGTACTCCTCCGACAGCCCGATTTAGAGTGGGCAATCAAAAGGCCAGTTTTTACTTTCATATAATACCATCAAAAATCGAGCAGTAATTGAAAGTAAAAACATTTAAATGACCCCTACACCATGAGAAACTAATTCCTTGGTGACAGGGATCATTTGTTTTCTTATTTTCAAAAGGAAAATCCTGCTTTGAAATGTAGTCTTTGGCAATACAAAAAAAAGTTAAAACTCTGATGGGTGGTACCATCATGTTGACTGAGCCATTTGTCAAACTTTTAATACATTGACAGGAATCGCCATGACAGAAATTCCTGCCAATGTAAGATATGTCAGCTGGGCTAGCGAACATCTTTAAATTTGGAGCACAGTTACTCCCTCAGGGCAACAGAGTAGTTTACTCTGTTGCCTTGAGGGAGTAAAATCCTTTCTTGGAAATCTCAATTAGGCTGGGCCGAACTGGAAACTGAAACTGGCCCAGGCAAACTGCTCGGCCAGCCCCCCTGGGGGGTGAGGGGGTGTGGCTGAGCTGTTTTCTACGGCCGTTTTTGACCAATTTGGTTGCAGGGGGCTGATATTGCCAGTCCCGGTAACAAAACCATCCCCCAGGGGCCCAAAACCGGCCCCCACCCTTGCGGCCCACCGGGGAAACGCCTGGTGCCCACTACGGCCAGTCCAGCCCTGAAATCAGGCCCTATGTTTGAGCATTTGAGTGAATTACTGAGGCCAATTATAAATAAGTACATCATTATTCCTTGCTCCCTAGATTTGTTGTGCTCTAAACATCTGTTATTCTCACCCTGCAGCAACTGCAATGTGATAAACAAGCACAGGTCCTTTGATTAAAGATTAGGCCATTTTGTTTCCAAATTGCCATGTACAATTTGCCATGCCCATACCCCAGCTCTCTCCAATCTCCTCCCATACTGTCCTGCACCTCTCTGTCCATTTCAATGCCTTTCATAGGGCTAGTCTTTCTCGTTCCTTTGCCGTATTTGTGCCTCTTTTATGATTTTCACTGTGCTTGTTTCCCTCGCTTTTGTGCCTCATTTGTGACATTCATAGTGCTTGTTTCTTCTGTTTCTTTGCCTCTTTACCCATTCTTTGTGCCTCCCTGCTTGTCTTTCTCAGTGCCTCACTTCTGCCCAGGGTAGTTCTGCCTTTTTCTCACTTTTGCCACCCTCATGCTCTCCCATTCCCACACCTGCACCCCACCCACCTCCCAGGACCTACTTAATTGAGGCCGCTGTGACTCTAGATGCTGTAGCAAACACTACTGCTGTGCCAACCCTCACTCCATGAAAGGCCCCTTCACCTGCACACACTGCCCATTTACCTGCCACAGCAAGCACACCAGCATGCCACCCACCCCCACTCAAACAACTCTGCAACCCACTCCAGCACATCATCACCCACTTGCATGCATCCTGCTCAACAGTTGCACACTATGTAAACACTCCACCGAGCTCTGGGACCTCATTGTCAGCCTCACCCCAGGTGTCGTCATACTCACAGAGACATAGCTCAACCCAGCCCCTGACATCACCACTGCCGTACCACCCACCATGACCACACCAACAAACCAGGCAGATGGGGTGTCATCATTCACAAAGAAACCATCCAATGCACCGCCATCACAGATAACTCCACATCACCATGGAGCACCTTATCTTCAAAATAAAAATGGCCATCAAGTCTGCCATCATGGGCACCCTCACCTACTAACCACCAGGCTGAGATCAAGGTTCTGCAACCTCATCACAGATTTCTTTGTACCCCTCGCCGTAGATGCCAATGACTTAATGATCCTTGGGGACCTCAACTTTCATTTCGACTACCTCAACTACACCAACACCTCCACCCTCCTCAACCACATGAGCAACATCAGCCTCTGACAAACTTGTCCACGACCACAGGCACACTGCAGGCCACACACCAGACCCTATTTTCACCTCCGGCAACTGTATCAAATACAGCCACACCACAAAACTGACCTGTTTCGACCACTATGTCGTCCACTGCAATGTCACCAGCCCCTGGACCACCACCTGGAAACTAGTCAGTGCCCCACATCGCAGATGGAGCAAAAACTCCGAGAGCACATGGACTGACACCCTCAACCCCACCCACCATGACTCCTTCAATAACCTAGACCAAAACGCCAGACACTTCAACAACTGGATCTCAAACAGCACAGAGAGAATCGCCCCCATCGTTAACCACAACCACAATGGAGCCACCAAAGAAGCAAACTAGTTCACCGACCACCTCAGGACGGCTAAACATTGTTACACACAACTGGAAAGGAGATAGCACACTAGCAATGACTCCAATGCCACGACCCCCTTCAAAGCAGGGCTCAACATCTACCACAGGCAGCTAAGAGAAACCAAGAAAACATCACTAGGCACAAGCAACGAAACCTGCTCCACCAAATGTAAAGAACTTTTCAAAATCATCAGAGATTTTGCCAACCCTGTGATTGCAGCGATTGACATCACACCCTTCTAAGAACTCTGTGAAAACCTTGCCAATTTCTTCAGTGACAAGATCGTCAGGATCTTCAAGAACTTGCCAGGCCCACTGACTTCTTCAACAAAAACATCCACCTCCTACCACAGCAAGTAAATGCCTGACTGCATGGAATCAGATCAACAACCCCCTCCTCATGAGGAAGTCAATACTCCACTAAAGTAACCTTTAGCAGACCCCAGCAAACTCAGCAGCTACCAGCCCATTTCCCTGCTCCCATTTCTGGCTAACGTCCTAGAGAAGGCTATCAACCAACTACTCCTCAAGCACCTGAAACAGAACAATCTTCTCAACACCTCTCAATCCCACTTCCACACCAACCGCAGCAGTAAGTAGGCCTTGATCACAGCCACCAGTTACACATGACATCTGAACTCTCCTCGATCAACGTGAAACAGTGGCGCTGGGCCTTCTTGATGCATCATCTGCTTTTGACGCGGTCTACCACCACACACTCATCACAATGCAGCACAGAATCAGCGTTCAAGCAGCCGCCCTCAAATGAATCACCTCCTGCCTCATCGGAAGAACACAAAAAGTCTGCCTAGCACCTTTCACCTCCAAACCAAAAGAAGTTGACTGTGGAGTACTCCAAGGGTCAGCCCATCGCCTAACCGTCTTCAGCACCTACTTGACCACACTGGCAGACATAATCAGATCTCATGGGCTCAACATCATCTTTTACGCTGATGGCACGCAACTCATCCTCTCCCTCTCCAAGGACTCCTCCACCACGAGGATCAAACTTCCACAAATGCATTAACAACATTAGCAACTGGATGAGGAATAACTGCTTAAAGCTTAACTCTGACAAAACTGAGGTAAGGATCATCAGGAAAAACCACTCCTCTGGGAACCCCCTTTTCTGTATCGAATCCTGGTGGCCAGCAGAAATAAACCCAGCACCTACCCAGTCCGACCATGCAAGAAACCTCAGCACCATCCTGGACAGCAAGCTAACACTGACACATGAGTTCAATGCAGTCTCCTCCACATTCTTCTTCAATCCTGTGTAAAATCTGCTTATGGCTTTCACACAGCTCAAGACACATCATCACTCAAGCCCCCATCAGCAGACGACTGGACTAGAGGAACGCTCTCTACTCTGGAATCACAGGTTACCTCCTCCATAAACTATCAGGTTATGCAGAACACAGGAGCCAGACTTGTCCTTGACCTCCCCTGATGAACTCACATCACCATCACTCCTGACCTCAAGGAACTCCACTGGCTCCCAGTACAGAAGAGATGCCAGTTCAAGCAACTAAACCATGTATACAAAGCCCTTCACTATTGCAGCCCCACCTACATCAATCACCGCCTGAACGTCCACCAGCCCACCAGATACCTCTGCTCCGCCTCTCTTGCGTGCTTAATCTCCTCCTGTATCTGCTGATGCAACAGTGATGAATGCTCCTTTCACCACATTGCAGCAAAGATGTGGAACAAACTCTCCTTACACATACAGACCTCACCTTCACTACCAGAGTTGTGAAAACCATTGAATACCTAGCATTGTGACCACTGGACCCCTTCAGCTGCTGGATGCACTACAGAGTGACAAATGCAAAAAGAACAATTGACCCCAGTACAGAGATCTAGGCCCAAATTCATTGTGTTTTTGCCCTCCACACCATTCCAGTTTAAACTCAGCCATATGCAAATCAGCCATGGGAACAGTCCAGCCCGAAACTGGTGCCAGGACCCATGGAGGGCCTGGCCTGGCAGTTCGGGCTGGATATGGCTGGGTCTAAACTGGAATGGCGTGGTGTGCAAAAAACAATGGATTTATCCCAGAACTATGACGGGGTGAATGTATGATTGGTTCAGCATTCCGCCCATCACCTGATTTTTTTGTATTAGTTGCCCTAAGTGGGAAAGGTATGTCCAGACATGGATCCTTGCTCGCTACACCACCAGATTCAAGTTAGCCTGAATGATGAGGGGTGAGATCCCGAAACAGGTCCCTAGATGCCTATTTCTGGTCCAAGGAGGACCTGGCCTGGTAGTTCAGGCTGGACTGGTCCCATAGGGACCAGGGTCAAGAATGATTTGCATATGGCTGAGTTTAAACTGGAATGGCATGGTGTGCAAAAAATGATGAGGTTAACTCAGATCTGTGACTGGGGGTGAATGTATGATTGGTTTCGCATTCCGTCCATCATCTGATCTTTTTGCATTTGCTACCGGGTGACAAGCAGCGCTCTAGAAATCGACTGATTGGTTTAGTGATTACGTCACTCTTCTTAGACAACAGTCTATGTGTAGGTCCCATGCATGGGAGTACAGATATAGGAAGCAGTAGTCATCAGGATATTTTTTCCACCTACTTCTAAAACTCATTATGTTATTTGAGTTTTTGCTTTTTCCTGCAGTCTCTGCTGAAGGAGATATGCTCTGCTATATTAATTGCATTAAGAAATACAATTTGTTATGGCTACCATTGTATCGGGGGAAGTCTTGGCTTTCTCTAGAATGTGGCACAAAAGTCTGGTTTTATCGTTTGACATTCGATGTTTTAAAAACCCAACCTGTGAGGTACTAATCAGTTTGGGGAGCAAGATATTGAGTCTAGCCACTAGAATCTTCGCATAAATTTTGCAATCTAGATTTATCAATGAAATGGGGCGGTAGTTCTTAGTTAAAAGACTTCCCCTGATCCAATGGTAGCCATAACTCTAGACGCCGAAAAGCATTCGACAAGGTTTCTTGGGCCTTCCTACGACATTGCATGCACTACTTCAACTTAGGTCCCTCGAACATTAACATGGTTATGGCCCTCTACTCTTTGCCGTCTGCCAGAATCGCCATTAATGGCACCCTCTCAGATTTATTCCGCTTGTATCAAGCCACTAGACAAGGTTGCCCCCTATCCCCTGCACTGTTCCTCCTGGCCCTTGAACCCCTCCTGACTGACATTAAACGCAATAAGGAAATAGCGGGTGTGAATTTTGGTGACATTCAGATGAAACTAGCGGCATATGCCGATGACATTTTAATTGCAACGGAGGACCCTGAGAACTCCATAAAAGCCCTTATGGAGTCAATTGATAGGTACTCCGCCCTTTACGGGTACAAATTGAACCGGGACAAATTGGAGGTCAAACCCTTCAATTTACATACCACCAGAGAAGTCCTAAGCGACTCTGGCCTCACATGGCAAAGTAACTTTATTAAATACTTAGGAATTGAATTTGCGGACTCCCTCCTTGAGACGCTCCGTCACAACGAGGACACTACTCTAGACGAAATTAAACGGCTCCTTGATGGCTGGTCCCCTCGCTTTATCACCTGGTCGGGACGGGTTGAAATCATCAAAATTATGATTTCCCCCTTGGTCAATTACCTCATTACTATGCTGCCCCTCACCCTCTCCGGAGACTTTCACCACAAATTGGACACACTGATTTCCACCTTCTTATTGAAGGGGAAAAGAGTCAGAATTAGCCTTAAAAAATTACGCCTTGGCAAAACTCTAGGAGGGGTTAACCTTGCGAACTTCAAAGTCTACCAGACTGCCTTCCTCGCCAAGCAGGGCTCACACTGGCTGGCGCCACAACCAGGATACACCCCAGTTTGGCTCACTGTTGAAAGGGCCCTCCTCCAGTCCCTTGATCCCACATCATTCCTTACATCATTCCTTACCATTGCACTGCGCTCCTCCATATCTTCAGGGTCCATATTTAAAAACACAAAAGCAGCCCTCCTAAAAGTAAGCAAGTTGCTACCGCATCAGTTCAAACGATCAAAATGGAAATCGCTATGGCACAATCCCACACTGACATACAAAGGCAAACCGCTATACAATGCAACCTGGGTTGCAAAAGGAATATTCTTCCCACACCAACTTTTTACCGATTCCGGACCACTCTCCTTTGCTGAAGTGCTGGTTAGATACGGCCTTAAGGAAATAGAGTTTTACAACTTCCTGAACGTCAAGGTAGCAATCACCAAAGCGAAACTTAGCAACAACTCACCATCCCTCCCTAGCTATTTAGCTATCCTCAACAGTCTAGGCCACCAGGTCTCTAAACTATACAAACTGATGAGCCCGCAACAGTCAAACCTCACTGAACAACTACGACTATTTTGGGAATCATATTCCTCTACACCAATCTCAGAGGCGAAGTGGGCCAGAACTTGGGAATCCACCACATGTCACAAAGTCAGCCCTACTCTCTCCCAAACTAAACTCTGGCTCCTCCAAAAGGCCTTTTGTACCCCTGAACGGCTCTTCTTGCACAACATTAGGGGGGACGACACATGCTGGAACTGCACAGAGGAGGCAGGCGACCTCGAACATTTAATATTTAAATGTGCGTGTGTCACAGGATATTGGGATAGATTTTTTTAATTCATTGCTAAGGTGTTCTCCATCTCTCTCCCACGAGAATTTTACACCCTAGTTTTAGGCTTTACAAAAGCCTCAACAATTAATGATGACAACAAAGCCTTACTTGACCTCTTACTCACTGCTGCTGTTAAGATAATCCTGAACAATTGGAAGGACACCCGCAAGGCATCCTTCCCCCATTGGCTCAATTGGGTCTCCAACCTAAGAGGCGCCAACAACATATCACTCATGAATACCTCTTGGCGCCCCCCCCACAGGAAAATGTGGTCCACGCTAGACAATTTCTTTAACCTACATAAACCCCCATGATCATTCACGCTGTGCCCTAGTCTTCTGGGGCTGAACCCCTCCCCGAGAAACCACACCTACACTCAGGAATGCCCCACTGACTACAACCCATACTTGTTGGCCTAATGCGCTCCTACCTAACACCTGCATATCCTCACCCCACTCCCGATTGGCTGTGTGTGTCGGTTACCATACCTGTAACGATGCCTATGGGCGCCGATGACCAACTGCATCAATATGCCTGATTCACCTTACTATTAATTGCATTCACTGTGTTTTCTGTTTTTGTGATATCAATATACCATGATCTGTATTCTCTTATGATTCACAGTCTGTTTTTAGTCTTCCTTTGTTACCATTCTGTATGTAATGTTTTTCTTTTGATGAAACTCCCAATACATTTTTTTGTGAAATTAAAAAAGAAATACAATTTGTACTTTTTATTGTGAAATACAATTGAAACCAAATGTTAACCATTTAGGTTACCTGTGCCAAAAAGCTGAGGGGGAGCTATATTCTAGTTTCCAAGTAAACTTAAAGCAAGTATGAAATATATTCTGTGTGAGCTTAGAAATAGTGCATTCCAATGACATACACTCTTTGCTTGGCATCACAGACTTATCACACCCAGAAACAACCCTTCTTGTCAGCTTCCACATCAAACTATTAGTCACACAATTGCCCAATACTGGAAGAAAGAGTCTCCTGGGACCTGCCAAGAAGGATATTTAAGGACAAACAGATGATAGACGGAATGCAGAGCAAATCAAACATTCACCCCTGAAGTCCTGAAGAAACACTGCTTGATCCTTCGGACTAATTGGCGTGAAACATGTCGACCATCCAGGATTAGAACACCTCTTGACTCTTGATAGCTTGACAGTCGCCATTCCTCACTACTTTTAATCAGGCAGGGATCCCTTTAGAATAAAGTTGCTCTAAGGATTCCCTACTTGTTTTAATTTTTACCACTCAGAACATCTACACATACACTAGGCCCCTCACGCCCACAGCACCCATATGGCAGGAACAAAAGATCTCGGGCAAAGAGCCCCTTTTTGGGTGCCCGTTGGGTATTGCAGCGCCGACCCGATGAGGAGCTGGCCCATATGATGAAGCATGACACCTAGCTTGCTGGGTGTGTGAGGGCCCTAGTTCCAAAAGGAGGTTTCACCCCCTTGGGTGCCTGGGGCACGACCTGCACGCCGACCTACACTCAGTAGGTCTTACATGTACATGTTGAGGATCTGCGTACCTCTCTTTGTTTAAAATTTTGATAGGGCTAGTATGCTGGACCTCTTCAAAAAGCTCAGAGTCCCCTCTTTTCTTGAATCACAAGAAGCAGTCTGACACAGCAAGAGTGAATCCAAGAGGAGGAGCTACGCACGCATCCGAGATGGCCGCGTGAGCGCAGGGCTCCCGAGGACCCTCGCTGCCTCCCGCATTTATCCTGGATAATATCCTGATTTGATGGAAGGTCATTGAAGATACAACCCGGCTGATGTACTAGCAGGTTTTTGGGTCGGAATCGGACGTAGGGTCCCCGAGTTCTGCCGTCTTGAAATTTGTGGCCTTCTCCATGGAACAGCCTGGACCTTGAGTTGTAGCAGTGCCCAGGTCGTAATTTAACAACAACGGCTTGAGGGGATCAGACCAGAGCCTCACTTCACTTTCGGTTTCGTTTCTCCAGCGCACTGTCTCCTATCTGCGGTGTGTCTGTTGATCGGACGAGCTCCGATGCCAGCTCATTGAGCTTCGAGCTAGCGACTGTTTGGCTGTGGACTCAAATTGGCCCAACTTCGCCTCCTGTATTCTTGTGTGTGAATTTTAAGGAGCCATTTGGACCAGATCCCAAGCCTCCCTCCGGGGCACCCGGCTCGTCATGACGGGCAAACCCGAGGGTGAAAAACGGAAAGTCAAGACCACTATCCGTGGAGGTTCAACCCAGACGAATGTCATGGATCGCTACACACTTTCTAAAGGATCCCCTGGGGGCGCACCTAAGGCCCGGGAGGAGGCTGTCGACGATCCTGCTGTATTGGCGGAATTAACGCTACAGGACATGATGGGCGCCATTGCTGGTATTCAGTCTTCTATTGGCCAACAGTTTGAAGCCCTGGCTCTAAAGTTGGACACGGTGGCTATTGATGTCAACCTCATTCGAACTGATTTGGCCAAGACGAACGAGAAGGTGAAGTCATTGGACCTAAAGACATCCAGCCTTACCACGGATGAGTCCGACTTGCAAACAGAGGTGCGCAACCGTAGGTCTGCTAATGGCTTTTTTGCTTGTCGCTTGGAGGATTTTAAAGGCCGTGCACGGCGCAACAACGTGCGTATTATTGGGGTCCCGGAAGATTCTAGTTCACTGGCCACTGATCTTCGAGTGGAGGACCTCATTCTTAATCATCTTGCACCCAAGGGCCTGAGCAAATTCTTTGCCATCGAACGTGCACACAGAGTGCCAGGGGGACAGGCGAAGCCCGGTTTTCCCCCCCGTCCAATTATTGCACGGATCTTCAACTTCAGAGATCGCGACGCCATTCTGTAGTTCGGACTGGACTGTTCCCATGAGGCACAGGGTCAGAGCTGATTTGCATATAGCCAGTGTCTAACCCAGGGTGGTGTGGAGTGCAAAAAAATGATGGATTTAGGCCCAGATCCTTGTACTGGGGTGAATGTATGACATTGTTCTACATTCTGTCCATCAACTGTGTTTTTTGCAATTTTCACCCCGAGTGGGCTGGGTATGCTCAGACGTGAGTCCCAGGCTCTCCACACCACTGGAGTCAAGCTATCCAGGCTGATGAAGGCTGATAGCCAGAAACCGGTCCTTGGATGCTTGATTCCGGTCTGGGAAAGACATGGCCTGGTAGTTCGGACTGGACTGCTCCCATGAGGCACAGGGTCAGAGCTGATTTGCATATAGCCAGTGTCTAACCCAGGGTGGTGTGGAGTGCACAGAAACGATGGATTTAGGCCCAGATCCTGGTACTGGGGTGAATGTATGACATTGTTCTACTTTCTGTCCATCAACTGTGTTTTTTGCAATTTTCACCCCGAGTGGGCTGGGTATGCTCAGACGTGAGTCCCAGGCTCTCCACACCACTGGAGTCAAGCTATCCAGGCTGATGAAGGCTGATAGCCAGAAACCGGTCCTTGGATGCTTGATTCCGGTCTGGGAAAGACATGGCTTGGTAGTTCGGACTGGACTGTTCCCATGAGGCACAGGGTCAGAGCTGATTTGCATATAGCCAGTGTCTAACCCAGGGTGGTGTGGAGTGCAAAAAAACGATGGATTTAGGCCCAGATCCTTGTACTGGGGTGAATGTAGAACATTGTTCTACATTCTGTCCATCAACTGTCTTTTTTGCAATTTTCACCCCGAGTGGGCTGGGTATGCTCAGACGTGAGTCCCAGGCTCTCCACACCACTGGAGTCAAGCTATCCAGGCTGATGAAGGCTGATAGCCAGAAACCGGTCCTTGGATGCTTGATTCCGGTCTGGGAAAGACATGGCTTGGTAGTTCGGACTGGACTGTTCCCATGAGGCACAGGGTCAGAGCTGATTTGCATATAGCCAGTGTCTAACCTAGGGTGGTGTGGAGTGCATAAAAACAATGGATTTAGGCCCAGATCCTTGTACTGGGGTGAATGTATGACATTGTTCTACATTCTGTCCATCAACTGTGTTTTTTGCAATTTTCACCCCGAGTGGGCTGGATATGCTCAGATGTGAGTCCCAGGCTCTCCACACCACTGGAGTCAAGCTATCCAGGCTGATGAAGGCTGATAGCCAGAAACCGGTCCTTGGATGCTTGATTCCGGTCTGGGAAAGACATGGCTTGGTAGTTCGGACTGGACTGTTCCCATGAGGCACAGGGTCAGAGCTGATTTGCATATAGCCAGTGTTTAACCCAGGGTGGTGTGGAGTGCAAATAAACGATGGATTTAGGCCCAGATCCTTGTACTGGGGTGAATGTATGACATTGTTCTACATTCTGTCCATCAACTGTGTTTTTTGCAATTTTCACCCCGAGTGGGCTGGGTATGCTCAGACGTGAGTCCCAGGCTCTCCACACCACTGGAGTCAAGCTATCCAGGCTGATGAAGGCTGATAGCCAGAAACCGGTCCTTGGATGCTTGATTCCGGTCTGGGAAAGACATGGCTTGGTAGTTCGGACTGGACTGTTCCCATGAGGCACAGGGTCAGAGCTGATTTGCATATAGCCAGTGTCTAACCCAGGGTGGTGTGGAGTGCAAAAAAACGATGGATTTAGGCCCAGATCCTTGTACTGGGGTGAATGTATGACATTGTTCTACATTCTGTCCATCAACTGTGTTTTTTGCAATTTTCACCCCGAGTGGGCTGGGTATGCTCAGACGTGAGTCCCAGGCTCTCCACACCACTGGAGTCAAGCTATCCAGGCTGATGAAGGCTGATAGCCAGAAACCGGTCCTTGGATGCTTGATTCCGGTCTGGGAAAGACATGGCTTGGTAGTTCGGACTGGACTGTTCCCATGAGGCACAGGGTCAGAGCTGATTTGCATATAGCCAGTGTCTAACCCAGGGTGGTGTGGTGTGCAAAAAAACGATGGATTTAGGCCCAGATCCTTGTACTAGGGTGACTGTATGACATTGTTCTACATTCTGTCCATCAACTGTGTTTTTTGCAATTTTCACCCCGAGTGGGCTGGGTATGCTCAGACGTGAGTCCCAGGCTCTCCACACCACTGGAGTCAAGCTATCCAGGCTGATGAAGGGTGATAGCCAGAAACCGGTCCTTGGATGCTTGATTCCGGTCTGGGAAACACATGGCTTGGTAGTTCGGACTGGACTGTTCCCATGAGGCACAGGGTCAGAGCTGATTTGCATATAGCCAGTGTCTAACCCAGGGTGGTGTGGAGTGCAAAAAAACTATGGATTTAGGCCCAGATCCTTGTACTGGGGTGAATGTATGACATTGTTCTACATTCTGTCCATCAAATGTGTTTTTTGCAATTTTCACCCCGAGTGGGCTGGGTATGCTCAGACGTGAGTCCCAGGCTCTCCACACCACTGGAGTCAAGCTATCCAGGCTGATGAAGGCTGATAGCCAGAAACCGGTCCTTGGATGCTTGATTCCAGTCTGGCAAAGACATGGCTTGGTAGTTCGGACTGGACTGTTCCCATGAGGCACAGGGTCAGAGCTGATTTGCATATAGCCAGTGTCTAACCCAGGGTGGTGTGGAGTGCAAAAAAACGATGGATTTAGGCCCAGATCCTTGTACTGGGGTGAATGTATGACATTGTTCTGCATTCTGTCCATCAACTGTGTTTTTTGCAATTTTCACCCCGAGTGGGCTGGGTATGCTCAGACGTGAGTCCCAGGCTCTCCACACCAGTGGAGTCAAGCTATCCAGGCTGATGAAGGCTGATAGCCAGAAACCGGTCCTTGGATGCTTGATTCCGGTCTGGGAAAGACATGGCTTGGTAGTTCGGACTGGACTGTTCTCATGAGGGTCAGAGCTGATTTGCATATAGCCAGTGTCTAACCCAGGGTGGTGTGGAGTGCAAAAAAACGATGATGAAGCGCGAGACGTGGCAGGGCTCGACATTTTTCTTCTTTGTCACTTCCATCTGACACGCCTCATCAATGCCTATATACTCCCGGGCAGATTTGATATCTATTGGGAATAGGGTTAGGGTCTGCTCATGTCATCCTGTGGACCCCTTGTCCGGTCCATATGTCTGCGCATGTACGGGTTGGTCGCTAGAAAGTCCGACTATGATCCGTTCTCTGGAAGGCGTCAACCAGATCAAACGCAATACCAATTCAGAACAGGGCCTCCAGATCTGGAGTTTAAATGTGAGGTCACTGGGCAAACATCACCAGTTGATATATGACCTCATTGAAAGAGATGATCCAGTCCTTTTTCTACTCACCGAAACCTGGCTTCAGGATTCGGATGCCGCTGTTCTGAATCTTGCGTTTCCTCCAAACTATACGATCTTTACGTTAAATCGGACTACCAGAGGAGGTGGCATTGCCATGGCAGTTAAATCTTGCTTTCCTGCTGAATGGAAGGCTCTTGGGCTGCCCGCATGTGAAAGTGCCCTTTTTAAGGTTGCTTTCAGTCATCAGTTCACGTTCAGTGGTTTGCTCATTTATCGCCCACCCGGCAATGATTTAGCCTTTAAGTCCGCTCTTGCCGATATGGTAAGCTCTTTGGTGCTCGATTATGCGAATTTTAACATCATGGGTGACCTCAATATCCATTTTGACAACAGGTCATCCACAGCTGTTAACACCTTGCTCGCAGACCTTGAAGCTCTTCAATTGGTTCAGCTTGTTACTCTTCCCACCCACATTGGAGGCCATATTCTTGATCCCTTTTTTTCCACTCTTGCGAAGGTGAAGGTGTCCGATCCGATGTTGATGGGATGGACGGATCATCTGCTGGTGGAAGCCTTTTGCCCCATTCACGATAAACCATTTAATCCTGTGGATAGGCCGACTTTGAAAAGGCACTGGCACAAGCTCAAACTTGAAGAGTTCTACAGGTTGCTGGAGCAGAAACCCCTGAGCGCTTCTTTGAATGTGGATCATGGGTACCAGCTGTTCTGCACATGGATTTCAGACGCTCTTGACTCTCTTATACCATTGCGCTGGTCGAAAGGTTACTCGAAGGCACCCAGCCCGTGGTATAATGAGTCCCTTGCCGAGCTTAAAAAAACTTGCCGGAAAGCGGAGAGGGATTGGAGAAGATCTTATGATCCTGCCCTGAAAATCCTGTACTTTGCCAAACTTAAGTTCTATCATAGGGCAATTTGCAGAACACGTGCCGCATTTTATGCTCGGGAATTTCTAGCCAGCACCAATCCATCTAAATTAATATTTAAGGTATTGAAAGACCTTATAAAGAAAAGAGCTACCTCGGCAGAGATCTGCACAGACTCCCATTGTGAGAATCTGGCAACTTTCTTCCTGGAGAAAGTACAGAAAATTTACCGAGGTTTTGATCTGTGTCGGCCGGATCCAGAGTTAGTTAACCCTAATCTTTTGGGGTATGAGACCTTGACTTTCTTACCTGACCTATCCACTGAGGCTTTTGATAAACTTAGCCTCAGCGTTAAATCAGGCTCCCCTCTGGACCCGCTGAAGCCAGCTCTTATTAGTACTCTTTCTCCGCTGTGTCGAGTTCCCATTCTAAATCTTATCAACATGTCGTTGTCAACTGGAACGATTCCTGCTTCATGGAAGCAGGCGGTAGTGACCCCTATTTTAAAAAAGGCAAATTCCGATCCACTCTTGCCAGAAAATTATCGCCCCATATCTTTATTGCCTTGGATGGCTAAAGTCACCGAAGCCCATGTCAACTCGATCTTGTCAGAACATCTGGCTCGTAATCAGATACTGGATCCCAGCCAGAATGGCTTCCGGCCAGGACACAGTACCGAGACTGCTTTGCTTTACATCATCGAGCATTTACGCCTGGTGCTTGACTCCGGACGTACGGCAGCGCTCCTGCTATTAGATCTGAGCGCTGCCTTCGATACTGTGTCCCACCAGATACTGATTCAACGCTTAGAGGAAGCTGGAGTAGCTGGTACTGCCCTCCAGTGGTTTCGATCCTTTCTCTCGGAGCGAACCTTTAAAGTGGCAATACCACCTTGCCAATCCACCACCTATCCCTTGGATCTGGGGGTCCCACAGGGATCCTCGTTGAGCCCCACCTTGTTCAACCTCTATGTGAAACCGCTAGCTGCAGTCGTCAAACAGTGGGGTCTGACAATGACCTCATATGCGGACGATACGCAGCTGGCGGTGACACTTAGTGGAGACCCTGAAGTGGAGGCCCCCAGATTCCGAGCGGGTCTTGTGGCTGTAGCGAGCTGGCTTCGTACCAATTGCCTTCAGTTGAACGCCACCAAAACTGAGGTGTTGGTCTTGGGGAAACATGTTGAGCTATGGGGAAACCAGTGGTGGCCTCCAGAGCTGGGCATTATTCCTATCCCAGTTTCCGAAGTGAAAAACCTAGGAATCTGGTTGGATTCTGCGTTCACCTTCATAGGCCACACGAAGAGGGTTGCAGCCACCTGCTACGGAATCTTGCGCGGCATAAAGCCGGTCCTGAAATACTTTGACCCCCCGACCCGGCAGCTCGTGGTCCAGGCATCAATTCTATCCCGACTGGACTACGGGAGCTCACTGTTGATAGGGGTCAATCAGGCCGAGGCCTCTAGGCTTCAAAGGGTTCAAAATGCCGCGGCACGAGCCATTGTGGGTCTTCCCAGACATTGTTCTGTGTCAGGTACCATCTCGGCCCTACATTGGCTAATGGTCAGACAGCGGATCAAGTTTAAGGTGCTCTGCCTGGCCTTTAAAATTATGAAACTCTCTTCGCCGCCGGCACTTGCCAATTTGCTTATGCCCTACATCCCTTCGAGATCTCTAAGATCAGAGGCTCTTCATCTAGCAGTCTGCCCCCGTTTTAAACTCAGCAGAATGGGTGGCCGCTCGTACCGGGTGCTTGCGGCAGGACTGTGGAACTCGCTCCCGGTACACATTCGAGCTCTGAACGATTTATTCACCTTCAGGCGGGCCATTAAAACTTTCCTGTTTTTTGCTTCCAAGTAGCTGCCTCTTGTTTTTCTTTTCCCTTCCCTTTGTGTGTTATGTTATAGTACCTGTCTAGAGCGCCAGGACGCCCCTTTGCTGGGGCATCTGTGCGCTATAAAATACAAATAACATAACATAACATAACATTTAGGCCCAGATCCTTGTACTGGGGTGAATGTATGACATTGTTCTACATTCTGTCCATCAACTGTGTTTTTTGCAATTTTCACCCCGAGTGGGCTGAGTATGCTCAGACGTGAGTCCTAGGCTCTCCACACCACTGGAGTCAAGCTATCCAGGCTGATGAAGGCTGATAGCCAGAAACCGGTCCTTGGATGCTTGATTCCGGTCTGGGAAAGACATGGCTTGGTAGTTCGGACTGGACTGTTCCCATGAGGCACAGGGTCAGAGCTGATTTGCTTATAGCCAGTGTCTAACCCAGGGTGGTGTGGAGTGCAAAAAACGATGGATTTAGGCCCAGATCCTTGTACTGGGGTGAATGTATGACATTGTTCTACATTCTGTCCATCAACTGTGTTTTTTGCCATTCTGCAGGCGGCACGGACAAGCGGCCCTACGCAGTTCGAGAACGCTGCTGTGAACTTTTATCCGGACTTTTCTCAATCGGTCCAGAAACAACGAATGGGATTTCAAGGGGTGAAACGGCGACTAAGAGACATGGAACTAAAATACGGTATGTTATTCCCGGCCCGACTGCGTGTTGAATATGACAATCGGGGGGACACCAGCGGAGTACTAACTTGACCGCGACGCCATCGGGCGGTGCCGTGAGGGAAACGGCTTAGCGGGAGATGCCGGCAGGCAGACCAGCGCAGACCAGCGCACCGGACCACACTTCCCAGCAGCCTCTGGGGCAGCGCGCCCGTGACGCGCCGGGAGCGCCAGGAGGCGCTTGAAAAGGGCTGACCCCCGGTAGCCCAGGGGGGACACCAGCGGAGTACTAACTTGACCGCGACGCCATCGGGCGGTGCCGTGAGGGAAACGGCTTAGCGGGAGACGCCAGGAGGCAGACCAGCGCAGACCAGCGCACCGGACCACACTTCCCAGCAGCCTCTGGGGCAGCGCGCCCGTGACGCGCCGGGAGCGCCAGGAGGCGCTTGAAAAGGGCTGACACCCCTCTCGCCACGCAAGTCGCGCGCGGGAGAAGCCCGGGACAAGGGCGGGGCCGTCTGTGGCCGTCCGGGGACGATCGAGGACGGGCCGGGCCATCCCTCTTGTGTTGACCGCTGAGTACCCATAGGTGATTATATTCAGATGTAACTTTGTTCTTTTTAATAACAATTACTTGAGACACCTGATTAACCCCATAATGTCAGTCCAAACTACTTTACCGGATAATTATTTGCTGAAAGTAGTTCCCAGAATCAACTGTGACAGAAGGAAATCACTGGGGAAAAGTACTGTACCAGACCTCCCACTGATTCCATCTGCAGATCTAAATAATGCAGATATTAACATTGTCAGCGAGACTGTTACATTAGTGGAGCATGATAACACTGACGTTGATTTAACTACGGCTCCAGACAATTCAATTAGGGTGGAAGATGACCCATGCGAGAATTCCGAAGGTACACCTCAACCGTCCGTGAGGGCTACTAAATTTATGCGAGCCTGTAAGAAAACGTTACCTAAGCGAGGAAATTACTCTAACAGAAAGAACAGAAAAGATGCCATACACAAGGAGAGCGCTGATGAAATAGGGTCATTATCAAATGACAATTTTGTCTCCATTAAGCCTGACCAAATTGACCTGTTACTGAGTACTATCTATAACAAACTAAATATGGTTGTAGATCCCCTGTTAACTAAAATTGATGATTTGCAGGCAGAAGTAGTAAGACTAAGGGCTGTGGTGGACCAGCACGCCGGTAAATTGGAAAAATCTATATTAGATATCAAAATGCCGGCTTGTACAACCACTGTTTCTACTACAAATAGGGCGCTATCATAATTACGACCCACTAATAGTGCCCCTTCCACTAATACTAGGAAACAACTGCCTAAAGAGCCACCTGCACCTAAACATACAATAGCTCAGGAGGCAGGCCGACCTCTACAGCAATTAATTGTTGGGTCGACAAGCACAGTGTCGGGTACTTTACAGAATGATGTTAGACCTATATCAGCCCCAAATAGTGTGAAGGCAGCTCCGGTACCAGCTGGCTTAGCTTTGCCTGCTGCCACAAGGGGAACGAATGGGGTACCCATGCGGATATGTAGGCGCCCAGTAGACCTTCCACCTGAATGTGTACCCTATGTTGTGGTATTAACCAATGTTCCGATTTTAACCCAGGTCCCTACTACCCAGGAGTCAGCGGAATCTTTGATGAATAAAACAATTTCCTGGTTAAACCGCCACTGTGGTTATCCAGTTGGCTACTCTGATCAAATTGTTTCAATCAGAAGAGTCAATTGGATCGGTAATACAAGAAAGACATGTGGGGGTGACTGCGTGATTATTAATTTTAAACATCCGTAACACGTTGCGACTGTTCTACTCAGAGCAGCCTCACTCACGCAGTCAGAGACAGACGTAGTTGCTAGACCATTGGGCTATTTTTACAACCATCTTAGCAGGCCGCCCTCCGTTAATTGCGGGGAGGGGGTAACAAGTAACTTTACCTATCCATCTTTTGTAAATAGACCTGTGTTGCCTAATCTCCGTCCTGGTTCCCAGGATGGTATATTTACCCCGCCGATGCATGCGGTGAACTCTGCGACAGGTGGGAACAATCTCGGGAACAAATTTGTAACATATACCCCCAATCCATTTAACAACTATGGTAGCATCTTTCCGTCTGTTAATGGGATGGTCTCCCAAGTCCCAATTCAGAATAGGTATCAGTCGTTGAGTTTTCTGGATCAGAATGATTGACATGAGATTGATCTTTCCCGGGGTGATGCACCTAGTAATAATTGTGGAAAAGTAACTATGTCCGTAAATGAATTGGAAGATAAAGTGATTGTAGACAGCATGTCAGTAGGGGGAGATGTCTCAAATACAATGTATAACATAGAGCTTTTTAATCTAGAGGATAACATGTCCATATTCAGTGATGGACCGCCTATTATTAGCCATGAGAGTGATAGGGTAACTTGCCATATTGCCAGCTGGAATATTGCAGGCCTAGTGGCCAAGGAGGAAATGTTAGGATGGAAAGATTTTGTGAATGTATTTGACATCATTTGCCTTCAGGAAACCTGGTGTAAAAACTTTAGGGGCATTGATGGTTTTGTATCCTATGAACTCCCTGCCTTGGCCTCAACCCATGGCAGAGCTAAAGGAGGGTTGTTGGTGCTGATTTCAGTCAAGTTTGAACTCCCTGCCTTGGCCTCAACCCATGGCAGAGCTAAAGGAGGGTTGTTGGTGCTGATTTCAGTCAAGTTGCCTATCTCGGTGAAAAACTATGTAAAAGTGGGGGCTCACTCACAAATTTTATGGCTAGCGCAAGAAGCGGGTAGAAATATACTTTTGATTAATTTCTACAATAATATATTTGATGGCACTAGACATGTTGCAATTAATGAATTAGATAGGGCATTGACTAACTGTGTTAAAAATTTTAATGGTGTTTTTGAATTTATTTTTGTGGGGGATTTTAATGTCTCAGTATGTCCATTATCATCTCAGAAGTTATGTGGAGTGTATAATCGTTTGGGGGATGCTTACGTTCATTTTCCCCATCACTCCTATGGAGAGACCCTGAATAACTTTCTGATAGATTACGATATGGAAATTATGGAAAATGTAAAAAATGATGAGGGTGAAAATATACCGACTTTTAAAGGAAGGGGCGCTAATACTATCATTGATTTTATATGCATGTCTTCAACCCTTATTCCGCTATGTTCAGTGCCCAAGGTGATTGATGTTATGCTAAGTGATCATAACTGTTTAACTACTGAAGTAATAATATGGAACCATGTCTATATACGTGAACAAGGTAGTATTGTTAATATTGAACCTCATAGGCAGAATGGTTATAGGTTGAGGTGGAAGGGAGACAAAGCGGATATAACATCTGAGGCCATCATCACTAGTTGTCTAATAGAAATTACGGCAATTTTAGAACAGGATGAAAGCTCGGTCGACAGTATTGACCACTTTGATAGAATTAATTCAACCATCAATAAGAAGTTTACCAAAGAGGTTGGGCACAAGAATAGATACAAAAGGGGGTGGTTTGATCATGCGTGTACTACTGCGAGAAGGGACCTTAAAAAGGCCTTGGCAGTTAAACCAAGAGATAAGAGCCTGGTGATTCAACTTAGGCAGGATTATAATTTGATCCTTAAACGTAGAAAAGCCGAACTACAGCAGGAAGCATGGGACAACCTGAACCAAGCAGCAGAATTGAAGAATTGTACTCTGTTTTGGTCTACGGTGAATAGCCCTTTCCTAAAAGATGAAAAGGTACCAGAACTCACATCAAATGTGAGTATGGAATCTTGGATCCAACATTTCTCTACTATTTTTGACTCAAGCAATAGACCTGTCCCCAATGGAGAAGGCTGGCCTATTGTAGCCTTAAATATCACCATAGATGAGGTTATGGTCAGTATAAGAGCCAGTAAGGGAGGAAAGGCCCAGGGACCCGATGGAGTACCCATAGACGTGTATAAGACCGCATCGGAGATTTGGGGCCCATTGTTGGCTAAAATCTTCAACGCAGCTATTTGCTGTAAAATACCGTCTACTTGGGAGGAATCAATAATTGTTCCTATTTATAAAAAAGGGGACCGGGGCGATGCCAAGAATTATCGACCAATATCCTTACTGGACTCATCTGTCAAAATTATGAGTCGGGTGCTCTTAGTAAGACTAGAGGAATGGGCAGAAACTAACGAGATTTTAACTAATTGTCAGTTTGGGTTCAGAAAAGGACGTGGCACCATTGAGCAGTGTCTGAATTTAGAGCTTTTGGTAGGGAAATATACCCAGGCCAAAAAAGGGTAGCTTTATTTATGTTTTGCTGACCTAAGCAGCGCTTTCGATATGGTAGACCACGCTATACTATGGGCCAAACTGTTAGAAATGGGGGCTCCTAAAGGTATAATTTATTTCCTGGCCCGCCTGTATGAAAAGCTTAGTACCAGTGTCCGATATGGACCTAACGGGGAGTGTACGACTAAGTTCAGGATCGGGAGGGGAATTAGACAGGGGTGTGTTTTAGCACCCCTGCTTTTCACCCTCTTTATAAATGAGATGGATTCTGCCCTGCAGACAGTCACGGCGGATGCCCCTAGAGTTAACAATCATAACATACCCGTGTTACTCTATGCGGATGACGCCGTGTTACTGTCCAGGACTCCCCTGGGTCTTCAACGTTTGATGGACTGCTTTGTGCAGTTCATTAAAAACAGGAAACTGGTGATTAATAAATCTAAAACATATGTGATGGAGTGTGGGCCTGGTCGAGCTAAAATGAAAAGTAAATCCCATTATTTTATTGATGGTGAACCGGTCCAAAAAGTTGAAAACTTCTGCTACCTGGGAATCACTTTTTCAAATAATGGTCGATGGGATATTGAACACAAATCCGTTAAAACAAAGATGATTAGGAGCGCTAATGGGGTCTTTGTATTTGCCAAGAAGCTGGGGAGTAGACGCATCAAAGACATGTTAAAAATGTATCAATCTAGATGTCTCTCTGTAGCCCTTTATGGGGCAGGTGTATGGGGTGTGTCACCAGCGGGGAGCCTTCAGGTAGAGGAGAATAATTTCCTGAAAAGACTCCTGTGTTTACCCAAATCTACCTCCAACACCTTGGTTCACAAGGAAACAGGGACTCAAACCCTAAATGACATGATTATGTTAAGACCCTTATTATTGTGGCGCTCTATATGGCTGAGCGATGGCACCTCATTGAACAGAGCTATTATTGAGGACTGCCTTTCTTTGGACCAGCATCTTAAAATCCCTTGGATTAAATACATTATTGAATGCTTCCTAAAGATTTTTGGGCTTAATGTGATCAATGATCCATACAGTGCCTCCGATATCTCCAAATTAAATATGAAAATAACTTTTTTGAATTATTGCAACGAAAGGCACTTTCTGGAGGATTCTAAACTATCTACATGTATACTGTACAATAGCATGAATGATTTTACTGGATTTCATCCGTACTTGACACAGGTAATCAGAGTTTCGCACCAGTTTGTACTAACCAGAATGAGGATGGGAATAGTACATTATCTTGTTGCGTGCCCAAATATTAAAATGCGCCCTAATGGACCCTGTGCATGTGATAATAAAACGGAACAGAGTACTAAGCACTTACTTTTATCATGCAAATTGTATAGTGAATTACGGAAACTCTTTTTAAAGCCTATGTTGAAAAGATTTGGAGTGAGAACAATCACGGACTCTATGAAACTGCTTTTTAATTTGCACCACCCGGACTTTTGTTTTTTTACTGCTACATTTTTGCTCAAATCAATTAGCGCCAGGAAAAGTATGTGTTTTTAAGCTTTTTTTAAATATTTATTCCATCCCCCTCTGGATAATATATGTATTATGTGGTTTTCTTTTAATGAAATGTTTGTATTTGTAACTGTATGTGCTTTTATGGATATGTTTTTTAATGTTCCGAATAAAGCTTTATGAATTGAATTTACAATCGAACATTCTTCTTTGTCAGGCCTGAGGAAGCGAGTGATTGGTTGGACACTTTGCCGGCTCGCCGTGCTGGCCAGGAACATGCTGGTGGTGCTGAGGGGGGACTGATGGACCAAGAATGATTATGGTGCCTGTGTCCGGAACACTATTCAACGTGTCCAGCTGAGGCTCACTGACTTCCTTGATCATTCCATTCGTATCTTGGGAGGTAGCGGGGATGGCGGGACCCCTTTCCTCCTCTGGGGTTTTCTTTGTGTAGATTAGTTCTTTGTTTGTAATTGTTAGGGCGACAGGCACACTGCAAATAGGGGTGGCTTTTGAGTCGGTGCAGGGGTGCAGGGTGGGGGGGAGTTGTGTTGGGAACCTTGGGGGGAGGGAGGGCCATGTTTTGGGATTGTTTGTTTTTTCTTTTTCAAGGCAAGGTACTTTCATTATCTTTGACATTGGTGTGATGCTCGTTTTGCGATGGGAGTTCATTGTGGATCTGGATGGGGGGTAGAGGGTTGAGGGTATTATGCTGGAATGTGAATGGGTTGGGTGATCGGATAAAGAGAGGGCTGGTTATGCAGCTGTTGCGGCGCCTTTCGCCTGATGTCGTTTTGCTACAAGAGACACACTTGATAGGAAATACTTGTCACGCTCTTAATAGACGGGGTTATCGTCTTGCTGTCCATTCTGGATTTACATCTAGTTCTAGAGGAGTGGGTATTTTGCTTAGGGTTTCCCTCCCCCTCGCGGTTGACAATGTGATCCTTGATGCCAGGGGTCGATATGTTGCACTTGTTGGGCGGTGGGAGGGAAAATCAATTTCGTTGGTGTCGGTGTATGTCCCTCCGGGCTTACAATCCATGACATTTACGGACCTGGGGCGGATGGTTCTGGGTCTCCCGGAGGGTGTTTTGATACTGGGTGGTGATTTTAACTCCGTCATTTCTGGCAGAATAGACCGCTATCCGCCCCGAGATCTTCCTGCTGCACAATCCTGGTTGGGTGACTTCCTGGAAACATTGGGACTTATAGATTGTTGGAGACTAATGCATCCAGAGCAAACACAGTTTACTTTCCATTCGGGAGCTCATGGTAGTCTTTCTGGATTGGATTATATCCTGATACCGGCTGTCCTGTCCCCTTCGATTGGAGAGATTAGACACTTTACCCGGGGTATATCAGACCATTCCCCTATTTGGTTTCATTTTAATCTTAGCATCGGCGCCGAAGGGAGGGTGGCCCCGATTAACCCCTGGTATCTTCTTAACCCTAAGACTCACACTGAATTGATTAAATCATTTGATCTGTATTTTACTGAGAATGCTGGTTCTGTATCCTCGCCTGTTTCGTTATGGGAAGCTTTTAAGACTGTGATCAGGGGACAGGCATTGTCTTTGGTGGGGTGTGCTAAGAAATGTAAGAATGAGGCAATTGTTCAGCTGGAGACTGAAATCACAGACCTGGAGACTGCATTGTAACAAGAGGTGTCTCGAGAAGCATTACATGTCCTCCGCCTTAAACAATTAGAATATAAAACTTTGGTTACTGATGCGGCAAAGATGATGAGTAGGGAACAGCAGGGACGGCTATATGATGTGGGTGATAAAGCAGGAAAATTGATTGCCTGGCTGGACAGAAGGGAGAGAGCGAGTCGAGTGGTTCCGGTGATTGAGACATGTGGTGGTGTGCGTGTAACGGACCCTGTTGAAATTGTTGAATGCTTTGCTGATTATTTTCGAGAGGTCTATACCTCGGTGTCCGACAGGCCCGAGGAGGATTCGCAGTTGTTGCTTCGAGATATAGCACTTCCATGTTTGTCGGAATCGGATCGGGACTGTTTGGATGCCACGCCCTCGGTGGATGAGGTGGCTCTCGTGCTACGCTCCATTCGTTCCGGCAAGGCTCTGGGTCCCAATGGCCTTCCTGTTGAACTGTATAAATTACGCCCTGATACTCTAGCTCCCTATCTCCGTGATATGTTTTTGGCTGCGCGAGACAGCGGCTCCCTTCCCAGAGATCAGCGTCTTGCTACCATTGTGGTGATCCATAAGGAGGGTAAACCATGGGATCGCTGCTCGTCTTATAGACCCATTTCGCTCTTAAATGCGATGCCTAAGATCCTCGCCAAACTGCTGGCTAATCGTCTGATTACGGTTATTAGCGACCTGATTCATCCGGATCAATCGGGTTTTATCCCGCACCGTAACACGGCATTAAATTTGCGACATTTGCATGGTGTTCTCGCGAGGGCCCCGACGCTGCGTGAACCGGCCATCTTGGCGTCCTTGGACGCCACGATGGCCTTTGATACAATCGAATGGTCTTATCTCTGGGCGGTACTTGCCAAATTTGGATTCGGCGCTGGTTTTATTGGTTGGGTCAAACTCCTGTATGAAACGCCACTGGCACAGGTGGTGGTTAATGGCCGTGTCTCTGTGCCTTTTACTCTTGGTAGGGGCATGTGGCAGGGTTGTCCGTTGTCCCTGCTCCTCTTTGCTTTGGCGTGGAGCCACTCGCGGCTTGGCTACGGTGGGAACCTTCGCTGAAGGGTATACTCTGGACGCTGGAATTTGAAGATCGCATTTCCTTATACGCGGATGATATTTTATTGTACCTTACATCTCCCCAAAAATCGCTCAACGTATTGTTTGACGTACTTAACTCCTTCAGGAAGAACTCGGGCCTTATCATTAATTGGTCGAAATCCTACATTTATGTACTTGCGGGTGATGTCCCTCGTTTGTCGCGGGGCTGTCCCATCCAGTTGTCGCAGTCTGGCTTTAAGTACTTGGGTGTGTTTATTTCGTTGGATCTGGCGGTTCGCTATGAACGCAATTTACTCCCCCCACTCCAAAGGTTGCGCTCCGATGTAGCGCGTTGGCGTAAATTACCGTTATCTTCCTTAGGGCGTGCTGCCCTTTTTAAAATGATGTCCTTACCGCGGTTCCTATATGCACTTCAGAATAGTTTTGATGTCATCCCGTCGAAATATTTTCGGGAAGTAGAATCGTTGCAGAGGCAATTAATATGGGACGGACGTTCACGCATCGCTCTTCCAAAATTGACACTTCCCTGGTATGATGGCGGTATAGCGCTCCCGGATATTCGTAGGTATTATTGGGCCTCCCACCTTGCTGCCATCAACCACGGGATGTATGGCCCGGCGTTGAATCCAGCATTTGAAATGGATAAGTGGCTGCTCCCGGGTGGTGATTACTACAGGACGCTTTATTCGGGACCCTCGCGTTCACAACTCTCAGGACCTACCGCTATAGCCGTGCGGGTATGGCATAGCGCAACGGCGGCTATGGGCTGGAGTGATAAACTAACTGGTGCAACTCCGCTCTATACCTCTGCGAAGTTGGGTGGCCTATGGAAGACGAAGGGATTTGATAAATGGGACACGATCGGTATTAGTAAAGTGCGTGATCTCTGGGTTAAAGGAGAGGTGAAGACCTTCTCGGATCTGCAAGTAGAGTATAAGCTGAGTGACAGGGAAAAATGTTGTTATGTCCAGGTACTCAATAACAAATGGTGAAAAAAGGGTCACAGGGAAATATTTAAAGACCAACTCACAGGCTGAAATCCCCTAATCAACTATCTAAACACAAAAGACAACCCGGGGGTCTAAGAGGGAATCTATATGGTGGTCCCTATATTCACTGTGCTCCTATATAAGTGAGCAGGAGTGTTAAACACTAGACTTCGCTTAGTGCCTAAAAATAGAAATAATAAATAGAAATGGAAGTATAACCTCATAGTTCTATGATCCACCGTGATTGCTTGGATGGACCCCTCCAGAGAGGTAGGATTTCCATCAATATCTTGTGTAGATCAAATTATTATCATTTGGTCATCCCGAGCTGGCTGGTATGTCTTTTAATCAATAAGACCATACCTAACCACAAACTCGTCGGGGTCAAACCCTCAATCACTGTGATGACCACAGAGCTCTGATCTAGATGGAAAGGATGCAGTGCGAAAAAAAGAAGTGGTGTGAGTTAAAACAGGATAGAGAAACAATGAAAGAAACTTTAATCGGCATTGTACTCTCCCTAGTTAAAACCAAGCAAGTGAAGCAGTTTGGAACAAATGACTGCTTCTCAAAAGGCCAACATGTTTCAGCCCAAACGGACTAGTACCAAGGGCTTTCGTCAGGGCCACAGTTCTTAATCACTCGCGACTGTCTTGCACAAGTGCAGAAAAAGGATATCAACGTGTGAATGTGTGATAAATGCTCCTCTGTATCAACTCGGCGTGTCGTACATCCATATTGTACAGGGAGTGTGCCTCACCTCTCCTGGAACCTAGCTCAGGATAAGAAGGAGGTCCCGCTCTGTCCGTCGCGACCTCGTAACGCTCATCTGAGCTCAGTGGGATGTATGGCCCGGCGTTAAATCCAGCATTTGAAATGGATAAGTGGCTGCTCCCGGGTGGTGATTACTACAGGACGCTTTATTCGGGACCCTCGCGTTCACAACTCTCGGGACCTACCGCTATAGCCGTGCGGGTATGGCATAGCGCAACGGCGGCTATGGGCTGGAGTGATAAACTAACTGGTGCAACTCCGCTCTATGCCTCTGCGAAGTTGGGTGGCCTATGGAAGACGAAGGGATTTGATAAATGGGACACGATCGGTATTAGTAAAGTGCGTGATCTCTGGGTTAAAGGAGAGGTGAAGACCTTCTCGGATCTGCAAGTAGAGTATAAGCTGAGTGACAGGGAAAAATGTTGTTATGTCCAGGTACGCCATGCTCTGAACTCTGTGTTGCCAGTGGGTAGTGATATTCCGGAATCCTCCCCCCTCGAAGATCGTATACTAGACGGTTATGTGCCAGACAGTACTATCTCATTGTTCTATAAGAAAATGAATAATGACCGATCGAGTCTGCTTGATCGCCTTCGTGAAGCTTGGATTGCTGATGGTATTGAACTGGATGATGATGACTGGCAGTCCGCGATCTCCTCTCCCAGTGAGGTGGCGATTCCGGCCCGCCTCCGTCTGGTCCAACTCAAGATCCTCCACAGAATCTATGTCACCGGTCCCCGTCTGATCCATATGGGCTACTCCACGGATGGCATGTGTAGGCGTGGGTGTGGTCTCCTTGGCACCTATCTCCATATCATATGGGAATGCCCTGAGGTGGTGCGATTTTGGAAACGTATACATGAGGTGATGGATGAAGTAACGGGTGTTGTGATGATGCCGGAAGCCCGACAATGTTTATTGAATGTGTGGGGTCCGAATGATTATGACGTGTCGCAGCTTCAGTGGGTGACTCTTGCCAATATGGTTGCGAAGAGGGATATTGCACAGTTGTGGGGGTCCCCGAGGCCGCCTACAGTGACTGCTTGGAAAGAGAGTCTGGACTGGTGCATGTTCAGAGAGAAGACAGTGTATATGGCAAGAGGCAGACCCAAAAAATGGGGGAAGATTTGGAACCAGTGGAACTCATACCGTGGAGATATCTGTATGCCCCCACTCACTGCGATTCCTAGTCCTTCCCAGTCGCCCTGACCTACATTCCTTCTAGCTGTGGTATATTGTGCTGTTCATATGCAATTCTACCTTTGGCACCCTCCCCTCATCTGTATTCAAAAAATCTTTTCTCCTGTTGTCATATATCTCCCGTCCTCCTTGAGCGCAGGTCTAATGGCTGTATTATTGCTGTATTGCTTTGATTGTATGTTTGATTTGTTGTTTCCTTTTGTGTTATATAATAAAAAGTTACAGAAAAAAAAAGAGTGAATCCAAACTTGATAGACCCAGACACAGGATATTGTAGTACCAAGAACTCCCCACCTGAATGTCAGCCTAACTGATAACTTCCGCTCCGAAGCCACCAAGATCATCTGCGGCGTACCCCAGGGCTCATACCTCAGCCCAACTCTGTTTAATATCTACATGGCACCGCTCGCCCACGTCGCCCGTCGGCACGACCTCAACATTATCTCCTATGCCGATGACACCCAGCTGATTCTCTCCCTCACCAAGGACCCCACACCGCCAAAACCAACCTTCACAAAGGAATGAAGGCCGTCGCTGAATGGATGAGGAACAGCTGACTGAAGCTGAACTCGGACAAGACGGAGGTCCTCATCCTCGGATCCACCCCTCCGGCCTGCGACAACTCCTGGTGGCCAACCGCACTGGGAACCACTCCAACACCCACCGACCACGAACGCAACCTAGGGATCATCCTCGACTCCACCCTCTCCATGACTAAACAGGTCAACGTCGTCTCCTCCTCCTGCTTCAATTCAACACCATCCGCATGCTCCGCAGGATCTACCAGTGGATCCCCACTGAAACGAGAAGTACGGTCACCCAGGCCCTCGTCAGCAGGTTGGACTACGGAAACGCCCTCTACGCAGGAGCCTCGGCCAAAATCCTGAGACGGTTCCAACGCATCCAGAACGCCTCTGCACGCTTGATCCTCGACATCCTTCACCGCTGCCACATCACACCCCACCTGAGAGACCTGCACTGGCACCCAGTCAACAAGAGGATAAGCTTCAAGCTCCTCACACATGCACACAAGGCACTCCACAACACTGGACCAACGTTCCTCAACAGACGACTCAGCTTCTACACCCCCGCTCTGCTCCGCTGACCTCGCCACAGTCCCCCGCTTCCGAAGAGCGACCTCCAGCGGCAGATCGTTCTCCCACCTCACCGCCAAGACCTGGAACACACTCCCAATCCACCTACGGCAGACCCAAGACCTGCTGACCTTCAGAAATCTCCTCAAGACCTGGCTTTTCGAGCAGTAGCAGCATTCCCCACCCGAGCGCCTTGAGACCCTCATGGGTGAGTAGTGCGCTTTACAAATGATATGATTGATTGATTGATTGATATATGTCTATCACAAGGTTACCAAAGTCCCTAGCCCTATTCTTTATTATTCCCATATCAGTTCTATCTCTTTCCTGAGATATGCGCAGGCCCCACTGACTAGTGACCTTTCCAGGATCAATTAAGTTTTCTGAAGTGCACAAGAGAATTTGCTTCGTAGATCGTAATGCATATCACCTTGAAAGTAAGGACAGAGGGTCCTGGGTTTTGAAAGGTGGGTTTATTTGGCCCAAGGAATAGCTCACCTCTTGAATGTATGGTTAATGCTTTTGTTTTCCTAAAATTGGGACATCTTGCCACCTGGGTATCGAGTGTCTCAAGGTTAGTGGCTTTTAACTCAGGGAGAACCAAGTTTAGGGTGGAAGAGGCTAGCATAGATTGTGACACAAAAATGGGTGCAAGTTCACAGACCTGAATGGCTTGCCCCTGACCACATATGTCTCTCTCAATTTGGCTGTCCAGAAAGCTAACTGCTTTCTGGGCCACTGGAACAAATTTAGTTTCAAATGAAGAAGTAAAATAACAAAAGGTGGTTTAGAGATGGAGTGTGATCACCTCGCAGAGTCACCACTCATTTTACCTGCACTTGTAGCAGTAGTTTTCTGCCTGTCTTCTTGTTTTGTATTTTGTAACACATGTTTAACAAAAACAACTCCCTTACGTCAGACAAAGTATATGAATGTGGGCAATGATTCTGCAATGCTGAACCTCCTTAAATCCTCATTTAAATCTCAGACATGGGTACTGTGCTCACTGTGCCAAAGGACTGAAACTGCACCCTACTGAAGAGGGAGAAACTGCTCTGGAGTTCCTTGTGGGCCCTTCAGGCGGGGGCCTTGCCTAGCAGTGTGGTACAGATTGCTCCCATGTGCAGGAGGGTATGTACTGATTTGCATAAGGTGTGCCTTATTCTAGGATGGCATGGTGGGCGAAAATGATGGGCACGGAATGCGGTTCGAACGATTGCCAATGGCTGAGATTAATTCAAGCATTCCTTCCATCATCTTGTGGTTGACTTAAATAGTGACAAGGAAAAGACTCTCTTCTTCAGATGACAACACTCGATCAGATCCTTCCTCTTACAACTGACCTTAGGCCTACACCTGCTTGTACTGCTAAAAGATAAGTTTATACTTGAGTCCAATATATAATTTGAGCCGCAAGTAGAGCTTCCTCCTGCTTCCTGATTAGGAGAATGCTCAGAAAAATACCAGTAGTGTCCAGTGGTGGGGCAGGGGGAGGAGGGGAACACACACAAAAAAAACTAAGTATAAATAAAAGAAAATAAACCTTACCTGCTCTGACGGCCGGCCGCCTTGCTACCCATCCTCATAACCTTGTCAGTAGCTTGCTGCACTCTGTGCAGGCTACCAGCTCCCAATCCAGTGCTGCTCACATGCTGGGAATACTGTTCCTTGCATTTGAACAGTCCTGGGATTTGTCCGAATGCCTCGGTTCGGCACTTAGACATAGACTGGGGGCCTGTGTTGCTTTCTCCACCCAGTGGTGCAACTCAGCGCAGTGGAGAAAGGCTAGGTGCGCATGGGGGTTTAGCCTCACCCTCATGCTCATACAGGAGCGCCCACCACTCCCCTCCTCTTCCCTAATGCTGCAGCATCAGTATGGGAGGCCCCGCCCCTCCCTTGGCTCGCAGACTGCAGGGCTAAAAATAAAATGATACAATTGTTTTATTATCATTTTATTTTTGTCCTTTGTCTCTGCTGGCCTTTAGCAGAGGGGCAACTCTCCTCCGCCAAAACAGAGGAGCTACCCCTGAAAAATGCTCCCATTCCTTCTGGTGTCTTCACGCAAATCAGTGGCTCACACTCTCATTTCATCTAGGATGGACTTGGCAAATCTCTCTATTTTGGGTTTGCTCAAATTTCTCTTCCACTGTCTTCAGGAATTTCAGAATGTTGCAGCCATCTTAATACTGAGTTTACTGCTCAACAAATTGGTCACACCTTCCTTGAAAGACCTTCCTTGGCTTTCCATCAGTAAATTACAGCTCCTAAATGTACTGCAATTCCTCATATGGTTTGCAGTGCAGTAGGAGATTCAATTGCAATAAGGGCTAAGCAGGATACCTAGCATCTTTTGGGAAACAATGCAAGTCCTTCAGCCACTCATTGAAATATATTGGATTGTTTTAGAACATTAATGGAGCATAGAGAATAATAGCTGCAATGGAAGACCATTTGAGATAGATTTATTGCTAATCTACACCCCTGTTTTTATTTAGCTTCTAGAAAGAATTTAGTTTGCATTGCAATGTTGCTGAGAGATATTTGATTATGTTGCTTAAAAGCATTTTGGGGACGGCAAGAAGTGACAAGGCATGTTTCATTAGGAAAATTCATGATGAATGTCTGTCATTGTCAAGGGCAAGCTATAAGCAGAGCAGCTTTTCTTTCTCCCGAGCAGTTAGGTTTGAAGAGATTATTATAAAAAAAATATGGATCACATTAGCCGAATGCCAAATCGTTCATGCTTTATGTTAGATTGCGCTCCTACAGAGACAAAACTTACGACTTTTCAGTGGATTTGTTTTTATATATGTTCGTTTTTCTAAATAATATAAAGTTGAGATGATGACATCCGTGAAGACGTATACATATATTTTCTAATTCAACTTTCTCTTTTCAGTCGCAACCATAAATTACTTCGTGAGATTTAAATACTTTAAAAGAAAAGCAATATTTGTTATTGTGCTTTCTAGCAGCCTTTTCAAAGCCCTACTCCATTCTTTCCACCACTAACTCAGAGTAATAGCTGCTGCCTATTTAATAGTAAGGTCATTTTACTTACATTCTAATAGATTTCACACCTTTCACTCAAAGGTGAATACAAAAACACATGTAGGTTCAACCTAAAGAATAATTCATCTAAATCAACATAAAGCAACGTTAATGAAGCAATTCAATCAAAATATTCAATTGAAGATAAAACAAAGTTGATTGTATGTAAAGTGGATCCTACAATACGGAAAGTAAACAAAATTAACCACCACCTTATAGAAACTCAGGCGCAAACACTAACTACACTTTTGCAAACAGTAGCTTGATAATGGAATTCATCAAGTCGAGTGAGTAATAGCACTAATTACAAAACCATCACCCAGATCTATTTAGTCTGTAGTAAATTTGATTGCCTTGTGACAATATTGTGTTATTGCCACACCAGGGAGAGAGTTGGACTGCATGGAGACTGTCAACCCTACATAGTTTGTAAAAAATCTCTGTGTTAGACCAGGGCACCGCCATTGTGCATTTTGAGCCTGTGGTTGCAGGTGGGGCCACCTGCACTCATTTTTGGATACCAGCACCTTCTTTTCCTCAACAGACTATGATCCAGAGTAAGAAAGAGAAAAACACAAAAGAGAGCAAGAAGAAGGAAGAACAATGATGAAAACAGTGACAAAGTGGGAAAGCAGCGATGACAAAGAACCTTAAAGAGTGAGTTAAAGAGGCAGGGAGTGTCAATTGGTGGTGGATTAAAGTAGAATAAATTGTGAAGACTACATAGTATAGGTGTTTGGCACAGCGACCAATAATAACCAATAATGGCGGTGGTCGTGGGCTTCTGAGCCTAACTTTGGGCCCAGTACTTATTATTGTATAAGTTAAGCACAGGCATAGCATGGGTATATGGGAGATAGTCTCTGAGTGAAGATGACATCTCTTTTCAGTGATTTTGTCATCCAACGTCCTGTTCTAGCCAACACATTCTTCTGAATAAACCTCAATCGTCAAAGGAACATATGGTGTTAGGATGCTTTGGCAGTGGCATATATGGTTAAAATATTGTGAACTCTGCACACACTGACCTGGGTGTACCGGGGGAGAGCCAGGGAGCAGCGCTCTTCTCCCGTTGTGGACAGCAGCCTCCGAGCCGCCTCACAGCGCCATACCGCCCATTTTTGCCAGACAGCCCTACGAGGATCGGGGACTACATCCCCCAGCGGCCCCATTGCGACCGGAAGTCGCGCACGCCCAGTCCCGCCCCCGGAGGTGCTCTTAGTGCAGCGAGAGCCCCGGGGGAGCGGGGAACTCTGCACACACTAACCTGGGTGTACCGGGGGAGAGCCAGGGAGCAGCGCTCTTCTCCCGTTGTGGACAGCAGCCTCCGAGCCGCCTCACAGCGCCATATCGCCCATTTTTGCCAGACAGCCCTACGAGGATCGGGGACTACATCCCCCAGCGGCCCCATTGCGACCGGAAGTCGCGCACGCCCAGTTCCGCCCCCGGAGGTGCTCTTAGTGCAGCGAGAGCCCCGGGGGAGCGGGGAACTCTGCACACACTGACCTGGGTGTACCGGGGGAGAGCCAGGGAGCAGCGCTCTTCTCCCGTTGTGGACAGCAGCCTCCGAGCCGCCTCACAGCACCATACCGCCCATTTTTGCCAGACAGCCCTACGAGGATCGGGGACTACATCCCCCAGCGGCCCCATTGCGACCGGAAGTCGCGCACGCCCAGTCCCGCCCCCGCCCCCGGAGGTGCTCTTAGTGCAGCGAGAGCCCCCGCGTCGCGGGACGCGCGCGGGCTAAGCCCGGGCAAAGGGCGGGCCCTCTGTGGCCATCAGGGGCCAGAAAAGGCCGGGACGGGCACCCCCCTTTACAATACATTAATTTGGACCTCGAAATGGGATTACACTAAAAGACATAAGGTACTGTTTATTTACTGATACTCCCCAGTTTCAATACAGACCCCTGCAGAGCCTTAATACAGCTTAATACAGCTGAACGTTTCGCTGGTGACTGATTCAGACCCAGTTGTAACTGACAGAACCCATTGTGCTATGACCCGTGAGGAGGAGGAGACCAGAAATACTCCCTCCCAGAGACACTCTCTTAAGGGGACAATGGACTATTTCATTAATAGGGTAACTCTCCCCATTTTAAATGAACTAGAGAGAATAGAACGATCCCCCGCTATGGATTGTCCCCCTAGTTTATGTTCTCCTATACAGACTCCTGATGCAGTACCGGGTTTATCGCTATTGGATGAACTAAATAAATTATGCAAGTCCACGTACGTTCCTGTGGATTCAGGTAATGTGAAAATCAATGCTCCTATTTGTACCATAGCAGCCATTAGTCCCCAGCCCTGAAGTCAATCCCAACCAACTGAAAACTCCCAGGGTACTCCCCTTTTAGTACGACCAGAGTCAAATCTCAAACCCACAGGGCCATCACAGATTTCCTCCACCAAAAGGAAGAGAGTTGGGGTTATACAAATATGGAGTCAGGCAAAGCAACAGAAATTAAAACCTAATTCTTCACTGCCCTACACTTCCAGCACCTTCAGTACTACCCCTACAGCACCTGTTGAGGCTTCTCTATTGGCCTCAATTGAAAGAATGTTGGAAACATTAATATCACCCCTGATAGAAAAAATTATTAGCTTAGGGGATAGGCTCACGGGTGTCGAGGAAGCGATTAAGGCTAACTCGCCGTTCATAAAAAACCAGGCAGGACCTTCCCAGTCACAGCGCCCACCCGCCACAGAAATGACTGAATCCGTCACACAAAGCAAGACTACCCTTAATCAATTAGCCTACCCACAAAAAATAGCTCTGAACCTCCCGAAAGCAGGCCCAACAGCACGGAGCACTTTCTATAGAGCAGGGCCGAATAAAGCATCGAGGTTGTATAAGGGGCTAAGGGCAAACAGAGAGAATACGCCACACAAAACCAATCTCCTACACTTGCCACCGGTGGCCGTTCCATTTGTGTGCGTCCTCGCGGGAGTACCAGAATTGACCAAGGGGAACAATGAAAGACAACAGGATCTAACAAATAAAGTCACGTTCTGGCTAACCAAAAATAGACCTCTGCCAACCAACATCGATGGTACTATACTATCTGTCAGAAGGGTGGGCTGGCTAGGACCTTTACCAAAAGACATTGCAGGAGATCTGATATTGGTTAAATTTAGGAGCAAATATGTCATCCCACATCTCCAATCATGGCGGCCACAAAGAGGAGATGGTCCCATTTCCATCTGGAGTTTAAGTGATTTCTACCCCAGAACATTATATGTCCCGTCCCCATGTCAATAGGCACAAAGTAATCACACGAAGGGTAGAATTGGATTTGTTTCGAGTGGCCACTTCACCCCCACTTTCAATCAATTTGAACCACTCTTGGGTCAAACCTTGATGAATTAAAATGTATGGTCAGAGACACTATTTTAAAAAAAAAAGTAATGATTTAAACTCTTTTTTATATGGTAACAATTCTTTTTCGCCCCGTTTTATTCACTGCCTGTTTTTATGGAATTACACTTTTATTGAACTTTTTTGTTATTTTATAGTGTATGTAATATCACATGTTATGCTTTTATGGTTACATTTTTAGCCGAATAAAGTACTTTGACTTGTCAGACATGAATATTAGGTGGTAAATATTATTTACAAAAATGTTGCCCTTATTTTGGTACACAATATTCTGGCATACAGCCATTAGGATATGTGTCATAGTGAAATGGTTAGCCAAGAAGTTCTCAATTTTTAACTTAAATTATGTGGACACACTCCTAAAAGATAAGGTGTTTAACAGAGTCGAAGATGACTAAGTTAATTGACAGTATGGACAACAAGGTATTTTGCTATGCTGCCTTTAGATCGTACTGCACCAGAGGTTGAACCAACGGCATACCAATGGAGTCAATGCTTTATGTATGGTAGTAGTATATTGTCACCAAATTATCATCGGACAGAAATATTCTGTCTTAAATATTGATCGCAAAAATATGGAGTTAACAAGAAAATCTAAGCCTAACTCAACAACATATTTATGAACAATGTTTAAAACAATATGGCTTGTTTTAGAGTTTGGCAGAAGAATCATTCCATCACAAACGTGTTGGATAGTACTTCTTGTCTGCTTCATTACAAGTACAATGTATCCTATGGCACTTGTAATATTGTGGATGGGATATCTGTCACATTAGTAATGGAGTACCTATTTGCCAAGCATGTCTTATATTTCTGTCAGATGATATCTCTAAGTCTGGTGTTTGCCAAGACCTTGTGTTTCCAATAATATATTTATATTATTTTAATAATATATATGGGAAATATAGGGCATGTTTGGCAGATGGGTACTCCACCATATATCTAAGTCTATCTACCTATATCCATATGTGTGTGTGTGTGTGTGTGTGTGTGTGTGTGTGTGTGTGTGTGTATAGATATCTTTCTGTCAGCCCTCATAATCCATTGGTCAGCTGTAGTGTCATTCACAGCATGTAGCATAGGCACAGGATCAGCCCACTTAAACCCTTTTTTATTACCTGACAGTGAGGGATAGCCTTCCCCACTTGCACAAGGTGCACACCTGCACAAAAAGTAGTTCCCTTCAGTGCCAGCGGTTACTAGTGAAATGTGCACTTTTACATTAAAGAAATATACATTTTGCCTTTCAGGCAATGCTGTTTTCCTACAATGTGTGCGTTCATACAAAAAACTTTCACAAACAAAATAATCATTGAGAAGGCCAAAAGGTCAGCAGTTGGATTTCCCAATACTCAAAAATCAATGAAGGGGAGAAAGAAGAAATTGTAGTCCATTCTGCTTCCTTAGGCTAGAGCAAAAAATCAAGATGGGGAGAATGAACCACTAGTCCTGTATTCCCAGGGTTCATGATAACGTGGGGGGAGGGGGGCATAGTTGTAAAAAAACCCTCATATGCGACCACAGGCGTTAGGCGGTATATCTTGGTTCTCCGCCATTCAGTGCAGCAACAGCATTATCACTGGGTCTTTTCCTTAGTATGTTATGCTGACCTCCACCTGGAGGAAAACCAACTGGTGTGACAGTAGTGGCCAGGAATAAAAAAGAGGGCATGTTGGTGCTCAGGTGAGAGTGAAATAAAATCCCTAATGCCAGGTCTTTCGTGTTTTATTCTACAGATCGCTGGTATAGGAAACTAAAAACAGAAACGTGCGTTTTCAGGCCTAGTTACTAGCCTTACGCACTGGTGAGAATGGTCAAAATGTTTCAGCCCCCTGGTATTTCTAGAGGCTTTCCTCAGGACCAATCGTTTAAGAGCCCTTTGTGGCTCCTAAGTGTATAAAAATGGTCTACTCACACCTTTATAGTTAGTTGGTTGATAAATTGTATCTGTACCTAAAAGGAAAAGACGGCAGAAGGGGTCTCGTCTATGCGCAGGTTACCAAATTTACAAGCTTTTTAAGTGTCAGACCTGGTTCAACATGAATGTATTTACAAACACAAATTTTTTATAAAAAAGTTTTCTTTCATTTATTAAAAATATTTAAAAAAACAACAATACATTGTCTCATGTACATTTTACATCTTATTCTACACAAATCAATTTCAAATATTATTTGACTTATTTTAAAAACTTGAATTTCTAAACTTTGCTTATCAGCATAGTTCAAAAAATCTCAATGCAACATATTTTATAAAAACAGAGAACAAACAAACTGTCGACGCGGCGTTTCGGTGCCAAAGACAATCTTGCACCTTCTTCAGGACTTGTTCATTACAATGATATCCCGGTTTCTATTTTCTTCCTGGCACACCCTTTTCAGTCTTAGGAGCAAGTAGTCTCCAGTTTATAAGCAGAAGATGTTCGTTGTTTTCTCTTCTGTATTCTTTGACGTTTGATTCACTAGGTTTCATTTTAAGTTGATTAAAAGGGACCATTTTCAATCCGATCCTTCCTTTTGATGTCATGGGAAGTTTGGGGGACGCCTCTGGGAGCTACCACTTGCTGCTCTTTTATCGTTCTTCTCTTTACTTATTAAGTAGTGGTCTGCTCATGGGTTGATATCCTCCTTTTCTTTTGTTAAATATGAAATCAGGGACCATTATTTTGGAGTATTATTAATCTACTGCCAATTGTTTGTGGTAGCTGATCTGCACGGCGTCCTCCCTCTTCATGCGTTTTCTGTAATATCATTGTAAGGAACAAGTCCTGAAGAAGGTGCAAGATTGTCTTTGCCACCGAAACGCCGCGTCAACAGTTTGTTTGTTCTCTGTTTTTATAAAATATGTTGCTGTGAGATTTTTTGAACTATGCTGATAAGCAAAGTTTAAAAATTCAAGTTTTTAAAATAAGTCAAATAATATTTGAAATTGATTTGTGTAGAATAAGATGTATAATGTACAAGAGACAATTTATTGTTGTTTTTTTTAAATATTTTTAATAAATGAAAGAAAACTTTTTTATAAAAAATTTGTGTTTGTAAATACATTCATGTTGAACCTGGTCTGATACTTAAAAAGCTTGTAAATTTGGTAACCTGCGCATAGACGAGACCCCTTCTCCCACCTGTGGAATGTCTCTTCATGGGACATAGTAATAGAAACTGGTTGTAAAGTTCAGGAAAAGGAGTTTTTGCTTTTCATGATTGTTGACCCAATCCTTATTCCTGATAAAAAGGGTAGCTCCCTCCCTATCACAGACCTAAAAGGAAAAGAGAAATTGTACAGTAATATCACCATTTGTTAACCCCTTCCACGCTCATGACGAGCTGGGCTCGTCATGCAGTAGCCTGCTCACACGCTCATGACGAGCCCAGCTCGTCATGAATAATGGGTTTTTGAAAATCCCAGCGCATGGTTGTAAATCTGCGAGCATCGATGCGGTTAACATTGCTGTTGCGGTATAATTTGTGCTGACATTAAGTTATAAAGTTCCTTCTGCGAACTTGGGGCGTGTGTTAGTGCTAGTTAATGGCAAGGGAGAAAAAGAGGGGTTTAATGGCTAGTGGCAGATGTTCTACTTGACACATAAACAAAGATTAAACTATATAGAGGGCCTAATAAAGTCGAGTGGTTCGCTCAACATGGTTGTAAATCTTGTGGAGTTTGGACCATGTTCTGCATGCCTGGCTTGAGGAAACCCCAATTCCAGGCCCCAGTCTGAAGCAGAGGCTCCAAGGGTCAGTGGCTGACCTCCCAGAATGGCACTGGAAACATTAAAGCTGAAAGAACCCAAGTTGCATCTCTGGTAGCCACCACAGAAGATTTGCCGCTAACAGATGCTGTGCTCTGCAAAAGACAATTTGGAGGTAGCCAAAAGATGCACCAGTGTCTGCTGAACTGGATTTGCTGCCTAAAAGAGACACCAGCCTCTACCAAAGATTTGCACTGTGACCCTGTGTTGCAAAAGCGCAAGGAATGCATTGGCAGCCATTGGAACCCTGCACAGAGGACTTAATAGAACCCCAAGATCCATGGACAGGGTCACCCCAACTCACTTGTGGACTGAGGACTCAACTGTACTTCACCCCGTTGCCGGCACACCATCAGGAGCATCCTTAAATATCTTTGAGCCTACATCCCTCAGCATCAGAACCACTCCATTGACTTTTAAGGGGGTTGTTCTGTAAAGTTTGGAACACTCTGGTGGCAAGGTAAGTGTTCAAAATATCCTTTATGGCCCCCTAGACCTTATACCTGCTGGATTTGGTCACCCAAGCCGGGCCGGAGTACTTGCACTAACTTTTCCAAACTTTTCAGAAGTTTTCATACTTTACGTTTGCCAATGCTTGTTTGCGAGTGCATTTATAAGTGATAAAAAGTTCTAAAATCATACAATGGATTTTAATGATCAACATCTCTAAAAATGCATTTCCATGAAACTTTTCAAAAAGGTGCTACTTTTTGATTGATTTGTTTGAGGAAAGTTTCGAGGTGATCCGTCAAGCGGGGGGCGAGAAAAAATGGGGCTCCCAAAACACAAAATCCTCATGCATTTTCCATAGACTTCTTTAGGCAGAACTACAGGAAAAACTGCTGAACGGAATTACTCACAGTGATGTCATCAGTCATGTCATCAATTATGTAATTTGAGATGTCATGAGTGACATCATAAATTATATCATACATGTCATTAGTGATGTAATATGTGAGGTCATAAGCAGGTCATGACAGGGGTGCAAGTTATAGTTAGCTTTGCTAACAATAACTGGTGAATTTCTGTGTTTTTTTGTTCAAAATATTAATGTTGTCCCTGACAAATTCACCTAACTATAACAAATTGAGAAAGTTGAGACCTGACATGATCTTGAGTTGCCTGCGGAGAATTTGAAACCCTCGTACATAAAAGTGAAGACAGACATTGTCCTATTAGGATAGTGTATTTCAATCTAATATATTACTACGCACTTAATAATCCTAGTACTGTACACAGAGGTAAATGTTTACATACTTTTTCTTAGGAGAATGCACGATGAAGCCCTTTAACCTTACAGCAATATTGAGATGGATTTAAATTGCATTTGGAGCACTGAGGAGTGTGAACATACCTTGTAGTTTTCAACTATATATATGTGCCTCCATAGACTAAATAGTAAATACTAGGGAAGACACCCCTACATAGGAAAGACAAATGCAAAGCAGTAACGATCTTGGGATTTGTACATTCTAGCACCTGACCTGTCTTTTTTGTCCTGAACCAGAACTTCAGATTTCTTTTTTCGGCATTTCTCAAACCGGGCTTTTCTCTCTCTTTCTATCACTCTTTTTCTCTTTCTTTTTCACTTTTTTTTCCTCTGTTTTTCTATTCGGCCAATGAGTTCTTTTATCCTCAACCTTCCCTTACATACTATGATTGTCATTCCCTCTCTCCTCAAAATAAAAAAAAAACATCTAGCCCCCAATCCATTGACTACCTGAAGGTTGAGGTAGTAAAATTTGGCTATCTATACCCTCCTCCTGTGAGATTTGAGGGGAACATCCTTGAGCACTACATATGAAAATGTTACGGTGGATGATTGAGACTAAAACTTGGGCAGTCTGAAGCTTTGCTGTCACTCACAAAGAAAATAAGGGGTACTTTACTGATAATGAGAGTGACTGTGAAAATACATGTTATATAAATAATCAAATTTGAACCTAAACACTGTTATTGTTATGACACCTTGGGGGTTCGATGAAATGAAGGAGGAGAGAATGTATCATTAACCTCATGTGAAATTAGTAGTCTGTGTAATATAATGTGTGTTCTTTTAAAATAAGATGGTGATTTGGGAGGGAGTTCCCATTTAAAAATGTTGTCTACACACTGAAACTCTATAACCCTGTCGAAGGCCTCACCCAAAACGCGTTGGTCTCTTGTCTGTACTGCTGGTGGAAATATATAATTTTGTCAGGGGGTTGATACCTTCCGAGCAAAACATATGACCAACATAAGTGACCCTCACTGAAAACCTTCATTGGGTTAGTTCTGCCGTTAACCCCTTACAGTCCAAGTACTCTAAATATGGATCAGCAGATCATAATGCACCTGCTTGCATTTCCCCATGACAAGAATGTGTTTTCTGCTGAAAACAATAGTAACTAAACTGAGCCACAATGGTGGCAAGATTGCTGATCTCAGTTTTTGGAGGGATCTGGAGACATGCGACTGATCAGTCAAGTAATGGAAACTGCTTTATCCCTTTTGTTCTTTACATCTGTTCAAGAATTCTGAGCAATGGGAATTGTTCAGCCTGCATGTCATTGTTTAACTATCTGAGATCCACATATAATGGTAGTTTCCCATTGGATCATGGTGCAATAACCAGAGTAGAAAGCCATTCAAGAGATTTTACAAGTATATCTATTCTGGTCACTAATAATGTTTGTAATTCTGATTTCACTTCATCCATCACTATCAATGAACTGTTCCTAACTATATGGATTTTGGGTAAAACATCACTTTTTAGTACACACTCTTAACCTCTTTTACTTAGCCAACTCTGCCAATTTGTGTGATGCTGATTTTCTCACGTCCTCACCCTCTCCAACTACCAATACATGATCACTAATGTTGGTCTCTAATCATGGAAGCATCTGTAATCTCACCATCGTAGCACTAATGAACCTGATTCTCTAAATAAAGTTTACACATGGCACGCCTATTCTTGAATTTTAAACCTGAGAACACTGTATCCTCACAATTCAAGAGTATCACCAGTGTAGTTATGTAGATTTAACAACAGCAGGTTCCAATCATTCACCTAATTTCTTTACAATGCTTTGCTCCAAACCTCATCTACAATAGACTATGGAGGTCCTGAATCAGCTACAATGTACTAGAAAACAATGCAATGGTCATTAAGTAAACTGCTACAGTCCTCTTTTGTTCTTCTGCTTCTAAGTTCAAAATAAGTCTTTCCTTAATATTAAGTACTTTACCTTTCAATTCATCTCTAATGAAGAGCTCATAGTATACTCGCTCACATTTGAAACCTTACTCATTGAACCTTGGTATTGTCTGGATTTGTTTTGTACAATTGCCTACCCCCTGACTTGTCCACACTTTCTAATAGCAACATCTCCCTGTCACTACTTTTGCACACCTAGAAGAACATTTTGACTGTCTGTCAATAGCAACTATATCACTTAGTGGAGTGTCCCCATTCACCCACAACGTAACTGTATTCTTTGATTGTATACCATTTGGTCTCATATAAACTCGTCGTGCGAAGTTTCAATATTACATGCCATGTCTACTTTCTTTAGGGCTGAGACATTATCATCTATTCTTTCTGTCTTTGCTAAGGACAACGAAAAAATAAACCTATTGATAGCTACATGCACAGTTGAGGCATAATGTGCATCTAAAAAAAGCATTTGCATTAATGAGGTCATTTACTTCACCATCAGCCCTTTGTTTTTTTGGAATTTGGTTCAATATGCAAAGTATTTCAGGACCCAAAAAAGGGAGAAGAATGTTCTTTTTCTTTTTCGGTGTAAGAGTTTTGTTCTCGATGGTAGATTTACCAATTTAAAATATGCCATCCTCTAAATCTAGCTCATGAGGTGGTGTTGACATAAAGGCTTGGAACCCAGACATTTTTGTTCTGTGGTTATCAACAAAGCCATACAATACAATGAACAACCTGTGCTGCACAAACACAGTCAATGCATGTAGGGTAGGAGCCAGTAAGGAGATTGAAGCATGTATATCACCTTCCCAAACCCACCAAAAATGCATTCATGTATGCTTGTTGTTCATTCACTGTCTTACCCCATGTTCAGGGTCACTGGAATTAAAGCAGGAGGTGAGGACCAAATTATGCAGCAAGTTGTCTAAATTATGTGACAATAAAAGGCAAATTGTGCAGTGTAAATTGTTACTCTAACTTCATTATTTTGTAATTTTAACACATTAACACTGTCTGGCCAAATTTTACCTCATTACTATCAGTTTAACATTCGAAGACAACAATAAACAACTCAAAGGTGGCCAATCAACCTTTGTGAAAGGCCTTCCACTGTGTGGCAACAAGTGTTCCCACATTTTTCGAAACCGTTGATCTGGTTAACCTAGAAAAAATTTTTGTTAAAATCTGAAAATTATGCAGCAGAGAATGGAATATGTAGCAAATGTGTCAAATCCATAATTATGTTGAAAACGGTGAAGTTGTAGAATCTCATAGTTCCAGTGACTCTGCTCATGTTTTTAACTTATTTATAGCGGATCGCCTACAGATTCTTGACATAGTCAACTGCCATCCACCAAGGGTCAGCAGAGCTCAGATTTGTAACCTATATGCCGACGACCTTGCCCTCGTCAGCCTCACAAGCGTAGGGTTGCAACGGGTGCTTAATCAGCTGTACACCTACACATTTACCAACAATCTGGAGGTCAATCGGACGAAGACAACGGTGGTCACATTTGGCAGAAAAAGGTATTGAGGTGGCTGGTCATACAATAACCACAAGTTTGCAGCAGATCAATCATATAATTACCTGGGGGAACCCATTGGTGCCAAGGGTTTCTCAATGAAGCACCGGAAAGAAATTGCAGCAAAGGCTATAGCCCTCCAAGCAACGCTATCCAAACTTTCAAAAACATTATTCTGCTCAAGCCTTGCCTCAATGCTGGAATTCATGGGAGCGTAGATCACTCCTACATTATCCGTCTTTGGTCCTACCACGCAGATAGAGCAATCCTAGCTAAAAGCAAACATGCATGGGCGATTTTAAACTCCTATCAGTCAGCTTTCCATCCTCATACCTTGCCTGCACATGTTCCAATCACTCAAAGTTAAGATTCATGGCTCTTAGGCTGAATGAGTGGCTTTTTTTGAAGCATGTAGACCTCTGACGCCACCCAACGGAAGAAACCAAATGCAGGGGCTGTGGCCAGTGTGACGATTCCCTTGAGTATGTTCTGTGCATCTGCCCAGCCTTTTTGGATGAGTGTAAGACAAGTCTCTGGGTTGAGTGGAATAGACTGGGAGCTTGATCCTGTTGGCAGGGCATTATAGCAGCACTTAATCCAGAAAACACTGCCTTAAACATCCGATTGATGAACTTTGTCCATCATGCATATAAAAGGTTTGGGCCCTTAGGGGCCCTCCAGGTTGCTCTAGAATTCTATCTTTTATGCTCTCGGGCAGCATGCTATCACCCGGTCCATCCATAAGGCCTTCCATTAACACGCCATAGGTCTCTCCCACAGGGAAGTGACACTGATAGGTTTTACCTGCTTGCTTACTCATTGTTTAGAGGTGTGCTTCTGCATAAAGGCAGGACACAACCAGCGTGCTGCCTCTTCGCAATCGGGTGCTAATAAAGGTACCATCACGTGTTGCCAACAGTTAGCTGCTATACTTAAGCACCCGCTCTTTCTGAAATCATTAGATGTCATTGGGTTGCTGCTAGCACTTCAAGGCATCTCTTAATCAATTCTGTTTTTCATGTTTATTTATTTTTAACCAGACCTTAATACTGTCTTAACATTTGTCTACTTTTATAAAATGGATTGGTTGTATTAGCATTGTACAATGTATTTGTTTTAACTAACCCTATACAATACAAACATTGACTGTACAGTGACCCTGCTCATCTTCAGTCATGCCTAGTGCATGGGTATGCGAACATCTAGCAAGCTATGCTTTCAGTTTTTGTATTTCTTTCACTACTGTACAACAATGTTTATGCAAAAAGCACCTTGAACCGGTGTGCTTGTAATGCCTGGAGACTGCTGATGTAAGCATTGCCCTGCTAATCCACTAACATGGGTGTACTGAAATATTTTCATACCTAAACGTGCATGAATGTAATGACTGAGCATCCCTTGCACCATGCTCTAAGCTCTGAAATATCATGCAGAATCCCTGACCCCCTTCCCAAGTTGCATGCTCTGGGGCGCACTTGCAGTGCACCTCGGGCCGTATAACATAAAGTGCCCCGTGGGCGCAGCGGGTTTTTGCGCCCGTCCTACATGCCCCCGGGGCACTTTGGTATTACAGAATGGTCTGCAGACGCTTGTGCAGTCTCTTCTGCAGCCGAGGGCGGGGGAGTGGCAATGTGGGGGGTAGCAAACACTGGAATGTGGATGATTGTAGGGAAGTAACCAATAAAATTTAAAAAACGAATTTCGTTGCACGCCCTGCATGCAGGGCGCGCTACGAAATTCGTTTTATTAATTTAATTGTTTACTTACCTCCAATCATCCATATTCTGGTGTTTACCACCCCCCACCCTGCCCCTCCCCTGCCCCGCCCCACCTGCCCCACGGAACTCCCTCCACGGGCCGCGGCTGCTCTTCTATAATACCAATAGCACTGGCGCACATAAAGCACTAGGGCCATCTACAGGGGGTGTTCCATCATTTGCATGGGGGCTTGACCCAAGCAAATGAGAAAATCCCTTTGCCTCTGTGCGCGTACCCTAATACAGAAACAGGCGCAGAGGCAAAGAATCCCTCAGGAGGTGCACTGAGAGTGCTCCATCTAAAAGGTGACTAAACACCACTGGGTATGGGCTCCCAGGCAGCAAGGCCAAACCCTGCCTTATATGTACCACAAAAAAAAGTTGCCAATTCTGCCAATATCAATCAATCAATTATTTGTCTTACTCACACATGAATAGAACACTATGTGAGAAGTATGTGAAGAGGTGGCTGTTGAGCCTATAACAGTTTAAAAAAAATAACCATTACTAATAGAGGTCCCCTTCTTTTTCATTTGCAGTCTATGGTCCTGATGAGAAGTCGAAACCATAAGAAAATCCAATAATACCTGTATTATGCTTTGAAATTTGACTCTATGGTTTCCTTTTGAAAAATTGTATATAAATTGTACAAAATATTGCTTTTTGATAATAGAGTGTTAGGTGTATGAATGTGTGCCAAGTATGTTTGATAAAGATCTTTAGTGATAGTGTGTATGAATGAGATACAAGGGGAGGTGTAACAGCAACGATTAAATGTTTGTTTATGTTATGTTTTTTTAAATGTTTTGTTGAAATATTTAAAATGTGCAAAAAGTAAATGAAAAAATGAAAATTTGAAATAAAATGAAAATCTAAAAGATTGATTCAAAAAATCAGATACTTCTCACATAGTGTTCTATTCGTGTGTGAGTAAGACAAATAATTGATTGATTGATATTGGCAGCATTGGCAACTTTTTTTGTGGTCCATCTAAAAGGTGGCACACTGTCAGTGCGCCCCCTGATGACAGCTCTTTGGAGGGGGGAAAAGATGGTCCCATGGATCTCTCAGCCATCCCCTTGCAGGCAGATGCAGACACTGATTGCACCCGCCTGCAAGGGGATCTCTAATCCGCTTCAAAAGTGCAGGTGGGCTGCTGCCTGCACTGTGAAAACATGGAGCGGCTACTTTACAGTCACTCTGATTTTCACAGGTATGCGCTGCCCCCAAGGCAGCAAAGGTTCGCGGCTGCCCTAGGGGCAGCCCATTCATGGTAACAGGACGCATTTTCACTTTTTAAAGGTGCGCCCCGCGCAAAGAATGAAGACGCGCTTTTACCATAAAACAGCCCCAGGTTTTAGTGGCACACATAGCCTCCCAGCCTTGACCGCCTGTTTGCACCAGTTCCTGCTTGAGTAATATTGCATGGGCGCAGGGGAGAGGGGCACCATGTTTCCAAGGGGACTTTTACATTGGGTGGGAGCTAAATGGGTATCCCTGTGATTTGTATTAAAGAGGGAGTTTGACAAGTGTCTGCGGCCCCTTCTGAACACAAACGTGCAGCGGGGCACAAAAACACCAGCGCAAATGCCCACTGCACATCTGGAGCATTTTTTGTAATCCAGCCTTCGTTGCAATTGTGCACTTGATCAGGCCTGTGATAATCCGCAATAACTTGCAATAAGATTTCTTGCAGTCTTTTTATCGGCATTATTATTACTCATTGAACATTATTTTGTCCGAACAAATTATCCGTGAAAAAGCCATTGCATTGGCGTTTTGAACTCAGCCCGTAATGGAAGCAAGCGATGAAACACGTGCACAGTGGCATAGCAAGGTCAGGTGGCACCCGGTGCTATAAATTTCTTGTCACTCACAGGCTTGACAAAATGGCAACAATATGTGTTTAAAACACATATTTTTGTCATTCTTTCACCCCCCTCAGTGATGACACTCGGGGCGGCCCGCACCCCCCTTCCTACTCCCGTCCGAAGGAAACCTGTTATTTTAATCCTTTTTACAGAGTCACGCATCTCAATTCTGATATCTCTCTTTGTGTTATGCAAACGCCCTAAATGCACACGCCGACGTTATGATTTGCAGTTACTTTGTAACTATCAAAAACATGTTTACACTTTTCAGATTGGAGGTCCACCTCCCCAGCAGCTGTTTCATGTGTCTGTGTCATACACGGCCCCAACATGTTATTAGCTGCCCTGACTTCCATTTTTTCCTTTGAACATGTATGCATACAGTGCTCTTTATCTCTTTAACCCCAGATAAAGAAATATATGTTGTCCTATCCCACAATTAGCAAACGGTTTGTGTCCTCACACTGCTCAGCCTCTGGCAAAGCCTCTATATGTTGGACAGTTTTGCCCGTAGAGATGTACGATTGTAAAAAAGAATAAAATCATTTCAAACGTAAATGTTTTTTAAATCTGAACTATGAAAAATGTAATTGCCTCAGACACGTAGCTTTATGGCATGCACAGAGCTTCTTATCGTGCTGAAGCAGCACAAACTTTAATGAAAGACAATTTATTCACCAGGAGCTGCAAATCAATCCATTTGCATTCATCTTCTCTTGCATTTCATCTTAGTGAGTGCAGGTAGGACAATTTTGCAAATACCAGTTGAAAGAGCTCGAGCATGCACTGCTGACCTGCCTACCTGGGGGAAAAAGCATGTTAAAGATGCCTCACGTGTGAATAATGCATGGTGCTTTGACAGAATGATCAAAAATCTTACCACCAGAAGCAATCTGCAAACAAGTGAGAAAACAATTTATAGATGGGTGTAGTGTTTCACACTAACCTAAGGGGTCGAAAAAGCAACCAAAACCCTTTTAGGTCACTGTCCTTTATTGGAGTTTCCATCTTTCACATCAAATGTTGTGCTGCCCCTATAGATCTTTCTGAAAAGAAGCAATATTGTGACTTGCAGCTCTCACATATTTCATGACTTGCCTGTGTGGTCCGCACTATTTATCAGGGCGCCTCCGTCTCAACTACCTTTATTCAATTTCTGTCAAGGAATGCTTTCACCTCCTGCGTGTTCATCTGACTATTCTTACAAAAATAGTTTTTCCTTCTCAGCTCAAATCGGGATATGTATGATTTCTGATTTTAAATAGCTAATTTGGAATAATGTGTGTCCATTATTTGTAAGGCAAACACTAGCCCACCTTTCCAGAGTAGAGAATTGAGAATGTTGTCCAAGCGTTCCTGGCATATTTCGATTGTATGTTTACCCAAATAGTGGGTTTTTTGTTTGCAGTAGCGTCAAATTTAGGTCCTGAAGAAAGCAAGGCCAAAGGGCCAGTAATTGCTGAAACATGTCAACCACGTTCCACCGCTAGACAGTTTATTAATTCCCCTGTCTTGGCTATTTTTTAACCTTGGTGTCGGGAGCTATACTTTAATAAAATATTTTTGCTCCTCAAACCAATTTTACTCATTTTTCTTATCACTCTTGGTATTACTTTTCCCTAGCACTGCACTCTTTTTTACCCCAGCAGCCACGTTGTGAGTATATATTTTTCTAACTCGCATCAACCATCCTTGCCCAACAGGAGGGCTAGTCCTTCTCTGTCGGAGCAAATAACAGGTGTGTTGTTTGTCCTCGGAGCCCCAAATGATGAAGGGCGGTTCCGAGTGGTGACTGATGGGTGTCAGAGATCGGACACAAACCTGACCTGGCTGTTATAATTTTCACTGTTTGGCTTTTTGGTAACCACCCCTGTTCATGGTAATCACCTTTAAGATTCTGACCCTCTGATACTTTTTTGTGATAAATACCCAAATAGTGCTCCTTTTGAGGTACAGAGGAACAGATATGTCTGATTTCCATTGTTTCCCAGTCTCACTGCCAGTGATCCTGATGTGGCGTGTGAGGCTCACAGAGCTTATTTTCAATTTTATTTTTACTTTTTTAAACAAGTGTCCTTCTTCTCCACTGGGGTGTTTGGAACCTTACGTACACCACAGATATTATTGCAGATGTAACTTTATTTTTCTAATTTCCCGCTCCGCCACTAGTGTGTTTGAGGTAATTCGTAAATTGTTCACAATTTTTACTATTTTCTTCCAGTCTCCCTGATGATATCATGAGAGCAACAGTGACCTGGAAAAGGTCACGGATTTTACTCCAAATTTGGGGAATGTATTAATTTCCAAAGTTAGGCCTACCCTTTGCCTCTTTATGTGTCTTGCTGGTTTTCAGCAACATACACAACAGTCAGTGATCTAGGCCTGGGCTTGAAATTCCACTCTGCCTTTGAGTTTTGCAGAGTTTTTCCCACTCTGAGCTCCACATTGAGTTTTTCCTGTTCCCGCTGCACACCAACGTTAAGTTGGCGAGTGCAGGCAAGGAAAATCTTACTCCATACCACCTCCCGGTGAGATTTCTCAACACGGACGGTCACGACTGGTCGCTACCGCTCGTGTTGAGAAACCTTCCGCTCATGTTGAAGAAGCTGCTGCTTGAGTAGAACATCTACTCAAGTGGCAGAAAGAAGCAGCGCCCTCTTGGGCTGCATGTGGTGCTGTTTGCACTGATTTTACAGATGACTAAAAACCAGCATGAGAAGTGCAACATATCGCACTCCCTCGCTTGCACAACTCTGCATAGTGCGGCAAAGTTTTTTTTATCACTTTACGGAGTTCTGCCCACGTCTACAGTGCTCACTGCTTTGAGTATGGTACTTACGGCTTTCGTATTTATTGTCTTTGTTGTAGTCCCCCTCATGGATATGATGATAAAGGTCAGTGTCAGACTCACTGAGCATGGTAAATTGACAGTTTGTAGTATTTAGCTCTGTGTTATCTTTTTTTTAACTAGGAGTTCATGTCTATTAGTCATAATACACATGATTATGTTTTTTGTATTTAATCATGTAATACACCACTATAATTTCCAAGTCCGATAAGCGCTTTGTTATTACATAATGCCAGGAAGCTGAATGAGACAGAACTCTAAACAATCACTCATTGTGATTTTCTTGACTCCAGACTGTAGCTCAACTGAAAAAATGAACATGCACCAACAGAATTTGCACCTCCCAAGAAAATAGTCTATGATACTGCCACATCCTAGAGGTCACCACAACCGTATAGTCTAGGATAAATAATAATAATAATAATAATAATAAACCATTTATTGAGCGCCTGGTTACACATAAGACAGTGTGTCCCCGCGCTAATTGCTGCTACGATTTCCAGAGGCAGATGATAATAGAGCCATAGGAGGGGAAAGTTACATAATGGGAAACAGGAATGTCTTAAGTTTACCCCGGAATCTAGTTTCCGAAGGTTCCATGCGAAGATGTAGCGGGAGTTCATTCCACTGTTTAGGGGCCAAATATCTGAATGAGCGGCCGCCCATCCTGGCCCTCTTGACTCGAGGAAGTTTGAACAACATCGTGCCGGAAGATCTTAAATTCCGGGTGGGACGATGTATACTAAGAAGATTCTTAAGATAATCTGGGCCTTTACCTTGTGCAATGCGATGTGCAAAACAAAGGACTTTAAATTTAATCCGTTCCCTGACTGGGAGCCAATGAAGCTTTGCCAGCGCGTTCTTCCCAGAGGCTGTTCGAGGAAGCCCAAGCACAAGGCGTGCGGCAGCGTTCTGGACACACTGAAGTTGGTGGAGGCCTTTCACACTCAAGCCTACTAGCAGGGCATTTCCATAATCAAGGTGGGGGGTCACCAAGGCATGGACAATAGTCTTTCTGGCACCTATTGGAAGGAGATCTAAAACCTTCCGAAGGACCCTTAGTACGCTGAGACACCTACCTGTCACCTTGTTGACGTGTGACTTAGAAGAGAGGTCCGAATCAAGCATAACGCCGAGGTTTCTTACCGAATCCACAGGAGTGGGCGGGCTACCCAGTTCAGTAGGCCACCACCTATGAGACCAGGCAGATACTGTTTTCCCCACCACTAACAGTTCTGTTTTTTCGCCATTAAGGCGCAGGCAGTTGTTTTTCATCCATGATGTCACTGATGACAGACAATTGGAAAAATTAGTGGCATCATCACTGTGGTCGGGCGTAAGCTTGAGTATTAGTTGGGTGTCATCAGCGTAACTGACAATGGCCACCCCAAAAGCCTCCACCACATGAGCCAGGGGTTCCATATAGATGTTGAACAAAGTAGGGCTCAAACTTGAGCCCTGAGGAACCCCATGGCTCACCTTTCTAATGGATGACCTGAAGGGTGGGCAGTGAATTTGGAAACTCCTATTGGCCAGAAAGGAACGTAGCCACTCCAGTGCTGATCCTTCCACCCCCGTCTCAGAGAGTCGGGACAGCAGCGTTGTGTGCAGCACGGTGTCAAACGCTGCACTTAGATCTAATAACACCAATGCTGCTGTCTCACCCTCATCTACTAGCTTTCTGAGGCACTCGGTGGAATAGAGAACGGCCGATTCCGTGGAGTAGCCAGGTCTAAATCCTGATTGTGAGGGGTGGAGGAGGACTTCCTCCTCAAGATATGCCATAAGCTGCTTATTCACAACCCTCTCTACAACTTTGGAGCAGAAAGGGAGGAGGGAGATGGGGCGGAGATTTTGGAGTTGGGAGATATGAATGTTTGGTTTCTTTTTAAGAGGGATCACCTGAGCAGTTTTCCACACTTCAAGTACATAACATTCCTGAAAGGACAGTGTCACCATATGGCTGATGTGGTCAATTAGCATACTTTCCATACCCTCTTTGCAACGTGCCGGGGGGCATACGTCGCTGGGAGAGCCGGATTGTATGTTATTGATGATAACTAGTAAGTCATGTCTTTCAGGAGTTGTGAAGCATGTAAGATGGGATTTCTTGATGGAGCTAGAACTGTCTCTCGTGCCTCTTTGGTGGCCTGAAGGATCGACACTGGGTATAAAAGTGGCATGAATTTTATCGACTTTTTCTAAAAAGAAATCCGCAACAGAATCGCATAACTCATTAGAAAATGTATCTTGAGCTTCCAGTCTAGTAGGAACCGTGAGCTCCTTATAAATAACAAAAAGCTCTTTAGTGGGATTGTCTGCCAGCTCAATCCTGTTTTTGAGATAAGTACTTTTCTCAGATCTTACAAGTTTTTATTCGTATATATATTCGTTCTTTAGATAAAGTGAGCAATGTAGCACATCTGGTGCACTCAACTCTTCTGAGCATCAATGCAATGGAAATGTTCCTGGATCCAAATTACCACTACAAATATCATTGGTCTGTCACAGAAAATTCCCCTCTTTGATTTACTATAACTGTGAATGTAATCATGACTCACACAGGAAACTTCAGATAAATAGTGCAGGAAGAGGAATCAGTCACACCTGATGTAGCAGAAAAGCAGGATTTTGCAACTGCTTTGTCATTAGCTTCTTGTTCTTCAACATCCCTTCTCCCAAGAAATCCAAAGACCAAGGGCCTGATTTACATCTTGAAGGAAAGGGAACTCCACCCTTTGCAAGGGAGTTCTCTCCCTGCCATGAATATGGTGTGCCCCTGATTAAAATTTGGACAGACTATAGTTTGATGATGATCAAGACTACTTTGACTCCCCTACAGTGAAACTACTCCTGACAGAGTAAGGGCTGTCAGACGTTTGGCTATATGGCTGCATGCCTAATTTAAATGAGCGGACATACAGCTGGCAGTAAAGAGCAGTGAAAAGTGCTCAGTGTCCTACTTCCCTGCTCTGGGAGGAATCTCCCACAGTGAAGAGGCTATTGTTTTTTTTCTGAGAAAATCCTGCTTTGTGATTTTCTTTTCGAAAAAAACAAACAAACAATTAAATGTAACTTTGATGTATGGCTCCGTCATGTTTGGCGGAGCTGTCTGGCAAAGATGCAATGCATTGGCAGGAAGAGCCATGACAGTGGTTCCTGTCAATGCTCTAAATGCCTACTGCACCAGCGGACATTTAATTCTTTGGCAGATAGCATTTCCGTCAAGGCGACGGAGTAATTTACTTTGTTGTCCTGGCAGAAGGCGGCCCATCCATCTAGTTATAAACCAGGCCCTAAGTCCATCAGCTTCTTCAAAAACGATTTCTTCATATGATGTTTGCAGAGAGTGTCCCCCCATGATTGGCTGTCACGGCAGAGGGATTTTTCTAGAGAGTCCAGTTAACAGTACTAGTATTGATGATGGAGATAGTTATTGAGGCAGTGGAAGTTCCCTCTCTAAAGACAGTAGAGCCTGTCAGTCCTATTGACCAGACTTTAATTAAAACAGTAAAAAAAAAAGCGCAAAGAGCACCACCCCCTACACTTTTCTTTAACCCTCCTCCCCCCACAGTCCTCTTCGGTCAGGTACCATGACAAGTTCTAAATGTAGCCCATGAGAAAGAGCACCACTCTGGCTTACAGTTTCTCTTCCATTCAAAGATGCATCAACACATTGTGGAATGGACAGTTTGCAACAGTTTTAAAATCTTTACATGTTGACAACTATGAGAAGTTGACCCAGCTGGGATGCAGGTGCACATGGATACAAGAAGACAACCAACAATCAGTGCTTTAAATGGAAAAAAATAAGTGCAGGTACTCATTAAAATGAGCTGGAGGTGTAGTGAGTGGGCGGGGCTGGGCGGAGCTAGGGGCGGGGCTAAGGGCAAGACATAATGATAATTAACAACTTCCATAATAGTGGCAGCACACACCAAAACACATGATAACTGTGTTTATATAAACAAAGCAGGTTAACTCATTATACAAAATGAAAGAAAAATGTGATAATAGGTAAACTTTTCCTTTTTTTGCAATAGTTGCACCTTCTTAATGTCATACTGTTAATTGATGATGTTTGGCACAATACTATATATTTTTGAGCACGCAAGTAGGAAGAAACTGAAAATACCCCCACGTCAAACCAAAGCTCTTATGGCAACTAGCAAATGAAGCAACTCATCATGACCCTCCCCAGAAGATATCTCTTGTGTCTTCTATCGATCTATCCAGTCATCCTTTCATCCTATCATTTACCCTTTACATTCTGTCGTCTATTCGGTTTTTCATCCATCATTCAGTTTTTCACCATTCTGTCTGTCCACCCTTCATATCCAAACCTATCCATCCATCCTTAAACCTATCCATTCATCCTTTCACTCATCCATCTCTTTATCCACCCTTTCACTCATCCATCAATCCTTTTTCTCATCTATCCATCAACCCTTTCACTCCTTTATACCATCCACTCAATACCTCCTTTCACTCATCCATCATCCACCCTTTTATCCATCCTCCCTCACTTCCATTCATCCATCCATCCATCCAATCTTTCACTTACACATCCATCATACGCCCTTTTATCCAATCATCCACCCTCTTTTACCCATACATCCATTCACTCATCCATCCATTCACTCATCCATCCATCAATACATCCACCCTAGCTCACTCATCCACCCACTCACTCACCCACCAACATTCCCTACTACGTTATTCATGAACCTTTGTCACCATAGACATGTACACACAACGTGCCACCCATTTTCTTCAAAATACCTCCTGAGCATGCCTTGATTCTCTCTCGCGCGCGCGCGCCTGTTTTTCTTAAAAAAACAGTCATACAAATGCAGGCACACTGGGTAATTGAGGCATTTTTTTTTTTAGGAAGGTGGGTTTCTCAGTGCAGAACGCTGTTAGATTAGCGCTCTAAGAGCCTCTTCCATCACATTGTCTGGGCATTAACCCTCTGATCCAGAGAAAGTACAGGAAGTGTGAGAATCCGCCGCCCTTGCCACTGCTAAAATGTTTATGTTTAAAGTACTTTTCACTACATGAAGTGCTACGCTTTGAAAATCACACGCGCACACTAGCAGGTAAAATTAATCGCCATTGGAAAAACAATGGGGAGAGCAAGGGCTAGTGTCCACTCATGGTGGACGGGGAATACTCCTATTCCCCTGGTCAAGGATTTATGAAACAAATGAAGGAGTATAACCCGAAGTAGAACTGAAGGTTTTTCCCAGAGGAGGAGGGGGGGGGAAGAAAAATTATTCCTTTTCTTAGAAACCCCTCACTCACCACCTAGTGGTGACATGCTTCATCATCGGGGTCCACCCTGGTGGCCTAATGTCACCAGGGTGTGCTTCGACACCTGTAATACAGTGGAGCAGGTTGTTTAGTGTGGGTGCAGAAAAATAATGTTAAAAATTGTCCTGGTTTAACTTGAAAAAATGAATTTTATTTTAAAGCAACTGGACAATGTTAAAAAATAGATGGCGAGATATTGGTAAGGGAGTTATGACCTAAGTATCTCTATATATGTGAAGGTGAGTTGGTCAACATGTTTCTACCAAATGGGTAAATACCCAGTATTCGTCAGGACCATGCACAAGGAAATGGACGGTATGAGCCCCCTAAAAGGTTCACTCTATCCTAAATCATTTACGTGCCTACTGACAAAATTGCCAGTGGCAATGTGCTCAAAAAAAGAATATAAATGAGCAAGAATTCAAAGAAGCAAAAACCTGTGGGGAAGAGAAAAGTGAGCAAGCGTCAGGCGCAAACATTCTTACTAGCCTGTTACGTCGTGCAGTCTCTCAGTGCTTACATACGTCATGCCACAGTGATTATTGAAGATATACTAGTGATCAGTGGCGTGGTAATATCGTGTCCATGCTGACTATTTATTGGTGCCCGGACTATATTGTCTATCATTACGTGCGTGCTTGTTCACATGCAGTAATATTGGTTCTATCGCAGTATCATACTTTTGCTTAAGGAAAACATTGTTTCGTAGCGCGATTTATCCATGAACCAGGCAGTTGTGTTCATTCATTATAGAGGTGCAAATTGTGCCCGTTGTATCAAGAGAAAAGACGCACAAAGACTCACAAACATGTAACATCAAGAGAAACTTAGACACTGCATGGCAGGGGGCAGGCTTACTTATTAAAGTGCTTTCAAAAGCTTCGTCGGGCAGGGGGCAGGTTCATCTCAGGGCACAACGTATTCTAGGAAATGACAGGACGAGTGCCCGAGGTTAATTGGTTGCTAACTGCCGGAGCACGATGTATCTGGCAGCATCGGTAATAACTGGCTGCGCAACAAGAAACATCGGTGGGGTTCTGTGGGAGAGAAGTAGTCATTTTACTTACAGTTTGCCGCTGAGGAGTTGGCCTAATGACCTACTCATACCTTCCGCTGCTCGGCTAGAAATGCCGCGCGGCTGGATGCTAGTTAAACCGGAGCGCTGCTTCCGGGTGCGGTCACGTGGTGACACTGAGGAAGTTGAGCTACGGAAGGCCGCGAGGGCCAGTCGTTACCATAGGGATAGCAAGCTAGAGTATGCGCATGCGTGGAGCGTACTCATAAGGCAAGTAGAATGGAAATGGTTGGGGGCATTGTACAAAAGCCATTCACATGAACGTTAGACGCTATCACAGAGGCGATCTAAATGACTCTTATCTCGGCATGCTAGAATATAAATAAAAATGAAAAAATGAAAGTTAGACTATGCCCAAGGAAAGTATTCCCAAAACGAAGCACAACAAGCACTGTTACGATCAATTGTTGATCAAGGTTATAAAAAGAGGTTTTTTTTATATCACAGTTGTGACCGAAGGGGCAAGTCATTATTTCAAGACAGAGGCCCACGGGATGTTATCGTTCAAGCCTTCCTTGTGGGTCGAAAGTCTGTATATCCAACGCTGTTCTTTTTCGAAAAGGCGGGATTGTACATTGGGACCTGGTTGTAGTTGTTCGATCACTGTCCACCTCATATCATTAGGGGTGTGATGTACCGTGAGGAAATGATCCGTGAGTTTGGTGTTGTTTTTCTTACATCTGATGGTACTGCGATGTTCACCGATGCGCTGTTTTATCTTGCGTGTCGTCATACCTATGTAACGTTTACCGCATGTACATGTGATCAAGTATATAACATTACTGCTATTACAGTTAGTATGTTTTCTTTGTTCCCAGACTTTGCCTGCTTCCAGATCCAATGTTTTCGTGTTGTCGGTGAGGTGACACACGCTGCAGTCCCCACATCTCGAGTGTCCCGTCACTGGTGGTAGTGCTAGAGATCGCGGGTCACCCGACCAACAATTTCGCCACTTCTGGCTTCGGGCCCATATACTTTACTTTATCATATACATTGATCAGATGACCACGCAATCTACTACCAATAATTGTGAGTTCCCTTTCGATTTATTTCCAGTGTACCCAACTTACCATCCAACGTTATGGGTACCTATGACAACGATGGGTCAGGGAGCTAGCTGTAAAAGGAAAAGGCAGCAAAATATACTATCCAACATATGACTTTACTTTTCATGAAATGACCACGGACAACTGGAAGTTTTGAAAGTTTTTATCTTAAATTCAAATAAAGGGTAGTCATACAGCTTTATCAAAAGAATGCTAGAACGACAAGGAACCCGCTAAGTGAAAGGGAAAAACTAATATAAGGGCGAAGTGAACACGCTATAAATCTGAGTTACTTTAGTCAGGTTTACGAGAGGAAAAAACCAAGATCATAACAGGAAATTGCAAACTGCAATACAAATATGATTTCTAAAAGATAGGGTAACATAGGAACACGCTATGAAATAAAAATGCAAAACGATTTTATGAAATGCAATGGTTGCAGGAGAAAGCATGGAAAATTATTCACTTGCAAAGGTATGTCTTTATTAAAGCAAAGACAGAAAAATAGAAAGGTGCAGTTTAAGAACTCAGAGCGATATTTACCTAGACTGGTGTGAAAAACCAACCCTGGCCACGGGTCAGTTTAAGGACAGGAAAACCCTCAAGGAAGGATAACCCTCAGTGGGACAGCAGATGCAGAATGGACACCCCAGGACAGGTCAGGAAACCCGGGTTAGGATCAGGACAGGACCACCAGGATACGACCAGCACCCGCAGTTCGGAAGCAACGCCTGCGCTCCACCCTCTCTGCAGCTATCAGTCAGGACCCCGATTGGGTCAGCGAATTCCCCAGCAAAAGTGCTCCGCCAGCACTTAAGGTTCGGTAAAACCTTGAGAGTCTATGGTCAAATTTCGGACAGAGAGCTCCGCAGCACCTCTGTATCAAGTCACCTATTGAGTGCGTTGGGTCAGTGACAGGTCAGCTATTCAGACAAGTCGGACAATTTCCCTAGGTGAACCTAGGCTAGATATACTGTTTTGGGACAGGGTACCACCCCCCAATGTTGCAAAGTGTCAGAATCCCCAAATTTCGATTGGTCCTAAGGTAGGATTTGGTTAACACACCAATCAGAACAGACTATTCTAAGGCCTATTTTGCATGTTAAGGTGCCGCCTAGCAAGATTTTGGGTTCCCACGAGAAGTCGCACGGACTACAATGAAAACTTATACATTTGTAACAACATAGGGACATTGGCTCCATCCTCCTGGGTCAGTGGTAATTCTCTCAGGAGCATCACGACTGTGGCTGCCAGCTGGCTGAGTTCCACGGTCCAAGTTTGTCTCTGGCCTTGCATCTGGAGCATGCGCAGAAAGGACCTTCAAAATGGCTCATGACCCATTTGGACCCCCATTTCCCGTGATACATGAAAAGTAAGCGAAAACAAATTAAAACATAGAAATGAATGAATGTATTACATGTCATGATTTCACATTTCAGGTTTCATCATTATAAAAATATACTATGCATTAATGGTAAGTGCAACGAACAATGTCACAAGAGCAGCAGCACAAGGCTTCACCACGTTATCAAAGCATAGTCATCTTATTGCATATTACGCATGCGCACCCTTTCCCTCAAAAACTATCTCTACACGAAGTCACGTGAGTGTGACTGACGCATGCGCAGAAGAGGAAAGTCAAGCAGCGGCCATTTTAGAATTACAAAAGTTATTCGTATTAATAAAACACATAAGCAAGCTTCTCTATCATACATATATATCGGAAATAAAAGATATTAGTAAAACGTACAATTCGTTACGAGGTTACAACGGTTTCGAGGTTCATGAATCGAACAAGTCGCGATGCGAAATCTTGCTCTATCAATCCCCTCTTTGATGATATTTACTATCATCACAAAAAATGGAACCAGATGCCAACTTTCTTTCACACCTTGTACATTTCTATCTCCTCCAACAAGCGATTCAGCTTCTCTTTCTCAGTTTTGGTAGGGTGAGAATTTTTCACCTTTTTATAAATCTGATTATTCATTTCTTCCAATTCAAGCTCATCCGCACTCCGTTTCACTCCCCTTGCATTCACTTGGTATTTCTTAGTATGCTTTCGACATTTGCAACAGACGAATATGAGAAATAGGATAAGACCTATCACTCCAATTGGCATCAGTACCTTAAGTAATAAGCTTTTACCTAAACTAGCAAACCAATGACCTACATTGGAGAGACCATCAACCAGTCTCTTCCAGGCACTATCAACCTCGAGTGGTTTGAGTTCCTTTTCCAAATTAGTAATGTTTTTCACATATCTTTTGAGCTGTACGCTTTTGTCCGGAATGTAAGTGCAACAATGTTGTGCCTTCAACATCCGGCAGACTCCGCCCTCTTTTGCTAATAAGGTGTCAAGAGCAAGTCTGTTTTGCAAAACCATTGATCTGATCGCAACCATTTCGGTATTGACCAGCAGAAATCCATGAGCTGTGTCAGTAGACAACACATCCACTATTGTGGACAATTTGCAAATTCTGTGAGTGTTCAGAACCACTCCCACTCCAGGTATCAGTGCACTAAAAATACTACCCATTATTTCACCTACGCTTTCTCTTTTACTACGCACTAAGCCATTAGTATTTTCACTGCTTCCAGCAATTTCATTCACATGGTATATTCTCGGGAAAACAATGCCAAAATAGCAGCTTCCATACCAGTGATCCGGCAATTTGAAATAAGCCTTGTCTCCGCATATATAATAAATTCCAGGAAACACAGGCTCTGACCCATTTTTGAATCCCCAACCTCCAATTACCTTGTAATTGTGCTCACATTGACTGGAACCAATGAAAATGTTATTATAATGACTAGTCTTCTCGCGATGAAGACAGAGTTTCCCTTTCTTCTCGAAATCCAGCAACAAAGCAGGCCCTGCCCCGCCATTTGAGGTGCTTTCCATGTTTTCAGCCCATTTAGGTGTTTTCTGCCTTTTGTCATTTGCCTTTCTTTGGAAACTCTCCCTTCTTTTCTCTGCCATGTTCAAAAATATCTTTTCTTGTTCATGTAATGTACAGGTGAAGTTATCTCTGTGTGCTTCAGCTATGTCTATATTTCCTATAGTCAGAAAATAGTCTCCCATATATCGTATTACGTCACTTTTGATATGTACAGGATTCAAGTTTCCACGAATGGGAAGTTCAGAAAAGATCACGTCATTATTAGAATAATAGTACTGCAACGGTCCTCTTTTGTAAAATAAGCTTGCTAAAATACTACAGGAGATTCCATAGGTCAGAGGTAGATGATGATATGTCACACCTTCAGCCACAGAAGTAGGTAGCTTCATGCAGACATAACAATCTTCTATTTCCATAGTTTCTACGTAATGTACTAACAAGTTTGCGAAAACATTTAAATGTGTCTTGTTTCTAACTCCGTGGTAATGTAGTCCTTCCTCATCTGATGCTTCTAAGTCTCGTTTTGTCTGTCTGAGTGCTTTCTCACGTCTTTCTACACTTCGTGTTGTCAGTTCTTCAGTGTCGGTAATCTGAGTAGGGTCAATATTAGTATTTTTGCTAACCATAAAGGGAATGAAAACTGTTAATCCTATCCAAATTAATATTACTATAACTATACTACATATACACACTTTGCAGCATGTTTTGCAACAACTGCGGCTAGGTCTACCACTCACGTTTGAATCAGACATTTTGGCTCAGAAGGAAATTTTAACCCCTCTTTGCAGCTTTTCCCAGGTATTTTTATTGCTGACCAATTTCACGGAGGTTCTTCCTCTTCCTCTGCAGAGTAATCAGTAATCCGTTCTCCGTCGCTTTCGTCAGTAATATCAAGCTCCTCAAAGTTTTCCAAGATTAAGTAGGTCCACTCTGGATCCTTATATTTTTCGTTTTGTCTTTTTATTCTTTCACTCCTTCTCTTGGAGTTATCTTCAGGTATTTCTGCAATTCGGGGACTTTTTCTTATGTCTGCAAGTTTCTCTTGGACTGTTTTTATTCTTAATCTTAGTCTCTTAATATACCTTGGCTCAATATGCTTCTTTTTCTTGAGTCTTTTAGCTGGCACTGTTATTTGGCTTTCTTCTAATGTCCTTTTATTTTCACTTGTTTGTGGCACTTCAATTTCTGTCTTCTCCCTTTCTGTCTGACTAGTCCCAGGTCTTGTATCTATTTCTTCTGCCTGGTTACTAAGCTGGCCTTGTTCAGGTGAGTTTTGATTTTTGATTTCGAATGTCTCTGTTTCTGTGTCCTGAACACGTTCTTCTAGTTCTGCCTGATCCTGCTCGAGCACTTCGATCCCTTGATTTTCTTCTGCTCGAACTATTACACTATGTCTAGTCTGTCCCTTTTCGATATCAGGAGTCTGTGGAGGAGTATCGATCACTTGTCCTGTCCCTGTCTGACCTTCTTCTTCGTCCTCAGATTTGATGTGAATCTCAATGATCTGAGGGTCTTCGCCTGTGCCTTGCTCGACCTCTCTATTCCACTCTCTGTCTTCTCTTATTCGCTCTCTTGTTCTCAGTGGATCTCCAGTAAGATCGATTATAGGTATCCAATCTTCTGGCCAAATCCTCTGCAGCTCGTCATCAGCTACTTTCGGACCAACGTCTATGGGATCCTCGGCAGTACTGGTGCTTGGCCGTACGTCATCAATTACCCCTGGACCATCGCCTAAAGGACCCTCAACGGGACTGGTGCTCGGCCGTCTGTTATCAGCTACTTCAGGACCAACGTCTGTAGACCCCTCAGCTGGACAACCTTCAGCTCCAGGCTCCTCGTCTGGTATCACCTTCTTGGTATGGCTGGCATGGATCCACTTGGGAACGCCTGCACACTTCACTGCTGTCGTCGTTACCAGTATTACTTGGCGCTTTTTCCCCCACCTTGGCTCAAGGCAACTTGAACGAGTATGCTTCTTTATCTTAACCCAGTCACCAGGAACCAATTTGTGAACTGGAGTTGTCGGGTTGGCGACGGCGTCTGCCCCAATCTGGCGAGAGATAGAACGCACTTGGTCACCCAGTTGCTTGCAGTATTCAAGTACCAAATCATCAGAAATGCTTAACAGTTTGTATCCTGGTACCCATGCCTGTCTCATCACTCTTCCCATCAATATCTCATGGGGGCTCAGGCCTGTTCTTCGATCTGGAATGCTTCTGAGTCCCATCAGAACAAGAGGCAGGGCATTTATCCAGTTCAAGCCAGCAGAATCACATATTTTTGCCAATCTATTTTTTATAGTACCGTTTATCTGTTCTACCACTCCAGAAGCCTCTGGATGATATGCACAGTGCAGCTTTTGTGTGATCCCAAATGCTTTACAAAGCTGAGCCAAAATTTCATTCTGAAAATGTCCGCCTCTATCTGAGTCAATAAAGACTGGAACCCCGAATCTAGGTATCAACTCTTTTAGTAGGAGCTTAGCTACTGTTATGGCGTCATTCTGTGTGGCAGGGTAAGCTTCCACCCATTTTGAAAATAAGCAGACAATGACAAGGACATATCTTTTTCCCTCACATCGTGGCATGGTAATGAAATCAATTTGTATTCTCACAAAGGGACCCCCTGATCTCCCAATTTTCATCAGTTCAACTTCTGTTTTCTTGCCAGCGTTGAACTGCTGACATGTCAAGCACCTCTGGCAAAGGGACTCTGCTACCTTCCTGAATTTCTTGTTGTACCAAGTCTGTTGAAATACCAGAACCATGGCGTCTCTCCCAATGTGTGATCCCTCATGTATCAATCGAGCCATTGGGGCAAGCAGGTGTCGTGGTAACACAGGCATACCATTTGGGCCCACCATGACACCATCCTCACGTCTCGGTTTAGAACCTTGTTCTTTCCATTTCTCTTTCTCTTCCCAGGGCGTCACATGCTGCCATTCTCTCACTTCATCCCAAGTAGGCACTTCTTCAAACATTCTAAGTTGGCAGCTGTTCCCAACCCCACCCCGATTGGGATTTATTCTCAGTCGATCCATAGCACATTGTTTTGCCACCCGATCAGCGAAATCATTTCCCAAAGATACAGGGTCAAGGCCCTTCTTATGAGCAACACATTTGACCACTGCCAATTCCTTTGGTAATTGGATTGCCTCTAAAAGGTCTTGGACAACTTTTCCATTCCGAATGGGGGTACCTGAAGAAGTCAGGAATTCTCTTTGTAGCCATAATTGGCCAAAGTCATGCACAACCCCGTAACAGTACTGACTATCAGTATACACTGTTACTTTTTTGTCTTTTCCCAATTTGCAAGCTCTTATCAGGGCGATCAATTCAGCTACTTGTGCAGACTTTACTCCAAATAGATAAGATGCTTCTTCAATTTTGTTTAACGTGACCACAGCATAGTCAGCACTTAGGCCTCCTAGTTCATGTCTTAGGCATGAACCATCCACGAACCATTCCACATCATGTACAGGCAGAGGAGTTTCTTTGATGTCTGGGCGAGGTTTGGTACTGAACTCTGTCAGGTCAATGCAGTCATGCTCATTGTCTCCCTTATCTTCCATTACCATTGAGTCAGGGAGTAGAGTGGCAGGGTTTAAAATATTACATCGGGTAATGACTATATTTGCAGCACCCATGAGAATCCTCTCATATTTAGTCAGCCGACTAGGGGTGAGATACTGAGTTTTCGTACGAGTCAATAGGATCACAACTGCATGTGGAACATATACAGTTACCGGATGTCCCATAATGATAGACTCACTTTGTTCTAAACTGGTGCAAGTTGCAGCTACTGCTTTCAGACATCCAGGTAATCCAGCAGCCACTGGATCCAAAGTGGCAGAAAAATATGCCACAGGCCTTCTGGTCAACCCATGCTCCTGAGTCAGGACTGACAATGCACAATTGTCACGAGTGTCACAGAACAAGCCAAACTCCTTGGAGTAGTCAGGCATTCCCAGAGCAGGAGCTGAACACAGGCAATTTCGCAACTGTGTGAAAGCTGTTAGGCTCTCGTCATTCCATTTAACTGGGTCCTTAGCTCCTTTCTTTGTCATTTGTATCAAAGGCTTTGCAAGGACTGCAAATCCCACAATCCATTGCCTGCAATAACCTACAACTCCGAGGAACATTCTGATTTCTTTCTGAGTACGAGGTAACTGTATATTTTGAATTATTCTGACTCTCTCTGAGGTGACTTTTCTGATACCTTTTTCTATCTGGTGTCCCAGATATTTCACTGATTTCGAACAGAACTGTAATTTTTCAGGTGCCACTTTATGTCCCTTTTCACTCAGGTGATTCAGTAGGGCAATGGTGTCAACCACGCAATCCCTATGGCTTTTAGACGCCACCAATAGGTCGTCAATGTATTGTACCAAAACAGATTTTCCAGGTAAGACTAAAGTTTCCAGGCATTTCTTCAAGATCTGATTAAAGATAGAGGGGCTTTCTGTGTACCCCTGGGGGACCCTGTTCCAGACATATACGTTACTGTTGAAAGCAAATGAGAAAAGAAATTTGCTATCTGATGCAATGGGATCGAAAAGAAAGCATGACATAGGTCGATCACAGTGAACCATTCAGCATCCCAGGGGATCTGATACAGAATCACTGCTGGGTTCGGGACAATAGGGCAGCAAGGAACCACAATTTTGTTTACCTTTCTCAGGTCCTGCACTACTCGATACTTGCCACTAGGCTTCTTAATGCCCATAATGGGTGAATTACACGGGCTACTCATTACTTCCTGTATGATGTTTGCTTCTAGCAATTTCTGTATTTCAATAGCAACACCTGCCCTCACTTCGGCACTCATTTTGTAAGGCTTAGTGTTAGGGTAAACTGCATTTTCTTTCATTGTTATCTGTATTGGATCTATATTTTTCATTAATCCCACATCCTTTCCAGTTAAGTCCCACACTTCTGACTTCACTGTCTGCTGGAGTTCTTCAGGCAAGTCCTGTATAGTCATTCGTTTTATTTCTGAGTCAGTTCTAATTAGCATTAGCTTGTAGATACCGTCTTCATCTGGGGTTTGAATTTCGACGCCCTTTGGTGTGCAAAAGATGGTCCAATTCATTTTGCACAGCAAATCACGTCCCAGTAAATTTACCGGACTGGTATCACAGACAACAAATCTGTGCATTTGCTTAAAGTTTCCAATTGAGATCTCCATGGGTTCGGTAACAGGTGTACTAATCAATTGATTAGATACTCCTACTACTTGGATTGCTTCTCCCGAGAGGGGTAGGTTTGGAACGTCCACTGTTCTCACAGTAGAACGGGTAGCACCAGTGTCCAATAGAAAGGTGACATCATTTCCATCAACCTTTCCTTCAATGTATGGCCCTGACTGGTCTACCGGCAAAGAGGTGCCAAGTACGCACTCCTCGTCCTCCCCTCTCAGGCCCCGTCAGTACTGGTCATCACAGAAAAAAGTGTCGTTCAACAAATACTGCGAAGTTGCTGTATTTCTATCTTCATTGCCTCCCCAGACTTCTACATCATCACCCTGTGGTGACTTCCCTTTAAATATAGGCTTTGGCGCTCGTGGCACTTGAATCGTTTTTACCTGCTGCTGGGTCTTTCTTTGCTTTTCATTCTGCGTCTGTGGAATTAAATCAGGTGTTTGGGAATTATCACTTTGTAAATACGGACACTCGTCTCGCCAATTTCCAATTTCTTCGCACTGGTGGCAGGGAAATTTCTTTTTCGCTTCTTCTCTACTCATTTTAGGCCTAGGTTTTCCTCCACCCCCAGCCCCAGGGCCTTGGTTCTGAGTAGTTTTGTTTAACTTACTCAATTGCTTTTCCTGCTGTTCTGCGAGCTTTACTTGAGCCCACATCACCTTCTCCTTCAGGGCCTTTTTCTTTTCTGCCATTTCGTCCTCACAGTACTTTGCGTACCGTAGGACCTCATCTATCTTTTTGGTATGCCAACAGATTTTATTATCCTTTATCCACTGACAAATTTCGGGTCTTAAACCGTTTACAAACCTGTAAATGAAATGGGTCATGTCCTTCATCTCGATGTTATCTATACCACTGTATGTTTTAAATACCTGCAACAGCCTTTCATAAAAAGAATGCACTATCTCGTCCCTTTCCTGCGTTGTTCTATCTATCTTGGTCCAATCAGTTTCCTTTGCAGGTACTTTTATTTTCAAATGTTGAATTACTTGTTCATAGTTCCTCATCACTTCCTTCGATGGTTCCCCTGTTTTGTCGTCTCTCGGGTATTCCTCACTAGGCCAAGCTATGGCTATCTTACACTCAGTCCACAAATCTACAGGGACCACTATGTCGAAGAACCCATCCAGGTCCTTCTATAGGCATTTCTGCACTTTTACAAATCTCTCTACCTGCCGGTACCAGTCGACCGGTTTTTCTCGTAATTTTGGGAAGTCATTTGTGAAGGACACAATATCCTGACGGGACCATGGGACATGTACAGATTTACCCCCTGGTACTTCACGCATAGGGCATAACTGTTCTGGCTTGTCTGCTTCTCTCAGAGCGAATTCGGGAGTTACCTGCCTAGACCTGGCCTCATCTTTTTTCCTAGCCCATCTGGCTTTCCATTTTTCTACGTCTCCCCATTTCTGCAACACTGTCAATAGTTCATTGACCTGTGCCTTTTTCCCTGATATATTCAGGTTTTCCAAATCTTTGTCTGAAAATTCTGCTCGGTATGGCTTCTGCAAGGGTTTCGATTTTGAAATGTCTATTCCCATACTAGCGGCAGTATCTGTCAATTTTTCATGAAGTACTCAGACATTGCGGGTAAGACTTTTGCACATAAACAACAGCTCTTCTTCAGAGTAGGTATTTAATCTGTCTAATCCTACTTTTCCTGCCATTAATTCTTCGATTTCTACTCTCAGTTTGTAGAGGTCTAAAGGTTTCGTTTGCGAAGTTTGTTTCTCTAATTCTTGACTCCATCTTTCGATTTCCTCAGGTGTGACCAAAGTGACACTTCTAGTACCCGAAGTCGATTTCATTTGAATCTCCCTCGCATTGAAAGGATTATGTCTTTTCTGCATCCTTTTCCCTGTATTTCTAATGGGCAGATCCATCAGTGAGACCTCAGATTCACACTCACTCGTCTGTTCATCTACAATTAAGGGTTCTGGTCTGGGCTGGGCTATGACGGGAATAATGACTGGAGGGTTTGGGCTTTCATGCCGATCCCCGTACAATGAAACCACGGGTCCGATTGTTACTGGGATTGTCAATGCTTCAGGACTGGTGTTTAACTGGGTCATTTTCTGAATGATCTCAGCTCTCTGTTTTGCTAGAACCTCCTGCTCCTTCTCTTCCAATAATCTCTCTAAGGATTTGTCATGTAACACCTGCGGGGTCAGTGTGGGAGCATAACTTGGGGCAGTGGGATGAGTCTCACTAGGCCCTTCACCATAATTTGGTCTTGGGAATAAACTTCCTGTACCTAGGGATCTTCGTTCTTCCTCATACTGTGACTGTAATAACGGCATTCCTGAACTTGAGGGTCTTATCTCGCCTCCGTAGGGAGGTTGAGAACAAAAATCTCCTTCATGGGAATATCCTGTCTCCCCACTAGCTGACATTCTGGGGTATATGTTTCTGGTATCCACTGGTCCTAGACTCTCGGTATAGGGAGGTATGTGGTAACCCCCTCCTACACTTGCGGACCTAACTTCTTCCTGAGGAGGAAGTCTTCGGGAAATATCTCCTGCACTGGAAGGTCGATGTCCTTCATTATAAGGAGGCGGACTTCTTGTACATAGATCATCTAATAATTCATCATCCGACTCTCCGATGGGTACCCAATGTTTAGATTTTTCTAACCGTTTCTTCCCTCCCGGAGGATCATCTGCTGGCATCATGGGAAACAATCCTTCCACTATCATGTTCTGCCTCCACTGTTTCATCTTTTTATCTCGGGCTTCCTGCTTCAATTTTGGATAAAATTTAGTTAACCCTTTATCCATTCGGGGCTTATCCCTTTCAAAAGCCTCAATTTCCCATTCTTCGAGTGCTTCATACTGCGTTAACCTAGGTCTGGGATGTAAATCATTCATGCGGGTTCTCAGATTGAATAGAATTCTGCTGTTAAATGTACCCTCTAACGGAAAAGCCAATACTCCGTCATCTTTCGTGTATTTCACCCAATTCTCCAACCATACTGTGGTAAATAAATAAATAATACCTCTATTTTTGAATGGATAAATGAATAACAGATAGGTCAATAAATAAGAGTCAAGATTCGAGGTAGTAGGAGTTTGCAGGTTTAATACAGCATAAAGGACAGGAACAGGACAACCTGCACGGGAACAGGATGACAGGGCCCGGCAGGGGGGCCGGATTGGACTAGCGTGGCCCGGCAGCTGCCGGGGCTGGATCTGGGATGAGCGCGCTAACTTTAATAACAGTACACAAACATATATACTAAAACAGTTGCATTACAATACATATGATAGGCGGAGCAGTGGGTGTGGTCAATAGCAGTCGCGAAAGATAAGGGTGAAAGTAGGTGTAACAAGAGGCGTGTACATAGACATGTGATGTAAACGTAACAGAATATGTCATAAATGGGGCGGAAACATGGAGGGGGCTACCTAAGGAGCCGGGACCTCTGACCTAATGGTGCGCGCAAACTGACAATGACGTGTTACTAGGAGAAGCTGGGGGCTATGAACTCTGTGCTAGGAGCAGAGACTGAAGTCTGGAAAGTCAGGGCGACATGTACCTAAACCCTATCTAGTATCTAATGTTTAGAGGACATGTTGATATAAACTAAGAGTCAGGAGGGGAGAGGCTAACAGACTCTAAGACTGGAGCATGCATTATTCTACATGTAGTGCGTGATGAAGAACATTAAATGACCATTAATTCAGTATTTCTCTTACATGGAGACGTAAAGGCTAGACAATGACGGAAACTATTGATGCGATTCAGTAGCTTAGGAATGCAGAGAAGGAGGGCTGGACTGATAACTAGAATCATAACATACTCTTGACAGACTCGTAGGCAGAGCCAGGCCGAGCCGGGCACTGCGAGGCAGGAAGTAAGTGAAGGGTCGAGGATACAGGTGGGGGCTGTATCGCTCCTCAGCGAGGGTTCAGGAGACAGGAGCTGAATCTGGTGTCCGGGCCCATTTGAGGCCTAGAAACGGGGACTTTTCAATGAAATAACGTGCACACTGAGAAACGTGGCAACGTAACTGTACATAGGCCTAATACTCGTAGCTTTCACGAGAACTGGGAACTGGCATACTAGAGATGGACACAACTATAATTGCATCTTAAATCGAACAGGGGGAATACATATGCATATTAATCATGCACACATAACATAAGATGGAGGACACGTAGGGACACAGAACATGGCAAAATTTACTTTTCCACATTCCCTCCTTGTCACTACGTTTCCATCAGGAAACATCAATATTCATGATACCATCTATCATTTCATACAGTATCATTTGCTCGTCTCGAATTTTCTTGGAACGGGATTTAGAACGGGACTTAGGACTAGGAATACAAGAGGTAGCACAAATGCCGCAAATCGCAGGGCCACATTGTATACAGAGGCAGCAACTGAATATGATCGCTACTGCAATACCCAGAAATGACAATACTTTCCATCCCCAGGCGGAAATTATATTCCAGAACCAACCGGACCATGTCCAGGTGCCTGGATCTTGGTGTAACATATGGGCAATTTTATGGAGTCTGGTTATGGCTGAATAAACAGACGGCGCGTTATTAGGAATGAAAATGCAGCAACTAGATCCGATGACTCTACATGCCCCGCCCCTATCGGCCAGTATGACGTCAAGGACGAGACGATTCTGGAGCACGACAATTCTCATAAAGGATTGCTCCTCGGTTAAATTACTTAGAGCAGAAGTAGTCTCAATCACTACTGCTTCAAGGGTTCTGGTTAATCTACGTATCAGTTTACTATTCACAACAGTACCTAAATAGGGGAAAACACCTTTATTGATATCTATGTATTGTTCTAGAGCAGTTTCAGTATAATCGACAATCGGGAGGTCTCTCTTGTGTCTAGTATGTACTAGGTGGGAATTCCTATGGTAGTCAGGTGGGGCTAGGAAAACTGGTGGCAGTAGGAAGGCAATGTAACAGGTTCCCTCCCAATCGAGGGGCAAACGAACATATGCGGTCTGACCACAAACAAAATAAGAATGACGTGAAGCTTTGAAAATAGATTTCCTACTGTCACTATACTTGACAATAGTAGTACAATCACTATGTCCTACATGTACGGAACCATTATTTCGGACACATAATTCGCCTTTAACTGGTAGTACTGAAATAGCCGGGAAGTCTGGAGTAGAATCAGACTGAACATTCAGGACCATGAAATTCGAAGAATAATTACCTAAATTATAAACTTCATTTTCTAGATCTAACCCTGTTCTGTGGGGAAGACCTTGCTTGTCTGGAAAACATGTACTGTTAAGAAAAGACATATCTGTTGAGGATGTGGTTAACGTGGACCATGCTCCACACGAACCATTATGTGAAAATGGATACGGAAAGAGTGGCAGAACTCCCTTCGGTGTCTGGAAAGGGGGGAGTCGACCACACACCCAACAATTAGTGGCATTGCTGGTCTGGTGTGAATAATGTAACATGCGGATAAAAGAATTATTTCGCATAGCGAGACGATATGAGAGTTCATGAGGAGGCAGATCACTAAACGTGTGCTCTACTGTAGCATTAGCAGACTTATTTACATGAAAAACTGGAAAATACAAATAAAATGCAAAACTGGTGCAGGAAATCATAATGCTAAAATATAGCAGAAAACATAAAATAATAATGCAACTTTTAGAGTTCTCACTAACTCTCTCTCTGTGGGGGTCTATTATATACATGTCAGAAACCGGTCTAACCGTTTCACCTAGGGGAGGACTTAGACAATCAAACTGGCTGACTTATTTTACTAGACCTTAATTTGAGCTTATACTCCTGTTGCGGAGTTTTCTCTAACGGGGAGGGTTCAATATCATTGTCTTTTGCGGGACAGTCCTTAAGAATAGTACTTTGGCAGTCTTTCAAATCCTCGGTAATGTTCTTGGTAACAGGTTTTAGTCCAAAAAATCTTTTCACATGTGACAGGTGGACCCAGCCCTTCCTGCCTTCCAGCTTGACGGCAGTACGGGTGGCCAGGAGGACCTGTCGGGGTTCCTTCCAGCGAGGCTCCAGCGGACTTGAACGATCAAAATTCCGGACAAGAACCATGCATCCGGGAATGATGTCATGCGGTGCCACCTCGGTATTGTCTGGAAATGCGGCAGCAACCTGTGAACGACAAGAGTTGAGGGCAGACATCAAGGAAGCTAGGTAATCTGTCAGCATATTACTTGAAACATTGGTAATACTTCGAGGTCTAGGTGTACCCCACATGTTAGGGGGGCGGCCGAATACGACCTCATACGGGGACAGACCTGATCTGGAATGTGCGACCATGCGCATATAAAATAAAGCGACTGGCAAAGCTACTAGCCAGTCCACACCTTTCTCTTTACATACTTTGGCGATGCGGATTTTCAGGGTCTGATTATGTCTCTCTACTAGACCAGCTGCTTCTGGATGGCGTACACAATGGAACTTCCACTGGTACCCTAACAACAGGGAAATGTGTTTCATAAGCTCGGATGAGAATGGCTGGCCGTTATCAGAATATACGACTCTAGGGAGTGCATAACGGGGGAAGAACTCACGAACCAACTGTTTGGCAGTGGTCGCGGCTGTGTAATCTGGGACTGGATATGCTTCTGTCCACCTGGACAAAGCGCATACAACTACAAGGACATACTTGAAACCTCGACATTGCTCCATCTGAATATAATCCATTTGGAGGACTTCAAAAGGGTGGTCAGGGGGCTGGAATCCACCTTGTTCCACCGGGACACTTTTACCTGGATTAAACTGGCAACATATCATACAGGTACGGACTTTCTGCTTGGCTGCAGCTCGTAAATGCTTGTTGAACCAAATGTTCTGGATACTGTCTAACATGGCTTTTTCTCCTAAATGTGCTGGACTATGTGCGGTATTGATAATGACTTGAACCATGGAGTCGGGGAGAAACCATGTGGCTTTTCCCTTCGTTACCCATCCCTGATCTGTCTGGACCCCTCCTTGTTCGGACCATTTCTTGATTTCATCGGGAGTAGCATGTAACTGAATATCTATGACATCTTGAGTGGGGTCCTTAACTGTCATACATGTAGTCTGATCTGGAGTATGTGTCTGTGTCGGATTAACTGAAATGTCTGGAGTCTGTGCTGTAAGCTTGGCTGTGCGATCTGCTAGATCATTACCTTGGGAAATAGTGTCAGTAACTTTCGTATGTGCTTTGCACTTCATGATAGCAATAGATGTCGGTAAGTGTATGGCATCTAACAGAGCCTGAATAAGGAGACCATGCTGAATCTTGGTTCCATGAGAAGTCATGAAACCTCTCTCCTGCCAGAGCACTCCAAAGTCGTGTACAACTCCGAATGCGTAGCGTTAATCTGTGTAAACATTAACTTTCAGGTTCTTAGCGTGTATGCAGGCTTGGGTCAGAGCAACTAGCTCTGCTGCTTGAGCAGACAGGGTGTCAATACGGTGTGTTTCTATAACTTCAGTGTCAGTAGTCACTGCATACGCGGCTACTAGTTCTCCTGTACTTGTTCTCATACATGAACCATCCACATAAAGTGTCAGGTCGGAATCTGGTAATGGAATATCTGTCAGATCTTGTCTTGGCTTTGTCATAATATTAACTACTTCCACACAGTCGTGTGTGGCAGGATTTGAATTAACTGATGGTAACAGTGTAGCAGGATTTAGAACGTTGCAGCGTCTGATTTCTATGTGTGGCTGGAATAGTGTCAATTCATAACCTGTTAAACGTGCAATTGTCAAGTGCTGAGTCTGTGTTCGGTTTAAAAGAACTTCCAGAGAGTGTGGAACTTGTACTGTCAAGGAGTGTCCTAATACTATGGAATCACTTTGTCTGATAGCTAGTGCTGTGGCTGCAACTGACTTGAGGCACGCAGGCAGAGCCTGGGCTACAGGATCTAGTGTGCTCGAAAAATAAGCACATGGCTTGTATTGTCCTGCTTGATCTTGTGTGAGAACAGATAATGCTGTACCTTCACGTTCTGTGACGAAAAGTGTAAAAGGCTTACTGTAGTTCGGTGTAGCTAGAACTGGAGCTTGGCATAAAGCTTTCTTTAACTCTTTGAAACTAAGTGTATGTTCAGATGTCCAAGGGAGGACAGTCGATACGGCTGCCTCCTGTGTCGTTAACTGTATCAGTGGCTTGGCTAGGAATGCATACTGAGGAATCCATTGTCTGCAGTAAGAAGTAAGGCCGATAAAAGCACGTACCTCCTTCTGGGTCTTGGGCTGAGGAAGACTCGCTATTAACTGGATACGGTCTGGTGTCAACTGCCTACCCCTCTTGGACAGCAAGTGGCCTAAGTAGATCACTTGCTGGACACAGAATTGAAGCTTCGAAGGGGACACCTTGTGCCCCATCTCGGCAAGGAAATACAAGACTGTAAGTGATGCTCGCTCGCAAGCACGTTCAGAACGGGCTGTGATTAGTAGATCATCGACATACTGGAGCAGGGCAGTGTCAGTTGGCATGTGAATGTTGTCTAGTTGTCTCTTAAGTGCTTGACTGTAAATACTAGGACTTTCTGTGAAACCTTGAGGAGCTCGTGTGAACATATAGCTCCTTCCATTTAAACAAAATCCGAAAAGAAACTGGCTGTCTGGATGAATGGGGACACTAAAAAACGCGTTCTTGAGGTCTATGACTGTGAAAAATGAGGCTTCGGAATCAATAGCTGTCAATAGGGAAGAGATATCTCGGACAACTGGGTACTGGGGAATAATACATTTATTAAGTTCTCGAAGATCAATCACTAATCGATATACTGGGGGTGCATTTGGATCAGTACGTTTCATGACTGGAATGATCGGAGAATTACATACATTGGAGTCAGTTTCTACAACTACTCCTTGAGCCATGAGCTCGTCAATAATTTTGGATAAGGCTGCTACAGCCTCAGGTGGCAATCTGTACTGTCTGATTCGTGGCAGGACTACACCTGGCTTGAGAGTCACACGATGGGGTGTGATTTGCATATAACCAACATCAGTTGGACCTTGCGCCCATAGATGCTGCGGGACATTAGACAATCTCGGATCAAAATCTCGTAATACATAGTGACCCTTGAAGTCACGTAGAAACAGTCGTATTCCCTCGGGGGAACAGCAAATAACTGCACCTAATTCTTTCAGTGTTTTAATACCCAACAGATTTTCTGGACATGACTTCGTAAGTAATAGATCAGTAGTGCGGGACAATGGACCTACTTCTAGAGTAACTGGCTTAGATATCTCGTTTACAATAGGCTTTCCTGAAAATCCAAGGGAAACATTTCTAGAGCCTGAGAGCGGAGCCCCTGGAACTTCGGCGTGACTGATGGTCGTCCTACTTGCCCCTGTATCAATCAGAAACTTTCTGTCTTTCCCTAATACTTGACTATGAACATAGGGACCCTCTTGATCTACAGGTATCTCGATGAGAGGCAAGCCTACCTCCCTCTCTAGGCTGTTTCATGAATATGGCTGATACTCTGGATACTCGGACTGTGCATACTGGTACATCTGCTGTGTAACATGCTGTGTTGCAGCGATAGGCTGCGGTGCTGGAACTGTCTGTTGTGCATTCTGTGGCTGAGAAGTCTGTGAAACTTGTTCTTGTCTAGGCGGACGTGGTCTTTCTTTAGTCTTACCAGTAGCTATATTGTGTTTCAGAACTGCACACTCGTTTATAAAATGACCTGGCTGTTTACAATAATTGCATGTCCCTTTAACGGGAGCTGCAGGATGACTGGCTTGATTCGTACCCCTCTTCTGACTGTCTTGAGGAACAGATTGTTCAACTAGTACTTTCATTTTTGTGTCTTTCATACGTTTTCTTTCATGATCTTGCTCTTCTCTGATTCTATTCTGGTGGTACTGGAGCATCTGTAACATCTGGGACGGGGTATTAGCTTGCCAGGTACTTTCGACTTTCAGAACTCGATTCTTTACTTGGGGACTTGAATTCTCGACTAATTTAGTAACAAAAAGATGAGGGTATGACTCGCTACTCGTTTTCAATCCACTGTTTATAATGAAACACTTTTCAAATCTAGAATAAAAATCACTAGTATCTTCGTCTTGTTTCTGTTTACAGGCTGAGATTGCATCCCAGTCTTCCTTTTTAGTGGCTAATAATCTAGGCAAAACTTGTATTAACAGTTCTGGTAATTCTTTACATTTCTCTCCTAGACCGGTACCTGGTACTCGTATCTTATCTTCAGCTTCGAGAACTGCCCAATCGATCTTTTTCTCTCCCACCTCCCAATCTTTTTCCTTGAGTTTCTCATATACCCCTGCGGGCAATAGGACTTTTAGCATTTTAATTATATCTGGATACGTGTATTCTCCCATACGGAGCATGTCTTTTAATTCTCGGTGGAACCCTGCTGGATCTTTGTCATGACAGGGAATTAATTTCTTCATCTCTAAGAGTTCCATCTTTGTAATCGGGGTGTAAACAAACACTCGTTGCATTTCACCATCTGTTGTCCTGACTGGGTGCACTTCCCGTAACGGGTTCTGTCTATCTATGTAAAAGGGTTTACTTTCTGGGGGTGAGACATGAACAAAATGCGGGTTCAAAAACGTTCTATATTTGTGGCGCTGTTCTAGAATGACACTAATTAAATCGGTACCTAGACCTTTCCATCTATACTGGAGTAACTCGTTCAGGACATCGTGTAACGGACCTGGATCAGAATGTTGACCCTCATACAGAGTAATGAGGTGCTGGATCATATACATACCCACCAGTCGTTGCTCGGCTGGGGGCAATTTCAGAAACATTTGTGCCACTATTTCGTCTGGAAAAGTGGTAGAATCAGTAATCCATCGGACTGCTGATCGGACTAGTTCTTGTTCATGCATAGTACTTAACTCACTATAACCGATTCGTGACTTCAAAATGTGATCGGTAGCTTGAAATACTTGTTCTAGAGAACCTTGTTCTGGTGCTGGATGATGAAAAACTGTCTTGTGTTCTAGGCATAAATGGCGATCTGGAAATCTAGATTTTCCTACATACGCTATTTTAGTGGGATTCTCGTCGTCTACCTCTTCGGTAGAGTCATTTTCTTTCTCGCTTACTTGTGCTGCTTTACGTTGTTCGTGTAACTTTATTATTTCTTTACGGATTTTCTTGTACATACTCTCTATACTACTGATAGTCTTGTGCTTACCCTCGGCTATATTATCACTCCACCTTGTCAGGATTCTCATTTCGGCCGGATCTTTAGTCGGGTAGTCTTGTTCTCTTATTAGACAATTAATCAGAAACTTTAATATCATGAGCTGGATCTCAGCTTTCCTTTGAGACATGGCTTCGCTAATGCTTTCTGGATCATTCCCTGTACGGATGAAACGATATATTCTGTCTAGATCTTCTTTCATATCCGGTAGGGTGTCCAAATACCCGGTCACCCGTCTTACACGGATGGAATATATAACTGTACTATCATCACCTGCGACTGGATCATAGCGGCATTCAGTAAGGGCTCGTCGGATATCTGCAACGGACTTGTATTTGGGCGTACGCTGTAACGCACATTCATGTAACTCGGCCAACGTTCTACGTTGGTGTGGTGGCGGGGTACCAGGAGGACCTCCTCCTGCGGCCCCTAAACTGGAATCGTCGACTGACACTCTTCGTGCTGGCAGAGTGGGAAATTGTAATGCAGGCTGGACCGGGGGTGCCGTAACAGGTACTGCAAAGGGTGCCCCGGTGTCTGGGGGAGCAGGAATTGTCTGATTTACAGGGACTGGCGGAACAGGATTTGCATATTCCGGGACTGTGTCGTCCAAATAGGACGAAATAAAAATATCAGCTGCGGTCGGTTTGTGACGTAGCTTAGTCGGAACTAATGGTGGCGGAAAATTACTGGATGCCTCCGGGGTCGCTTTTGGCAAGCCCTCGGCAAGAAGAGGATACATACCCTTAATAAGGGCATGCCTCTGTCTGTCTGACTGTTCGGTTTTGACTCGTTCACCTATCTCGATTAATTCCCTTTCTTGGGCTCGTTCTAAAGATTCTCTACTTAATTCTGACTTTCTGATTTCTTTTTCGGTTCTCTTATGAGATTCTTTGCGCCATAACTCGATGGCATCTTTCTGTGACTGTCTGGCTTTCTTTTTCCATAATGCTTCTTCTACTCGCATGATGCACTCGGCATCCCATGTGCCTGATACAGGCCATCTATACTTTTCCTCTAACTGTTTGGTATACTCTACCCATAAATCTAGATATAATATGGCACTTATGCCATGCTTTTGATACATAAAATGACCTGGACTGTCCCTAGGCGGGACAGGAACTGCTGCTTCTAGCAGACCTTTTCTGGTTTTTAACTGACGTAGTTTAGAAAATAAGGGCATGACTGAACTGTAACCTAGACACAATACGCAATTACAATACACAATGAACACGATAAATACTCCACATTCATACCACGACATTAAAATACATGAGTGACATTTAAAATAACAGTTCGAACAGAATACTACCTGGAATACTGAAAACAGAATACATGATTTTTCTCGAGAAACAGAACTGACTAGAACAGAAACTAGATGTACTGCTAAAACAGTACGAAACTCACCGGTCTCATAAAGAGACACGTTAGGACCCGCATCCACCAAAGTGGACACTTCGTTTTGGGTCTGTGTACCACCAACCCACGGACCAGAGTCAATTAGATTGACCCTGTCTAGATACTACCCCAGCAATGGTACTCACCGGGCAGCAAGAACGGAAGGCCTCGGACTGGACTGGACTGCTTCGACGCCGGACGGACGAACTTCGGACTTCTGTTACGGGTGGGCCTCCGGATACCTCGGACCTTGGACTCTCGGCTTGGGCTCTGGTCGGGACTCGCCGCGTTCCTCCACCGCCTCGTCTGGATGCTGGACCGCCACCTCCGTCTCCTCCGTGGGCCTGAGGGATACTTGAAGCAGAAATATCTGCACGTGCACGGTATGGTTCCGTCACGGCTGCAGAGGGTCAGGGGGCCGGCGTGGCTACACCGGCGCGTGGGGAAAGGGCAAGTCCCTATTCGGGCGCCATTATGTGGTAAATAAATAAATAATACCCCTATTTTTGAATGGATAAATGAATAACAGATAGCTCAATAAATAAGAGTCAAGATTCGAGGTAGTAGGAGTTTGCAGGTTTAATACAGCATAAAGGACAGGAACAGGACAACCTGCACGGGAACAGGATGACAGGGCCCGGCAGGGGGGCCGGATTGGACTAGCGTGGCCCGGCAGCTGCCGGGGCTGGATCTGGGATGAGCGCGCTAACTTTAATAACAGTACACAAACATATATACTAAAACAGTTGCATTACAATACATATGATAGGCGGAGCAGTGGGTGTGGTCAATAGCAGTCGCGAAAGATAAGGGTGAAAGTAGGTGTAACAAGAGGCGTGTACATAGACATGTGATGTAAACGTAACAGAATATGTCATAAATGGGGCGGAAACATGGAGGGGGCTACCTAAGGAGCCGGGACCTCTGACCTAATGGTGCGCGCAAACTGACAATGACGTGTTACTAGGAGAAGCTGGGGGCTATGAACTCTGTGCTAGGAGCAGAGACTGAAGTCTGGAAAGTCAGGGCGACATGTACCTAAACCCTATCTAGTATCTAATGTTTAGAGGACATGTTGATATAAACTAAGAGTCAGGAGGGGAGAGGCTAACAGACTCTAAGACTGGAGCATGCATTATTCTACATGTAGTGCGTGATGAAGAACATTAAATGACCATTAATTCAGTATTTCTCTTACATGGAGACGTAAAGGCTAGACAATGACGGAAACTATTGATGCGATTCAGTAGCTTAGGAATGCAGAGAAGGAGGGCTGGACTGATAACTAGAATCATAACATACTCTTGACAGACTCGTAGGCAGAGCCAGGCCGAGCCGGGCACTGCGAGGCAGGAAGTAAGTGAAGGGTCGAGGATACAGGTGGGGGCTGTATCGCTCCTCAGCGAGGGTTCAGGAGACAGGAGCTGAATCTGGTGTCCGGGCCCATTTGAGGCCTAGAAACGGGGACTTTTCAATGAAATAACGTGCACACTGAGAAACGTGGCAACGTAACTGTACATAGGCCTAATACTCGTAGCTTTCACGAGAACTGGGAACTGGCATACTAGAGATGGACACAACTATAATTGCATCTTAAATCGAACAGGGGGAATACATATGCATATTAATCATATACACATAACATAAGATGGAGGACATGTAGGGACACAGAACATGGCAAAATGTACTTTTCCACAATACACATGTGTTGTACCCTTTATCGAACATCATGAAAGATGCGGGAGTGTTGGGTTGTGGTATGACAACACCTTCTCTAGTTTTAATCGGCTTGTCCTTTTTGAAATAATTCTTCACCTTATTTACAAGAGATACTTTTCTCTTAGTTCCGTACATAATGTCGTTTTTAACTCCTTTCCACTGATCGTTCTCAAATCCCATATAGCGTGGATCAGGTCTGGTATGTGGTCTATACGAATGCCACATATGATTTTGCGAGTGATTTTGTTTACAAAATCACTTCCAATCCTAGTGCGTCTTTTATTTTCGTGCGACCAATGAAATGCACGAGTTCAAAAATCTCGACCAATGGGTGCGCGGCCTTTTCGCGAGACAGTTCCCACGCTCTGGCGCTCGCCCCTCCTTTACAATTTCAGCTCCGCTACCAGCCCGCTGTGTCTACCAATCCCAGCGCGGCACGGAGTGACGTCAGAGTCGCTTCGCGACTGACTCCCTCCTTCACAAGGTAACGGAAACTTTCTTTCTTTCTAAAGTGTTCAGTGCTTGGTTATTTAACAACGAATACACATTCGCCACTGTGCTCAAGTGTCTAGATAGGAAAGATTTGTTTTACTGCAAGTAAACTACTTCCATTTACTTTTCAATCACTACGAGTAGATCTCTTCTGCCTACCCTTCAAACTAGCATTGGAGAACCTGTTACTCCCCTAGACTCATGCACCTTTCTGGGATATATCCGAGCCTAAAGTTTCCCTAGCGAACCCCTTTGCTTTCACTCGAGCTCCGATGAACCTGCTACTCTTCCGGTGCGACCCTCACTAGGTTATGCCACAGTAGGAATTTGGCCAATGAACCTCGTTACTAACATTTATTCAATCATACATTCAGAAAAACCCTAGTTAGTGCTTCCAGTTCTGCCTAACCTGCACCAACTTTCCTTGGGCCAGTGACCTCAAAGCAAGTGGATTCTATTCACCACTCGCTATTCAATTCCCCGGGGATTCTTAACAACATGCAAGACGTTTTACGTACGAATGGATTAATACATATAACAATATGATAAGAAGAATAACAATTTTAAAACATTTCATAATTTTCCAAAGTAAACGATTTTCAAGTGAGTGATCAATTTCCCTTGAAGCGCCTACTCTTATAGCAGCATCCGACTTGGCTAGACTAACTAGTCCTACCTATCCTTTAACTAGTCCCTAACCATCCTCTGCGCTACCAGCAAATTACTGCTAGAGATCGCGGGTCACCCGACCAACAATTTCGCCACTTCTGGCTTCGGGCCCATATACTTTACTTTATCATAAACATTGATCAGATGACCACGCAATCTACTACCAATAATTGTGAGTTCCCTTTCGATTTATTTCCAGTGTACCCAACTTACCATCCACCGTTATGGGTACCTATGACAACGATGGGTCAGGGAGCTAGCTGTAAAAGGAAAAGGCAGCAAAATATACTATCCAACATATGACTTTACTTTTCATGAAATGACCACGGACAACTGGAAGTTTTGAAAGTTTTTATCTTAAATTCAAATAAAGGGTAGTCATACAGCTTTATCAAAAGAATGCTAGTGCGACAAGGAACCCGCTAAGTGAAAGGGAAAAACTAATATAAGGGCGAAGTGAACACGCTATAAATCTGAGTTACTTTAGTCAGGTTTACGAGAGGAAAAAACCAAGATCATAACAGGAAATTGCAAACTGCAATACAAATATGATTTCTAAAAGATTGGGTAACATAGGAACACGCTATGAAATAAAAATGCAAAACGATTTTATGAAATGCAATGGTTGCAGGAGAAAGCATGGAAAATTATTCACTTGCAAAGGTATGTCTTTATTAAAGCAAAGACAGAAAAATAGAAAGGTGCAGTTTAAGAACTCAGAGCGATATTTACCTAGACTGGTGTGAAAAACCAACCCTGGCCACGGGTCAGTTTAAGGACAGGAAAACCCTCAAGGAAGGATAACCCTCAGTGGGACAGCAGATGCAGAATGGACACCCCAGGACAGGTCAGGAAACCCAGATTAGGAGCAGGACAGGACCACGAGGATACGACCAGCACCCGCAGTTCGGAAGCAACGCCTGCGCTCCACCCTCTCTGCAGCTATCAGTCAGGACCCCGATTGGGTCAGCGAATTCCCCAGCAAAAGTGCTCCGCCAGCACTTAAGGTTCGGTAAAACCTTCAGAGTCTATGGTCAAATTTCGGACAGAGAGCTCCGCAGCACCTCTGTATCAAGTCACCTATTGAGTGCGTTGGGTCAGTGACAGGTCAGCTATTCAGACAAGTCGGACAATTTCCCTAGGTGAACCTAGGCTAGATATACTGTTTTGAGACAGGGTACCACCCCCCAATGTTGCAAAGTGTCAGAATCCCCAAATTTCGATTGGTCCTAAGATAGGATTTGGTTAACACACCAATCAGAACAGACTATTCTAAGGCCTATTTTGCATGTTAAGGTGCCACCTAGCAAGATTTTGGGTTCCCACGAGAAGTCGCACGGAATACAATGAAAACTTATACATTTGTAACAACATAGGGACATTAGCTCCATCCTCCTGGGTCAGAGGTAATTCTCTCAGGAGCATCTCGACTGTGGCTGCCAGCTGGCTGAGTTCCACGGTCCAAGTTTGTCTCTGGCCTTGCATCTGGAGCATGCGCAGAAAGGACCTTCAAAATGGCTCATGACCCATTTGGACCCCCATTTCCCGTGATACATGAAAAGTAAGCGAAAACAAATTAAAACATAGAAATGAATGAATGTATTACATGTCATGATTTCACATTTCAGGTTTCATCATTATAAAAATATACTATGCATTAATGGTAAGTGCAACGAACAATGTCACAAGAGCAGGAGCACAAGGCTTCACCACGTTATCAAAGCATAGTCATCTTATTGCATATTACGCATGCGCACCCTTTCCCTCCAAAACTATCTCTACACGAAGTCACGTGAGTGTGACTGACGCATGCGCAGAAGAGGAAAGTCAAGCAGCGGCCATTTTAGAATTACAAAAGTTATTCGTATTAATAAAACACATAAGCAAGCTTCTCTATCATACATATATATCGGAAATAAAAGATATTAGTAAAACGTACAATTCGTTACGAGGTTACAACGGTTTCGAGGTTCATGAATCGAACAAGTCGCGATGCGAAATCTTGCTCTATCAGTAGTCCCCATACTTGAGTGAGCGTGGGGGTGTTATCTGATGTTGTTGTATTTTTTGGTCTGGTGTTGACCAGGCTGTCTTTTAAACTCTGTGCTTTTCTGTATGAGAACAGTGGTTTGTCCCAATTGAACTTCCCAGAGTTTATTATGGTCCAGTGTTTGTTTATGCTTTTGCTCACTTGATTAGAAATGGCTTTGTAAGTTGTGACGCATGTGAGCGGAGTAGTCTCGTTGTTTCTGATGTTATCTTCTAGTAGGGCTTGTCTAGGTTGATTCCTCGCTCTTTTTTGGCATTTCTGGATGATTTTTGACGGGTAGCCGCAGTTTTTTAATTTTTTTGTGAGATCTTCCGCTTGGTTCTTGTAGTCTACCAACTTGCTACAGTTTCTCCGCAATCGAAGATATTGGCCATATGGCAGGTTCTCCCTCAGGGGGCGAGGGTGAAAACTTTCGTACCTTAGCAGATTGTTTTTGGCCGTTGGCTTGAAGTAGGTTTTAGTTGTCAAGACGTAATTTTCTCTTTGGATTTCTATGTCCAGAAAAACCATTTTGCTTTTGTCTGCGCTATGCGTGAAGTGTAGGTGTGGGTCACAACTGTTGAGCCATGTTATGAATGCCATCAGTGTTTCTTCGGGGCCTTGCCAGATTGTAATTACATCGTCTATATATCTCCGCCAGAATTTGATATTTTCAAAGTAGGGGTTATCTGGCGAGAGGATGTATTTTTGCTCGAAATCGAACACGTAGAGCCCCGCTACACTCGGGGCAAAAACACTTCCCATAGAAGTTCCTCCTATTTGGAGGTACAAAGATCCTTCGAATTCAAAAAAGTTTCTTTTAAGGGCAAGAGTTGCACACTCTATGATGAACTCTTTCGGTGTGCGGTAGTCCCAAATAGCTTCTTCCAGAGTTCTTTTTAAAACATTGATTGTTGCATCCTGGGGTATGTTAGTATAGCGGCTTTCTATGTCAAAGCTCACTAGGATAGTATTTTCCTCCATTCTGATGTTTTCTAATAGAGTTAAAAGGCTCTTAGTGTCCTTCAAATATGCCAAAGAAGAGCGAGGAATCAACCTAGACAAGCCCTACTAGAAGATAACATCAGAAACAACGAGACTACTCTACTCACATGCGTCACAACTTACAACGCCATTTCTAATCAAGTGAGCAAAAGCATAAACAAACACTGGACCATAATAAACTCTGGGAAGTTCAATTGGGACAAACCACTGTTCTCATACAGAAAAGCACAGAGTTTAAAAGACAGCCTGGTCAACACCAGACCAAAAAATACAACAACATCAGATAACACCCCCACGCTCACTCAAGTATGGGGACTACCACCAGTGACGGGACACTCGAGATGTGGGGACTGCAGCGTGTGTCACCTCACCGACAACACGAAAACATTGGATCTGGAAGCAGGCAAAGTCTGGGAACAAAGAAAACATACTAACTGTAATAGCAGTAATGTTATATACTTGATCACATGTACATGCGGTAAACGTTACATAGGTATGACGACACGCAAGATAAAACAGCGCATCGGTGAACATCGCAGTACCATCAGATGTAAGAAAAATCAACACCAAACTCACGGATCATTTCCTCACGGTACATCACACCCCTAATGATATGAGGTGGACAGTGATCGAACAACTACAACCAGGTCCCAATGTACAATCCCGCCTTTTCGAAAAAGAACAGCGTTGGATATACAGACTTTCGACCCACAAGGAAGGCTTGAACGATAACATCCCGTGGGCCTCTGTCTTGAAATAATGACTTGCCCCTTCGGTCACAACTGTGATATAAAAAAAAACCTCTTTTTATAACCTTGATCAACAATTGATCGTAACAGTGCTTGTTGTGCTTCGTTTTGGGAATACTTTCCTTGGGCATAGTCTAACTTTCATTTTTTAATTTTTATTTATATTCTAGCATGCCGAGATAAGAGTCATTTAGATCGCCTCTGTGATAGCGTCTAACGTTCATGTGAATGGCTTTTGTACAATGCCCCCAACCATTTCCATTCTACTTGCCTTATGAGTACGCTCCATGCATGCGCATACTCTAGCTTGCTATCCCTAAGGTAACGACTGGCCCTCGCGGCCTTCCGTAGCTCAACTTCCTCAGTGTCACCACGTGACCGCACCCGGAAGCAGCGCTCCGGTTTAACTAGCATCCAGCCGCGCGGCATTTCTAGCCGAGCAGCGGAAGGTATGAGTAGGTCATTAGGCCAACTCATCAGCGGCAAACTGTAAGTAAAATGACTACTTCTCTCCCACAGAACCCCACCGATGTTTCTTGTTGTGCAGCCAGTTATTACCGATGCTGCCAGATACATCGTGCTCCGGCAGTTAGCAACCAATTAACCTCGGGCACTCGTCCTGTCATTTCCTAGAATACGTTGTGCCCTGAGATGAACCTGCCCCCTGCCCGACGAAGCTTTTGAAAGCACTTTAATAAGTAAGCCTGCCCCCTGCCATGCAGTGTCTAAGTTTCTCTTGATGTTACATGTTTGTGAGTCTTTGTGCGTCTTTTCTCTTGATACAACGGGCACAATTTGCACCTCTATAATGAATGAACACAACTGCCTGGTTCATGGATAAATCGGGCTACGAAACAATGTTTTCCTTAAGCAAAAGTATGATACTGCGATAGAACCAATATTACTGCATGCGAACAAGCACGCACGTAATGATAGACAATATAGTCCGGGCACCAATAAATAGTCAGCATGGACACGATATTACCACGCCACTGATCACTAGTATATCTTCAATAATCACTGTGGCATGACGTATGTAAGCACTGAGAGACTGCACGACGTAACAGGCTAGTAAGAATGTTTGCGCCTGACGCTTGCTCACTTTTCTCTTCCCCACAGGTTTTTGCTTCTTTGAATTCTTGCTCATTTATATTATTTTTTTGAGCACATTGCCACTGGCAATTTTGTCAGTAGGCACGTAAAGGATTTAGGATAGGGTGAACCTTTTAGGGGGCTCATACCGTCCATTTCCTTGTGCATGGTCCTGACGAATACCGGGTATTTACCCATTTGGTAGAAACATGTTGACCAACTCACCTTCACATATATAGAGATACTTAGGTCATAACTCCCTTACCAGTATCTCGCCATCTATTTTTTAACATTGTCCAGTTGCTTTAAAATAAAATTCATTTTTTCAAGTTAAACCAGGACAATTTTTAACATTATTTTTCTGCACCCACACTAAACAACCTGCTCCACTGTATTACAGGTGTCGAAGCACACCCTGGTGACATTAGGCCACCAGGGTGGACCCCGATGATGAAGCATGTCACCACTAGGTGGTGAGTAAGGGGTTTCTAAGAAAAGGAATAATTTTTCTTCCCACCCCCCCCCCTCCTCTGGGAAAAACCTTCAGTTCTACTTCGGGTTATACTCCTTCATTTGTTTCAGAAAAATTAATCGCCACCCTGCTTTGTCTAGCACAGCGTGACAGTGAGCACCTCACATTATTCAAGTGAGCCCTGCCGATTAGCTCAGCAGGGGCTTAGATGGGGGCTATAGAAGTGGCGCCTTGGCTGACAGAAACGTCCCCACCTTCTCATTCGCACTCTCAACCAGTGACCTCCCTTTTCATGAGTACCGGTACTTTCTTCTGGCAGAAGAGAAGTGCCGGTACTCAGAGTGACAAATCTAAGAAATGCTGGTACTCCGTACCGGTGAGTACCGGCCCATTTAAAGCACTGCCAACAATGATCCTGCTGGTGCAGCACAAACCTTGCATCGACAGCCCAACAGACATTGAGCCATTGGTGGAAGTACCTCAAAGCATCTTCCCTATTTAGGCCTGACATTCTCAAGTATATTTGTTTGTGTTTGGCGCCTCCAGGAAAAGCCTGGCAGTCCTGAATTCAGAAACAAAAAATGACTACCGCTCCCTGGAAGAAAACTCACACAGTTTCATTCTAGTTCCCTTTTTGTAAAACAAAAAAGTAATCTCAGATGCTCAGCAAACTTTCAATGCCCTCAGAGGAGCGACTGTTGAGGTGACTCCTCTAAAAGTATATAAATCTCACCAGGCAGGCAGAGATGTTTAAATATGCACTGAAGAACAACCCTCCACTGCCCTGGCAGAACACAGTACAGCCCACCAGGCTCTTAATGACCCAATAAGCCCAACTGTAGCCCCATCACAGCCTATTCCATGTGAGACCAAATGCTATCAATTTATCGAAGGAACAATTCCACTAACACTGTCTATTGGGTTGCTCCATATTAAGGTACAAAGTCTGGCAATCTCAGCCCCAAAACCTTTGAGCTCTAAGAAACTGGAGAATTTAGTATATTACCATTGTGTAACCATTCCTGGAACTAATGTGAGAAATCAGCTGTTACAGGTCCTCAAAAACATTGATCAGCTAGGATGGGGAGAGCTGAAAGAGGTGAAATATTCATAGGAGAATGTTGACTGTATTGAATCATTCTCCCTAGCCAAGAGAGCTAAAGGAAAGCCCACTTTCTCCAGCCACTTCAAATCATTGTAGAAGCCTTGGATAGTTTTCCCTATAAAGGTCATACATCAATGGGGTAAAATGAATTCCGAAATATATTATTGATCATTTTACCTGGGCAAATAGAGACTTTCACATCTAATCAGAAACTGCTATCTGATCTTGAGTTAAAATAAGGATCTTAAATTTAGAGAGGTTTGCTTTGAGTGCCACTATCTCTTTAATTAATTGTGAATGCTTTGTTAATCATATTAAGGAAGTTGGGGGTCTTTTAGGGTCAGCAAAATGCTCTAAGTGAAGAGCAATATGTTATACCAACTGAGCTGAATTGAATACCTATAGAGTTTGCTAACCAACAGTCACCTGTATAATAAAAGTGATCTGCCTTTTCTGTCTCTTTTGCTATTGAAGTGCTTAAATGAGTAATCTGTGAATGAAAGGAGCTTTTTTAATACCAGACAACAAATAGTAAGCAAGTAACAAAAGGTCAGTTGCCATTACGCTTTTCCTGTATAGCAATTGTTTTCTGCAAAGAAAGCCAGAATTTGAGCCTTTTATTAGAATGATTTGCATCCTTAATGTTTAATAACATGATCAAGCTATGCGGCATCTAGGGTATAGTGGAAAGTGTTAATGCTAGTTAGCATCCTTGACTTGAAAAAGTGATCAAGTGCATTAGATGCCTAAAACGATATCATTTAGAACCCAAGTTTTGGAGACATAAATTAAATTCAGCAATCTCCTACCTCCTCCCCTAGTTACAAACATCTGAACACTTGAGCAATAACCAAGAAATAAAAGACTAGCTATTTCTAACTACATTTTAATTTATTAAAATGCTTTCATCTCACTATATAAAACATACCTGCTTTCATGCAATTAGATAAGCAAAATGTCAAATAGAAACTTAGAATGTAAGTATTTTAGTAATTCCGCTTTACTCTTGTAAGTTGGAATTAATAATTAATTCGGCTGTTCCGCCAGTGGAATTAAATCAGACTGAAATAGTACTTAAACAGGGCTGAGAAGGAGCAATCCCTCTATTTTTATAACCCACTACAGATTAAACTTTCATCTGCAGTGATTTTTAAACATAGAGAGACTGCTCCCTCTTTCACCCCCGTTTAAGTATCCCTACAGGGCACATACTGCTCAGTTCCCTTACGTAAGTATGTAAGAGCACCGAGGAGTATGCACTTGAGTGGGTATTCCTCTGAACCCTTACATCTTCATGTAAGGGCACCAAGGGTTATGCGATGCGCTGTGTCTGTGAATTCTGCCCACCCTTAACTAGAAGCCGTACGGTCTTAATAAGTGTTTGCCCGGATGAGCATGTACCAATGTTGAAAACTTTCTTGTTAAGCATCATTACTGGCTTGCTGATTTCTTACACAAGTGCTCTTTCCAGGTGTTCCAGAAGCCATACACCTCAGACATGATCCCCCTTCAGCAGGGAGTGCCACAGGGAACAGCATTGAGGGAAATAGCCCACAGGTTGGTCCTCCGCATGGTGGCCTGGCGGACTGGCCTTCACTCCAATCATGAAACCTAAAGTTAAAAATCTGGCATCATCTTTTATGCGCAGTTATCTTTTGAGAGTCAAATCAAGGCCACAGTTGGCACTTGTTTTGGAGTGCTATGATTGTTGCGCAAGATTTTAGGGATTATATTGGACTCAGCAAAAAAGACAGTAATACAAACGCTTCTGGTTTTCCGGCTTGATTACTGTAATGTACTTTATCTGGGGGTCTCCAAAGGTAGGTTGGGAATGCTTCAAAGAGTAAAAAATGAAGCAGCCTAGCTGCAACTAAAAATACCAAAATGGCTTGCCCTAAACCATGGTCTTGCTGAACTAGTCTCTTTTAAAGCACTCTATTTTTCGCATAGGATACTGAATCAGAGGGGTCCAAGTTACTTGTATCCTTTAATTCAAGTCTATAACCCCTCCAGACATTTTAGGTCCTGTGAAGCAGCTCTGACTGTGATCCTTAATGTTCAAAGAATGCACCTGAGGCCAGTTCTTTTGGACTTTTGGCAGCCAAACTCTGGAACTCAGTGCCACTGGACTTGAGACTCGTTCAATCAGAAGCGACTCTGCGCCAAAATCTCAAGACCTGGCTTTTTAGGCAGAGTTAGTAGAACTGGCTCACCCTTAGTCGATGCTGACTCTACCTGACAACCAATATGGTGCTCCTTCTCTAGCAAGGGGTTACTCCTTGGAGTAACCAGGCGCTTTATAAATCCTTTAACATAACATAAAATCCTGGAGTTTTGAATGAATGCCCCAGCTTAGCCTCACATATAGGCCAGTTGCTTTTGTTGAATGGCCCGCAAGAGCACTTAACAAAAAAATATTTAGCCTGCTGTGCTTTTAAGCTGTTCTTTGCGCAGAATCGTGTTTATTGAATTGGATTTGACCTTCCGATAGTGCTTGAAAAACAGCATAAAATGTTCAAAATCCTCTCTTTTGCCGCAAAGACATTGGTTTGAATTCACCGGGTTTTTTCTATTCCTGTTCCCTGTTCAATAGCAGGCACCTACCCTAGTTAGTGCAAACAATCTTCTTTCCCTCTTGGTTTGCTAGCAGAACAAGATTTAGTTAAGGATAGATCAAACAAACTGGCATAACAACTCGATTGTAAATTTTCGAAGGCGTTGATTTATAATGAAACTTTAAGCTCAGAAATTGCTCGTTAACCGTAGCGTTTAGCCTCTTAATTATCAGCAGGTTCATATTTGATGATGGAGATAAACCCAGTGTTAAACTTGGCATCATTGGCGTGGTTTCCCGTAACTTTTTGCCTCTACCGTCTCCACTTTTTTACTGTGATGGATTTCGTTTTTGCTGCCTTAGATTCTTTGGGCACGTTGCACTGCTGATCAGTGTCAAAGTGCACTGCTCTCAGTGTAAATTGTAAATATGATTGGTTATCAATAATTGGCATATTTGGTTTACTGGTAAGACCCTAGTAAAGTCAACTGAGTGTGTCATGGCCTGTATATCAAATGCTACTAGTGGGATTGCAGCACTGATTGTGCCACCCAACTGAGTAGCCCTGTAAATCTGTCTCAGGCCTACCACTGTAGTGTCTGCACACGCAGTTTGTTAGTGCCATGTTGACCTGGCAAGTGCACCCACTTGCCGGCCCAAGCCTTCGCTTTTCTAACATGTAAGGCACACCTCATGTAGGCCCATGGTACCCCCATGGGCAGAGTGCAGTGTCTGTGATAAGTAGGACATGTACTGGTGTGTTTTACATATCCTGATAGTGAGATATTGCCAATTTCGTTTTGCACTAATTGTTTTTCACTAACTGTCTAGGATAGCTTGGGAGCTGCACTGCAACATCCTACAAGTGTAACTCTCCATGGGGACAAGATAGAGAAATAGGGTTTAGGTTCTTTAAACTCAGACTTTATGAACACATATTTTAGTGAGGATGGTTTTTAAATTGTGTTTAAAAATGCCACTTTTAGAAGGTGGACATTTTCTTGTTTAACCATTCTGTGTGCCTCTGCCTGATTGAGAATTTACTGTCTGGTTTTGGAGTGACAGAAGCGGGGGTTCTGCATTCACACTAGACAGTTACAAGGGGGGTTGAGGTGTGTCCTGCCTTTCCTGGGTGACTAATAGTTGGGCTCGATAGACCTGGTTTGCATTTAGATTAGTGGGCGGAGTTTCACTAGCACCTCAACATGCTGTGTCTCCTGTGCACAATGCTGTCTCCACCTCCTGTAGTGAAACTGGGCCAGAGAGGACAGAACTGGCTTGGACTGGGCTCAGACACCCATGCCACACAACGAACAAAGAGAAACTGGGGTATAGGTATTGGACCTTAAACCCCAGGACATTAGATCACTTCTGGACTCAAGAGGAACCTCTGCCAAGGAGTAGAACTGGAGAGATGTAAGGAGGAGTACTGCCCCTTTGCTGTGTCACTTTGCTTGGTTGGCCTGCAGTTGCTGCTTCTACCAAAGGGAGGACAAGGACTGGAGCTTTGCTGTGAACTTGCTTGAAGAAGAATCTCCAAGGCCTTTTCTGTGCATGCCAGCGGTTCTGAAGTCTCAGAGCCAAAAAGACTTCACCTGTACCCACTAACCAGCACCTGTATTCAAAACCGCACCAATTCCAGTTCCTGGGCCCTGGAAATGTGTGGTGGGTGCTGTGAAGCAAGAAGAACAACTCCGACCCCGTCAGTGATGCCACCGGTGTTGCCGTGACCTGCACCAAGGCCGGGGGCACCTCTGATGAAGAGTCTGACGCACCGCCCACTTGCACCACAACTCTGATGCCCACAGTTATCAGCCTTCCCGACACCAGCTCTCACACCAAGGCTGTCACTGCCAGAGCCAGCATCACGCTATCGTGGAGCCGATATCAGACGAGGCTGACTTTATGAACTCTTCGACATTGCATCGCCTCACGCGAACCGACACCTCATCACCAACGCAGCCTAACTTCCCCTGGCCTGGACTCAACACCTCGCCACCTCACAGACTCGATGCCTCGCCTCCCCTAGGGCAGAAAGGAACCGGTCATGCCTTGGCACCTACACCCAACCTCCACGATTCTGTGCATCATCGGTTGACTTTCCAAGGTAGTGTTGTTTGGTGGGTCCGTGTGACCCCATGCCCGGCCCAGCCCATGCACCTCAAGGTCAGCGCCGTACTTTGGATTTGTGTCTGTCACAGTGTCAAATTAGCCCAGCTTGAAGCTATTTTGTTTCTACAGTTCTACTTTTTAAGTAACCATTTTACAAGTTATATCTTGATATGTGTATGTTAGATTTTTGTAATTTGGTCTTGTTTAGTTTAGAAAAAGATACTTTAGTTTTCTAAACTGGTGTGGTTTGTATTGGTGGTGTTTTCACTGTGTTACTGTGTTTTTAGATACAAATTCATTTCATATTGCCTTTGGGATAAGCCTGTCAGCTTTTGTCAAGCTACCAAAGGGGTGAGCAGGGGCTATCTGCAGTGTGTAACTCCCTTACCCTGACTAGGGGCCTACTTGGACAAAGGTACATACCTCTGCAAATTAGAGACCCCTGTTTCTAACACCCAGCCTCTCGGTTTCCTAGTTTCACTGAATCGCATAAATGGATTTTGACAGTAATAAAAACTGTTCTTTACACAACTGGTCCACCAGATTAATGCCTCTCGAACTAAGCCTTTTCAGCCCATACTTAATGGGAGCCATCTGACATTTAGTCTTGATGAAGAAGTAGACAATGTACAATTCCAAAACCGCTGTAAGGAATCTCCTCTTGCAGCTCCTACATACACTCCTGTAAAACCTCCACAACTCTGCTCCATATGTGCTTTGACTTCCAAATTTTGCTTGGAACATTTTCTTGATGAAACTGGAAAACCTGTAACTGTGCTTGTGCGTGATCCTCAAAACTGGAAAACCTGTAACTGTGTTTGTGTGTCATCCTCATGATACCATTTACCACACTTTTTGATTTGCCTATGGAGATTTGTGTGTGTGTGTGTTTTCTATTTTAATGTTTTATCGATTGTTACCCCTAATACTTAAAGGATGCCACGTTCTCCAATTTCTCATAATTTATAAAGAAGGAAAACTTCTTTTCACACTAACTCTAGAAGATCATTTGCTTGGTTTTGTCAGTGTTATTTGCCACCTTCTTTATTGTACAGTAGATTTCCACAGCTAAAGAGACGGACTTTCAGGCCTTTGGGGTTTTTTCTATTAAGATTGAATCGGGGCAAAGAAGAGCTGGGATCTTGATCCATTGATTGACTCTTCCTGACTTCTTGATACAAGTTATTATGTTAAGTGGAAACATGTAGCGCCCAAGAGACAACCCTGTTTGACCTTCTGTTGGTGTATAGTTTCTTACTGATATGCCCTTGTTAGCTAAATCTCATCTGGGAGGAGGTTCCTATGTACAGAAATTGAAATAATGAAAGAAGCCCTGGCTATACGCCCATCATGCAAACATTTGCCCATTGATGGTTTCTTCAAACCAGACAAAAAGCTGATGAAAAGTCTAAAAATGCCCCATACAGGGTCATTTTTGTCACTGTGTTGGCCTTATGGATTAAGTGTAAAAAGGTGAAGATCTGATACATCGTGAACAGCCCTCCTCTGAAGCTTCCTTGTATTAGTGAAAGAAGGGTTTTATTGATGACTTACTCAGCCAGGGCTATAAATTCTGTTGGACTTGGCCCTTTTGGCAGGTTCACCCCGAAACTTTTTGCATTCTCCTAGCCTTTTTCTGTAATCTGGTGTTGGTGACTTTAGGCCACAGAGCACTATAGCACTGTGGTCCAGTGTAAAGTGCATGCGCTCTCTGTGTATGTGTGGTGAGATGGGCCTGCCCTCCCATAGGAATGCATGGGGATATGTGTGTCCATAGTAATTCCTGGTATGAGAGGAGTGCAGGGGCGAGTTTAGTATGTATGAACTCGTGAGGATAAATGCTGCGCAATAGTGTGCACAGATTTATGGTGACTGGTGGAGAAATGCCACTTTTAGAAGTTGGCATTTCTGTGTACTGTGTGTCTACCTGCCTGATGTGAATTGCATGTCTGGCTTGTGATTGACAGGAGCTGAGAGGTGTGGGTGGCTCCAGGAGCCAGGGGGAGTCTGCCCAATGGTGAATAGAGAGACATGCATGCAGATGGGAGGGAGGAGTTGCACCTGGGACCTGAATAGGACTGGGCCTTCCTGCCACAATGCTGGCACAACCCCCTGTGGTGCGTCTGATCCCTGAGCCCCCACCTGACAAAGGAGAGAGGAGCTGAGCAAACCAAAGTGCTCCAAAGCTCCCCTTTACCAGTTCTGACTGGTATCCCTAAACCCTGTGTTGTGACCCAAAGGAAAATGATGTATAAAAGTATGGGCTGTGTCCCCATGAAATTGTTCAGTTCTGCAGTTCTGTTCCTGCCAGGGCGTGCTGCTGATGGGGTCCAGGGGGGGCTACCATGACGGCTTGCCTCCCTGGTCCCTGCATTGCCCTTTTCATCTTTGGGACCCTTTTTGCTTTCTTGGATCCCTTATCTTTGGATGCAGGACTTTTGGATGCTTCCAGCGCCTCGTTCGCACTTTACTTCCATTTTCCACCAAGAGAGAGGAACGCTGAAGCTTTGCAGCGCTGGGCTGCACATTGTGGCTAAGAGGGAATCCCCATCGTAGGGATTCCCCCGTTTTACCCATAGTGGTGGGTGCCTACCCCGCATTTTTCTTTATTTCGTGGGTGCCCAACCCGATCCTATTTTCATTTAAATAGAGGGAGCCTACCCCTCATTGCCGCAGACTGGTGCCTTTATTTCTGCTGCGGTTGCCCAACCCGCTGTGATTGCTTTGGCGGGAGCCCACCCCACACTTTGCTGGAAATCACCGCTGCTGCCCAGGCAAAAGCAGGAAGTCAGGCTGCACGATGCCTGGAGCAGGGCGGGACTTCCGCTCGAGGAAAGGAAGTCCTGTCCGCCGGTAGTGTGGCCGAGCAGGGCTCCCATGAGGAAGTGAAGCCCCGCGCTGGAAGTTGCCGAGTCCCAGGTCCTAGGAGGGGGCCCGGGTGAAAAATCCAAGGAATCCAGACGGGAGCCCACCCCGCGCTGGATCTTGAAAGGAGGAGTGCGGCCGGAGCCGGTGCGGAGGGGGCGCGAGGCACATTGTGCCTGCCCCTTCGTACTGGGTGAGGTCAGGCGTCCTCCATCTGAACCGGCTGCATTTCGCTCCCACTCCTACGAGGGGGCATATCTTGTTTAAAGCACCAGTGCGCTCTATAAGGGGCATCTCCTATTTTTAGAGCCAGTGTGCTCCACCGCGGGGCACAGTTGTTTTCTGAGCCTGCATTGTTCCAACGTGAGGTCCAGTTGTTTCCCGAGCCTGCGTGGCTCCAACGATGGGCATAATCATTTAGGGCCCAGAGGGGCCCATGTTCTTTTCCCCCCTTTGCGTGGCTGGTCCTCCACAGCTGCCCCGTCTGCTAGCGGGCAGCTGCAACATCTATAGACATGTTGGTCCCCAGATCGAAGCACATTGTCGGTGCTCGTGTTCCTGCCAGTTTGGGCATATTTGTTTTGCAGGGCACAGTCGGTGCCAGTGCTCCTCATTTGTTATGCACAGCTGCCCAGCAAGTAGTGGGCAGCTGCATCGTTTAGGCCACAATGCTTTGGGGACATGTCTGTTGAGGTAGGAGTGAGATGGACTCCTTTGCCCCATTCTTTCACAGCTGCGCAGCAATTAGTGCCAGCTGCAACGTTTAGTCCTGCGCAGAGTGCGCACCCTTGACTTTCCGCTGCATTGGCAGCACGCCGTGACATTTTGGACAGAGGGCATTTGAGTCCCTTTTTGAGATGGCAAGTTGGCCAGGGGGACTATTAGGTTAATAGGGCGTCAGGCCCTAAGGTGATTTATGTGCTAAAAGGATTTTGGTGCTAGGAAATGTAATTCATGTAGTATGATTTACGCACCTTGTTTTATACCTCTAAATGTGTTTCTTATGATTAGGAGGTTGTTTTGAATAGTATGGTTTATGCTAGTGAGTCTATTTACAAAGCAGCCAAAAGAAATTACAACTCTCTATGTAAAAGTGCATGTGTAAAGTATGTTAACAACACCATACTATCTGCCCAGAGCAATGCCAAAGTATTGTTTAAACTAGTTGGCGAGCTTTTGAGAGCTTCTTGTCAGCAGACACCCCAGGCACTTAAAGAAACTCAGTGTGAAACAGTGGCTAAATTCTTTACCGAGAAGGTTGAAAAGATTTATACCGAATTGTCAACCACAAAGGGGGAACAAAAAAAGAATACCACACCCTCTAACCTTGAAGATAATAAAGCAGATGAGACCTCTGATGTTGCTCCTTCTCATCAACTTATGAACTGGCAACCACTTGACTTGATATCTTTTAATGATATTCTGAATGGTCTTAAATCAGGCTCACCTAAAGACCCGTTACCAGTTCAGATCCTTCAAAAAAGAAAGCATAGTACTTTACAGCCCATCATGGAACTACTTAATGCCTCATTGAAAGAGGCTGTTCTGCCGGCAGAGTGGAAACATGCAATGGTAGTTCCCCTGCTGAAAAAATATAATGCGGATCCTGCAGAACCATCTAATTTTCGATCGATCTCTCTTCTTCCCGTTTTTTCTAAGATTTTAGAAAAAATGTGAACTTATAGCTTGTTCAGTTTGTGGAAACCAATGAGATCCTGCATGAATCTCAATCGGGTTTTAGAGCCAAGTACTCTACGGAAACTACTCTTTTGGGGGTACAGAAACTATTCACCAACTACTTGACAAAGGGGAAACAGCTGCACTTATTTTGTTAGATATAAGTGCCACCTTTGATACGGTGTCGCACCGCACTCTCTTCAAAGTTTTACAATCACAAGGTATCGCAGGTCCAGCGCTGGAGTGGATCAAGGACTTCCTCACTGGAAGAACTTTCCAGGTGTTTTCCACCTTAGCTAGTTCTAAGATCCATGATTCCCCTTACGGAGTATCGCAGGGTTCGATTTTGAACCCTGTGTTATTCAACCTCTATGTTAGCCCACTTGCCACCATAGCGGAGGAGGCTGGGTTGTCTATTTTCTTGTACGCTGACGACACCCAGCTTCTTTTCTCTCTATCTGCTAACAAGACCTCCAACATTTCCTCTTTACAGACTGGGCTCCTTAAAATAGCCCGTTGAATGAACAACAACTGGCTAAAATTAAATGGTTAAAAAGCAGAAGTGCTGATAATAGGAAAAGACAAAGATCTTTGTGGCCCACGTCATTGGCCTCCAGAAATGGGTCCATTCCCCAAGCCAGTTCAATCTGCCCGTAATCTGGGTGTAATGATCGACGATCAACTCTCTATGAGGCAACAAGCTACGAAAACTGCTTCTATTTGTTTTACCGTATTGAGGTGGATCCGGAAGATATTATGGATGCTGCCAAGTTCGACTCAGAGAACAGTAATCCAAGCACTGATAGTGTCTAGATTGGATTATGGCAACATGCTTTATCTAGGAGCCAACAAGAAGGTAATTCGTAGATTACAGGTTGTACAGAATGCTGCGGCGAGGCTGGATATTTGAGAACTGCCTTTTTCCATTGTGGCTTGTTCTGTGGCCCTTTTATGGAGCTGCAGTACAAGCTGCAATGGAAAAGAGCAGTTTTCCGACCGACTGCACGGCGGTCGCATTGTAATCGGGCTGGTGGGACCGCAGACACTTAGTCAGTCAGACACCTTCCCAATACGATGGTGGTTGGACGCCCTTCCTACTGCCATCACAATGAGCTCCTTAGTGTGGACAATGCAAAAAGTTAAGGGACTTGGAAATGGCCTGAAGCGTCACAATAAAAAAGGTAGCTTGTTCACAGTTAACGCACTCTAGAGAGATTTTCTAAATCTGGCAAGAGCATGGCTATGTTGGCCGCAGTACTATTTAAAGCTCCCAAAAACAGACGAAGGCTTGTTATTCAGTGTCCTTTCCTGAAAGCAGCATCGTAGCCAACAATTTAGAGGTGGACAACTCCTTGCACCACCGGATCTTTAATATTGTGGAGATTAAGCACTGGATAGCTCCTTTCAGCTCCTTCGTTGCAGATTCCACAGCAGTCTCTCCTACGAACCTAGGATTCCTGCCAAAGAAAAGAAAATCTGAATTATCTTCTCAGCCATAAATGGGTACCGTTCTTGTCCTTATTTGGCAAATAACTTGATAGTGCACACTGGACTCCAGACAGGGGTTATTGCAATGAATTTACAATAATTGTTATTTTATTTTGATATGTGTGGTATCGTTTTCAAAAGTAAGATTGGCAATCACGAAGCCAACTCTCTCATATGAACAGTTTAAATCTCAGGTAATACAAAAGTCAAATAGAATTAATAGCTAAATTTGAGAGGGAGTAGTGTGTGTGTGGAGTAGTGTGGCTCACTGGTTAGAGGCAGCAGGCCCGAGAGCAGAAGTCGGCCCGGGACCAGTGTTCAATTCCCGACACGGCAGGGTCGTGCACCTTGGTCAGCGGACTCGAAAATTCTCGCTTCGGTGCTTACTCTAATCAGGGCATTAGCTTACCTAATCTCCATAACAGCCCCACCAATTCTGGGGATGCCTGGCTCCACCTTGGGGACTCCCAGCAAGAGACCATCCCACAGGGAAAGCCAGGACGGGTTCCCCAGAGGTATACAGTGCCAGGAGACCTATGGACGGGTAGCAGTGCGCTTTACAAGCTCAAAAACATTTACATTTAGTGGAAGCATTATAGTTAGGTAATTGTTGATTTTATAGCCGAATCCTTGATTACTACCATCACTACCATCATAATTCCCTTGCTGAGAAGGGAAAGAGGGAATAGCAAGTAATGAGACCCTATGAAAAAGACTTGAAAGTTGGAAATGAGTATGATTGTGAGGCTATGATATCAATTGATTCTTTTCTGTTGCAACTGGGCTTACTAAACCTCTGTAGGAGAATACAGTGATGGAACAGACTCAAGCAGTATTATCTGGCGTCTCATATCTCTCTCTGTGTGTGTCTCTCTCTCTCTCTTTCATCCACATTCTGTTTCCACTGCTGGGCAAATCAGGACCACAGGTTATATTTATTATGGTTTAGCCAGGAGATTCACGGTGGAATTGGGAGTCACCATCTTGTGAATCCAATGTACCTTCATGAAACAAGCACACAGGTTAGTGCTTATTGTTAGCCTGTCAGTGAGTGTGTAGTTGGAAGGCTTATTGAGATGACATTGCAGACAAGTGAAAAGCAAATGAAAGTATTTTTTTATTTAAAAAAAAAAAGTGAAACAACAAAACTAATATATGCATCAATAATTGTAGCATAGGTGATTTTAAAAGTGTTTTGTGAGGGTGGGTTAATTAGAGGTTGTTAGAAGCAGCCTGTAAATGTGTGTCTTAGGTCTGTCATTACAGAGCCTGTGTGCAGTCTGGTACTGCCATGCTGACTGGGCAAGTGCACCCACTTGCCAGTCCCTAAACCAACCCTTTTCTTCATATCAGACAGGCCTATGGTAGGCCCAAGGGCAGGGTGAATTGTAAGTATAAGATGGGACATGCCCTGGTGTGTGTGGCATGTCCTAATAGTGAATTACAGCCATTTTCGTTATTCACTATTGCAAGGCTACCTGTTCTCCATAGGCCAGAAAGGGCAGTTAGTGTCAGGGAAAGGGGGTACACTCCTAAAATAACCCCGCTCACCCCCTTGGTAGCTTGGCACGAGCAGACAGGCTTATATCAGAGGCAGTGTGTAAAGCATTTGTGAATACATACAGTAATCCAGTGACAACACTACAAATGGACACCACACAGGTTGTATATTTATAAAAAGAAGTATCTTTAATATAGATTTACCACAAGACCAAAAACTATAAAAATAATCCACAGTACTATTAAAAATCAAGAGTTCCTGTTAAAAATGCTTAAATCAGAGTTCTGTGCGAGTCGGTAGCCCTGTCCGGCTACAGCGTTGATAAAAAAATAGCATACAGTCTAACAATTCCAGCGGACCGCGTCGATACGGACCCACTCAAGGGTAGACAGACTCGGTCACAGTACCTTTACTTGATGGGGGCCGGCATCAAGTAAAGAGCCAATTTGTCCGACAGCCGGGTCATGATGTGCCTTCTTGCTGACATGACTGTGGCAGTAAAACCACCACACCTGAGTTGGCGGTTTGGAAGGTATATAGGGTAGAATCTCACCTTTTTTCACTTTCACACTTCCTTATCCACCATGGACACCATCTTCCTGGTCGAGTCGCTGGTGCTTGATGACAAACAAAATCAAAACTGTTGTGGATGGAGTTGATGAAAAGCTCCACTTTTATCTGTTACCTTTTGACTTGATTGTTAACATTTGCACTGGACTTGTGCATTTTTAAATCTCGCTTACAATCAATAACATTCCAGTGTGCATTGCATATGCCTGTAATGTTGATGTTTAAACGGTTTAAAGAAACACATTTGAATGATCACATTGAACATATACATTTGAACAAAAAACAGATAATTGCACAAAAAAGGATATGAATAAAAAAATGAAAATGTCACCATTCCTGTGTCTTTTAATACATTTCAAAAATTGCCACAGGCAATTACACATCATTGAGATAAGTGCAATGTAGCATGATATAGAAATGGCACCAGACAAGGTGTAACCTTTATCTTATTAATTACTTGTCAAATCAATGTCAGTCCCACATTTGAATCATTCAACATATTCATCCATGTAACATTTCCCCTTGTCAGTTGCAAGTCCTAAATTGTATCCAATTTCAATTGCTACATTATTTTATAAGGTGTAATGCATTTGTGCCCATTCTTATCAGTAATTAAGGTGAAACAAAAACACCTGCAGTAACACTTCAGAAGTTAAATGTAAACACCTACTTGCCGGTGCAAGTGTCCATTATCATGATGTATGCCAGCACCTAAATTTAAATGACAAAGAAAATATAGGAGGCCCCCTAATTTTAAAGGTCTGGGACCAGGGGAGAAAGGTTAGGAAAATGAGAGTGTCCCTAAAGTCTAGTCCTGCCGTTGATATGGTCTCAAGGAATTAGGTACCCACTGAAATTATTTATTGGCACAGTCGCCACATATATCTAAAGTGTCATCTGGATGAACCACATGTCATGTGTATAAGAAACCTCAACTGCGTACTAGCATGCAATACAAACATTCCCTAGGAAATTATACTATTAGGACTTGTGACAACCTGTAAAGGTACTACAATTAATTAATGAATTTTTAACAAATACATTTTTGGCAAAACTATAATGTAAAATAAAACATAGATTTATTGCACTTTGTAGGTTTAAAAAGATTTTTTACATACAATTATTATACAATGCATACAACATAATTCCAACAAATACAATATGTTTACACAATGAATTAAAAGTAAAAAATTGTTCTTGAGAACAGAAGTCGATGCGGCGTTTTGGTTAAAAACCTTCTTCAGGACAGTTTCTCAAATAATATATATATGAATATATCGCTCAGCTTTTTCTTCTTCTGAGGTCATATGCTACGCTCGTGTCTTGATTTGGGTATACATTCGAGACAACAAATACCCCGCTTGATCAGACTGGGTATGCTTGTATTTAATAATATCTTGTCTTCAAATCTTTTAATTCCGTGCTATGTCGGAGGGGCCACCGGTTAATTTTGTATTGCTGTCCTCATGCAAGTATAAGGATTTGCTTAATCGCTGTAGCCGCGTGCTGGATATACTTCGTCAGCTAGTTCTAGTCATGGGATGATTCTCACAATATCTAGAGCGTCCGATTTAAAATAGTTGGCCTCCCTGCTCCTCCGATCACAGCGTTCCGGGGTTCAGTCTGTTTCAATAGAAAATTAAAAGATTTGAATACAAGATATTATTAAATACAAGCATACCCAGTCAGATCAAGCGGGGTATTTGTTGTCTCGAATGTATACCCAAATCAGGACACGAGCGTAGCATATGACCTCAGAAGAAGAAAAAGCTGAGCGATATATATATATATATATTATTTGAGAAACTGTCCTGAAGAAGGTTTTTAACCGAAACGCCGCGTCGACTTCTGTTCTCAAGAACAATTTTTTACTTTTAATTCATTGTGTAAACATATTGTATTTGTTGGAATTATGTTGTATGCATTGTATAATAATTGTATGTAAAAAATCTTTTTAAACCTACAAAGTGCAATAAATCTATGTTTTATTTTACATTATAGTTTTGCCAAAAATGTATTTGTTAAAAATTCATTCATTAGTTGTAGTACCTTTACAGGTTTTCACAAGTCCTAATAGTATAATTTCCTACGGAATGTTTGTATTGCATGCTAGTACGCAGTTGAGGTTTCTTATACGCATGACATGTGGTTCATCCAGATGACACTTTAGATATTTGTGGCGACTGTGCCAATAAATAATTGCAGTGGGTACCTAATTCCTTGAGACCATATCAACGTGAGGACTAGACTTTAGGCACACTCTCATTTTCCTAACCTAAATTTAAATGGCCATAACATACTATTTTAACCAGTGTATGCACTTAACAAAGTAGACATTAGAAATATGTTGTAATTCCTCCCATAAGGGTAAATAACAATATACCCCACATTTTAGACAGAAACGTTTCCAGGAATCCAACATTTGCAAATGAAAATAAATGCCAGGACAAACTTGGTTAAAAGGAAATAAGAGATTTATTCAAACAGTATGCAAATTAAATCCTAAACAAATTGCAATCCATCCCAATATAAAACATTTCAGTGCACCTTAGTGCTGTGGCGCTAAGCTTGCCTTCTAAATCACTACCAAGGGGAACGTCCTCAGGAACAAGCATCTAGTGGGCACAGAGCAAACACCTAAATTATTTTTTTTGGGGGGGGGTTGGGTTTGGGAAGGTGGTCTTGCTTTATGGTTTTTGAGGGGTAGTTTTGACTTTCAAAAGGGTGGCTTGGTGTTTGGGAGAGGTGGTTTCAGCTGTGGAAGGGGTAGCTTGACATTTGGAAGGGGTGGGTTGGGATGTGGAAGGGGTCAAGGCAAATAAAACATCATGGGGGAAACAGGTAGGATGGTCAGGAGGGAGTAGGGTTTGGGAGGTAGAGGGAGTGGCAGTGGGTGATAAGCATGCATTTGTTGAGGTTGCTGATGAATGTAGGTCTGGTGTATGTGGTGTATGTTTGTGTTTCTTCTTAGGAGTATGTTGTTCGGGTCAGTTTGGGCACTTGTGTTTTGTGGGTGCTGTTTCTAATGTATGTATGTGTGACTGGATGAGTGTGTTGTTAAGGTGCTGGGTATGGTTGTGGTGCTTGTGGATGTGGATGTGATGGTACATGTGGGTGTGGTGATGGGTGTGATGTCTGTGGGTGTGCTGGGGTGGTGATGCATATTGGTGTGGTGGTGAGTGTGGTGTCTGTGGGTGTTCTGGTGGTGGTGCAAGTGGGTGTGGTGGTAGTTGTGAGTATGGTGATGATGTGGTGGGTGTTGGTGTGGTGGTGTGTGTGGTGGTGCTGGTGGTGGTGGGTGTGCTCTCTGTATGTTGTTTGGGTTTGTGCCTGTGTTTTCTGTGGTGTTTGTGTTGATGTGTGGGTGTGCTGCTTGTGTCAGGTGGAGTGGGTGTGTGCAAAGGTGTGGGTTTGATTGGGACAGGGCTGGGAATAGGGAATAGGGAATTGATATGGGGAAGAGTAAGGAGGTGGGGCACAATGTTAGGATAGTTGAGAGGCTGCAGTCTGCTGCAGAGAGGAGGCTAGACCTTGAAAAGGCCTCTGTAGACCAGGCATAGCACTGTGAATGCCTTCCAGGTATGCCAGCATTTGTTGCATATGACTACTAAGGCCCTGGATGGCATTCAAGAGTCCTGTTTGACCTAAAGATATGCTGTTTTGGAGGTCAATAGCCTCCTCACTCAGAGCAGCCACAGGGACATGGCGGGGGTAAAGTGCCTCCAGAGAAGGAAACGTCACCCTTTTGGGGGGCGGTGTGGCCAACTGGGGGAGCAAGAGGGAGGGTGGAGGGTGGTCTTACTCTTTGAGTGGCACATAAGACTACAGGTGGAACTATAGCGGAAGGGTCTGCCACCACTAGGGACTGGTCACATTGGGAGGCTTCCAAAGATGATTCAGAGCTGGTGGCCTCCATGCCAGTCCTCTCACCCTCCGCAACACTGTGTCCATCAGCGTCAAAGGTCTCACCGGCTGAAACACAGTGGACAGCTGCTTTCCCGCCTACATAGGCTACTTCTCCTCCGTCTGCTCCAGATGATGCTAAAAAGACATATATAGTTGTTTTATTATACCTGTGTGAATTGAACTGGTCATAAACTTTGATCACAAAACATTTCCTTAGTTTTCATATTTCACCTGCTAAAAGGCACACAAACTTTGATACATGATTATCGTTTGCTCATGCATGTAGGAAACATCTTCAGAAACCATTTGGTCACAGTTCTGTCATTCCCCATGATAGCTCCTATAACATACATGATCCTGCCTCTTATCCATATTCATCTCTCTAAAGGAACTGTTGGACACCTCTGGCCTTTGTTCCCTAGAATAGTGAACTAATGTCGCCAAAATAGACATACGCCAAAATACATTTGTACAATGTGTGTACCAGATCAAATAGCTGCATGAATGGCATTCATCAAAAGTTCAATAGGAATAAATGTGTGTAAAAAAATACTACAATGTTGTACCAATATTTATAGAAAATAAGAAAAGCCTGTCTCCTTGGTTTGGGCATTTCACAATGGTAACACTTACCTCAAGTAACTATAGTACAGTACAAATCTAAATAATATTATATGGATTCAGGACTGAAGTAGCTTAACAATGTATCATGTGCTATGTATCTGCTCATGCTGTAGAAGAAACTAGGAAATATTGTTTGTGTGGATGGAAAAATGACCTCAACAGCATAAGTAAATACATAGGGCTTCAGACATTTCTAATCCACATTAGTACAGAACAACAACGTTTACACATTTGACTCCCAAATATCTCAAGTTATAGCAAGGTTGTTTCACCATTGTGAATGTGTTCAATAAGATATGGTGGATTTGACTTTAGGCAAAAAGTGGTACCACTTCACAGTAAAAATTACATACTCTGATTCACATATAATATCCACATTAAAGAATCAAATGCAGTTCACAATATGAAACAGAGCTCCACTTGATGCATTTCAGTATTTTCCTATTGAGACATGAGTTGGCCCAGATTTTGAGTATTTGAGATGAGCTACTCCAACATATATGTGATAGAACATTAATCTTCTTTAAGTCTTCCTCTCAGTACCTCATAGGAAAACAGTGGTCCGAGCTCTGATAACATCTAGGCTGGACTACGCCAATGCTCTGTATCTCGGCCTCCCCAACTACCTACTTGGCCGCTTGCAGGTGGTACAGAATGCGGCAGCTAGGGCCGCCTTTCTGGTTGATCCTAGAACGCACATGATGCCCACCCTGATATCTCTGCACTGGCTCCCGGTGTGAAAAAGGGGGATTTTCAAGGCGTTGGTGTTAGTCTTTAAAGCCCTTCATAATATTGAAGCCCCCTATATCAGAATGAGAATACAGCCATACGCTCCTGTTAGAACCCTGAGATCCTCAACGCAGAAGCTGTCAGTCGTGCCTATATTTGTTCGCTCTCGGTTGGGTGGGGGCATGTTCCAGGTGACCGCCACAAAGTTGTGGTACAACCTGCCGCCTCTCTTAAGACAGAAGCAATCTCTCCTCAGTTTTAGAAGGTAATTAAAAACATGGTTGTTTCAATGAGAAGTGGAGTTCCTGCTTCCTGTTCTGTTAAAAGGGTTAGGCCAGCACCGGGACACTCGCCTGAGTAGCCGCGCGCTTTACAAATACCCCCTATAACATAACATCTGCCAAAGTCCTATAAGTATCCAATGTTTCTCCAAGATTCATTTCTCATCTGGACGTAAGAAAGGATATGGGAAAGTTGTTTTGGGTATGTGCTACTTTCTCACCAATACGTACACATTACTGTCAGTGGGCCCGATTCACTCAGGTAAACTGAGATGAAAGTCTACGACTTTCTGTATTCACAAAGGGCATTTACAAGTAGTAAAGCTAGACTTTTGTCTCAGTTTTGATCTGAGTTAAACTTAAGACTAAAATGTAAGTTTAAGTGAGACAAAGGTCTAACTTTACTACTCGTAATGCCCTTTATGAATACCGAAAGTCGAAAACTTAGACTCAGTTTACTTTGTGAATAGGGCCCTGTGTTTCTACAAAAATGTATGCTTATTACAACAATTTGTTGAAAAACAGATTGACCTACATACACGTTTGTGAAGAAGTTAGACATGATGCAAATCTGTCACTTTTTACATGTATGAAGCAGTGGGACATATTCTCAAGGATTTATCGCTGAGTTATTGGCACTTTATGGCAGCCAAAGTGGCGATAAATTTATCGCCCCATTCACAAGGGGGGTGATAACAGCGAATAACACCAGTTTACCTGCGATATCAGCCACAAAAAACATCGCCACAGATGACCCTGGCAACTATCACTAATGAGATACAGAGTAGGCGTTCCTGTGCAAAAAGCCACAACAACACAACTCCTCAACATTCTCAACGACCAGCCAGATCGGCGATAAGAACACAAAACATGCGATAAGGCGCGTTAGCAGAAGGAAACTAACACCCGCTCTGACCTGGTGCAAAGTCGGACCACAGCCTGAACCACAAAAGGGAGCCTAGCCCACAGCCACACCTGAAGAACAACAGATACCATGGAGCCACTGATCATGCGGACTGGACACCCAAGAGGACCACAACACCCACCACCACCACCCCCAGGACCACACACCCCCGGACACCCCCCCGGGCACACCCCACCACCACCGGACCAAGACACTGCACATCAATGGCCCACAAACATGGAAAAAAACACCCGCATGATGTCGCATGATTGCAGCAATCACACATGTGAGTACAGAAATCCTGAGTTGTTCATGCACCATTGAAAGACCAAACAAAATGCCACATACTAATTTGTCTCTAAACAACTATTGTGAAGAGTCATGGCTGGGTATCCCTGGACAATCTGTGAGTCACAGCCTGCAAGACAATATCCAAGATAAGAAGGTGTGTCAGGCACTCAGCAAAGGACAGAGAGAGAGAGAAAGAGAGAGAAAGAGAGAGACAGAACAAGTCCGCAATGCCAACTGTGCCCTTGGCCCATGCAAACATGCCAACAGCTATGTGTGTCTCAAAATTCGTGCACCACAAATCACAGGCCTGGCATCAAAGTCAGCGCAAAGGCCACATCACATCTCCGAAATGCAAGCAGTAGTCAGACTAAAATTAGGAATGAAAGCTCCATTGTCCATACACACAAGGCGGAAGGCCAATCGACCCTCCGACCTTGGTCATGAATGCTGCTGGCACACCCTGCGTGAGATACCAAACCAGCCTCCAACGACTCCCACACCATGAACAGAGCTAATGAAAAACCAGCGTACCCACACCCCACACACACTTGTCCCTGGATGACCTACACCTGCAAGAGATGCCCTTGACACAGTGGTCAAAAACTACCCATGCGTCCAAATGTTGCACATACATACAACTCATTGCCCAGAGCTGTGGCATATCATCCACAGAACTGCCGCCGGTCTGAGGAGTGCCGGTGCTACGAGACCAACAAACGCAATGGCAGCCCATCCCAGGCACATGCACAACCCCTGTCACGTGGAACTGTACCGTGCACGAATGCGGCATCTGTTGGGATCTGAGCCAATGGCAGTGTTGAGAATCAGTTATCGTCTGAGTTTCCGTCTTGCCTACGTCACCTTCGTCCAGCCCTGGTTCCACTGTCAATTATGCACATTTGAGTGCCCCATGGAGGTCTGCCTATACAACGCAACGGTAGCTGAATTGGATTATGCCCTGACAGTGTGCCCCCTGTTGGCCCAAGAACAGGAGTGTCACCGGGGTAGCCATGCATGGGAGGCACTGATCTTTGGTGTATGAGCCAGCAGTTGTTCATGGGAGATTGCACAACTCCTCGTGTACAGTGACCACATCACGGCGCTACCCTATTGAGCAGTGCTGCGTATGTGTATGTGTGCCTTTAAATAATTAGGAAATATATTTTTGTAAGATTAAAGATTTAAGATAGGGTAATTGAATGTTCCTTATACTAAAATAAAAGTTGTATTAATTTCCCCTTCCCTTTCCGTTTTTGTAAATGATAGTGGTTCATACCCAGGTATAGGAGGGCAATTTTGGTATACCCTGTATATATATATATATATATATATATATATATATATATATATATATATATATCAAAAAACACTGCTTACGCGATCCTCAGCCTGGCAGCGCTGATGCCGTAGATGGTAGCAGTCACCATGCTGTGTACATTTCACCGTTTCCGTTCACCTCCGTGATTTGGTTTCCAGGAAAAACAACAGCACACCAGGTAAGTCCAGCACAAAAAGGTTTTATTGTGCACTAAAGAACCACAATAAAACCTTTTTGTGCTGGACTTACCTGGTGTGCCGTTGTTTTTCCTGGAAACCACAATCACGGAGGTGAACAGAAACGGTGAAATATATATATATATATCTATATATATAAGGAGCAGCTGCAACAGGAGACGCAGAGAGAACAGTCACTATCTGTTCGTGTACAGCCAGACCGGTTTCGGGAGTCTATCCCTTCTTCAATGCCTCCTGCTTGGCAATGATGATGCAGTATGCACTCGTGATATTTAAGCCTGCCTTCAAGGGCGTGGCCAGATGAAATGGCCTTCTGGGTCCTGTAGTGCATACACCATGTTCCTCGTGTGAGTTCATCATTGTGGCAGTTAATAAAATTACGATTAAAACCCATGTGGGCTGGTGAGCCTGTGACTCTGGGTGTCCTCTTGTCTGTGGTCAGCTGCTTCTGGACACCACTCCTCCGTGTAATGATCGCACCGTTAGGCGCAATCACGGGTCCGCAGCAAGCGGCGGGCTTTGCTTCCGCGACTGGGCTCAGCCGCAAAATATTCAAACAAAGAGTTTAGCCCTCAGTGGAAGAAGCCACAAGAATGGTAAAATTTGGATCCATTTCTTTAAGGAGCAGCTGCAACAGGAGACGCAGAGAGAACAGTCACCATCTGTTCGTGTACAGCCAGACCGGTTTCGGGAGTCTATCCCTTCTTCAATGGCTCCTGCTTGGCAATGATGATGCAGTATGCACTCGTGATATTAAAGCCTGCCTTCAAGGGCGTGGTCAAATGAAATGGCCTTCTGGGTCCTGTAGTGCATACACCAGGCTTAAATATCACGAGTGCATACTGCATCATCATTGCCAAGCAGGAGCCATTGAAGAAGGGATAGACTCCCGAAACCGGTCTGGCTGTACACGAACAGATGGTGACTGTTATCTCTGCATCTCCTGTTGCAGCTGCTTCTTAAAGAAATGGATCCAAATTTTACCATTCTTGTGGCTTCTTCCACTGAGGGCTAAACTCTTTGTTTGAATATTTTGCGGCTGAGCCCAGTCGCGGAAGCAAAGCCCGCCGCTTGCTGCGGACCCGTGATTGCGCCTAACAGTGCGATCATTACACGGGGGAGTGGTGTCCAGAAGCAGCTGACCACAGACAAGAGGACACCCAGAGTCACAGGCTCACCAGCCCACATGGGTTTTAATCGTAATTTTATTAACTGCCACAATGATGAACTCACACGAGGAACATGGTGTATGCACTACAGGACCCAGAAGGCCATTTCATCTGACCACGCCCTTGAAGGCAGGCTTAAATATCACGAGTGCATACTGCATCATCATTGCCAAGCAGGAGCCATTGAAGAAGGGATAGACTCCCGAAACCGGTCTGGCTGTACACGAACAGATGGTGACTGTTCTCTCTGCGTCTCCTGTTGCAGCTGCTCCTTAAAGAAATGGATCCAAATTTTACCATTCTTGTGGCTTCTTCCACTGAGGGCTAAACTCTTTGTTTGAATATTTTGCGGCTGAGCCCAGTCGCGGAAGCAAAGCCCGCCGCTTGCTGCGGACCCGTGATTGCGCCTAACGGTGCGATCATTACACGGGGGAGTGGTGTCCAGAAGCAGCTGACCACAGACAAGAGGACACCCAGAGTCACAGGCTCACCAGCCCACATGGGTTTTAATCGTAATTTTATTAACTGCCACAATGATGAACTCACACGAGGAACATGGTGTATGCACTACAGTACCCAGAAGGCCATTTCATCTGACCACGCCCTTGAAGGCAGGCTTAAATATCACGAGTGCATACTGCATCATCATTGCCAAGCAGGAGGCATTGAAGAAGGGATAGACTCCCGAAACCGGTCTGGCTGTACACGAACAGATGGTGACTGTTCTCTCTGCGTCTCCTGTTGCAGCTGCTCCTTAAAGAAATGGATCCAAATTTTACCATTCTTGTGGCTTCTTCCACTGAGGGCTAAACTCTTTGTTTGAATATATATATATATATATACACAAGTTTGATGACACTTTTTGAAGTGTGAGGGTTGTTGTGAATATGAATAATTTATCTCCATTTGTAGGACAAAAAATATTATAATATTTGGTCCATATATTGTGGTGTATTGTCTTTGACGTTTAATGTTTTGGTGACTATTGGTTGTTTTTTATTTGTTGCATTATTTACACACAAACGTGGTAAGATATAATGACAGAGCCCTATATGGTCAGTTACTCTGAGGAGGACATAAATAAATTGAAGCAAATTCCATTGCTATTAGGTGGAGAGTAGTTGGGGGCAAGTAACCTTAGCTCTGATAAGGAAGAATACCTCATACAATTAAGAAAGAAAAATACAAGAACACAATTTAATGCCAAGCTATTATCAGAATACTTGAAGTCTAATACCATCCCTGCAGGTTTGCAGGTGAAAAATATCCCTGTAATTTTTGTGAACAACAAGGCATATATACTTGATTTTAGTGGAGTAGGTACTAAGTGCTCCCTTGACTGGATTGTACTATCTATCGAGACAGCACTTAGAATCAGTGAAGACGAACTGAAGGAGATTAAGAAATTGGAGGAAGAAATTATGGTGATACCACTATAGTTGAGGCTAAATCGTTATTGGATACTATAGAGAAAACATTATCAGATTTTAAGACCCATACAGTAAATCTGTAAAACATCTAAAGTAACAAAAGACATCAAGAACTTTAAACTAGATTAGGTATACCCCTATCTGAAAGAGGATTTCTTTAAAAGTAATAACCCTAGCACTCTAAATTTACAGTATAGAGGTAGATCACAGACAAAGTACTTGACCATCTCAGATTCCTCCTCGGACACTGATCAGGGATAAGGGCCTTACTATCAGCCATACCAACCTTCCAACCGTATTACCAATACCCTAGAGCTCTTCCTTCCATTTTTAGACGGAGGTTGAAACAGGGGCCTGGGCTTCAGAGGGGGATGGCGAGCACCAGTCCAATAGCAAAACCAGGAGCAGGGATACTTCAGGACAAGACAGAGAATGTACAGATGATAGATCAAAACCCGAATCATGCTAAAAAAAACAATAACGAGCTGATGCCTATCTATAATCTATCTAAACACCCTTTAACTGATCTAGAAACAAGAGTGCTACGAAAAGGACTATCAATTGTCCCATGCACAGTAGAAGATCCAGTAGACACTAAGACAGAAGTCCTACAATTTTTGCGGAAAATTAGACTTTAAGCCTTTTTCTCAGAGTATAGTGAAGTTTCAGAAAGAAACATCAGTGGCTTTAAGAAAAAATCTTCTTTTTGCCCTGAACGTGCCACCATGCCTAATGAGGTTTTGTTTTTTGAAGACCATATATTGCGCAAAATACACAAACTGAACACCAAACGCATTTCTTATAAGTCCAACTTTTCAAAAAATGAGCAAATGGCATTAAGAAATCTTGCAGAGAATCCCCTTACGGTTATTAAACCTGCCGACAAGGGAGGAGGAATTGTGTTATGGGACAGAGAAAAGTATGATGAAGAAATCATGCACCAACTTAATATTCAAGAACACTATCGACCTATCATAGACAATCCGACAGCTCAGCTGAAAGCCCACATTTTACACCTCACCACAGAGGCTTTAGAGCTGGGTTATTTGTGTAGGAAAGAACATGAATACCTCAACTTCACCACACAAAAAACACCTACTATATATGTACTCTCAAAAGTGCATAAACATGCCTTGTAACCGCCAGGAAGACCAATTATGTCAGCATGTGGGCCAATATTGGAACCTTTAGTCAAGTATATTGATTTTTAAAAAAAAACTATTTGTGGCCCAAACAAGAGCATATATAACAGACACCATGGATCTGATTTCCAAAATTGAACATTCAATGTTCGATAGAGACCAACTGTTGTTAGTCTCTTTCGACATCAAATGTTTGTATACAAATATCCCCCAAAACGAAGCATTGGTGGTCATGACTGGGGTACTTGACAAAAGATCGAGACTCCATCAGGTACCGACAGAATTTTTAGTAGCATTAGCCAGGATATGCCTCAAAAATATCTTCTTTGCATTCAAAAAGGATCTGTTCTTACAAGTTTACTGGCGCAGCTATGGGCTGTTGCTTCTCCCCGAAATAGCCAACCTTGTGATGGGCTGTTTCAAAATGAAATATATCTTTCAAGAAACCACTCCATTTAAAGCGCACATCATTGAATGGGTGCATTTTATTGATGATATCTTTATGATATGGAAGGGGAATCGGAAAGATAGTTCCATATGTTGCTTAATTCACGTACCCCTGACCTGAGATTTACCAAAACGTCTAGCAATGTGCGAATCAATTTTTTGGATGTCTGGATCTTCGAGATTGATGGTAATCTGGGGGTTGACTTATATACTAAGTCAACTGACCGGAATACTTTATTGGAATACACCTCGGGATAACTTACCGTATGGGCAGTTTTTGAGAGTCTGTCGAAATTGATCTCCGGTACAACGCCCTAGAATAAGATGAAGGCTGTGTTTTTTTACGAGGTTAACTTCCCATTTTTTTCAAGTCCCCACTCGAAGTCCGTTTTCGGTAGTCATTACTGGACTGCCACACACACGCTTACGTGATGAGCGTCCTCTCCTTTTTAACATTACGAGCGGTTGGCCATGGTCTAGGCACACACTGACAGTTGCAGCGGAGGACCGAGAGAGCATTTTTGTGCAGGTATTGCAGGACTGTCCAGTGAGTACCGATCCCTTCTGTGTTCGCGCATCTGTTTGTAATGGGGTCATGTTTTACCTGACATATTGATAGTCGTCCATTGTTTTACTTGCAGGTAGGCAGCGTCCCGATCTTTACAATACAATAGAAGTTGTGACCTCTCTCACTTGTGAGAGAGGTGAGTGCCTTACATGCTTGTTTGTAGGAATAGAACCACTCACATTAGTAAAAGAGATATTTAATCCGAATTTCCTTCCCTGATTTGTTTAGGTGGGCTCACCCTGATTTGAGGTGCTTTTCCAGGTGCTACTGATTTGGGTGTGCGGTAGACGCGACCCTGAAAGGATTGCACCATGTGTGTGTTCTTGTAAACTTTTTGAATGCCCCATTTTTTTGTATAACACTCCTAAATTGGTGTTATTGAGTGCATGGTTGGGGTTACTCACGCCGTTCGTACACAGATACCAACCAAAAGCTCCTTTTAGTTGCAGCGTCCTTGGTCTATTTAGACACTACACGGTCCACCTTGTGACCCATGTGCTATTCCACAAGAACATTGCTTTGCTCTCTCTGTACACTCCATTCCTAGGTGGCTCATCGGTAGTGCACGGTGTGGGAAATAATCTGGTCAACCAGCATGCTCTGTACAATCAATAGGTTACATTTTTTGTGCTAATATATTAGTTAGTGAGCAAGGCGGGAAGAGCCGCCGAAACGCGTCTGAGCAGAAGCTGTTGTAACAAATAAACCCTTGAACTGAGATACACGGAGTCAGCGCCTCTTTTGATGATGAAAGTTTGGTTGGTGGTAATATATATATATATATATATATATATATATATATATATATATATATATATATATGTTTATAAAAATAAATATATATATATATATATATAGTTATATATATATATATAGTTATATGGATTTATTTAGCATTGTTCCATTGCCCTTGTCCTGAGGAGGCCAAAATGAATCCAAAAATCCAAAGGCTGAGACGAGGGAGCGTCGACAATTTTCGGAGGAGTCTCTATAAAATAATAACGAGTGATTTAAAAGCTTTTTGTGACACAATCAAGCTAAAAAAGAAGAGCTGCCTTTGCCGAAAGTGCAGATCTTGACTACCTCTGAGTGTATCACTCAGAATTTATGTGTGAACACCAGTAGAAATATATTTTTGGGTTTTGGCAACGAAAAGCTGATTTCATTGTTTTGTTGTATATATTTTGTCACATGTATTTGTGAATATTTTGTGTAATATATTGTCATTAGGTGTTGTTTAAAGATCGGTCCCATTGTGCATGTATGCTTTTAATTAATTAGGCAATATATTTTTGTAAGATTAAAGATGGGGTAATTGAATCTTCCCTATACTAAAATGTAAGTTGTTTTAATTCCTCTGTACCTATCCTTTTGTGTACATGATAGGGTTTCATACCCAGGTATAGGAGGGTGATTTGGGTATACGTATATATACAAGATGGATGGGGGAAATGGCATGGACTGAGCACATCTGCCTGGACCAGTTAATGGATTGGGTCACCCTGGTGTTCCTTAGACCCGACAACGATATACTATTGGAAAACATTGCCCATGAAGCTGCGCTCGCATTCATGGACTAGTAACTACGTTCGTGCAGCCACATTGGATTGTCACCCACAGCACAGGTCCCAATACCTTGTTGCATCGTGGGGAATGCTCACATATCCCACCACAACAGTGGACATGTCTGCCTTCATCTGGACTCAGAATGCATATGCGAGGAACTACCTGTGTGTACACACACCTGTGCAAGGTGAGGCACTTCCATGATTGGAGCAGCAGAGCTTCGTTTGGCAACGTTCACAAATCGGACATACTGCTTGGTTGAAGTACACACATGGCAATGTAGCATGACATGTGACCTTGTCGGAACCTCCCACCTGATCACTGTCAGCAGAGCAGACAGTCGACACAGTCTGGTGGCACAACACTATACAGACCCCATGGGCTGTGAGTTGTGCCTCCTGACACGGGACAATGAGCGTCACGGGTTGGGGCGTCACGGGGAGGAGGGAGTTTGGGAAGGGGGTGTGGTGGGGTGCACTCAAATGGGGAGAAAAAAGGAGATTACCTGGTGCTATGTTTATAATTTGTGGGTTATTGTGCTATATGTATATGCAATATATTGTGTTGGGGTAAGACAGTGGCCAGGCGGTTTTGTACTAAGAAGTAAGGGGATGCTTAAGATTTGCTCAATCAATGTAGGGGGTCTGAATGATTGGTCTAGAGACAAAGGTTGGGGCATTTTGTAAGATCTAATCAGATAGATGTGATATGTTTGCAGGAGACCCACCTTCCATGGGCAAAGAAGCACCAGAGGTTTTGATCTGCTGGCATGCTCCACTCAGACATCAACTGTAAGAGGGGTGGCAATTTTGGGTAAATCAAGTCTGGGTGGTACTGGACGTTGCCTGGTAGATACTAGGGGGAGGTGGGTAATTGTGGAACTCAAGGTCGGGGTCACACTGTGTACAATCTGTGGTTCCAATCAGGACGAGCCAGAGTTGTTTGACAACCTAGAGATAGAATTAGCGAATTGGCCATCCCCCCTCATTTGCTGCGGGGATTTTAATATCTTTACAGATCTTACTGATGTTGATTGGACTGTTAATTATTGGGGAAGTAAACCTAGGGTATATAGAGCGTTGTGCTCTCTTATTAGATCTCACAGCTTGCTAGACGTGTGGGGTTATAAAGAGCAGTATAACCCAGGGTTCACATATTTTTCATATCCTCACAAGAAATATACTAAATTGGACTATTTTCTTATTTCTTCTACGGAGGCGTCGAGGGTGGGTATAAAAAAGCTTCCAAAATTGATCTCGGATCATAATCTGTTAGTTTTATTATATGAATTGGATAAAACTCCCAAGGCTAGCTCTAGATGGACATTTGAGAGGAGATTGCTGATGAACCCTAAGTTTGTTGATCATTTTAAAAAATGGGCTGTAAGTTCTTTGGATGTAAATAGGTTTTGTTCCTCCCGCAACTGTGTGTGGGTTTCCTTTAAGGCGGCATTAAGGGGGGAGACGTTTAGCTTTTCTGCTAGGCAGAGGAAAGAAGCTCAGGAAGAACATGAGAAATTGGTGGGGCCGCTAATGGAGGCAGAGGAGCAGCACTTGAGGGATATTATAGGGGGGAATAAGACCGATGAAAACCACCAAAATTTTTTGACTATTAAGGCTTAATTAAATAAATGGATAGTACAGAAAAATGCCGATGACTATCAGTCGCACAGGGGTGAGATGTATGAAACGGGGGAGCAGGCTGGGAAGCTTTTGGCATCGAAAATTATACAGGGATATAGTAGGAATATAATATCTAAAATTTATGAAGGGGATCAGGAGTTTGTGGAGCCAGCTGAGAATCGCATGGTGTTTAAGAATTTCTATCAACAACTTTATAGGGAGGAAGATATAGTAGGGTCGGCTACTATGGGGATTGATGATATCTGCCATAATCTGTCGGAGCAGGATAAAATATCACTCGATAGTGATATGACTCTAACCCCCACATGCATCATTGTAGGAATTTGCGATTCCTAAATTGAGAAAATTAAGGAATCGCAATTTAGGAATCGCAAATTCCTATGCATCAAGAAATTGCAAAAGTATTTGCGATTTCTTAATTTTCTTTATTTGCGATTCCTTAATTGCGAATCGCAATTAAGGAATCGCATTACATTGATTCCTATGGGCCTAGGCCCCATAGGAATCAATGGGAAGGCATTCTCATTTTGCGAATTCGCAATTAAGGAATTAGGACTCCGAACTTTAGGACTCCTACTACTCCTAAACTGAGAAAAATCCTAACTTTAAGACTTTCTGTATTCATAGAAGGCATTTAGGAGTCCTAAAGTTAGGTCCTAACTTTACTACTCCTAAACTGAGAAAAATCCTAACTTTAAGGCTTTCGGTATTCACAGAAGGCATTTAGGAGTCCTAAAGTTAAGACTAACTATTAACTTTAGGACTCCTAAATGCCTTCTGGGAATACCGAAAGTCTTAAAGTTAGGATTTTTCTCAGTTTAGGAGTATTATAGTTAGGAGTCCTAACTTTAGACTCATTTTGTAGTGTTTTCACTGTGTTATCGTGTGTACACGTACAAATGCTTTATGCATTGCCCCTGAGTTAAGCCTGATTGCTCGTGCCAAGCTACCAAGGCAGTGAGCAGGGGTATCTTATCTGTGTGACTCCGTTACCCTGACTGGAATAAGGGTTGCTTCTTGGACAGGGTGCAAACCTCTGCCAACTAGCGACCCTCATTTCTGACAGTAGACATTAATTCTGATATGACTATTGATTTTGGCTCCCATGCTCACTCTTGTTTGTGTAGAATCCCAACTTACCAATGTGACATTTGGAACATCCAGTGTAAGACAAATGTAAATAATGCTAATTCACATGCAATAGGGCTAACAGTACATCATCCACAATAGTGAAGGCGCATCATGCGTGACACAATAAAGACTAGCGACTTGTTTGGTACAACTGCCCCTTATGACATCAAACAACCTGATGTCTATTTGTAGTTTAGAAGCCATGTGTCTATTCCAAATTGTCTATCGGTAGTGACCAGAAACCAGCTGGTATCCTTTTCCACAAATTCATCTACAAAGCACATCATCATACACCTTGTGCAAAAGGTACACCTTCAACATCTCTTTTTGTGAATTGGGCATGGCTCAACCTTCATTTGTAATGGCAATAAGGCCTTGCTGTAAGCAAAAATTAGACATGTAACATGTTAAACTCAAATAGGTACTTACCCTCTTTATGCTGCTGTTGGGCTCTCAACTCCCCATCAAGCTGGGGATAGGCCACCACAAGTATACAGGGCATGGGGGGTGGTCGGGTGCAGCTCACAAGCTTCCCTCATTAAGCTGGACTTATGCTGACTTCCTGGTCCAGCGTTGTAGGTCCTTACATCTCTTGTGGCAGTGTATGCTGTGCCACTTGTAGATCCCCAAGGTTAGCACCTGCCTGGTGATGGCTTTCCAAAATTCCCTCTTCTGATGGGTGTTGACCTGTAAGGATACAAGAAATGAATGGCAAAAAAAATAGTTTTGTGACTTTTTGTCTGTCAGTATTGATGTCATACATTTTAACTTTATCAATCACAAGCATTACTCAAACATTACCATACAACATTTGTATTTTCACATGCTGACCAAAACGAATATATGAATAAGCACTTTTGTAGTGACCTGTAGATTACCCATATCCCTTGTCATGCATCAAGTATACTAATCAGGGCAGTGGCATCATCTAGCCTAGGGGGCTCCAAAATGTTCTCTCATGTGAGATACTACTGATCAGAGAAAAACATTTCTAACTACTGAAAGCTAAACAACTTCTCCATTGTTAACCAGACACCATCACGCCCAGCTTCATTGTCTTGATGCCTAAAGTCCCTAACTTTAATATGAAAATATTACCTTGTGTTCATTTGATAACTGAACTCAAGGCTCTGAGCTATTCTGAAGCGGTCTGGAAGCTACATTCGAGCTCCGATTTGACTGTTTGGATACCCCTGATCTATGCTGATTAATTTGTAGGATGATACACATAGCATACATGGTTTTCATTAAGTATGTAACAAATATATATATATATATATATATATATGTACAGTTTAAAAATCCTAAATCATGTCTTTTTTTATTTACATGATGTGAGATTTCTACATTTCACATGTAATTGATGCATATACATACATATATCTCTAAATGCACACCAAATAGAATCTAGGGGGAAGATTTACAAGAACTGATGCTTGTCTGCATTTTAGCAGAGATGTGTCAGTTCAATTGCTTCACACAAAAAAACCCTAGCGCCACCATGGATGAAGCGCATTTACAATGCAGCTCACCGTGGAGCAAGGATTGACAGATGCATCACGCATCTTTTGTCATTAAGGTAACGCATTGCTGGAGTTGTGTCGACAGCGTGACGCAACTCTGGCAATGCCTATTCCTATTGTGCTGCATCACTCTTTATGCCTGCTTCAAGCAGGAGTAAGGTTTTTACGCAGTGGTGTCGAAGTAGTGACGCAGTGAAATCTTGCAGATTTCACTGCGTCACTTTTACGAGCCTTTCTTGCGTCAGAACACCCACCCTGCATACATAATACCTGACGCAGGTATAATGTGACACAGGGCTTTACAACGTGATGCATCTCCCTACAGGCATCACGTTGTAAATGTGTTGCAACGTGGTGTATTGTTTACGGCGCCGCTGCATCACTAAAGTGACGCAACGGTGGCGTAAAAGTGTCGCACGGGGCTTGTAAATCTATCCCTAGGTCTTTAAACACGCAACATATACTAATGTTGTTTTCTCAAACTATTAAGTACTCAAAAATCCCCATAACCATTCTCCTATGTGAGGTACAAATATATATGACACTTCACTTCAAACATTAAACTTCAGTCAGGAACTGAAAGGGACAATGTACCATGTATTAGGGAAAAAACGGAATCACATACGTATTTTAAACATGTATTTGTTCCTCTGGGGAGCCATAGAGCTGGCTGTACAGAGACAGAACCTCCATTACCAGAAACTCCAGCTCCATTGATGAGAATGCAGAGGCACTGCTGACATGCGCTACTTATATTACGCGCTTATGTGTTCCAACTTTCTTCTGTTAATCCATATATTCAAATTTCATAAAGTTTCACTTTTTAATCACTTTTACTTCTATCCACACGCAGGAATTTTATTCCGTTTCCCAAGCTTCTTATATCACTGTAGTGCCCGACCGGCCCTTATACTGAAACACGACTAGTGCATGATTCGTTCCAGGCAGTATTTATTAAAAACCCAATGCATTTCTGGCGAAAAGCCCTTCTTCAGGGGTAACTATGAATAACGACAAAAATATTTACCATTAGCATATTGTGCATTTTACATGTACAGTACAAGAATTTTAATCCCGTTATGTGAATATTATGTAACGCAATCTATTACACCACTAATCGCCACTAATCAACCTTTCTGATGATAACTCCAAAAATACTCCACCCCTTTTAAACGACAAAAACCTTTCTTCCATCTCTTTTCCTTGTATTTCGATTGTTGTTCTCACTTACATCCATAATTTTTAAATTTGCAACCGCATTCTGTCCTTCCATAATTCCACTCTATTCACCACCCCTTTCTTCTCTCACATAAACTCGTTCGTTATTATTCCACTTTTAACTTCTATGAATTTAACCTGCAGGTTCATCAAACACTTCATACCAATTTTAAATCACCAATAGCAGATAACTCATACCTGCCAAGATGTTTAAAACCAGTTCCTCTTTCTCACATCCTCGAAAATTCATTTGCCCCACCCGTACTTCCGTCCCTTTTAACCCCAATCATATCCTGTCCCTCCCCTCAATTCAATTACGTAATTCACCACTCCTCTGTTTTTGCAGATTTCCACCTCCCTTCAAGTTAGAACGTTGCAGTGTCGATTGGGCAAGGCACTTACTCCAGCTACGAACGCATTCTCGTGATGAAAATATGAGAATACCTTGGACAAAACAGGTGTGCATCCTAGAACCCATTTGATCATTAAAATGCAGTGGCACTGTCACCTGCTTTACCTGGCATTGTTTGTCCCAGAGGTTGCCCAGAAATGCAAAAGTGGAAGAGGTCTTGATGGCTGCAGTGTTAGGAGGCAACTGACCTTTTTACAAACTGTTACATACATGTACGCTACACACGCAATTGTTACATTGTCAGTGGAGACAGACACAGCTATTGACCTTTGTACATTTCTTTCACACAGGTTAGCATATGGCTTTGTCTGTTGTGCAGTTTAACACCCACTACGTGGTCAATTTCTGCAGCTGCTGTCTAATTCCAAATGTCCTAATGGCGAGGCCAAACACCCACCATTTTAGATGGTCTAATTGTGTGTGTGACTGTTTAGTGCATCACCACCACTCAAAATGGTGGCTACTTTGTTTACGTATTCAAAAATCGAAGGTCACTCACGTGTTTCAAGATGACCTTTCATTAGTAGTACGTTACTGTGGTTAAATGCAATAGGTGTGTGGTGTTGTTTATACTTCCATTGATGGTATTTTGGTAAAAAATATTTTTTTTAAATAGAAGAATGTGTAAGTAATGCATTTGAAATGTATTGTTTACACATTCTTTTTTTTAGAAATAAAATTCACAGGTCAAAATTGTTATTTGTGATGCAAACTTAACAAGATCATGTTATTTTACGTATGTTGACAAACCATATACATTTTTTGAACAACATGACATTTGTGTTAATTATCAAAAATAATATGTGGCAAATGTAGTTAAATGTTTACATTTTTTTTAATGCAGTCATATGAACCCAGGGAGAGTGAGGAGGTGACAGCCCATCCCCAGACCTCGCCACCATGGAATAAAAGGATATTACCAAACAATTCTGATTTAACAGGCAATCTATACTGGATTTATATCGTCAGCTGGAGCCGGGTCTTCTACCTTGCTTTAGAAATCCCACATCATGTGTCAAACACATTGCAGTACTTCATTTTGTGGCCACAGGATCATTCCAATACGCTGTAGGAAGATCTAGTGGAATGTCTCAACCAACTTTCAGTGGAGTGCTACAAGAAGTTCTTTCTTCAATAATGGCACACATCAACAGTGGCTTCCAGTTTTCACAACATGAGGATTTTGCCAATGTGAAGGGTGATTTTTATGGTTTTGGTCGCCTACCACATATGTTTGGAGCAATTGATGGCACACATATTGCCTTAGTGCCACTATACACCAGGGAACAAGTCTACCGTAATTGAAAGAACTTCCATTCAATCAATGTGCAAGTTCCCTGCTTACCTGATTCGTACACCACAAGCTTCTGCGCGTGTTTCCACTATTCCTTTGTACTACCGAACAGCAGCCTACCTCTGCAAATGTCACAACTTGGACTTGAGAAGACCTGGCCTATTGGTAAGTACAATCTGTCATGATATTGTTTGGGTAATTCCAAGTTGAAAATATGAAATTGTGCTACTTGTTTTTACATTTTTATTGTCTTTCATCTAGGAGACTCAGCTTATCCTAACTGACCAAGGTTGTAAGCATCGCAGAGGAATCCAACAGCACTAGGGCAAGTCGCTTTAATGAGGCCTATAGAAAAACAAGGAGGCCATTGGAGGGGGGTTTAGGCTCCTGAAGGCAAGATTTCGCTATCTGGACAAGACTGGTGGAGCCATGCTCTACTCACCCGATAAGGTGTGCCAAATCACCAAGGCCTGCTGCATGCTGCACAACATAGCCCTGCGACGGAACAGCCCTCACATTGCAGAGGATGGAGACCATTAAGAGCTACCAGGTGAGGATCCTGAAATGCCAAACCAAGATGATAGTGTTGAGGAGGAAGGAGTTGACTTATGTCAGGATCTTATTGGCAAGGTCTTCACATGATTGTAAGTGTATCTTTACATATTATCACTTTAACTGTTAAACCAACTATTGATGTAATGAGGTAAAAAAGTTTGTGCTGGACACTTTTTAGGGAGGGCAAGTTCAGGGCAATCCAGGCCACAGGTCTTTGTTCATCAAAGTGTTGGCACCTTGACTACTGTATTCATTTTCATTGTTTATCTATGCTTGTTTTTTGAAAATATTTCCTCACAAAGATGGCTTTGTAGTGTGACTATTTTGTTATGGTTCTTTACTAATCTTTTGGATTTAATCTGTTTTAGGTATCTTCACCATGTCATCTTCATTTGGACATTTAAAGTTGTGACAATTGAAGTTATATGGTGTTGTTTTGAAGTACAAAGAGACCATGGGATGAACCTGGGTAAGACACACACAGACTTTGGGTGTACATTTCCGTTACTAAGGCAACTTGCACAGTGATTGAATGGAAGTTTTGAAGATTGCTTTGGACTAATTCTCTGTCACGTGTTGGCACTAAGGCAATATGGGCTATATGTACGAACGCATTTTTCCCTAGGCACAGTATGGGTAAAACTCTTTGATACATCTGGCCCTAAGTGTGCCATCAATTGCTCCAGCCACATGTGCTGGTGAGGTCAAAGCCTACTAATCTCCCTTCACTTTGTCTAAAGCCTCATTTAGTTTAAAGTGTATGAGGCTGTTGATATGTCTTATCGTTGTAGAATACACTTCTTGTAGCACACCACTTAAACTTGGTTGTGACATTCTATCAGATTTATATTATATTATATATTATATATTATATCAATACAGGACAGTGTATTGGAATGATCCTGTGTCTACAAAATGTAGTACTGCCATGCTTTTGTCTATTGGTATCATTGATGTGAGATTCCTTATGTGAGCCAGATGATCTAGCTCCAGCTGATGACTTCAATCAATAATAATGTACCTATTGAATCAGATTGTTTTTGTTATATCCCCTCCTTCCATGGTGGCAAGGTCTGGAATTGGCAATGTGAAAATGGCTCTGAGTATTTGTGTTATATATGGATTGTTACGTTTGTGAACATGTTGACAGACAAATCTTTACCAAATGTAATAACTTACTAGTTGAGTTATTGGAGTTTTTATTTGTATTTTGTTGTCATGGTTGAAAACTTGAGAGAAGCATGACCTACTTGCAATTTATTTATTATTACTCAATTTATGATTACTCAATCATTTGCTTTTTGACATGGTAATTTATGATGGAAGGAAAAAAATGAATTCATCGGGTTGAGAAATAAAACACAAGTCTTTGACTTTGTGAGTTTTGATTTTATTAAACAAACCTTAATGAACTAAAACAGGATGAGAAGAAAAAGGCAAACCCGAAAAATAAAAAATAAGTCATGGTGAATGAAACCTTTCTTGAAGAGCCAAAATTGGTTGAAGTCCAATGTCCAAAATACAACCGGCATCAGACAGGTAAATCTGCCCAGAAAATAGTCCACAGAGTGATTGGTAGTCCAAACCAGAAAATTAGGTTTGGCATCTCTTACTTGTGGTAGTAGAGGTCTTGCCACCCTCTCCTGCTGGTAGTCTACATGGACTTCCTCTCCTGCGGGGGAGTATCCACAGTTGCAGGGGCTAGCATTGGTGCAGGTATTTCTTCTTGTGTCAGGGCCTCCCTTTCTCTGGCTGAGGCAGAAGTAGTTGGGCCAGATATTATAGGACCACAGAAAGGGGTAGATGGTGCTTGGAAAGTCCTGCAGATATGTATATAAATGCCATGCAGCACCTCGATCAGGGAGCCCAAATTGGTGTTGGGATTCTCTATCTGAACATTGTGCTCCCTCTGCAACTGTTTCATGTCCCGGAGCTTTATGAGTACCTGGCCTATCATGTCTTGGGACTGATAAAGGGATCCCAAGACTTGGTTGAGGGCAGCCTGAGTGACAGTCAACCCAGTGGTCTCAATTTGCTGGCCAACAAAATCCCTCCTATGATCCCTACCCCCACTAAGCTGTGCCCTTTCCCTGGTGTGCTCCATTCCACTTGATCCTGGCTGAACTGTAGGTGGTGGTGGTGGTGTTTCAACATCAGCCAGGACTGGGGGCACAAGATCGTTATTAAGGTAGTTTTGACACAGGAAGTTTAGGTTTCCGTTTGCTAAGTGGGCTGAGTGAGACTCACTGGAACTACCTGTGTAGGCTGACCAGCTGGACCAGGCTGCTCCTCTTTATGCAGACTTGCATGAGTGGTGTCCTCACTGAAGTCTTGATCATGGTCTGGAGAGGAGGTATTTTCAGTGGCAGATGTGTGTTCATGTGCTTTGGATGTTGACCTATTGAGAACAATTTAATTTAATTCACAAAAGTGTGAATTTTAAGTCCAATTATTTTGAGAATAAAAAATTAATTGTGATTATACCTTTCAGTGTTAATGAACAAATTACCCAAACATTTTAAATTGCAGACACAATTACTTCAAATAAGTGGGTAATGAGATGTCCTGACATCTGCAAACCATTCAACTCAACACAGTAGAGAGTTGATATGTGTAAGTCACCATTCCAATGCCTAGAAGACTACAAAACAGACAATTATACAACTTGGAAGGATGTTTGCCATTAGTCATCATGTGAACAGTACATCATTTTTAAAACAACACGTATATTCAGCATGCAAATGTACATACCTTACAAGTTTTGGGTCAATACACTTTGATATATCAGTTCAATTAGTAGAGCCGAACAGGACAACATACAGAATACAACACAAACTATTTTCAGAAGATAGCATTAAATAGAGTTTAATCAATACAAGACTTTACCATATGTGTTCATATGTTAGACAAGAGAGAATGTGCACAATAATATTGCTATATTATTTTCACAAAACAGAAACAGGGCATCATGGAAGGTGTAGTAATTTCAAAGACACCTTCACAACACGTTCAAAAGGGTTAGTGTAACATACCTGTTGAAAATATGCAGTTGAAATAAGACAGATATGTCAACTATTCTGATCCACATCTGCTTTTTCTGAGAAATTCTTGTATTTTCGAATTGGGCTCCAAACAATCGTGGCTCTACTCTAATGATTTCATCTACCATGACAGACAAGTCTCCCTCTGTAAAACGGGGGTTTCTCTCACCTGTCATTATCCCAAACAAAACAAAGAACCTAAACACAATAATTGACAACAAAAAAATAAATGTGAGAAAAAAGGGACAAGAAAGGAGAAAGGAGATAGAAACCTGACTACACTGTCAAAAGAGGTGTGGCTTTCAATGTTGTGCTGCAGCAGAATGGCAAAGGGTCATGGTCTAGCAAGGAGTGTGTTTTATAGTGTGGTATGCAGGGGTTTAAAATTGGCCAAGAGACATTAAGTGTCTGATACTAGCATCCATGCAATAACCACAATGATGGTGCATTGTTAACTGCACCCCACAACGGACTCCCTCCATCAGCAACCCGCTACTAGAACATCGCCAGCACAACTGTGAAATCTAAATATGTTCCGCGCAACCCCGCCACCCTGATATCAATGGAGTACTATTGGCCAGCAATGGAGTCCGCCCCGTTGGCAGGGCTGAGCCTCATACAGCATGGTAAACACTCTGTTGAAGCAGAGATTCAGCCGACATATATCTAAATAGGGCAGGAGTACTTGGATACTTCGCTGCAGAGTGATGATGGTAGTCCCGCCAAATCTAAATAAGGCTCTTTAAACCACCCTCAAAGCAGACAACATACTTGTTATTCAGTTTGCTTTCGTGGAAGCAGCTTCGTGCATCGTGGCCAACAATTTAAAGGCGGACCTCCCAATCTTCAATCTTGTGGATATTAAACACCGGAAAACTCCTTTCAGCTCCTTCATTGCAGACTCCACAGCAGTCACTCATGTAAACCTAAAAATCCTGCTGAAGAAAAGAATGCCAGAATTATTTTCTCAGCCACAAATGGGTACTGTGCACTCCCTTAGCTGGAAAAGAACTTACAGATGAGCACTGGACTCCAGACTGGGGTGAATACTAAGAGATCTTTTTGTAATGAGTTTACAAGTACTTTTTTAACTTTGCTATGTGTGGAATCGTTTTCAAAAACAAGACTGACAATCACAAAGACTACTCCCTCATATGAACAGTTGAGTTCTCAGGTGACACAAAAGTCAGATAGGATGTATAACAAAACCTGAGAGGGAGTAATGGAAGTATTATAGTTTAATAATTATTGTGTTTATTGAATAAATACTTGATTAATCAGCTCACCACCATCATAATAGAATATTGTGTTGCTGAAAGTGGAAAAAGGGAACAGGAGGTAATTAGACCCTAAGTAAAATACTTGAAAGTTGGAAATGAATAGGATTGTGAGGTTATAATATTAATAGATCCTTTTCTGTTGCAACTGGTCTGACAAAAACTCTGTTGGACAATACAGTGACGGAATAAACTCAAGCAGTATTGTCTGGCATCTCAATTGTCTATCACTCTCTCTCTTTCTCTTTCTATCTCTGTTTCCATCCATCTCTCTCATCTCACATTATATTACCACTGCTGGGCAACTCAGGACCATAGGCTATATTTCAATCAAGCAGGGTTGGAAAAGTGCAACTTCTCACCCATGAGGGTCTCAAGGGCTAGGGGAGGGGGCAGCTTTGTTGAGTGCTGGGGTCTTCAGAAGAGCCAGGTCTTGAGGACCTTCCTGAACTGGGGCTGTGTGGGAGTTTGCCGGAGGTGGAGAGGGAGGTCGTTCCAAGCTTTGGCTGTGAGGTAGGAGAAGGACTTTCCTCCCGTTCTGGTCTTGTAGATACATGGGGCAGTGGCCAGAGAGAGGTCAGCTGATCTGAGGTGTCTTTAGGGTGTGTGAAAGGAGAGGCAATTGTTCGGATATATCGGTCCGGAGTTGTGATGGCCTTGTGTGCGTGGGTGTGGAGTTTGAACGTTAGTCTTCTTTGACTGGGAGCCAGTGGAGATGGCTGAGGTGTTGGGTGATGTGACTGCGACGGGGGATGTTGAGAATCAGTCTGGCTGCAACATTCAGGACAGTCTGGAGTTTGCGAAGGAGTTTCACGTTTTTTACGCCATAGAGGGTGTTGCCCTAGTCCAGTCTGCTTCTGATAGGAGCATGAGTGACAGTTTATCTGAATTCGGATGGGATCCATTAATACATATGCGAAGCATGTGGATGGTGTTGAAGCAGGTCAAGGATACAACGTTGATCTGGCAAGTCATTGTGAGTGATGAGTCGAGCATAATGCCAAGGTTTCGTGTGTGGTCAGTCGGGGAATTTCCCAGGGCAGGGGCCACCAGGAGTCGCCCCATGCTGAGGGGTTGAGACAAGGATGAGGACTTTTTTAAAAATTGTAATTTAATTTAATTTGATATAATTTTGACAGGAGGTTTACAGTAGAATTGAGAATCACCATCTTGTGAATCCATTTTACATCCATGGAACAAGTACACAGGTTAATGCTTATTGTTAGCTTGACAGTGACTGTGTAGTTGTAAGGTTTACTGTGATGATATGACAGACAAGTGAGAAGTAAATGCTAGTGCTTTTTATTGAAAAATGTGAAACAATGAAAGTAGTGTATGAATCAATAATTGTAGAATAGAGGATTTAAAATGGTGTGTTGTGTGAGGGTGGGTTAATGAGTGGTGGAAGAATGTGTCACAGGGGAGGTGGATGTCCATGGCAATTGAGGTCGGGGTGCCTAGCTACATAACCTGACACTCAGACGAGTTTGAGATCTCCTTGTGGCGTGGGAGCAGCTGGGGTTTTGGGATGCAGTTGGTGTCTTATGCTGTATAGGTGAAGATGGAATAATGCCCCAGTTAACTGGGGAGCATGACTTAGTCATGGAGCTTGACACATGCTTGAATTCTATTCTTGGTGACTTTCAATGTTGCCCAATAATACCCCCATTTGACTTATATTCCTGAACACAGAGGATTACTGTTGGACAAAAAAAATCATCTCAGCAGGCAGGAATTGCCTATGCCACCACCCCTGAACCCCTCCCCCCACACAGATGGAGGGTTGACATCTTGGAGGTTGTGGTAGGAAGATTGTTGAAAGGGGAGAAATCCTCCTCACCGGAGGCTACTTCTCTCCCGAAGGATTGAGAGAAGATCATAAATGCACCTCAATGGAGAGCACATGAGAGTAGAGAACTGGGGATGCTTTCAGAGAGTGGGCCCCAGGACCACAGGCTCCACAAGGCACTGCTGGCAAGGAGGAAGGGCAGTGAAGGAGAGCTCTTCCTCTTGTGTGAACATTAGTTAGCGCAAATTCAACCCTGTGGCATGGGATGCTTTAGGAGAGAAACCTCAGGAGCGCAGGCCCCACAAGATACTGCTGGCAGTGAGGAGGGGCAGTGAAGTAAAGCCCTCTCCCTATTTGAGGGCCATGTAGTGCAAACTCACCCCTGGGGCACAGGAGAGGGGACCAGAGGCCCCATAAGACACTACTGGCAGGGGGAGGGGCAGTGAAAGAGAAACCTCCCTCCGTTTGAGTGCTATTTAATGAGAACTCACTCCCACGGTGTGGGGTGTGCATGGGTGAAACCCGGGCCAAGGGATGGTCCTTCATCACCTGACATAATTCTGAGGAGGCTGGGTTGTCCCATCCCCCATGGCTGTACGATCAGTTGGAAAGGTAAATTGTGTTTGTATTTAACTTACCCTTAAACGTCATTATATTGTACTGTAAAAGCATTGTATGGTTTCTAAGCCGTATAAAAATACATACATAAATAACATTGACTAAAAATACTCAACTGGTGCTTCTAAATACGCCTACCCCAATGTACCTAACCTAAGTCTACTACGCAGGAAGAAGTAAGTATTGTATAGCATAGGGTTAGTTGTTTTTGCCAAGAATCTACCAAAGGTTTCTCTAGGTTCTAATCAGCTCCATACCTTAGTTAGAATGAAGGTGGTCTGGTATCTCAGTCTCGGGACTCGATTTCCCAACACCCCGCAAGGAGAGCTTGGAAACACTGGAGCTGGATTCTCGGCAAGAGAAGGGCAGCCTCTCAATCAGTGCATCAGCTGGAGGGTCGGCTTCCTTCAGCACTTGCTGTAGCGAGCTGCGTCGGGCAAGTAGATAGTCGAACTGCTCCGAACCACCGTAGTTTTCCATACCAAGTGAAGGTATATTTATACCTTGAAGGTGTTTAAGAATGCCATAGTACAGACGAGTATATGAACGTCAGGAAAGAACCCCTAGGGAATGGTTGTTCTTTGCAAAGTACATGAGTTCTTGGACAAATCAATATTCAAGCAAGGGCAAGTTCCCTAACTGCTTAAGCTGGTTTTCCAAGAAATCGTTGTGACGTTTGGTACGGGTGGAAGTAGCCATGCCTGTATTTGGTTGGCATGGTCTATGCCTAAATAAGGGATTGATTTCTATGCCTATATAAGGGCATTGTGAATTGTACCTGTATAAGGGCATGAATCGGGAAAATTCAATCGGAGCTCTAAACGCCACACAACAAAATTCCTGCTGGTCCACTCAGCCTTTCATCAATTGATAAAATGAGTACAGTTGGGTAAAAATAAACATCTGTTATTCAGCGCCTTGAGACCCATGGGTGATAAGTGTGCTTTACAAATACATGTGAATGATATAATATGTGACATCATCAGCAGTGCATTGCAGGTGCACGGGTTATAGTTAGCACGACTATAACGGAGGAATTTCTATGGTTTTGTACGAGTGAAATGTCCAGCTAACTATAGCACTCATGAAACCTATAGTTTTTTCAGTGAATTCCAAAGGTTTTTAAAATGCTAATTCCTAATTATAACGTCTGTGAAACTTATGGTTTTTTCCAGTGAATTTCAAAGGTTTTTTAAATGCTACTTTATAAATATAACATCTCTGAAACCTATGGTTTTTTCAGTGAATTTCAAAGGTTTTTTAAATGCTAATTTTTAAGTGCAATAGTAGTTATACCTATTTTTTGTACTGAATTTCTACAGTTTTTTAACTGTTTATTTATAAATATTTTATTCATTAAACAACATTATGTAATATTCTGAAAATTGCAAAAAAAACAAATAAATACATTGAAAACTGAAATATTTTTAATTATTTTGTATTTTTGGGATTTTCATATATTTTTTAAATGTTCTTTTTCAATTTTTTTTTCAATTTTTTGGGGGGAGTTGTGCACCCAAAGCGTACCTACCACAGTGGGTCCACATATTCTAGCTAACATTTTGGAAAAGTTGTGAAGGATCTGCGTATGGTGAGCGAAGAGTGCGTGTTTTTTTCAGTTACGTCATATACGTACAATGTTACGTGGTGTGTGCGACCGGTATACGACTGGTCCGCGTCTACTGCTCCCACGCATTCGCGACACATGCGTATTACGGTACGTGACGCTTGCGCGGTGGCAGGCCCCACGTGATGTCATATACATGCTGGCGCGGGCTGAGTGCCTGACTCCCATGACATTTTTTATGTACTAAAATGATGAATACATGTCTTTAATGTACATATTAGGGCAAAAAATTATCTAAGGTGTTCACAAAAATAATATGTTTCTACTTTTAATAAACGTATAGTATTTTTAAATATATCTTTGCGAAGTCGTGACGGTGCGCGCTTCGTGAGCGCACGGTGCGCAGATCCGATGTGACCTAAAAAAAAAAAGATTTGATTGGTTCATAACATTTCCCTCTGTAACTATTGAAGGAACCCAACCCACCCATTTTAAATATTCTATTTGGAGCAGTTGATGAGAGACATCTCTTCTTCTTCCAGAGCTAGTTTTTGAATTTTTTTGGGTGTTTCTAAAAAATTGCATTGAAGAAATGACATCTGGTTCGCAAGCTCCTCATCATTCTTCAGGTGAAGATATCTTGGAGGAAGATCCACCCAAGCAGAGACCTGAATCAGTGGTATGGAAATGTTTCTCCTTTCCTGCTGGAAAAAAAAAGGTCAACTCAAGAAAAGTCAAGTGCTTGCTGTGTTCAGAACTACCTTATCTGGTTTAAAAAAAGATCTATAATTGCATGGTAATGTCTGAAAGTTTGGTTGAATGTATGTGTAGAGCATGATTGACTGAAAGAATGCATTCCTACTGTATGGTGAATTTATAGGGGCAGATCTATGAGGAAGTGCTGCAGCGTGACACTGCAAGCCCTTAAGCTGCACAACGCTGCAGCACTTCTGAAGCACGGGGATGTGACATATTTAAATGAATATGTCGCAATTCTGTGCTCCCTCTGCACTGGCACACAAACTGCAGCCATGCAGTAATGCAGGCACCCTTGCACCATGGTGCAAGAATATCTGTGTCGTGGGGAGATTGTTTTGTGCAGGAATGGACTACTTTTTGCATAAAAACAATCACTAAAGGCATTTTCGTCCTTCAATGTGTGCTGTGGAATGCAGCATGCATTGAAAGAGGAGAAAACAACTAGAAATGAAAACATTTCTCCTTGTGCCTTGCTACACCACCTCTAGGGTGGTGCACCATTCACATGTATCTACAGATTTACACTTTCTCGTAAGTCTTGAGATCTGTTATTCCATGGGTGTTGTGTGGGAATAGACACAGCAACACCCATGGAATGCCCCTTCAACACAAAGTGCTGCGTTTGAATGGGTCGTATTTTCAAGGAAAGGAAAAGCCACGCAGGGTGGCTTTTCCTCTCCATGTAAATATGGAGGAATCCCCAGTGCCATCACTACGTTACAAAAAGTGACGTACTGGTGGTGCAGGGGGCTTGTAAATCTGCCCTATAAGTGCTTAGGTATTGGCAGAGTGACACAATAAGAACATAGTGCTGGACGGCTGATTGACGAACTGCATGAGACTGACAGAGATATCCTAGGTTGCATGAGTACTGCTTCAGTATTTAGTGGAGTGTACCAATAGTATGTATCTGCTTAGAGGTTTGTAGGGACTGTGCACAGAATATTGTACGTGTACTTGTGTTGGTGCCTAGGTCATTCTATTAGAACATCACTCGTAACTAGAATGATGACAGTGCTGCAAACAGAGTGCTCAGTTAATTTATAAGTGCTTAGGTATTCTCTCAATGCCTGAGTCATTCTGCAAGTGCATAGACAGTGACTGGGTTCCTATAGTGCTAGTAGTTGACAGTATGATATGTTTATAAGCACTTATGTTTCAGCAGAGTGATTAGATAAGGACATGCTTCTGTCAGGATGTTTGTAGGAGTGGACACAGACTCACAGTGTGATTCCAGACAAGCATGACTATTACCTGGACTTTGCAGGACTGACTCAGTAGTCTGCAAGGGGTTACGGGACCGCTTATATTGTGCACATTTGACTGTACCACTGCTTGTCTCAATGCCTGAGTCATTCTGCAAGTGCATAGACAGTGACTGGTTTCCTAGAGTGCTAGTAGTTGACAGCAGGATACGTTTATAAGCACTTATGTTTCAGCAGAGTGATTAGATAAGGACATGCTTCTGTCAGGATGATTGTAGGAGTGGACAGAGCTGCTTTAGAGCCATAGAACAGGTCAGCAGAGCTGCTTTAGAACCAGAGGACCAGGTCAGCAGAGCCGTTGTAGAGCCAGAGACCCAGGTCAGCAGAGCTGCTGTAGAGCCAGAGAACCAGGTCAGGTCAAAGCTGCTTTAGAGCCATAGAACCAGATCAGCAGAGCTGCTATAAAGACAGAGAAACCAGGTCAGCAGAGGTGCTTTAGAGCCAGAGAAACAGGTCAGCAGAACCGTTGTAGAGCCGGAGAACCAGGTCAGCAGAGCTGTTCTAGAACCAGAGACTCAGGTGAGCCAAGCTGCTCTAGAGCCAGAGACCCAGGTCAGTAGAGCTTCTCTGGAGGCCGAGAACCAGTTCAGCAGAGCTGCGGTAGAGCAAGAGAAAACAGGTCAGCAGAGCTGCTTTAGAGGGAGAGAACCAGGTCAGCAGAACTGCTTTAGAGCCAGAGAACCAGGTCAGCAGAGCTCTTTAGAGGGAGAGACCCAGGTCAGCAGAGCTGCTTTAGAGTAGGGATGGGCGGAAGTCGCGGAAGGTACTATCGCGGAGAGGCACGGAGATTGAAGCAATTTCCGTGCCTCTCCGCGATATTTCCGTTTCGCGAGTCGCCCTGCCGCCCGCCCGCATGCCGCCCGCTTCCTGCGCGCCTCCCGCAGCCTTCTTAAATTAAATGTAAATGCTAAATACAACACTTAAATCAAACTTACCTTATTGCGCCGCAATCTTCCCCTTACGCGGCTTCATCTTTGGAAACTGCGCCTGCGCAGTCCTTGCCAGGACACTCACTGACTGACACTGACTGACTACTCTCTACTACTCACTCTCTACTACTCTATCTCCACTACTCACTCTCTACTACTCACTCTAATACTCTACTACCCTCTACTCACTCTTTACTACTCCCTCTCTACTTCTCTACTACTCTCTACTACTCACTCTCTAGTACTACTCTCTACTACTATCTCTCTAATACTCACTCTCCACTACTCTCTACTATTGAGTCTCTACGACTCACTCTCTACTACTCTCTCTCTACCACTCACTCTCTACTACTCACTCGCTGCTACTCTCTACTACTCACTCTCTACTACTCTCTACTTCTCTCTACTACTACTCTCTACTCACTCTCTACTACTCACTCTCTACTAATCTCTACTAATCACTCTACTACTCTCTACTAGTCTCTACCACTCACTCTCTACTACTCTACTACTCACTCTCTACTACTCTCTACCACTCTCTCTCTACTACTCACTCTCTACTACCCACTCTACTACTCTCTACTACTCAGTCTCTACTACTCTCTCTCTACTACTCAGTCTCTACTACTCACTCTACTATTCTCCACTACTCACTCGCTACTACTCGCTCTCTACTACTCTCTACTACTCACTCTTTACTACTCACTCTCTACTACTCTACTACTCTACTACTCTCTATTACTACTCAATCTATACTACTCACTCTCTACTACTCTCTCTACTGCTTACTCTTTACTACTCTCTACTACTCACTCTACTCTGTACCTCTACACCTCTACGTCTACCTCTCTAGCATCTCTACCTCTCTCTACTTCTCTCTACACGCACACATATGCACATATATATATGCATATATATGCATTTATATATATGTATGTGTATATATAAATATATACATAAATATATAAACATATATATAATCTGCATATCTATATAAATGCAAATATAAATGCATGCATACATATACATATATGCATACATATGCATGTTATGTACGTAAAAGTTTGAAAAACACTAATAAAAGCAAAGCTATAAAGCCACCTAATTACAAACAGAATTGCTTTAACTTAAACGAGGGCGAGACCTATTGCATTGTCAATGCTTGTTTACTTTGGTTCCATCAAGAGGGCATTCAGATGTGTCACACATTTGCTATAAATTGCTCATTAGATCACTGTAGTAAAACTACTGCTCACCAGGGAAGTCTGCTGCTGGTATTCAAAGTGCATGTTTCAGTCTGCATGTTAGAATTTTTTAACCCCTTCCATGCTCATGACGAGCTCAGCTCATCATGCAGTACACTGCTCGTGTGCTCATGACGATCTGAGCTCGTCATGAACAAAGGGAAGCAATGAGTTCCAGCGCTGAAGGAGAATTGCTGTAGCATTGATGTGGTTAATGAAATATAAGAGGATTTGAGAAGTCAAAATGTGCCCCAATTTTTCTTTCTGCAGCACTAATCATAATTTCTATGGCAAAATCAAGCCCTCATTTTGTTCCTTTGCAAATTAAATGTTTTAAGTGTTACCACTTTATTCCAATCAAGATGGCTTCAGGTGTTCCATACTTTTGTCATAAGTAAGACTATTAGCGCTCTAGTTGTTCTTTAGAACACTCTGAGACATTCTGTCATTGGGCTACATCTGGGTGATATTTGTGCTATATTTGGGCTCTTTTGTCTCTGGCGGCCATCTTGGGAGACTTATTTGTTTTGAAGTTTCCTAATTTCCTCATTTACTACAGTCTCCTCCGTAGGAAATGCTTTCGGTGTTTTACTTTGGTTCCATCAAGAAGGCATTCAGATCTGTCACACATTTGCCATAAATTCTGAATGTTAGCACTCTAGTTGCTCATTAGATCACTTTAGTAAAGCTACTGCTCACCAGGGAAGTCTGCTGCTGATATTGAAAGTACATGTTTCAGTCTGCATGTCAGAATTTTTTTAATGAAATAGAAGAGGATTTGAGAAGTCACTCAAAATGTGCCCTAATTTTTCTTTCTGCAGCAATAATCATACTTTCTATGGCAAAATGTACCCCCTCATTATGTTCCTTTTTAAATTAAATGTTTTAAGAGTTACCACTTTATTCCAACCAAGATGGCCACAGGTGTGCTATACTTTGTCATAAGTAAGGCTGTTAGCACTCTAGTTGTTCTTTAGAACACTCTGGGAAGCTGCAGTAGAACACAAAGGAATCAACTGACAGTCTCTGCCCTTGTTGGATGTACATGTTTTACTGAGAATGTCAGACTTCATTCACACATGACTGAAAAAAATATTGTGAATTTCCAGAAAATATGCTCTCAGTTTAGCTTATAGATCACCTTTCAAACCTCTGTGGGAAAAGCATGAGAAAATAGTTTTCTCTCAAACATGATTCATGATATCCCAGCAGAAGGTTTTTCACAGGTAAAATCACCTTAGAACACACCACAATTCCTGAAATGAGTATGGTACCATCAACAAATGATTTATAATGTCGGTTCCCTCAAAGGTAGACGGTCCAGGAGTCCCAGGTCTATATCTTACTTCTTAAAAAAGATTACAAGCTACGAAGGAACCGTACTCGAAGCTCTGGACCATAAAAGCTTCATAAAACAGTTGAGGTTAAGTGTGAGCATACAAATGATTTATAATGTAACTAAAGTCGTAAAACCTTCTATTAACTGCAATGCTTTTTAATGAGGTGCTATCATGTATATTGGTCCCAAGATGGCTGCCAAAACTTCTTGGATGAAGTGCTGACAGCCAATCAGATCTCAGATCTCACGATAAAATGTGTCGTTCGGCTCAGCCCACATATATATGTATTGTTTTCCTTTAGTAGCTAAAAAACTACTGAACAGATTTACACCATTTAATCAAAAGGCATGAGTGTGAACCAAGGACTACCTCTTTGCCAAATTTGGTGTATTCCGATCAGCAGTTCGGGCTGTAGCTGCGATTGAAGGTTCCTATCGAAAATTGCCTGGGGAAAACACGTTTTGGGACCCCCTTTATTCTCGGCCGTCGCTTGACGAATCACCCCGAGACTTTCAGGATAGGAGCGGACCGGAGCGGGCCATAAGTTTAGAAAATTTAGAGAGGATTCGCCGGAAGAACTCTATGCTAGCCCGTAGACAGGTATATGGTAGTTTAAATCCCTCAACAAACCTGTAAAACTGTCATTATAAGAAGCCACACAGCTATAAGATACACGTCAGAAATAGCTGGATTTAATATACAAACTACCCATTTTTAGGTGGGCCAAACTAGGGTAATACAGTCCCTATTTTCCATCCACAGTTGGACAACAATTCCGGGCACTACAGGTGCATTTAAACACATATAGGACATCAGTTGCCAGTATGATTTGCCGCCACAAATACCTCCTTATAGACAATTCTCTTATTTAACCACTTAAAAAAAATTGTGATTTGCACATTTGCACTGTTGTTGGATGTTTTAAAAATTGGTAAATGTATTAGTTGTGTACACTGATAGGCATTGAAAGGATTCCCACTAAACCTTTATCTTATAATAATCAATAGGGTGAAAGCAGGAGGTAGTTAATATTCTTCCACAATCAGCATTGTAGGAAAATAATTTACTCAGATTTTTATAGTGATTTTATCATATTTATATGGTTATTATACTGATCTGTAATTTATTTATATTTATTTATCTATTTAAGATTGTAAAGTGTATGTATTTATTTTTGTACAGGTTGATTGATTGTGGACTCAAAACAGGCCATCCAACAAACCATGTAAAACAGAAAAGCACCGTAGCATTTATGCTTGGACGACCACGGCCCTTGGTTTACTATGCTTTCATTACGTTTATAAATCATGTTTTTTAATATTGTTAAAGCATGTCTTTCTTAAAAGAGGTTGTTATAAAGCAGCAGGGAATCCAATCTCTCTCGCCATCGCGGCGAGCCCGCTGGCCACGCCCCCTTCAGAGGCCACGCCCCCGCCGCCGCCCTACTTAAGACGCTGACTAATAGCGCCGATCACTTAGACGGATCTGAGCTCTTGAGGCGGAAGCCGAGAGCGTTTCACCTGTTTTTATAAAACTGTCACGAATTTTGTCTGTTATTTTAAAACTTGTTGCACGCTCACTTACTTGCTCAGGTGGTACTCTGGGCGGTGGATTTAGCGCTGCCGAGTCCCCTAGAGTTAATCAATCTCTCTCTCTCGCCATCGCGGCGAGCCTGCTGGCCACGCCCCCTTCAGAGGCCACGCCCCCCTGCCGCCGCCCTACAAACCCATAAATCATGTGTACCCTTCGAACGCGCAGCGGACGAGCGCAGCGGGCGCGCCGTCTGCACGCCGAAGGCGCGCCAAAGGAAAGCCCGTCTGCGCCCGTCCGCGCCAGGCCGGGCCTTAGGGCAAACCACGCTGACCGACCCATTTCATACTCTGCAAAAGCTCTCAAAAACTTACAGTACCTTGCCCCCCGTATCACCTTCTTCTCATAGCCGTATACACTCAGTCGGCCTTCTCTCCACTGCTTTACCCCCTCCATGTGGATGCGCCCCCATAGCTAAACCGACCAGGAACACCACTTCCATCAGGGCGTCATATCTGAACACCCGCTCTTTAGTAAAACATCGCGAGGATATTTACATCCTGTTGACTAATAACAACCCTGATATACTCCTGCTAACAGAAACTTGGCTAACTTCAGAATCCCTCCCTGATATTCTGGTTGCCCTCCCCCCGACTATTACATCCTTCACGCTGATCGCCCTGGTGACCGGCCTGGGGGTGGAGTGGCAGCCATCATATCTAAGCGCCTGAACCTTACTCTCTCCTATTCCCTCCCCCTCCCTGAGGTAGAAAATCTGCTTGTTAGCCTGGAGACTGACACCGGTGCTCTCACCTTCCTCCTCCTCTACCGGCCACCACATTCTATGTCATCCTTCTCGACCATCTTAAGCGAACAGCTGTCTAATCTACTTATACAACACTCTAGCTTCGCCCTCTTCGGCGATCTGAACTATTGGTTCAATGATACCAACGCCGGCCCCATGCCACTGAGCTTTTCGATTCACTCAACAGCCTAAACCTTACTCAACAGGTCACCAGACCTACTCACATCAAAGGCCACATACTGGACCAGATCTGGACTTGCAACCTGGCTCTGTCCATGCCAGTAATATCCCCTTGCGTCTGGTCAGATCATCATCTAGGTGAAACTTCCATCACTATTGCTGGCCGAATCCCTGCCCCTCTGATGGCTGGCGGCTCCTCTCGGAAATGGAGCACATACGATTCCCAGGGCTTCCTCAGTACCCTGGCCGACACCCGTCCAGTCTTCAACCCCACGGACAACCTCGATGTCACAGAAAACGGCATCAGATCTTGGTTGAGGTCAGCCAGCGACCAGTTTGCCCCTCTGACCAAATTTCCCCACACCAGGCATCATAACTCCCATAGGTGGTTTTCTGACGACCTGAAACTGCACAAATTGAAAACGCGCCAGCTAGAACAAATCTGGAGACGCGATTACTCTAATTCAGCCAGGTTGTCTTAAATGGCAGCACGCAAAGAATACAAAACTACCATCACCCTAGCAAAATCGGAACACTTCTCCAACAGGATCTCGTCTGCGGCTAATAAATCAAAGGAGGTGTTCAAGGTAATGAATGAACTCACCACAGACGACAGAACCCTCCCAGCCCAGACCCCCACGCAAGAAACCTGCGATATTCTCAACCTCTTCTTCATGGAGAAAATCATAAAAATCAAAAATTCTATCACCCCTTCACCCCAACCACATTCCCTGGACACCTCCCCTAACAATCCTCTGACTCTTACCACTCTCCCGGTTCTGAACCCCACCTTACTAGAGGAACTCACTACCTGTGTCAAATCTGGCTCTCCTAATGACTGCTGTCCGCCTTCTGTCCTACAGAGTATTTGCCTCAATCTACCTGATTGCATCCTCACCCTGCTGAATGGCTCTCTCAGCAGTGGCATCGTCCCCAATTCACTCAAGGAGGCCATCTTAGTGCCCCTCCTTAAAAAACAGGGCGCTGACCCCGCAGAACCTTCCAACTATCGGCCCATCTCCCTCCTTCCCTACTTTTCTAAATTAATGGAGGCCCATGTCACCCGCTGCCTGTCCAACTTAATTGAATCTTCTTGTCATCTCGAGCCCAACCAAGCTGGCTTCAGACCTGCCCACTCTACCGAGGCCGTCATCTTGGCAGTCCTGGACACGTTCAGAAGTAACGCGGACGCAGGGATTCCCCAAGCTCTCGTACTCCTGGATTTGTCGGCCGCATTCGACACGGTGGACCACAACATCCTTCTCCACCGTGTCGGACAGGCAGGCATCCAGGGTACCGCTCTTAAGTGGGTAGAGTCCTTCCTGACCGGAAGAACACAGGCCGTTCGCCTAGGTCCCTATACTGCAACTAAAACCCCCACAACATGTGAAGTCCCTCAAGGCTCCTCCCTCTCACCACTTCTGTTTAACCTATACCTCCGGCCCTTGATCCACTCACTCCAGAAATGGGACATCACTGTTTACAATTACGCCGACGATTTACAGATCGTCTTACCTCTCAACTCACCTCATGCCATTAACACGTTCCACACTGTTATGATTCATATCCAACATTGGATGAATTCGAATCAACTAAAACTAAACCCCGGGAAAACTGAGCTCCTCCTCCCCGGACTCAGTCACGCTCACTGGGGCCTGCAGTTCTGGCCCTCTGAGCTCGACCCCCCCCCCCCCAGTCCCGGTCAAATCAGTGAAGAGCCTGGGTGTGATTATCGACACCGAACTGTCTCTCAAAGCCCAAGTGGGTGCGGTCATCTCATCCTGCATGTACCAACTCCGTAAGATCCGCAGAGTTCACCACTTACTCCCGCCCTCTGCTCTCTCTCAGGTCATCATCTTGCTAGTACTCTCTCGTCTGGACTTCTCTAACTCCCTTTATCACGGTCTCCCACAATCTCTGCTGCACCGCCTTCAGGTTGTCCAGAACCAAGCGGCCCGCCTCATTCACAAAACCCCCAGATGGCAATCGGCAAAATCCCTACTTCACAGTCTGCATTGGCTACCAATCGGCCAAAGGGCGGCCTTCAAGGTGGCCTGCCTCACATTCAAGGCCCTCCACTGCACCGGCCCCGCATTTCTCAAATCCCTCATCACTCCTCATCGACCAACGCGCAACCTCCGTTCAGCTCACCTTCACCTGCTTGTCACCCCCAAAGCTAAAACCAAAAAATTTGGTGGTCGCCGCTTTTCCCACCTAGCACCCGCATTCTGGAATCTCCTCCCTCTGCCCATCAAATCCAGTCCTTCCCTCCTAAGCTTCAGAAAAACACCTAAAACCTATCTCTTCCCATCCCTCGGTTAAACCACTGTCACCCTCGTTTCCCCCCAATCTCTCACTCTGTCTAATAGCGCCATGAAGCCTAGGTGTCAGTGCGCTCTACAAATTGCACTTAAGATAAGATAAGAATGCACTGGTGTTGTCACTTTAAGAGGTGTGGGTCTTAAACCCGAGGGAAACAAAAGAAAAAAACCTTAAAAAAGTGCTGTTAGTATTTAAGTGACTATGATTGGTGTTTGGCGTCATGTGATCAAGTCCCACGTTTGGGATGAAACGCGTAATGGCTGCCCCATCCAGTTGTCCTATGGAGTAAACTGCAAAAGAAATAAATTGTAGGATTTGCACTTTCATGGTCCATGCTCTTTGTTTGTGCCCTATGGGAAAGGGATTGCGAAGTTGAAGAGTTCTACCTCATATATATATATATATATATATATATATATATATATATGTATATATATATATATATATATATCATCCTCTCCGCTTCCTGAAACACCCAGGAGTTCCTCCACTCGGCAAGCAGGACACGGACACGGACCAGTTAGGTGCTATTGATTTTTTATTTGCAGGAAAAAGTCAAAGACGTTTCGGCTCTACGGAGCCTTGTTCACATGACAAGGATTTGCACTTTCGTGGTCCGTGCTCTTTGTTTGTGCCCTATGGGAAAGGGATTGCGAAGTTGAAGAGTTCTACCTCATATATATATATATATATATATAATATATATATATATATATATATATATATATATATATATATATATATATATATATATATATATATATATATATATATATTTACAAATCTCCTCTCTCTTCAAAAAGAAGTGCACCGGCACAAGTCGTGTCATGAAGAAATGTGTTTATTCCATGGAACCCCATTGTATGAGGGACTCACACTTTCCCAACATTTCTGCTCTCACAGGAGCTGTTAGGTGCTATTGATTTTTTATTTGCAGGAAAAAGTCAAAGACGTTTCGGCTCTACGGAGCCTTGTTCACATGACAAGGATTTGCACTTTCGTGGTCCGTGCTCTTTGTTTGTGCCCTATGGGAAAGGGATTGCGAAGTTGAAGAGTTCTACCTCATATATATATATATATATATATATGTGAACAATGAGAATATATATATATATATATATATATTTACAAAATCTCCTCTCTCTTCAAAAAGAAGTGCACCGGCACAAGTCGTGTCATGAAAAAATGTGTTTATTCCATGGAACCCCATTGTATGAGGGACTCACACTTTCCCAACATTTCTGCTCTCACAGGAGCTTTGATCACGGGACTAATCTCTGCATTTTGTATCACCCCACGTGGTACTTTTAAACACGCAGGCACATTTTCAAACAGAGTGCACAATGGGAATAATGAAAACCTGGCATGGAGAAAATAGCGCGCTTTTAAAAGTCCATGCGCCAAATAGCTGAATAATAGACACAGCGCTGAATAACTTTCGTTCCACTGACAGTTTTTCCCATGTGTGCATAATTAAGGAGCATAAGTGGAGTTGGATATATATATATATATACCTAACATACAGTACATGTGTTTATGTGTGTGCATAATTAAGGAGGTAAGACCACACGAATCAAATAAAAGCTCACTTTTCTTTATTGAGTGCTTGCCAGCAAGCACCCTGCACAGGAGACACATATCGCTCATTCTTGCCAGACGCGTTTCAGGGATTAGCCTTTCTTCAGTGGCATAGTAGAGATGAAAAGCGCTGCCGAGCACAGTCAATTTGAACACCTGCCACAGTGGGCGTGGCTTGCTAGCCTTCTGGGTGTTGTAGTGCGCTAGTGGATGCGCTGTCAACTTTAAAACAACCTTGATGCTGGTGTAAAGTCCCGAACAGGTGCCAGCCCCGCTTTGTAGCACTCAAAACGAGCTGAGGCGTACACCAACCTGCACTGGTGCTAGCTTCTCATCGTCCCGCTGCTGCCGCACTCAGTGGTGCAGTCACGGATCCGCTTGTTAGAAGGTGGTGGGTCTCTCCTCACGACCGGGACCGGCCGTTACTAAATCCAAAACTCGCAGGAGCCTAATTTGAGGTAAGACCACACGAATCAAATAAAAGCTCACTTTTCTTTATTGAGTGCTTGCCAGCAAGCACCCTCCACAGGAGACACATATCGCTCATTCTTGCCAGACGCGTTTCAGGGGTTAGCCTTTCTTCAGTGGCATAGTAGAGATGAAAAGCGCTGCCGCGCACATTAAATTTGAACACCTGCCGCAGTGGGCCTGGCTTGCTAGCCTTCTGGGTGTTGTAGTGCGCTAGTGGATGCGCCTCAGCTCCTATTGAGTGCTACAAAGCGGGGCTGGCACCTGTTCGGGACTTTACACCAGCATTAAAATTGTTTTAAAGTTGAGAGCGCATCCACTAGCGTCCATCATTCCCTTTTGTATCGCTATATTTTAATCATAGCGTTCACATATGCCAAGTCAACAAACGCGTTTCGGCGTTGCCGCCTTCGTCAGTGTTGACTGACTGAGACATTTTGTGTATTTAAATAAAGTTACTTCGTGACACGATGTCATGTGATTTAAAACAAACATAAAAAACGGCACTTCAATTTCATTCATTGTTATATGGCGGCCATCTTACAGTGTCTGGATACTTCATGAATCGTATATAAGAAAAGCATTTTTTTAACATTACATTTCATGCATCCATTGCTTTTTACTCAGTATCTTATTGTTCATTGATATTATTACATCATACTCAAAAAACGATACCTTTCATGTCATAATGCCCAGAATGGGCATCCTTGTTGTTGTCACAAGTTACTGCTTTTCACTAATTTCGTTACATAGGTAACAGTATTCGGCCTAGCTGGTTTTGCCCGTTATGTCACGTACAATTGAGTGATTATGCCCTGGATGGGCTATCTCATAATACATGTATTACGTGACCTATCAAGACTAGGGAAAGAGTCCTGCTGCTGGGGAGGGTGTACGGGGGTAGGGAGGGGGAAAGAAAGGAGGAAGTTTCGGGGTACAAAAACAATAAATATTTACATACTGCAACTGTAGATTTCGGGTGGAATTTCTAATTTACCCAATATGCACCCACATTTCTTCTTCATTGTTCAGCCCTGCAGGATTCTTTGTTTGGAGCATTATGATGTACTTGGATTCCAGTGTTCTGAGTTTCTTAACCCAGTCCCCCCCTCTTTCTGTTCTTACAAGCTGATCCAAAATAAAAAAGCTCAATAGATTACTATTGCTTTTATGCTCTTTTTCATAATGCCGAGATACCGGATAACTTTGATCTTTCGTATTTATGGTTCTCATGTGTTCCAGAATCCTTAGTTTCGTTTGTTTGGTAGTGCTGCCCACATACTTTTTACCGCATGGGCACACTAAACAATATACAGTAAATTCGGAATTACAATTAAGTAACTTCGAAATTGTCATCTTTTTTAATCTCCCCGGTACCTCATATTCTTTTACTTTATGTGAGTTCTTACAGGCCTTACATTTCATGCATGGGTAAAATCCCAAAGCAAGGGCCTTTTTTCTTTTCTTTGGTTCATGATGGCTATTCACTAGGTGATCCCTCAAAAATTGCTTTTCCGATAGGTAACCAGTGGGTAATCGGATAGCAGACTGCCCACTATGCCATCTGATTTTGATATGTTCCAATTTTTTCTCCGATTTTGAAACATCTCGGGCGATTTTTCAGTGAAATTGGTAATCAATCTCACTTTTGTGTCTTTACTTTTCAGCCTATCAACAAGCAATTCATTTCTGGACCTAGCATCACTTCTCTGTTCAGCTTCATTCAGAACACCTTTAAAGTAGCCCCTCTGTTCGAACCTCTTTCTGGACTCTGTTCTGGCTCTGATGTATTCTCCTTCAGTGGAACAGTTCCGCTTAATCCGCAGAAACTCTCCCAGTGGAATATTGTTGACCACACTTCGTGGGTGACAACTGCCTGCGTGCAGGATTGTATTTCCTGCCGTAGGTTTTCTGTATAAGGCTGTCTGAATCTTATTATCCTGTATATATACTCTGAGATCAAGATAGAATACCTCTTCTTTACTGATGTGACTGGTAAACCTGAGGTTCTGTTGATTGTCATTGAGGATCCCAATGTATTCCTCAGCCTCGCTCTGTGTTCCACGTCACACGATGAAAAGATCATCTATGTAGCGGGTCCACAGAGGTATTTTCTCCACCCATTTTTCATTAGTCCCCGCCCAGGCCACGTGCTCCTCCCACCAGCCCACGAATACATTCGCGTAGCTGGGGGCGAATCACGTGCCCATCACGGTCCCCTGCAGCTGTAAGTAAAGTTGGCCTGAAAACAAAAAGATATTATTTTTCAGACAAAAGTCAGTGAGGTCAATGAGCATATGATTATGTGCTCTGTACTTCAGAGCCCGTCTGTCCAGAAAAAAGTTCATGGCCTTTAGGCCGTCCTCATGTCTTATAGAGGTGCAGAGGCTCGTGATATCCAATGTTAACAGCATTAGATCTTCCTCCCATGTCACCCCTTGTATAATCCTTAGAAAGTCTTTAGTGTCCCTTAGGTAAGAACTCAGATCCTTTACCAATGGTGCAATGAAATTGTCAATATAAATAGAGGTGTTTTCCAATAAACTGTCTTTTGCCGACACGATGGGACGTCCCGGTGGCCAGATTTTGCTCTTATGCACTTTGGGCAAGTGATAAAATGTCGCTATCTGTGGATGTTCACATCTTAAGTTAGCCCAATCTTTCATGTCCATTATGCCCTTATCTTTCCATTCGGTGATTAGGGTATGGAACCTCATTATGCTCTCAAGGTATTTCTCTCTCTTTATGGGGGTGTAGTGATCAAGTTTTTTTAACTACGAGAGTGCCTCGTCCTCATATTGTTGTTTCTTTAAAATCACACCATTCCCCCCTTTATCACTTGGCTTGATCACTATATCATCATCCTCTCTCAAGCTCTTGATTATATCCCATTCCATTTTATTGAAATTTCTTCTTGCATCATTGAATTTCTTTTTTTGTCGGTTTTTGATTTCTCCAATCACTACTTCTTGGAAGGTAACTATTGCATCATGGGTACTTTTGGGGAAGAACTTAGATTTGATAATCATCTTACTCTTACAGCCCTGTTGGGCGATTCCCCCTTCTTCCAAGATTTGTGTTGGTGAGATGGTAGGATCCATCTGGGAGTCCATCTCTTCCAATAATCCTCGTGCTGTGGTTACAGCTTCCAAATCCCATCCTGTTAATGTATCCAAGTTCGCATCTTCCTCTATTATTGCAAGAGTATTTTCTTTGGGGTGAAGTTTGTGTATTTTCATTAATTTCACCTTCCTCTCGGATTTATAAATATCAATTCGCATTTGTATGTAGTTGAACGCCGGTGTAGGGCAAAATGTCAGTCCCAACTGTAGTATGCTTTGCTCTTTTTCTGACAATATCCTGTCTGACAGGTTGATTATAGTCTTTTCCGTAGTATCGCCTGTCATTCCAACCTCAGCTAGTTCCATCTTCCCCCGCGTTTGCTGTGGGTCACCATTGGAGTGGAACGACCCGTTTCGGCTTTTCTTACCCCTCCTTGTTTTCCTCTTGTGGCCTCTGGAAGGTGGGTTCGTGCGGCTGGTCTTTGTCTCAGACCTCGTATCAGCTCGTACTCCTGAAAAAAATTAGAGGAAGTAGATGGCTGTTCTTCGCCACCACCGTTGTTATCTTCACCTGTTGCTGCCGCACTGACTTGTTTGCCTCGGTGCACTGATTCGTCTTCCGACACTTCGGATTCCTCTGTGCTGGGATGGGATACTATCTGTGTCTGCGTCTTCACTAATTGTTGATTTTTCTGTTGGGTATCATATTTTTTCGCAAACGTTAATATGCGTCCATTTGCATAATCTTTCTCATCCCTAATGAACTTTGCTTGTTTTCTTGTTTTAATTACATTTTCATAGTCAATGAGGCGTTGTTTCATTAATTTTCCCAAGTCTTCCCTTTTTTCGAATCTTTATCTTCACTGATTTTTATCTCAATTTCTTTGATTTCTTCTTGCAATTTCGCCCTGTCTCTCCAGGCGTGTTTAATAAGAATCTTCAACATTTGATGAGTCACCACCGTCATGAACTCCGACAATTCGTGAAGGAGTTCCTTGTTGGGGCTTTCATACGAGGGAACAATGAATATTCTAAGTCCTCGCGGGACCTGTCCGACTTCTAGGTATTTCTGAAGGCTTGTTGCCTCCCACCATTTGCGGATTTCTTTTTCGTACGTTTTCTCTAATACGGAAAACAAATTCCTCAAGGTGCTTGGTATCGTTTTATCTTGCACTTTTTCTTTACTCTTCCCGCTTGTTTTCAGGACAAACAGGCTTCCTGCAGCTTCTTCTCTTTCCGTGTCAGTAAACATTCTCTAGTGTGAAAACGCTATTATAATAACAGATTGGCAGCGACTTTCGTTTCCGACCCTACGAGGTTAGCCGGTATTGAATAACAACGCCGTCCACTCACCCGCTCCATGCTTCTCCAAACCCTCGGATTCCTCCTTGGTTCTGGTCCGCGTCCCCACGGTGAGTGGTCCGGCTTTTTCTCCAATAGTTCACAAATGTGCGCGAAGCCTCTTTCCACGGCTCGCTCGTTACCGGCGGGGCAGACAGTGAATTAAATCCAAAACGCCTTTCCACCCACTGTCGCTCCTCTTATCCTCGGGTGCCTCCTTACCGCACGGTGGAGTGCGTATACTATGCCAAACATACAGTTCAAATCCTCAAGAACCGCTCCTCAATTAAGGACACTCCAGTCATTCTTCGTAGTCCCATTGCCATATTTTAATCATAGCGTTCACATATGCCAAGTCAACAAACGCGTTTCGGCGTTGCCGCCTTCGTCAGTGTTGACTGACTGAGACATTTTGTGTATTTAAATAAAGTTACTTCGTGACACGATGTCATGTGATTTAAAACAAACATATAAAACGGCACTTCAATTTCATTCATTGTTATATGGCGGCCATCTTACAGTGTCTGGATACTTCATGAATCGTATATAAGAAAAGCATTTTTTCAACATTACATTTCATGCATCCATTGCTTTTTACTCAGTATCTTATTGTTCATTGATATTATTACATCATACTCAAAAAAAGATACCTTTTATGTCATAATGCCCAGAATGGGCATCCTTGTTGTTGTCACAAGTTACTGCTTTTCACTAATTACGTTACATAGGTAACAGTATTCGGCCTAGCTGGTTGTGCCCGTTATGTCATGTACAATTGTGTGATATATGGCAATATGGCAATGGGACTACGAAGAATGACTGGAGTGTCCTTAATTGAGGAGCGGTTCTTGAGGATTTGAACTGTATGTTTGGCATAGTATACGCACTCCACCGTGCGGTAAGGAGGCACCCGAGGATAAGAGGAGCGACAGTTGGTGGAAAGGCGTTTTGGATGTAATTCACTGTCTGCCCCGCCGGTAACGAGCGAGCCGTGGAAAGAGGCTTCGCGCACATTTTTGAACTATTGGAGAAAAAGCCGGACCACTCACCGTGGGGACGCGAACCAGAACCAAGGAGGAATCCGAGGGTTTGGAGAAGCGTGGAGCGGGTGAGTGGACGGCGTTGTTATTTAATACCAGCTAACTTCGTAGGGTCGGAAACGAAAGTCGCTGCCAATCTGTTATAATAGCGTTTTCACACTAGAGAATGTTTACTGACACGGAAAGAGAAGAAGCTGCAGGAAGCCTGTTTGTCCTGAAAACAAGCGGGAAGAGTAAAGAAAAAGTGCAAGATGAAACGATACCAGGCACCTTGAGGAATTTGTTTTCTGTATTAGAGAAAACATACGAAAAAGAAATCCGCAAATGGTGGGAGGCAACAAGCCTTCAGAAATACCTAGAAGTCGGACGGGTCCCGCGAGGACTTAGAATATTCATTGTTCCCTCGTATGAAAGCCCCAACACGGAACTCCTTCAGGAATGGTCGGAGTTCATGACGGGGGTGACTCATCAAATGTTGAAGATTCTTATTAAACATGCCTGGAGAGACAGGGCGAAATTGCAAGAAGAAATCAAAGAAATTGAGATACAAATCAGTGAAGATAAAGATTCGAAAAAAAGTGAAGACTTGCGAAAATTAATTAAACAACGCCTCATTGACTATGAAAATGTAATTAAAACAAGAAAACAAGCAAAGTTCATTAGGGATGAGGAAGATTATGCAAATGGACGCATATTAAAGTTTGCGAAAAAATATGATGCCCAACGGAAAAATCAACAATTAGTGAAGACGCAGACACAGACAGTATCCCAGCCCAGCACAGAGGAATCCGAAGTGTCGGAAGACGAATCAGTGCACCGAGGCAAACAAGTCAGTGCGGCAGCAACAGGTGAAGATAACAACGGTGGTGGCGGAGAACAGCCATCTACTTCCTCTAATTTTTTTCAGGAGTACAAGCTGATACGAGGTCTGAGACAAAGACCAGCCGCATGAACCCACCCTCCAGAGGCCACAAGAGGAAAACGAGGAGGGGTAAGAAAAGCCGAAACGGGTCGTTCCACTCCAATGGTGACCCGCAGCAAACGCGGGGGGAGATGGAACTAGCTGAGGTTGGAATGACAGGCGATACTGCGGAAAAGACTATAATCAACCTGTCAGACAGGATATTGTCAGAAAAAGAGCAAAGCATACTACAATTGGGACTGACATTTTCCCTACACCGGCGTTCAACTACGCACAAATGCAAATTGATGTTTATAAATTCGTGAGAAAGGTGAAATTAATGAAAACTATGTAATGTATCAAGGACCCCCTGGTTAGGATATGACTCCTGGGTCAGGGAAACAATCTTTTGTGCAAAGGTATATACCCAGGCAGACTTACAAGACAAGATCTGGCGTTTCTTTAAAACATATTATACATTATACAAAAAACACACACAAAACCATAGAATCATAGAAATGGCGCAAAGAACTGTAATGATATCAAGATTAATCTTTAATTTTGCTAAAAAAATGAATAAATACGTATAAATAAGTATACATGATATACCCAATAAAAGCAAAAAAATTATTGATATAATCCTTTTTTTAAAGAATCACAATATTTCATCAACAATGATCAGTAAAAAATACATATTCCTGATTCAGGCGGACTTGGCTGTATCTGTCTACGCGTTTCGACAATCTATTTTGTCTTCCTCAGGACAAATGATTATTCAGCCTTTGTTCTAAACAAAACAAAACATTGTTTTAGTTGGCATCAAAATTACAGTGCATTACATCTTTGCTGCTTTCATTCCTAAAGTGGTTCTGTTCAGGTATCATTTGTTCAATAAAAATTGTTCTCTAGCCAGACTTGTACTGTTTTTTAAGGGGAGAGCTGTAACCGATAGTGAGTTGGAAACAATTATTTCTCATTTTTGTCTGTAGTACTTGATTCTTTGGATAATACATGATGATCTCAAAACATTTCAAAACAATCTAAACGATAAAACATATAACAAATACTGTCATCAAGACAATGACGTAACATTTATAACATTCAAGGTACCTATAGTGGTACTTACTTTGTAATGGTATAATCCATTTTTCTAAATTTATACCATAGTAAACGGTTTGTTACTTTATATTGCACACTAATTGCAAAATTATCTATATCCTGAGCTATTCCTTTATTGCTAAACCTTTACTTTTTATTGCTTATGTAAAAACCAAGTCTTACCTAAAAGTCTTTATGTTTTCGACATACTAAAAAACGCTATTGAAGGGAGTGAGGCACCTTTCTTTAATTTTTGGAGTAGGTATGTGAAATCTGTATAGGGAGAGAATTGTGTTTTTCAAAAGAATTTTCACAATATTTGTTTCCTAATCTTTATAAGTCTCTTTTACGTAATCCCGTGTTTTTACCTGTTCAGATGTAATTCACTGCTCCCATCTCACTTCTACCTTCTACTTTCCATGATCCTCCTGATAATTTTCTTTAAAATTCTGAAATAGGGTTTTAGTCAGACATTAGTTTACCTAAACGGTGACCTATTTTTAAGATATACGATATTTATTTATTAATTTAACAAAGAAATTCCTCTGTTCTAATCATTTTCGGTAATATTCTTTAGTTTTACCTTAAAAAAGCAATCCAGTCCTCAACATAGATAACGAGTGATCCTGTGCATTTTTTATATATGCGGACTGTTTAAGTTCCTTGCAAATGACGGACCGTAAAAGTTGTTAGGGAGCACACCAGCGTGATGGGCGTAGTTTTTAGATAGTCTGTTTTTTTTTAAAAACATAAGAATAGATGGTATTTTCAGTAACATGTTTTTTTTATAAAAAACGTGTCTATCGACAACTGTCAGCATTTCCAAATTGTTTTTTTTACCTTGACAGATCTTTGAGATTAAGCAGGATGATTACAAGTCACTACGTTTTTTCTTTTTCTTGGTTCCTCAAACTTGGCGGTTATGCTGGGCGGGGTCGATGGCTTGTATAAGAAAACAAATCCTGTTGGCTCTAGGAGAGGCATAGCGAAACTGCGTTAAGTATTAGGCGCCAAGCAGACACTACGTTTAGAGTTAGGCGTCAAGTAGTCACTAAGTCGCTTTACAGCGTTAAACCTAATTGTTACATATTACCAAGCTCTTACCGTTTTACCGCTTTGATGTTCACACGCGTGTGGTCCCGTCAGTGGTTCGTGCAGACAAGAAGGATTTCGCCCAGTCCCTTTTCTACTGCTATTTATATCTGTGAGTTTGCTGGTCGTTCCGATTAAGCCCTGCCTCTATTTAAAGTGGTAAGGTGATCCTAAGGCGGAACCAAATACCACGGTGAAAATTTTCTTTATACTTGTCCTATATTGCTGGTATATTCATCTAATTACTTTTTGGGAGTTATTATTGTAAAGATGTCCTTCACATAAAATTGTTTTATATGTAGTCACTCATATCGGCAATTTGGAAGGAAATTAACTAGAATCAGTCCCGTTTGTTCCCTATATTATTGCATTCTCCCATGGTAAATCCTGATTTAAACCATGGTTAAATGTTCCAAGGGTAAAAATCCAAAAGACTTCTCTTTTTTTACGTATTTCATCACCTCCTTGTGTTTTCTGTAAGTGGATTCTTTCCAGAACACGCCATTTAAGGTCTTCTGGTGCATGCTTATATTCCATAAAATGGTTCACAAGTGGTGCTGATAGCTTCTGTGTTTTATTTGCTGATCTATGTTCTGTCAGCCTGGTTTTTATCATGCGGGACGTCTCTCCTACATACCCTAAATTGCAAGGGCATGTAATCAGATAAATTACATTCTTAGTATTACAAGTCCATAGCTCTTTTGCATGAATATTTACATTATTGAAAGTCATATTTTCACCGGTTATAATGGTGTCACAAGACTGACAGGATCCACAGCGTGAGGTTCCTCTAACCGCATTGGTTCCCTCAATGGATTTTTGTATAAAAGGATTTTTTCTTGTATTCCTTCTATATCGGGAGCGTACTATTTGGTCCTTTAGGTTTTTTTTTCGCCTATGGGCGAACATAGGTTTTGGTAGTTTTTGTTGATTGTCAAGTACATTCAACATATGCCAGTTGGAATTAATTATTTGTCTGACTGTAGAGTCCATAGTTGAGTGCTTAGTAATACATACCAGTTTGGGGTCAGATTTGTGCTTTTGAGAGTTTAAAAGGGCATCTCGATCGTAGAAACGGGCCCTCTTATAGGCCTCTCTAACAAGTCGATGAGGGTATCCTCTTTGGATGAATTTCTGTTTCATGATTTCCGCTTGGGTGTCAAAATCCTTTATGTTCGTACAATTGCGCCTAACCCTCAAAAACTGGGAGATGGGGATGCTGTCTTTTTGGCACCTAGGGTGGTAGCTTTGGAAATGTAGCAAGGTATTTCGGGCAGTGGGTTTTGTATACAGATCCACTTCAAGGGCGCCTTCATTATTTCTTATATATATATCTAAAAACTCAACCTTGATTTGTTAATATGTGCAGTGAACCGTAGATTTTCATCCGTCAGGTTTATCCATTGAAGGAGTTCCCTGAGAGTCTGTTCCCCATCGGTCCACACAAAGAAAATGTCATCTATGTATCGGTGCCAATGGGAAACAGACTCGAAGAAAGGGGCCACTTCATTGAAAATAAATTTGCTCTCAAAGAGGGTCATATAGATGTTTGCTATCGAGGGGGCCATAGAGGCCCCCATGCTTACTCCCTTGATTTGCAGATATAAATCTTCACCGAATTCAAAGAAATTTTCTCTCAATACTAATGTCAGGCAATCATTGATAAAGGGTTTGGAACAGGGAATCTGGTGTAGGTCGATAAACCACATTGTGGCCTCTATTGCTCCTACCTGAGGTATATTGCTATAAAGTGACTCGATATCGAGAGTCACTAAGATATCATTATGTTCATTATATGTAACATTTTCTACCTTTACTATTATATCGCCTGTGTCTTTCACATATGATGGTGAAAGCGAGATACACGGGCGAAGAATATTGTCCAGATATTTAGAGAGGGCCTCAAGAGGTGTTCCTATTGTCGAGACAATAGGTCGATAGGGGGGATTTATTTGGTCTTTGTGGATCTTAGGCAATCCATATATACAAGATACCTTCTTATCTGATGTATTTAAGAATTCAAATTCTTTTTTATTTATTATCCCTTCATTGAAAGCTTTTGAAGTTAGTCTATGTATAGTTTTGACTATTCTTTCTGTTGGATTGGATCTAATCTTTTTATAGAAAATAGGGTCGCTTAGAATTTTAGTCATATTATTTTCATATGTATTACAATCCAATAGGACTATGCCACCACCTTTATCGCTGCTTTTAATCACGAGTGTCTTGTCATTCTTCAATTTTTCAAGTGAATCATGTTCCTCTTTTGAAATGTTGTATCTGGGTTTTGGAATAAATTTCAAAGCCTGATCCAACCGTTTAAGCACAACTCTTTCAAATATGGCCATTTCTGGACCTACTTGTTGTAAAGAGGGGGTAAAGGTAGACGCTAAAGCAACAATGTTGTTGGTTGTATTATCTAATTCCATTGATTCATTTTGTAGGAAAAAAAAAATTTATCTAATTTTTCTCAGAAAGGAGTGGATGTCTCGATATAGTTCAAATGTATTTACTTTGGCATGCGGAACGAAGGATAAACCCTTGGTAAGGAGAGATAAATCTGAAGGCTCAAGAGTTTGTGAGGATAAGTTGAATATAGGGATTACATCCCATTCCTCCAATACTGCTTGTTTCTCGTTTCTAAGTATTGTTGAGGTTCCTGGGCATATTGATTGGTCTGGTAGTTGCCTCTTGTATGATTCTGGAACCTGACTCTCTGACGGCCTCTCCTCCCCCCCCGTTGGCCTAAAAAAGGTTGGCGACTATTCCTCTGGCCATTTCGGGGTTCGAACGGTCTGTCATCCTGATACCCCATATTGCCTTCTTCCTCTGAATCTGAGGCAGAGGAATTTGAGAAGTTGTTGATTCTATGTTGGAAAGGGGGATTGTATGTTCCTGTTTGTGAGTCAGTTTTGAAGAAACCTTCCACAATATATGGATATGTTCTTTCCACGGTATAGAACCTCTTATCTTTCGCAAATTTGTCTTCCTTTCTTTTTTTCAGATAATCAGCGAAAGATAGGATATCCTTTCTTATAGTTTCTAGTTGTTTATCTGCTTCCTCCATAGTTGTAGATTTTTGTATTTTATCTTCAAGTTCATGTATTTCTTTTTTTATTTCAACGGCTATTTCTTTAGATGTTGATATGATCAGAATCATAAGGTCCCTAGAGCAGCGACTCGCAATCATACTCCACTTAATTAGAAAACTCTTGATGTCTACAAAAAGGCCGGGGATGTTACGTACCCTAAGGCCCATTGGGATTATGCCATTCTTAAGATAATTCAGCATAAAATCTCCATGGGCCTCTATCCTGATGAGTTTCTTTTGGAGATTTAATAATTTATTGTGGTCGCTGTTATTTTGAGGGTTACTAGCCTGGTTATTGCCAAAATCTATATTGGTGCCTACTAATGTGGCGAAGTCTTCATCTGAAAAGCCAAAAGTTTGAAGGTTGGCCATTTTATCCAAATTTATAGTATAAATGTTACGTCAAAACTATGATGATTAGAAAAATAACAATTCGAGGATTCAACACTTAAACAATGGGAGAAGGAAAGGGATACAATATTTATACACAATTTTCCAACAACAGAAAAGTTAGATAATTCACAAAAAGTCCCACACGGATGCACCGTGGGTAATACTATGTAATGTATCAAGGACCCCCTGGTTAGGATATGACTCCTGGGTCAGGGAAACAATTTTTTGTGCAAAGGTATATACCCAGGAAGACTTACAAGACAAGATCTGGCGTTTCTTTAAAACATATTATACATTATACAAAAAACACACACAAAACCATAGAATCATAGAAATGGCGCAAAGAACTGTAATGATATCAAGATTAATCTTTAATTTTGCTAAAAAAATGAATAAATACATATAAATAAGTATACATGATATACCCAATAAAAGCTAAAAAATTATTGATATAATCCTTTTTTTTAAAGAATCACAATATTTCATCAACAATGATCAGTAAAAAATACATATTCCTGATTCAAGTTCAAGTTCAAGTTCAGGCATTTATAGAGCGCACTACTCACCCAGAGGGTCTCAAGGCGCTAGAGGGAGGGGTTCATTGTTTATCGAATAGCCAAGTTTTCAGTTCTTTTCTGAAGGAGATGTGATTCTGAGTAAGGCGAAGGTGGGTGGGGAGTGAGTTCCAGGTCTTGGCAGCCAGGAAGGAGAAGGATCTGCCACCCATGGTGGTTTTTCGGATGCGTGGGACTGCGGCGAGGGCTTGAATGGATGATCTTAGTTGGCGGGTGGGATAGTAGAAGGACAGTCGGGAGTTGAGGCATTCTGGTCCTAGATTATAAAGGGCCTTGTGTGCGTGGGTAAGAAGGCGGAAAGTAATTCTTTTGTTGACGGGAAGCCAGTGGAGGTTTTTTAGGTGACCGGTGATGTGCTCTTGGCGTGGGATGTCTAATATGAGTCTCGCTGATGCGTTTTGGATGCGCTGGAGCTTTTTCTGCAATTTTGTTGTAATTCCGGCGTAGAGAGTGTTGCCATAGTCCAGTCGACTCGTGACCAGTGCATGGGTGACAGTCTTTCTTGTTTCGAGGGGGATCCAGCGGAAGATCTTTTTGAGAATGCGAAGGACGTTGAAGCAGGAGGACGATACGGCGTTGACTTGTCTGGACATTGAGAGAGAGGAGTCTAGGATGAAGCCAAGGTTACGTGCATGGTCAGTGGGTGTGGGCGCTGATCCCAGAGCGGAAGGCCACCAAGAGTCGTCCCAAGATGAGGGTGAGGATCCAAGGATGAGCACCTCAGTTTTGTCTGAGTTGAGTTTTAAGCGGCTCTGTTTCATCCATTCGGCTACTTCTTTCATACCTTCGTGAAGGTTGTCCTTGGCGGTGTTGGGGTCTTTGGTGAGGGAAAGTATCAGCTGGGTGTCGTCGGCGTAGGAGATGATGTTGAGGTTGTGTCGACGTGCGATGGAGGCGAGGGGACTCATGTAGACGTTGAAGAGGGTGGGACTGAGTGAGGAGCCTTGAGGTACGCCGCAGATGACTTCGGTGGGCTCTGAGTAGAAAGGGGGGAGTCGGACTCTCTGTGTTCTCCCGGATAGGAACGAGATGATCCAGTCCAGGGCTTTTCCTTGTATGCCGATGTTGTTGAGGCGTTGTATGAGGGTGTTGTGACAGACAGTGTCGAAGGCGGCGGAGAGGTCGAGTAGAATGAGGGCCACTGTTTCGCCGTTGTCCAGGAGTGCTCGGATGTCGTCGGTCGCCGCAATGAGGGCGGTTTCGGTGCTGTGTTTGGCTCGAAAGCCGTTCTGTGAGGGATCCAGGGAGTTGTTGGATTCAAGGAAGGCTGCGAGTTGGCTGTTGACGGCTTTCTCGATGACTTTGGCCGGGAAAGGGAGGAGGGAGATGGGTCGGTAGTTTTTCAGTTCTGAGGGGTCTGCTGTTGGTTTTTTCAGAAGGGCGCTGAGTTCTGCGTGTTTCCATATTTCTGGGAAGGTGGCTGAGTTGAAGGAGCAGTTGATGACATCGCGGAGTTGGGGAGCAATGATGGAGTCAGCTTTGTTGAAGATGTAGTGGGGGCAGGGGTCGGAAGGTGAGCCAGAGTGGATTGAGTTCATGAGGTGAATGGTATCTTCGATGGTGATTGGGTTCCAGGAATTGAGGTAGTTAGTTGGAGGGGTGGGATCAGAAGGGGGTGGGGTGAGTTGGTCATTGGGAGTATTCTTGAAGCTGTTGTGGATGTCGGCAATTTTGTTGTAGAAGAAGGAGGATAGCGCATTGCAGAGGTCTTGGGAGTTAGTGATGTCGTTGGATGCTGCGGGAGGGTTGGTGAATTCTTTGACGATATTGAAGAGTTCCTTGCTGTTATGAGAATTGTTGTCGAGACGGTCCTTAAATGCTGATTTCTTGGCGGATCGAATTAGTTGGTGGTGTTTGCGGGTGGCTGTCTTGAGGGAGGTCATGTTGTCTGAGGTTGGTTCTTTTCTCCAATTCTTCTCCAGGGTGCGGCATGTCTTCTTGGATTTTTTAAGGTCATCATTGAACCAGGGAGCCTTTTTGCTGAATGATTTCAACTGGTGTTTTTTCAGGGGTGCTAGTTCGTCCGCACTGTGTGTAATCCATTGCCTGAGGTTTGTGGCCGCTTGGTCTGGGTCCGTTGTTAGAGTGGGAGTGTTTTGGCTGAGGGATGCGAGGAGTCGGTCGGTGGTGATTTTGTTCCAATTTCTTCGGGGAATGAGTTGTGGCCGGTTGTGGGTCAGGGTTGTTTTGTAGCTGAAGTGAACACAGCTGTGATCCGTCCAGTGGAGAGCTGTAGTGTGATCGAAGGAGATGTGCTTGCTGGAGGTGAAGATAGGGTCGAGCGTGTGTCCGGCTGTGTGAGTGGGGGTGTCAACAAGTTGTTTGAGTCCGAGGTTGGACAGGTTGTCCAGGAGGGTGGTGGTGTTGTTGTCGAGAATGTTGTCAATGTGGTAGTTGAGGTCTCCTAGAAGGATGTAATTCTCGGAGGCGAGGGCGTGCGGGCTGACGAAGTCAGTGATGTCGTCGCTGAATTGAGATCGGGTGCCTGGGGGTCTGTAGATGAGGGTTCCTCTAAGGGTGGTCCTGGGGTCGGTGTGGATCTGAAAGTGGAGGTGTTCGGCGGTTGCAAGATTGTCGTCAGAGCTGGTTGTAATTTTGATGGTGTTTCTATGGACGATGGCGATGCCTCCTCCGGTTTTTTTAATGGTGCGGTCTTTTCGAATGATTTTGTAAGTGTCCGGTATGGCTATGGCGATGTCGGGGGCAGAAGATGCGTTCATCCAAGTTTCAGTGAGGAAGGCAATGTCAGGTGACACAGTGTCGATTAGGTCCCAGAGTTCGGTTGCGTGTCTGTGGACCGAGCGGGTGTTCAGTAGGATGCATTTCAAGTCGTTGGGTTCGGAGCTGAGTGTGGAGGAAGTGTGTTTGGTGAGGGTCCTGACGCAGTTGAACTTACAGGAGAGGCAGGAGAATGGGCCGTGGGTACGTCCTGGGGTAGCTACGCAGCATAGAGGGGTGAGTCCTGCGTTGAAGGCGAGGAGAGTAGTGGCATCATAAGTTACTCTGGGGGTTGGGGGCGGCATACGGCAGGGGGACGGGCGCTGGTCGCGGACCAGGCGCGGACGGGCGTAGACGGGCTTACCTTTGGCGCACCTTCGGCGCGAATGGGGCGCGACCGCTGCGCGTGACCGCTGCGCGCAGGAATACCTGTCATATGCGGATAGAAGAGGGGGAGGGGCGAGGGATGGTCAGCTGGGAGGCGGGAGCTGGGCGGGGATCTGGGCAGGGAAGGCACCAAAAACAAACAACAACAACTGCAAGCTGAAGATGGCCTCAGCCAGAAACGAAACCGGATTGGGGCACAGAGATCGATAGTGCGATCCTGATGTCAGTGGCACCGGTGAGATCAGGCAGCAATTAGTTAGGCAGGCAGAGTATCAATTTTAAAATATTAAATACAGCGTAGTTAGGCAAACGGAGCGCTATGGTCAAATAATGTTCAAAACCCAGTTAAAGCGTTGATGGGTACTTGCGCTATCTCGAGGCAGGCAATGGCAGTGAAAAGAGCGAGGCGAGGAGGCAGAAGCACTTCAGGTGGCAGGTAGAGCGGGGAGCAGCGTCTGGAGCGACCGTGTCTGTGTAGAACAGGACGGTCACAGCGCTGCAGCGGGGGAGCGTGGCAAATGGTTTCAGTGGGAGGGATGGTCAGCTGGGAGGCGGGAGCTGGGCGGGGATCTGGGCAGGGAAGGCACCAAAAACAAACAACAACAACTGCAAGCTGAAGATGGCCTCAGCCAGAAACGAAACCGGATTGGGGCACAGAGATCGATAGTGCGATCCTGATGTCAGTGGCACCGGTGAGATCAGGCAGCAATTAGTTAGGCAGGCAGAGTATCAATTTTAAAATATTAAATACAGCGTAGTTAGGCAAACGGAGCGCTATGGTCAAATAATGTTCAAAACCCAGTTAAAGCGTTGATGGGTACTTGCGCTATCTCGAGGCAGGCAATGGCAGTGAAAAGAGCGAGGCGAGGAGGCAGAAGCACTTCAGGTGGCAGGTAGAGCGGGGAGCAGCGTCTGGAGCGACCGTGTCTGTGATTCAGGCGGACTTGGCTGTATCTGTCTACGCGTTTCGACAATCTATTTTGTCTTCCTCAGGACAAATGATTATTCAGCCTTTGTTCTAAACAAAACAAAACATTGTTTTAGTTGGCATCAAAATTACAGTGCATTACATCTTTGCTGCTTTCATTCCTAAAGTGGTTCTGTTCAGGTATCATTTGTTCAATAAAGATTGTTCTCTAGCCAGACTTGTACTGTTTTTTATGGGGAGAGCTGTAACCGATAGTGAGTTGGAAACAATTATTTCTCATTTTTGTCTGTAGTACTTGATTCTTTGGATAATACATGATGATCTCAAAACATTTCAAAACAATCTAAACGATAAAACATATATCAAATACTGTCATCAAGACAATGACGTAACATTTATAACATTCAAGGTACCTATAGTGGTACTTACTTTGTAATGGTATAATCCATTTTTCTAAATTTATACCATAGTAAACGGTTTGTTACTTTATATTGCACACTAATTGCAAAATTATCTATATCCTGAGCTATTCCTTTATTGCTAAACCTTTACTTTTTATTGCTTATGTAAAAACCAAGTCTTACCTAAAAGTCTTTATGTTTTCGACATACTAAAAAACGCTATTGAAGGGAGTGAGGCACCTTTCTTTAATTTTTGGAGTAGGTATGTGAAATCTGTATAGGGAGAGAATTGTGTTTTTCAAAAGAATTTTCACAATATTTGTTTCCTAATCTTTATAAGTCTCTTTTACGTAATCCCGTGTTTTTACCTGTTCAGATGTAATTCACTGCTCCCATCTCACTTCTACCTTCTACTTTCCATGATCCTCCTGATAATTTTCTTTAAAATTCTGAAATAGGGTTTTAGTCAGACATTAGTTTACCTAAACGGTGACCTATTTTTAAGATATACGATATTTATTTATTATTTTAACAAAGAAATTCCTCTGTTCTAATCATTTTCGGTAATATTCTTTAGTTTTACCTTAACCCCTTCGATGCTCATGATGGAACGGTTCCGTCATGAGCTACGGTTGAGCTGTGCTCATGACGGAACCGTTCCGTCATGACCACGCCCGTTTTTATTAGGGCCCAGCACCGGAGGGGGAATCGCGGTCGCGCTGAAAAGGTTAAAAAAGCAATCCAGTCCTCAACATAGATAACGAGTGATCCTGTGCATTTTTTATATATGCGGACTGTTTAAGTTCCTCGCAAATGACGGACCGTAAAAGTTGTTAGGGAGCACACCAGCGTGATGGGCGTAGTTTTTAGATAGCCTGTTTTTTTTAAAAAACATAAGAATAGATGGTATTTTCAGTAACATGTTTTTTTTATAAAAAACGTGTCTATCGACAACTGTCAGCATTTCCAAATTGTTTTTTTTACCTTGACAGATCTTTGAGATTAAGCAGGATGATTACAAGTCACTACGTTTTTTCTTTTTCTTGGTTCCTCAAACTTGGCGGTTATGCTGGGCGGGGTCGATGGCTTGTATAAGAAAACAAATCCTGTTGGCTCTAGGAGAGGCATAGCGAAACTGCGTTAAGTATTAGGCGCCAAGCAGACACTACGTTTAGAGTTAGGCGTCAAGTAGTCACTAAGTCGCTTTACAGCGTTAAACCTAATTGTTACATATTACCGAGCTCTTACCGTTTTACCGCTTTGATGTTCACACGCGTGTGGTCCCGTCAGTGGTTCGTGCAGAAAAGAAGGATTTCGCCCAGTCCCTTTTCTACTGCTATTTATATCTGTGAGTTTGCTGGTCGTTCCGATTAAGCCCTGCCTCTATTTAAAGTGGTAAGGTGATCCTAAGGCGGAACCAAATACCACGGTGAAAATTTTCTTTATACTTGTCCTATATTGCTGGTATATTCATCTAATTTCTTTTTGGGAGTTATTATTGTAAAGATGTCCTTCACATAAAATTGTTTTATATGTAGTCACTCATACCGGCAATTTGGAAGGAAATTAACTAGAATCAGTCCCGTTTGTTCCCTATATTATTGCATTCTCCCATGGTAAATCCTGATTTAAACCATGGTTAAATGTTCCAAGGGTAAAAATCCAAAAGACTTCTCTTTTTTTTACGTATTTCATCACCTCCTTGTGTTTTCTGTAAGTGGATTCTTTCCAGAACACGCCATTTAAGGTCTTCTGGTGCATGCTTATATTCCATAAAATGGTTCACAAGTGGTGCTGATAGCTTCTGTGTTTTAATTGCTCATCTATGTTCTGTCAGCCTGGTTTTTATCATGCGGGACGTCTCTCCTACATACCCTAAATTGCAAGGGCATGTAATCAGATAAATTACATTCTTACTATTACAAGTCCATAGCTCTTTTGCATGAATATTTACATTATTGAAAGTCATATTTTCACCGGTTATAATGGTGTCACAAGACTGACAGGATCCACAGCGTGAGGTTCCTCTAACCGCATTGGTTCCCTCAATGGATTTTTGTATAAAAGGATTTTTTCTTGTATTCCTTCTATATCGGGAGCGTACTATTTGGTCCTTTAGGTTTTTGTTTCGCCTATGGGCGAACATAGGTTTTGGTAGTTTTTGTTGATTGTCAAGTACATTCAACAAATGCCAGTTGGAATTAATTATTTGTCTGACTGTAGAGTCCATAGTTGAGTGCTTAGTAATACATACCAGTTTGGGGTCAGATTTGTGCTTTTGAGAGTTTAAAAGGGCATCTTGATCGTAGAAACGGGCCCTCTTATAGGCCTCTCTAACAAGTCGATGAGGGTATCCTCTTTGGATGAATTTCTGTTTCATGATTTCCGCTTGGGTGTCAAAATCCTTTATGTTCGTACAATTGCGCCTAACCCTCAAAAACTGGGAGAAGGGGATGCTGTCTTTTTGGCACCTAGGGTGGTAGCTTTGCAAATGTAGCAAGGTATTTCGGGCAGTGGGTTAGATTGTCGAAACGCGTAGACAGATACAGCCAAGTCCGCCTGAATCAGGAATATGTATTTTTTACTGATCATTGTTGATGAAATATTGTGATTCTTTAAAAAAAAGGATTATATCAATAATTTTTTAGCTTTTATTGGGTATATCATGTATACTTATTTATATGTATTTATTCATTTTTTTAGCAAAATTAAAGATTAATCTTGATATCATTACAGTTCTTTGCGCCATTTCTATGATTCTATGGTTTTGTGTGTGTTTTTTGTATAATGTATAATATGTTTTAAAGAAACGCCAGATCTTGTCTTGTAAGTCTGCCTGGGTATATACCTTTGCACAAAAAAAAAAAAAAAAAAGAAATTAATGAAAATACACAAACTTCACCCCAAAGAAAATACTCTTGCAATAATAGAGGAAGATGCAAACTTGGATACATTAACAGGAAGGGATTTGGAAGCTGTAACCACAGCACGAGGATTATTGGAAGAGATGGATTCCCAGATGGATGCTACCATCTCACCAACCGTGTCAACCAGACGGGAGGAGGCATCGCCATCGTCCACAAGAACACCATCCGCATCAGGACCGACGCCGATGACACCTACACCGCAGCCGAACACCTCCACTTCCAGATCCACACCGACCCAAAGATGACCCTCAAAGGAACCCTCCTCTACAGACCCCCGGGACCACGCACACAATTCAGCGAAGACATCACGGACTTCATCAGCCCACACGCCCTCCCCTCCACCGACTACATCCTCCTAGGGGACCTCAATTTCCACCTGGACAACAACAAGGACCGCAACACCATCACCCTGTTGGACAACCTCGCCAACCTCGGACTCAAGCAACTGGTCAACACCCCCACCCACTACGCCGGCCACACGCTCGACCCCGTCTTTTCATCCAGCAAGCACATCGCCTTCAGCCACTCCACCGGACTTCACTGGACCGACCACAGCTGCGTCCACTTCAGCTTCAGAAAAACCACCACCCGCAACAGGTTCCTCACAGGAGCTGGAGCAAGATCACCGCCGACCAGCTCACCGCCTCCCTCAGCCAGAACCCACCTGCCAGCACACCGGACCCCAACGAAGCAACCCGCAACTTCACGCAATGGCTGACCGCCTGCGCCGACGACCTCACACCACTGAAGAAGCCCCCCAGCAAACCCAGAAGCAAGAAGGCCCCCTGGTTCACCGACGAACTCAAGGACTCCAACAAGACCTGCCGCACCCTCGAGAAAGCCTGGCTCCTCGACCAGACCACTGACAACATGACCGCCCTCAAACACGCGACCCGCAAGTACCACCAGCTCATCCGCACCACCAAGAAGAAATCACTGAAGGATCGACTGGACAACAACGCCCACGACAGCAAGGAACTCTTGTGCATCGTTAAGGAGTTCTCCAACCCCAGAACCGGCAACAACGACATCACCCCCTCACAAGATCTCTGCAACTCCCTCGCCTCGTTCTTCCACCGCAACATTGCCGACATCCACAACAGCTTCGGCACACCATCCTCGCACGCAACCGTCGAACCACCACACCCCACTGCCACCCTCCGCACCTGGACCGCAGTGACCACCGAAGACACAGCCCGCTCGATGAACACCATCCACTCCGGATCTCCGACTGACCCCTGCCCCCACCACATCTTCAACAAGGCCGACTCCAACATCGCACCCCAAATCCGAGACGTCATCAACACCTCCTTCGACACCGCCACCTTCCCGGAGAGCTGGAAGCATGCCGAGCTTAGCGCCCTACTGAAGAAACCAACAGCGGACCCCACCGACCTCAAGAACTTCCGCCCCATCTCGCTCCTCCCTATTCCTGCCAAAGTCATCGAGAAGATCGCCAATAGACAGCTGGCCGCCTTCCTCGAGACGAATGGATCCCTCGACCCCTCGCAGTCCGGTTTCAGAGCCAACCACAGCACCGAGACCGCCCTCATCGCAGCCACCGACGAAATCCGAGCCCTTCTCGACAACGGGGAAACAGTGGCACTCATCCTCCTGGACCTCTCCGCCGCGTTCGACACTGTCTGCCACCGCACCCTAGGCCAGCGCCTCAGCAACACCGGCATCCAAGAGAAGGCACTGGAGTGGATCATCTCGTTCCTAGCTGGAAGAACACAGAGAGTCCGCCTTCCCCCGTTTCGTTCCGAGGCCACCGAAGTCATCTGCGGCGTCCCGCAAGGATCATCTCTCAGCCCCACCCTCTTCAACGTCTACATGAGACCCCTCGCAGCCATCGCACGCCGACACAACCTCAACATCATCTCCTACGCCGACGACACCCAGCTGATCCTCTCCCTCACCAGAGACCCCGACACCGCCAGAACCAGCCTCCACGAAGGGATGAAAGACGTCGCCGAGTGGATGAAGAACAGCCGCTTGAAACTGAACTCAGACAAGACGGAAGTCCTCATCCTTGGACCATCACCCTCCGCCTGGGACGACTCCTGGTGGCCCCCTGCCCTGGGCACCGCCCCCAAGCCGACAGACCACGCACGCAACCTGGGCTTCATCCTGGACTCCTCCCTCTCCATGACCAGACAAGTCAACACCGTCTCCTCTTCATGATTTCACACCCTCCGCATGCTCCGCAAGATCTTCCGATGGATCCCGATCTAAACCAGGAAGACCAGGCCCTCGTCACCAGCCGGCTGGACTACGGAAACACCCTCTACGCCGGAACCACAGCCAAGCTACAGAAAAGACTACAACGCATCCAGAACGCCTCCGCCCGACTCATCCTAGACATCCCTCGACGCAGCCACATCTCCGGCCACCTGAGGAACCTGCACTGGCTCCCCGTCAACAAGAGGATCACGTTCAGGCTCCTCACCCACGCACACAAGTCTCTCCACAACCTGGGCCCCTAGTACCTCAACGACCGCCTGACCTTCCACACGCCCACCCGCCAGCTACGATCCGCTAGCCTCGCCCTCGCCACCGTACCACGCATCCGAAGAGCCACCGCCGGAGGCAGATCCTTCTCCTACCTGGCGGCCAAGACATGGAACTCCCTCCCCATCCACCTTCGGCTGACCCAGGACCACCTCGCCTTCAGGAGACAACTCAAGACCTGGCTGTTCAAGCAGTAGCGGCCCCCTTCCCCCAAGTGCCTTGAGACCCTTCCGGGTGAGTAGCGCGCTATACAAGTGATATGATATGATATGATATGACCAACACAAATCTTGGAAGAAGGGGGAATAACCCAACAGGGCTGTAAGAGTAAGATGATTATCAAATCTAAGTTCATCCCCAAAAGTACCCATGATGCAATAGATACCTTCCAAGAAGTAGTGATTGGAGAAATAAAAAACCTACAAAAAAAGAAATTCAATGATGCAAGAAGAAATTTCAATAAAATGGAATGGGATATAATCAAGAGCTTGAGAGAGGATGATAATATAGTGATCAAGCCAAGTGATAAAGGGGGGAATGTTGTGATTTTAAAGAAACAACAATATGAGGACGAGGCTCTCTCGCGGTTAAAAAAACTTGATCACTACACCCCATAAAGAGAGAGAAATACCTTGAGAGCATAATGAGGTTCCATACCCTAATCACCGAATGGAAAGATAAGGGCATAATGGACATGAAAGATTGGGCTAACTTAAGATGTGAACATCCATAGATAGCGACATTTTATCACTTGCCCAAAGTGCATAAGAGCAAAATCTGGCCACCGGGGCGTCCCATTGTGTCGGCAAAAGACAATTTATTGGAAAAAACCTCTATTTATATTGACAATTTCATTGCACCATTGGTAAAGGATCTGAGTTCTTACCTAAGGGACACTAAAGACTTTTTAAAGATTATACAAGGTGTGACATGGGAGGAGGATCTAATGCTGATAACGTTGGATATCACGAGCCTCTACACCTCTATAAGACATGAGGATGGCCTAAAGGCCATGAACTTTTTTCTGGACAGACGGGCTCTGAAGTACAGAGCACATAATCATATGCTCATTGACCTCACTGACTTTTGTCTGAAAAATAATATCTTTTTGTTTTCAGGCCAACTTTACTTACAGCTGCAGGGGCCCGCGATGGACAGGTGCTTCGCCCCCAGCTACGCAAATGTATTCATGGGCTGGTGGGAGGAGCACGTGGCCTGGGAGGGGACTAATGAAAAATGGGTGGAGAAAATAGCTCTGTGGACCCGCTACATAGATGATCTTTTCATCGTGTGGCGTGGAACACAGAGCGAGGCTGAGGAATACATTGGGATCCTCAATGACAACCAACAGAACCTCAGGTTTACCAGTCACATCAGTAAAGAAGAGGTATTCTATCTTGATCTCATAGTATATATACAGGATAATAAGATTCAGACAGCCTTATACAGAAAACCTACGGCAGGAAATACAATGCTGCATGCAGGCAGTTGTCACCCACGAAGTGTGGTCAACAATATTCCACCGGGAGAGTTTCTGCGGATTAAGCGGAACTGTTCCACTGAAGGAGAATACATCAGAGCCAGAACAGTCCAGAAAGAGGTTCGAACAGAGGGGCTACTGTAAAGGTGTTCTGAATGAAGCTGAACAGAGAAGTTATGCTAGGTCCAGAAATGAATTGCTTGTTGATAGGGTTAAAAATAAAGACACAAAAGTGAGATTGATTGCCAATTTCACTGAAAAATCGCCGGAGATGTTTCAAATTCTGAGAAAAAATTGGAACATATTAAAATCAGATGGCATAGTGGGCAGTCTGCTATCCGATTACCCACTGGTTACCTATCGGAAAAGCAATTCTTTGAGGGATCACCTAGTGAATAGCCATCATGAACCAAAGAAAAGAAAAAAGGCCCTTGCTTTGGGATTTTACCCATGCATGAAATGTAAGGCCTGTAAGAACTCACATAAAGTAAAAGAATATGAGGTAAAAGAATATGAGGAATGGGAGATTCAAAAAGATGACAATTTCGAAGTTACTTAATTGTAATTCCGAATTTACTGTATATTGTTTAGTGTCCCCGTGCGGTAAAAAGTACGTGCGCAGCACTACCAAACAAACAAAACTAAGGATTCTGGACCACATGAGAGCCATAAATACGAAAGATCAAAGTTATCCGGTGGCTCGGCATTATGAAAAAGTGCATAAAAGCAATAGTAATCTATAGAGCTTTTTTATTTTGGATCAGCTTGTAAGAACAGAAAGAGGGGGTGACTGGGTTAAGAAACTCAGAACCCTGGAATCCAAGTACATCATAATGCTCCAAACAAAGAATCCTGCAGGGCTGAACAATGAAGAAGAAATGTGGGTGCATATTGGGTAAATTAGAAATTCCACTCGAAATCTACAGTTGCAGTATGTAAATATTTATTGTTTTTGTACCCCGAAAGTTCCTCCTTTCTTTCCCCCTCCCTACCTCCATACACCCTCCCCAGCAGCAGGACTCTTTCCCTAGTATTGATAGGTCATGTAATACATGTATTATGAGGTAGCCCATCCAGGGCATAATCACTCAATTGTACGTGACATAACGGGCACAACCAGCTAGGCCGAATACTGTTACCTATGTAACGTAATTAGTGAAAAGCAGTAACTTGTGACAACAACAAGGATGCCCATTCTGGGCATTATGACATAAAAGGTATCGTTTTTTGAGTATGATGTAATAATATCAATGAACAATAAGATACTGAGTAAAAATCAATGGAGTGTCACCCTAGGCACAAGCTTTAAACGCTGAGTCCCAGCAATAATACACAATGTCATTCATTCTGTGATTTGATTGGTGATCTTTAATCCTTTCATCATTGTTTGCACCAATATTTTCACTTTAGATACAAATCATTTCGTATACGGCGTACATGTCAATCATTTCAATGCATTTCGGTGCTTTAGGCACCTTCATCAGGAAACACGCCTGTAAATTAAACAAATGATGACATTTTTTTTGTATTCAAACGATTTCATTACCCTTTTCAATTCAAGATAACATATTCATTCATCATATTCTTCGTTGCCCTCAAGTTGACATATTATATAGCGCGGTCTGAGCTGTTTTCGTTTCAACGCGTCTTATCATATAAATCACTCGTAACGTGCTCAACAGTGTTCTAAACATAGGCTCATGTATCATTCTACGCTTACTGCCGCCCATCTAGGCTTTCGAACGTTACATTCCCCGTTCTATCTATCGGTAAAGGGCATTCCCTAACCTCGTATCTCACCTTAGTTCAAGGTGATTTATATGATAAGACGCGTTGAAACGAAAACAGCTCAGACCGCGCTATATAATATGTCAACTTGAGGGCAACGAAGAATATGATGAATGAATATGCTATCTTGAATTGAAGAGGGTAATGAAATCGTTTGAATACAAACTTTTTTTCATCATTTGTTTAATTTACAGGCGTGTTTCCTGATGAAGGTGCCTAAAGCACCGAAATGCATTGAAATGATTGACATGTACGCCGTATACGAAATGATTTGTATCTAAAGTGAAAATATTGGTGCAAACAATGATGAAAGGATTAAAGATCACCAATCAAATCGCAGAATGAATGACATTGTGTATTATTGCTGGGACTCAGTGTTTAAAGCTTGTGCCTAGGGTGACACTCCTGTGAGTGAACAGGGGTGCAACCAGTAGAGTTTCGTACACACCTTGGAGGGAGGTGATACCCCAGAGCACGGCCAAAGCATCAAATAAAGCACTAAGGAGTGGTGCATGACCTATTAACTTGAAGTAAAAATCAATGGATGCATGCAATGTAATGTTGAAAAAATGCTTTTCTTATATACGATTCATGAAGTATCCAGACACTGTAAGATGGCCGCCATATAACAATGAATGAAATTGAAGTGCCGTTATTTATGTTTGTTTAAAATCACATGGCATCGTGTCACGTAGTAACTTTATTTAAATACACAAAATGTCTCAGTCAGTCAACACTGACGAAGGCGGCAACGCCGAAACGCGTTTGTTGACTTAGCATATGTGAACGCTATGATTAAAATATGGCAATGGGACTACGAAGAATGACTGGAGTGTCCTTAATTGAGGAGCGGTTCTTGAGGATTTGAACTGTATGTTTTGCATAGTATACGCACTCCACCGTGTGGTAAGGAGGCACCCGAAGATAAGAGGAGCGACAGTTGGTGGAAAGGCGTTTTGGATATATATATATATATATATATATATATATATATATATATATATATATATATATATATATATATATATATATATATATATATATATATATATATATATATATATATATATATATATATATATATATATATAACACCAAACCTCCTCCCTTTGAAGAAGAGCAGAGGACACAGCTGGGTTTACTATATATATATTTTCTTTTATTGCTTGTGGCCCTAGGAGGGTGGAAGGGGTACCTCTGAGGCTCCTTTGACTAGGTCAGTAGGGGCGAGGTACCTCTACTCTGCCCCTCATATGTTTTTTTTTTACTTTTTTCTGGACAGAGGACTAAGTCCTCAAGTCCTAAAATGGCTGCTATCACATCTTTGTTGGTGTGGTGGCATCCAATCAGATCTTATCTCTAGAGCTGTTGGCACTTACGATCTTCCATGGAGAAGAATAGCTATATATTTTTTAATCTTGATTTCTCAAAAACTACTGAACAGTATTTCAGCAACTGACAAAAATCACTGTTTTTGGACCAAAATCTTGCTTTTTGCTAAATTTGGTGGAATTCTGTTTTGGCTGTAGCTGTGTCTTATTTTCCTTTGGAAAAATGAATGAGGGAAATGCATTTGGCACCTACCTTTTTCTCAGCCCCGCTTGACCAACCAAGTACTTGAGGTGGATGGGATTTTATTGGGGTTGGGTAAGTTTTGTGAACATTTGTCAAATGGCACCAAAGTTATAAGCAAACCAAAAAATAATTTTTCTATGGAAACAGTTCTAACGTGGGTGGCATGGGTAACACCCACACACACACTATGCTGCAAATCCAAATAATGGGCTCCATAATTTCTCTTAAAAACTTACAAACACTGATTCCTGCCCCCAATATGGAACAAATGTGTGCACCAGTTTTCTTTTCTTGTATGCAACTGGCAATTGTGCGAGATGAAAACAGTAGGGAGTGATAATATATGCAGGAAGACAAAATGTTCTGATGTTTAAGCCTTATTTAGGAACTGAAGGCCTGAGAGTTTTGAAACACCTTCCTCCTTTTGTGTGATTGAATATGACCAGTTGGTACACAAAACTAACAAGCTCAAGTTGCATTAGAATTTACTTCAGCTAAAAGCATCTAATATTTGATAGGGCAAAAAAAATTTTTCAAAAAGTTGAAGCAACTGATGAGGGTATATAAGAAATAGCCATTGTAGGGACAAGTCATATGCATGCTCAAGAGGTTTGTCAAGTAACAAAAGGTAGGTAAAGATGTTCCCTTGGCGGACAAGACTGAATTACCAGCCCTATAAATTGACATAGGTCATTGTAAGTAACAAAAGGTTACATCAAGATTAGACAGATCAATAGGCATGAACATAGGTGGAAGGATGAAACACTTAGGGGAAACAAAAATACAATATTTTAGTTGTGGGTTGTAAGACCATGTAGTAATCAAAAAAGCAAGTCCAGTGTATGGGTAGATTTGTTGAAATTTCAGACGTAAGGAATGGTATGCACGGATTTGCAGAGAAAAATGTTCAAAGGAAAATACGAAATATTTATTTTGGCTATATAAGAGAGGGATAAAATCTGCAAATGTGGTCTATATTGCACAATAAACATTAAAAGATGTGAGGATTGTAGTCTATTATTGGTATGGCTGTGTGGCCTTACCATGTAATACACTGGCAAAACGGTCTTGGGTCTAGTCAGGCTAGTTTGACAAATTTCTTGCTTAATCTTGGTTATCTGTGGCTTTCAAGCAACACAGCTTAAACAAAGGAAGGTGGAAGTAACAGGTCTCTCTGTAGAATGCTTCTATTTTTGTATGTGGCCTCCACCTACTTGGTGTCCCAGGTACACAACAGAACCTTGTCCTATCTGGCACTTGCTTGCCTTGATAGTCAGTCCTGCCTATTGTAGGGCTTGAATCATTTCTCTAGGGTGAACCAGGTGATCCTTCCAGGTAGAACTAAAGATAGCAATGTCATGCAGATAAGCTACACTTCTTCCAAGCCTGAGAGCAGTCTATTTATAAACCTCTGGAAGGTAGCAGGTTTATATTCCAGCCCAAAGGGCATCATTTTTAATTGAAAGAGGCCTTCAGCAGTTGAAAAAGCAGACATTTCCTTGGCTCCTGGTATGAGGGCTATCTACCAATCACCGGAAGTCAGGTCAAAGGTGCTCAGATATTGAGCAACTTGTCAATGAGCACATTCACATCTTGTTATGGGGTAGGCATCAGCCTTGGTGACTGCCTTCAAGCTTCTGTAGTCAACACAAAATCTCATCTCAGGTTTTGCTTCCTCGGAGTGAGGCTTGGGTACCAGAACTAACCCAATCACCCCCAGTTTTGGCATTTTTGTAACCTCAGATTTAATGCCAGTTTGACCTGTTCTGACAATCTGTACATTCTATTGTCCATTGTGTCCACATTATGTGTAAACCATGTTGCCCGACCTGTGGTCGATGAGAAGAGAATAGTAAACTGAACGAGCAAAAAATAACAGTCCTTTGATTATTGCGCTGTCAAAGTGGAAGAACTTCTCCTTCACTAAGCCATCTTTGATATTGGTAGACCGCAGGTCAGGAAAAGTTTCACTCTCCTCCTCTTCTCCCCATCTGTGATATCTGTTCAGTCCTGATGAAGCTTGAGCCTATTCATATGTATCACCCTGTGGGGGTGCCTGGGGGTCCCCAGGTCCACCAGATATCTGACTTTATCCTTCTTTCCAGAGATAGCGTAAGGCCCAGCCCACTTGTCCTTGAAGGCCCTGTTTGGCCTCCAGGTTTCAGTTTGCTTTCTTCATGTACTTACGCACTTTGGAATGAAGGCCCACCACATAGACCAAGATATCTTGTTTGGGTTACTTGAGACGTCTCTCCCAACCTTCTCTCACAAAAGTTCAAGAACCTCTTACAGGATGTTCAAAGAGTAGTTCAAATGGACTGAAACCTACTTCTTGCTGAGGAACCTACCTATATCCAAACAGTAGGCATGGGGAACATCCCATCTCCTTCTGAGTTTCTCAGGTAAGCCCATGAACATGCCCTTCATGGTCCTATTGAATCTTTCCACAAGACCATTTCCTTGAAGATGGTAAGGGGACCTTATATGTCTCTCCACACTCATCCCATATGGCTTTCTGATAGCCAGACTTGAACTTGATGCCTCTATCTGAAAGGGCGTCCTTAAGGAACCAATGTCATGGAGATAGGCTTTGCCTTCACACTGTGTTAAGTTAGCATGAGCTTATTAGAAGTTTAAATGCCATTTTTCCTTTCTGCTGCTTCTGCAAACGGCACATATTGTTATTAATGCTTTGAGCCTAGTAGAATATTTTGCTTCACACGAGAATAATATGTTTTCCTATTGTATCAGCTTTGCTTGGTAAGCTATGTCTGAACAGTGAGTGCCGAGGCCTTCAAGGTTATTTCAACACAGTGGTTGTTGTTCGGTCTGATCAGCGCACGTCCTAGACATAACATATATGCAGCTGTGGCCAACTCTGGTTTTGGCGCGCAGAGCATGCACACACACTTGATGAATATTCGCATGCAGAGGGCTGGTGGAGAAGATGATGTGATCCCTTTCTACTTCTTCTAAAACCCAAAGAGACCAACTGTAGATATAATATAATATACTAGCAAGGGAGGGTAAGACTGAGGTGCCATTTAGCCTTCTTCCCTTTAGCATTATAACATGCTTTCTCCCTTTGTATTTTATGGACTAGTAACTATGCTGATAACCTTGTTGCTTATAATATGTTTGCTTGTATTAGCTAAGATACTGCGCCTGAGAACACGCAATTAGAAATTAGAAATAAATATTTCAAACTTGCATGTGTCTTCATTAACTCCTCATTCTGGACTGGTATGATAGGATAACGAAAGAGTGTTCATGTGTTCCACGTTACCTGAGGTGTTCTAAGTCCATGTTCTGGGTTGTCTAATCATTGGGGGTATGGAAGATCCAATGAGACACTGATTGCTAGTCTGGTAAGGGATTTTGGATACTAAGATGAGTTTTGCTACACCCTAATTCACTGAGGTTCCAAGTCTCTATGCACAGTTCTGTGTAGGAGCAGAATCCCTGCGACATGGCGCCCAATCGTTGGTGGTCTTATTACATTGCGCTTGAGTAGTGCTTATATCAGTCCTTAACCTCCTTCACTATTGTTTCCGGAAGACAGTGGTGTTGGACAAACCTACCTATAGTTACATAGGTCTTTTCAAGCTTGAATCTTTTCAAATGGTTTCCGTTTGAATTACTACCCAGTTGTGCTACGTAGTTTTTTGTTGTACCTCTTTCTTACTGTGTCACTATGGCTGACGTTGACATACCGCAGCATAGTTGAATTGCGGTTCGCAATCATTTGCAGGCTTATAACGTCGGGTTAGAGGGCATGGCAGTTATTATGGTAGTGAGTGCAGAAGTAGCTTACCCGTACGAAATTTTCTATTCCTGGGTGACCTTTCCTGCTGTGAACGCAAATACTGGTGTGTTCAACACTTATGCTCCTACTGTCGTGCCACAGGAATATGTTCCATATAGGACACAGGAAGTTCCGATTAATGCTTGGCAGCACCGAGTTTGGTTTAATGGTGCCCTACCCCACACTTTGTTAGTCTCAAGATTAGGTCCTTTGTCCATACTACCTGGCCTGTTTTTGCTGGATTTACACCGCTTCCTCGACATGGAGCGGTTCCCGTTGCAGATTTACGGCTGCTACATACAGTCGCAATTAGTGTATTAGGTCGTTAGTGCAATACATTACCCGCAATCTCCCGAGCGGGGTCCCAGGTGTTGCGGCGCTACCAGCCAGACCCAGCGGTATGAAGCTTAGTCCTGTTATCGTTAACGCAGTGATTGGCAAGCGCCCCCAGGATAAGGATAATATGCCTTTCTGGCTTGCCGAGAAATTTGACCAGATGGATGCAGTATTACCTAACACGACTCCTGTTGAAAAACACAGGATTCTGACAATTAGTTTGCCTAAAGACTTGATACCAGAGGCAGGTGACTGTGAGTCTTGGGGTAAGATATTTGCGACGGTGTATACGAGGTGCTTTGGCACTCCGTCAATGACCGTCCTACCCTCAGTCATTAACCGTGTTCAAGATGAGCACGGACCAGAGGCAGTGGGTGAATTGGGTATGCGGCTATGCGGCAGTTTTGACGTAGTTTCCGATGGCGTGCTTGCAAATGTCAAGGGAGATGCGGTAAGCTTTCAGGTGTCTAATGCTTTGCAGTCTGTTCCTGATGCCGATAAACCCCGCCAGTTACCGAGAATTATTACTGCGGCTTATAAGACCGCGGGCCAAAATAGTTTGGGTGTCAAGCCTTTCTCTACAAAAGAGAAAAAACAACCCCAAGGGCAGAAGTCGGAAACAGACGACCAGCCCAAGGCTAAAAAGCAAAATTGGCAGAAAAAACAAAAACAGGGTAAACAACAGCAACAGAAACAGAGGTCACGTCCTCCGTCACCAGTGCCTGCAACTACAGAACGTGTTTATGACTTGCGTGATCGCGCGACGATAAAATCTCCTGATCGTTTTCAGGTTTCTGAACAACGCTCTCCTCGTTCTTTTCAGGACTCATCGGCCTCATCGACCGGTAGTGGAGGAGGCGGCAGAGGTTGGGGTGGCAAGCAGGGACGCGACCAGCCCCGCCCGAAAGACAGTAAAGGCAAACAGGACGATTTGACATCAAAAAGACCCCAGTTTCAGAAGAAAAAAGTTGCCGCTTTAACAGCGAGATATGCCACAGATAGTGAGAAAGCAGCTTCGGACTCTGACATTGGCGCTGACGTGGTTGGACAGCGCGGCGGAGATTACCATAGTGCGAGAGGCACTACGTCCACTACTGAAGGTGACAGCGACTAACAAGTATGTTGTTGTAGAGACAGTTGATACCAGAGTAACTCCCCCTGATAGACTTTATAGCATTGTCCTTTTAATTGAAGGTGACATACAACGTACCATAAAAGGGGTATTTTGGGAAAATCTTACGACTACCTATGCCATTTTGTTAGCGGAGGCTGACTGGCCCCCACCTTTTGTCCTCGCAGCTCCGAGATGGAAGGAGGGGATCCTCCCTAGTTTTGCACACACTGTCTCAAAGAAGCATGCGCTGAATTTTGCAGAAGAGTGGGCTAAAGCCCTTGCGCTGGCTCTATACCGTACACACTGTGGTTGGGATAAGTTTTCCCCACACCACGAGATTCCCTTACCGTCTATGCCACAGCCTCAACCTCAATATCCCATCCGACACGAAGCTAAGGCTTCCGTTGCGGAAATCCTTGAACAATTGGAATATCAAGGTGTCATTGAAACTTGTGTATCACCGATGAATTACCCTCTTTTTACTGTGACCAAGCCAGATGGCTCGTACCGTTTGGTATTGGATTATGGGCATTTGAACTTGCATTGTCGTACCTGTGCAGTACAGAATACCCACGGCTCTGCTGTAGTGGATGGTCTTGTGCGAAAACGGTTTAAAACCACACTTGACATTTCCAACGTTTTTTTCGCCCACAATTTGATTGTCTTAGTTCCCAATGGACCAGTTTTACCTGTGGTGGCAAACAGCGCCCATAGAAACGTTTACCTATGGGCTATAAGAATAGTCCGGGCGTGTTTGCTGCTCGTATAGTCTCTCTCTTGGAGAGAGTGGACACGGATTCGTGTTCGTATGTGGATCGCATATATCTCACAGACGACGAGCTTTGAGTGCATCTGTGTCGCGTTGACCACATAATTTGTAACTTTGCGGACTTTGGTTACAAATTCAACTTTGCAAAGTCTCACATTGCAGAGTACACAGTGTTGTTTCTGGGCTACAAGCTCAACAATGAAGGTCAAGGATTGGCTCCTCACTTCTTGGGGAAACTACAACTCTGAAAAAGCTACAGTCCTTGCTGGGCTTTTTGAATTTAGGGTGCACATACATTCCTGAATATGCCTAGCGCATCAAGCATTTGTATGCTTTGATAAAACCTACTTTTATCAAATCTTGCTGGCTGCCGGAACATTCAGCCATTTTGCAATCTTTGCCGCTGATCTACTAGAATCTAAATTCTTACTGACTCGTGATAACCACACCAACCTGGTGATAAGAATCATCCCTGGGGCGGTGGGTTTCACTTACCTTACTTTTAACGAAGGAGACACTTACCTATTGCTTACAAGTCACACTTGTACACTTCGGCTGAAATGCTGTTTTCCAAAGTGGAAAAAGTTTTGACAGCAGTGCAAATGGTGATTCTTAAATAACGTGCATTGTCGCAGGGAAAACGCATGTTGGTTGTAACCCCGAATCCTGCACTAGAGGCAGTGACTAAAGCCAGTGTACAGAATTCTAAAGCTTTGCACCCAGGGTGGATACAATGGGCCGCATCATTGACTTCTCCGGATGTCACATTTATTTTTGATCCCTCCTACAGTCACAAGAATTTTTGCAGTATGAATTTGTTCATCCTGCGCCTTTGACTATGAGGCCTTTGGAGGATTTCCATTGCATCATATACACTGATGGTTCAGCCCAAGTTGCGCATGGGTCTAAGCACGCATACGTTTCAGCTTGCGCCATTGTGGTAGGTGCCATGGTGAATGATGAGTTCAAGTCCAGGGTCGTGCACACGCAGACTTTAGGGGACTGCACGCACAGTTGGCAGAGCTTCGTGCTCTGATGCTTGCATTGGAGTACGCTGATCCTAGTGTGACGACTCTTATTGTGAGTGATTCTTACTACTGTGTCCAGTCTTACAACGAAAACTTGTTCTTTTGGATTCAGAATGATTTTCGTGATTCCAAGGGTAGAACAATAAATCATAACATGATCTGGGTCCGAGTGGCTGAGCTTAAAGAACAGTTGGCAATCGTGTTTGTAATTCATACTCTCGATCATCAGCGCATGGGAGTGCACGCTGATGGCAATTCTTTGGCCGATGAGGCCGCAAAATCAGCAGTATCGACATATTTGGTTGCGACAGTTACACGTTCCAAAAGTAAGATTGATGATGATATCTTGGCAGCCGTTGCTGCGACTGAGAAGGGAAGTAAATATCCTAAGGGGTTCCCTTCAAAGTATTCATACCACTTAAGTCCTGATAAAGTTCCTTATGTGAAAATACCTGACGTTGGGGAAAGGTTAATTCCCAACGCGGAGTGCAGGCCAGCGCTGATTACTGCAGCCCATGAAGGTGTTGCGTCTACGCATGCGGGCGTTTCGGCTACTGTAGCACAGTTGCAACAAAGTTTCTGGTGGCGGGGACTGTACAAACAGACGTGTGATTATGTCCTTCTAGGTGACATTTGCCAGCAGATTAAGCCTTCAACTGCTACGTTTCCACACCAAACACAGTGGTACATTTCGAATAAACCACCGGGATGTGTTTATTTCGATCACTGCGGTCCTTTTTCTTCTGATACTGCGTATAAGTACATCTTAGTAGCAGTTGATTCATGCACACACTTTGTGTGGGTGTGGCCACACCGCAGCGCTGATTCACAAACTGTCATAAGAGACTTGCGTGTCTTTGTAGGGATTTTTGCCTGTGGTACCTTCCATTCGGATCAGGGTCCGGCTTTCGCCTCTAAGGCGTATAAGGATGCCATGGCTTCGTTGGGGGTCCAAGTCAAGTTTTCGTCTCCATACAGTCCTGAGGGTAATAGCATTGTGGAATGAATGAACCATGATTTAAAGCAGTCTGTGACAGCTAGAGTTATAGGCACTGGCAGGAAGTGGCTGGCCCACCTCAATAGCATGCAGTGCGCTCTAAATAATATCCCTAGAAGGTCTCTGGGTGGGCGGACCCCATACGAAATGCTCTTTGGTGTCAGAATGTTTGTCCCAGACCTTGATGGTCTAGATAAGGCGGCAGTTGCTGCCCCCTTTGACCCAGATGAACATTGCCATGTTTTACAAAATCTACAAGAGACGAGAGACAGTCTTGCAAAGGAACACTTGCCCTCCACCTCAGATGATGCGTTGCAGATCCCGGTAGTTGGCTGGCTACCCCAAGTTGGAGAACTGGTTCGGGAGAAGATCGAAAACAAGAAAGAGTATGGTCCCTCTTATCGAGCTCCAGTTCCGGTGCTTGGTGTGAAGGGCACAAGAACAGTCATTTTACCACCACTTCCAGGTCGTAAGGAAAACAGGTATATCTCCATTGACAATGTCAAGATACACAGAGTGGTCGATTCGTCTTAGTATGACACCGGCAGTCTCATGTCCTTTGATTTTGAGAAATTCTGTTTTGGCCCCGGCTTCTGATCCAGTGCCTGATGTTGCCCTCGAGATGCCTGCAATTTCTAGTCCTTTATTAAGTACACTGCCTGGTACTGAACTTGATGAAACTGACTACACTTACCCAACTGACTTATCGATGCCTGATTTGCAAACTCGCTTGGCTACAGAATCCAGATTTTCATTTGACACTGATGCACAAACATCGAGGAAACTTTCAAAGGTCTCTGTTTTGGCTAAATTGTTTATAAAACATTTTTTGATCCCCTCCTTGGACCTACAATTGGTTGGTACTTTTTTCAGTTTACCTTTGCATGTCAATTGGCTTTGTGGTGTATTTTTTTTGACTTGTCAATGGACACTATGTTGAGGAAAGAACATGCATTCGACATATCAATGGAACATTGGCTCCCCATTCCTCATCACACAGATTGAAGAGAAACTTGGCTTTTGTTAACATCACTGCTTGGCCTGTTTTAGATGGGATTGTATGGGATGCTGTTCGTTTTCAAATTCATGGACCCACTGAGGTTATAAATGCCCCTAATATACTTAGAGTTTCTATGGGGGATGTAATTAAACAAAATATACGTTCTGATGATTGGGATGTTCAGGCCGTAGAAGCCTTGTTTTCTGATTTGAAATATTATGCTGCCTTTGATGCTGAAGATTTGTATTTAGAATCTGCTAATTACGGTGATTTATATTGTTACCAACATTTTGGCAATCATTACCTCCATAAAGCTAATACCAGGAGGAACACTGTCAATTATACGCAATGGGAACATTGTCCAGCTCCTATACAAGGCAGTTCTGCTTCCTTTTTGAAGAGGTTCACTTACTTTACTGATTTTAATCAGTCGAATCCCAAGGCTTTTTATTTTAAAATGACTGAAAAGTCCACACCCAAAGTTAGACTTACCGATACTAAATTATTGTATTCGAAGTCCTTTCTAGACCAGTTAGCTGTAGGAGGCTACGAGTTGTGGAAGGATACAATTGACCTTAAATCAGTTTGGGGTTCTATAAGCTGGCAAGTGCAAGGCACTGAGGCTTTGCACCGTGCATGCTTCATCCCGAACCATATGTTGTTCTTTAATTCTACAATTTCACAGACAACATGCTTTGGATTGGCTGCTACTAATAAATTGAATGCTCCTTCTTTTCCTGAATTAGAAGAATATTCCGGTTGGAATAATGCTACTAAATTTTCTATCAGATAGTTAACAACTCTGTTGCTGAATTCTTCCTTTAACATATCCAGTTTGGATCCCAAGGGTTCGTTGCTCTGGCACAGAAGTGCTGATTCTTGCCAGCATCGCTTTCTGGGTTTGGCTCAGGGCTTTACACAGGTCAGGGTGGATCCCTGTTTTGAAAGTGGCCATTCTGTTACCACCTATTCTGTAGGTAAATTATGTCAGAATTGGCTCAAACATTCCACTTTGGCGTCAGTTAAGCTACATTTATCTAAACTGACTGACGATGTTGATCTGAATGATTTTATAAAGGGCCCGGCTAACGGAAGATCTAAAAGATGGATATATGCTATTTACAACGAAGTCAGGAAAACGTCCCAGATTGAGGCTACCCGCATTAGAGCTATAGATCAGGCTAATTTAGAGAAAGTGCTAGGAGTTGTAGATAACAGCATTAATACGCTTTCTTTCCGCATTTACACGTTAGACAATATTGTATCATCTGTTGTTGATATTGTGCAGGATGAGGTGTCTGTTTTGTACCATGGTCAAAATCAATTGCATTCCATCATGCAGTTTGCATGGACTTTGCAAACCTTAAAAGCTGGCAAAGTGCCATGGCATTGCATGAACACATCATCATTGTTTGCCCTGTTTAATTTAACTGATAAGCAGCGTATGCTCTCAATGAAAGGTGCTTCCTTTTCTATGTTACACATTGAGAGGTTGGAACCATTACCGTTTTCTATGGCAGAGGCCAATTCAGCTACGTGGCTTATCCATGGGTTAATAACTCTCCCGTTTCCTCTATTCAAGTTCGAGGGGTGTATGAAGTACTTTGCAATTGGTAGATATGAACCTCTTGGAAGTGCTTATCTCCATGAAGCTTGGTCGCTTCCATTTACCTATAGATGCCTTAGGGAGAGTAAGGAAGTTTATTTGAATGGTGAAGATTGCACTGAAACACCAGATCACTCAGTGATGTGTAGACATATCCAATTACATGGATCTTGTAACCAGAATGAGCCTAATTTAGCTTGTATTTTGAAAGGTACGCCTGTGCCTGCTATCGTGCCCACATTCACATTACTGGCAAACGGGAGTTATTTACTTTCAAATAATGAAGATTGTTGTGGGTTAGTAAAGGGAATTGCTTATGTGGTTACCGTCAGTGGTGGTAACGTGTGGTTTGCTGTAAGAATGTAATGTATCCTCCCCCGCATGGGAAGCTTGATGTTTCCATCTGGCCCACGATTCCGACCTTGAAAGCAGAGTTCAACAAGATGAGTCGCACAAGAGCTCTATTGTCCCAGAAAGAAGTTGCCCTCACATCTGCTCGTGAGACATTCGTCCTTCACATGGCAAACACCTGCACAGAGGTGCATGCTTTATTAAATACTGATTTGCCCTTGCATTTCGGTGAGTTAATTCACACTATCTTTAATGCATCCTACACCACGGGGCTGGCACACTTTTGTAAAGTTGTAAGCAGTGGCCTTGTAACTTCTTTTCAAACTATATTCGGTGTCTTCCCGGCTTTCATTCATTCGATTTTTTCCAGCCTATTTGGTGGATTTCCCTTACTGCTGGCTCTAGCTGCAGGCGTTCTTTTACTGTTTTGTTTAATTGAAAATGGATGCACGTCCTGTGTTTCCAGAAGCGCTGTCACGACTGGTGCTGTTTCGCAACAGAATGCTTGCGTACTATGGAGCGCTGCCTCTTGCTACTTTGAGTGCAGCTTATGGAGTATCGTTTCGATTTTCCTACTTTACATGTGTCCAGCCTGTCTTTCATTGCCTGAGTTGCGATTTCGACTGGGCCCTGGATTTATGTCTCTGCAATTGGGTGTCTCCCGATGTGGATTATAATCAGCTTATGAGCCCCTTAGTTGCTCATGAATTGCTTTCTTCTGACGGGGGGAGTATGGCCTTTGCAGCAATGCATAGAGTTCTGGGTCGTTGGAATGTGTTTGCAGCGGTGCAAGATTTCTTGGCACACAGCTTCATTGAAAACCTACCGAGTTGTCCTCAGATGGTGCTAGAGGCACCGGTAATTGAGGAACATGTATGTTCTTTCCCTTTGTTAAATTGGATGGCTGAAGTATTTTCGGATGAGAACATTGACTTCCTGTTGGAGGCTGTTGTTGCATATTTTGCATATTCATTGTTAGAATGAGATATGTCATCGCTTCTCTCTCCCATAACCGAGGTCATTTATTGGACATCGAACAATTTTTTTATTTTTTCAAGCCTCTACAAAATGTTTTCTCTGCCCCAGGCCTATTGACTTTGCTAAAGCCAATGACTACATTTTTTGGATTTGCATTATTATTTGACTATGAGGTTTTAAAAAGACAACATTTTTTTCTCTTCTTATTTTTTACCTTGTGCAAATTCGAGACTGGTTCTGACTGTCGTTCTTGAACTCTGCATTCCTAAATTTGCCCCTTATCTTATCTTATCTTATCCGTGCTCGGATCAAGGGAGGGTGTCATGGAGATAGGCTTTGCCTTCACACTGTGTTAAGTTAGCATGAGCTTATTAAAAGTTTAAACGCCATTTTTCCTTTCTGCTGCTCCTGCACACGGCACATATTGTTATTAATGCTTTGAGCCTAGTAGAATATTTTGCTTCACACGAGAATAATATGTTTTCCTATTGTACCAGCTTTGCTTGGTAAGGTATGCCTGAACAGTGAGTGCCGAGGCCTTCAAGGTTATTTCAACACAGTGGTTGTTGTTCGGTCTGATCAGTGCATGTCCTAGACATAACATATATGCAGCTGTGGCCAACTCTGGTTTTGGCGCATTTAATAATGCACTGCGCAGAGCATGCACACACACTTGATGAATATTTGCATGCAGAGAGCTGGTGTAGAAGATAATGTGATCCCTTCCTACTAAGAACAGAGGTATGGGGCAGCCCTTCTAAAACCCAAAGAGACCTTCTGTAGATATAATATAATATACTAGCAAGGGAGGGTAATACTGAGGTGCCATTTAACCTTCTTCTCTTTAGCATTTTAACATGCTTTCTCCCTTTGTATTTTATGGACTAGTAACTATGCTGTTAACCTTGTTGCTTATAATATGTTTGCTTGTATTAGCTAAGATACTGCGCCTGAAAACACGGCATTAGAAATAAATATTTCAAACTTGCACGTGTCTTCATTTACTCCTCGTTCTGGAATGGTATGATAGTATAACAAAAGAGTGTTCATGTGTTCCACGTTACCTGAGGTGTTCTAAGTCCATGTTCTGGGTTGTCTAATCATTGGGGGTATGGAAGAACCAATGAGGCACTGATTGCTAGTCTGGTAGGGGATTTTGGATACTAAGGTGATTTTTGGTACACCCTAATTCACTGAGGGTCCACGTCTCTATGCACAGTTCTGTGTATGAGCAGAATCCCTGCGACACCAAATCATGTTGAAGATGCAAAGTACAGGTCTAGCTACAGCAGGAGTAGTGACTGTCCTCAGGGGAATAGCTTCAGGGTATGTGGTGGCATGGTCAACTACCGCCAAGAGGAATCTATTGCCAGAGGCAGAAGGTGGGTCTAGGGGACAAACATTATGGATCCCCACTGTCTCATAGGTGGTCCCCACCACAGGCAGTGGTATCAGGGGAGCATTTGACTTGTCACCTGTCTTGCCAATGGCTTGACTAGTGACACGAGAGCGACAAAACTCCTTAACTTTTTCTGTCATTTGCAACCAGTAAAAGTGGTTGACCAACCTTTTTCTGGTCTTGGTCTGCCCCAGATGTACAGCTATGGGAATGCTGTGGGCATAGGTAAAGGAGGAACTCTCAGTACTGTTTGGGGACCGCTACTCTCCTGGTTGCCCCCGTTTTAGGTCTGTTGCCTTACTGTACAGTATTTCCTTCTCCCAGTACACTGTATGGGTTCCAGACACATCTCTTTCACCCTGTTTGATAGCCATCTGTCTTAGGCCCTCAAGAGTGAGACAAGTCTTTTGCCCCTGGCTCAAGTTCTCTCTAGAGGGTTTGCTTGCTCCCTGGAGTTCTGCCAGATCAAGCAAATCTCCTAAGGCAGTAGTCTCCAGTTCAGATTCTAGGCCTTTCTTCTTAGGGTTAGGTCCTTGCTGGGCATGTGGTCTTTGGGAAGTGGTCTTGCCAGATTTCCTACCCTTCGTCTTGGACTACTAGGGCACTGGGCTATTTTTACAGGTACCAAGGTCCCTTGACTTTCCCTTAAGATCTTTTGTGCTCTAGTGGAGACACATACCCACTCGGGGAGACCCAGCATTGTTGGATGAGTCCTTCTCTCCACCTCTTCACAGGCAAGCGTTTCAAGGTAGTTGCCAGTAGACAATCCATTGGGATGGCAGGCGACACAGCTACTTTCTTAGGGCCAGTAACGCCCTACCCCAAGTCCACCAAAGCTATGGGATGACACTTTGTAACATTGTCAGAGTTGACTATCTGGTGCATTTCATCAGGTATGATCATCCCTGGGGAAACCAGTTTAGCCATAACCATGGTGATGCTGGTACCTGTATCCCTCAGGGCCTGGACTTCAATGTCATTGATTCTTGGCCACTTCCTGTTTTTGTCTTCAGTAACTTTATTGTGTATGGTTAATAAAAAACTGTTACAATACAGAATTACACAACACTAATATCTGTCAAAGTAAAACAATAACAGGTGCATACATTTCTATCAATTGCCCAACAGTCAGCTATGTGCTATAAACATTCTTCACATTAAAATGACTTTACTATAAAAAGTCACAATCCTAACTGTGCAAATACGTTAATGTTACCTTACCTTTAAGAGTTAGCAAAAAGTTAATGCAGCAACAGCAGGACAGCAATATGCTTAATAAACCGTTTCATCAAACAATGCCTTAAAACCAATAAAACCAATCATGTAATGAAGTAAATACTAGTTAATGCACGGGACAGCAATAGCTTAATAAAAATGTACATCCACAAACATTAAAACCAAATATGTGACAAATTAGCATGTCATGCAGATGGTAATTTCAACCAAATTAAAGGTATTGTTGGCTAGAATTCGGCAATCTATTTTTCACCAACATCATAAACTTCATAAAAGCACCGTTCAGTTGCACATTGTTTGGGTCCAGGCATGCAATTATTGCCTGCAGGAGTGGATACCATTTTGGTTTAGCAGTTTTGTCAACAGGGATCTCCATTCGACTAGTAAAACAGAAAAATATAGACCACATGAATAATTTCCCCCACTGTTGGAGTGCATAGTCTACAGTCATCGCTTTGCTTAAGTTTGATCCAAGGTGGGGCTTAGTCATTTGTTTGGAAGGTCTCCAAATCTATGAACTTCGGTTCTAAAAATATTGAGCAACATACTCCCAGGTAAAACTGTCTTTTTTGGACTGCATAATTATTTAAAAGAATCCATGCATGGGAACATTTCGGTAGAAGATCCTTGTCCTGCTTTCTAGACAACTGCTGCATAGCTTTAGTTTCCAGTTTTTTTATTCTGAAATTAAACAGGCAGAGCCTCAGCCCACAGGTCTGTTATTTGTAAAGAGTCTCTAGCTTAGCATTGGCTCCTCCACCTAAGGCAGAGGAGCGTTGTCCCACTGAGTGTAAAAAGAAAAAAAATGATAATAATGCAACACTAATAACTTTACAATATTATCTTTTTTTTTCAGTATGGCGTCCGAGCCAGGTTAGAGCAGGGCTGGGCTGTGTCACAGAGAGAGGGGGAGGAATGGTATCATGTGCACCATAAGTGTTCATGACGGTTTGGCTGGCCACCTTGGACCAGCCAAACTGTCAGGTGCACTTAGCATGTTCTCCACCCGCCAGTATTGCACAACCGGGTGGAGAACATGCTCAGGCTCCCACTCCCTGTCTGAGCACTGAGCCAGGCCGCTCAGACCAATCACGATGCTGCTGTCATACAGGTGACAGCAGCGTTGTGATTGGCTAGGGGAGTCTGGGAACCCGAGTGCTTCTGTGTTGCCAAGAAGAGAAGAGGACAGAGGAAAAGCCCTTCAGGTACGTGTACTTTTATTTATTTATTTATTTTTAATCGAGCTCACCCTGCCCCTTCCCACCACTACTTTTACAAAGCAGAAACCACTGCTAAAGCTTCATCCAAATATTTTTCAAAGAAGGTAATAAGCTAGTTATTTCCATCAAGGTAGCATAACCAAGGGTAATAGGCTTTGCTGCCTTTAGCTTGAAGCATGTTTTGATAAAAGCCCCAAAACCTGCTAACAATTTAAGCCAAATTCCAAATGGATTCATGCTGGTGAGGCATTTCTTGGGAGCTGAAAAACTTGTCTATAGATTTTTGCAATAACCATGTCCAGGACATTTGCAACTCTGCCCCAAAATGCTTCACAGGCATAAGTTAAAGTTAGCAGCAACTTTGCATTCAAAACTTTGATCATTGGCTCTATCGTCATTCCTCTCAAGGACCTGTTAATAGAAAAAATCTGCTAGCAGTGCGATTGCTTTTCATTTAATGATCTGCCTATGAGCCTGCTGATTCCCTCGAATGTTCACAATAACTCCTAGATACTTATACTTCAATTCTCTTTCGACTGGATTGCCATTGCTGAACCACTTGCATTGTTACTTCACCTTTTTGACATCAACAAGAATTTGAGGTTTTTTCCACTTAATTTCCATTTTACTTGTTGCCGAAAACGCATCCAACTTTACAAGAAGTCTTTGCAACCAAATTCTGGTTTTACTAAGAATGAAAACATAATCAGCGTACAATAAGCATCAGAGGGCCCCTCCTCTCAGCCTTGGAGAATGGCATTGCACCAGCAGCGGTCGGTAGTGGAGTTCCTGCAGGACGGTGACGTGGGGAGGGGGAGGGGCAGGGTGGTGGGTAGTAATGTATGGATTACGGAGTTTAACAGGTAAGTAAACGTATACATAAATAAAACGAATTTCTTTGCGTGCACTGCATCACCAAATGCGATGCAGTGCGCGCAACGAAATTCGTTTTATTTATTTATATGTTTACTTACCTGTTAAACTCCGTAATCCATACATCACTACCCCCCACCCTGCCCCTCCCCCTCCCCACATCACCACCCTGCAAGAACTCCTACTCCCGACCGCGGCTGCCTTGCACCTTGTCCAGTTCGGTTGAAAGATCAGCAATATACAGTTTAAATAAGAGCGGCACAGGAACACAGCACTGCTTCAATCCAGACTCAGTTGGTATTTTTTGCAGGAGGGAAAAGCAGTCATCCATCTTTATGCGTACCTATGTATCTTAGTAACTGAATCCCTTTCAGCAGGTTTGGTGGGATCTCTCAACAGATACTCAATCACATGTGGTCTTAAAGTCCACAAAGCATAGGTATAATAAAGTTTTCTCCACAAAAGTTTGATGAGATATTAGGGATAAGGCCATCAGATTTGAGATTGTTCCTGTGCCTTGTTGTTTGATGCCTTGTGATAATTTTCATTCCATTGCCCAGGAGAGCAGATCTTTCCCAAAAGAAGATTAGCAAAATATTTGGCCATACTGGCAGGCCAATGGCCAAGGGCTCAACTTTTTCCCCACGCAGGGACACTAAAGTGGCTTCAGTGTATCCATTGTAATCCTCAGGGAAAACATCACTCCGTCCCTACACTTGCAGTTCCTTTGGGATGGACACCAGTGGATAACTTCATGGTCCACACAATATCTCCTCTCTTGTGTCATAGCTGTCTACAGTCATAGCACATCCCAGGCTTTGCAGGATCAACATTTGTTTCCCAGATACCCCCTCCCATTTGAATGGGATGTGGCGATGGGCTTTGCCCTTGGGCATCTTTTCGGCAGTGTTTGGGAGTTTCTGATTTTTTATGTTTGGCCCCATCTTCCCCTTAAGGGGGGCCTGGCCTCCTTTCTTGTAATCACCAGCTTTGGACTAATTGGGTACCCTAGGACATGCTCATTCATCAGCTATCTTCCCCAGTTCTCAGGGGCTAGATAGCTTAGATTCTACCAGATTTTGGTGTAATTTCTCTAAACTATAACTAGGAAGTATGTGCATTTTTACAATTGGATTGTAGAGCCCTTCATAAGTATCTACCTGGTTACTTTTATCCAGCCTTCCAGTGACTTCCCAGAAGCATCTACAAAGTCCACCCATGTCTAAATTGACCCCTTCTGAGTATTTCTAAACTTTTGCCTGTATTCTTCAGGTGTTCAACGAAACAGCTCAACAAGTGCCTTCTTCATGTGTGTGCATGACTCTGCCACATCATCTTCTTGTGTCAGTAGCCTATCCCTCCCCACTGCTGAAATCGGTTCCCACAGCAGGGATCCCCAAATTGTGGGCACCCTTGCTTGTTCTCTGGTAAGATGTTCTCACAGCGTTCTCTCGTAAGATGCTTCCCATTTGTACATATCCTCCCCCTCAATATACTTTTTCAAAATATCCTAACTACTGTCATAGGCACCGTCTACATTTATCTCTGTGTCTTTGTTGTGTTATGTGTATCCTGCAAGGCCCATTGTTGTTTTGCCTATGTTAGCCCAATTCTCCACATTGTAGGCCGCATTTCTTTGCACTCATTATTATATAAACACGTTCGCTTTTGTGCCACATTGTATTTTCACACTCAACCTGCATGTTTTTGTGTTCGGTTCTATTCCTGGAATTTAGTCTCAACACTATAGACTAGATCAAACAACAATGTCCCTTGATATTCTCTCTGGTCAGACGCTGGCGCCTAGACATAACATGAGAGTGCAGCTGCTGTTTGTGAACAAACATGTAGTGTCATATAACTGAAGACACTGAGGAAAGGTCCTGAGGCAAGAATAATGTGTCAGCTGAGATGTAGAACATTAATGTGTGTATGCTAAGGTAGGGGGTCCGCCACTAGTCCCAGAGATCTACACTATATAATCATTTATCTTCAGCAGAATGGGGGGGTTTAGGCTAATCTGTCTTATAATATGACAGGGATGTTTACAGCCTATGGTTTGTTAACCGTCCTAATGATATTTGTAGTATGCTTTGTTTTCTTATTGTTGTGCAAATATTGCATCTTAGGGCACAATAGTTTAAAAATAAATATTTTAAACTACCTTCTTGCCCCTCGCTTATTTTATTGTGAATAAGTGTGAGTGAAAGAGCCAAAAGGTGTGTCCTGTTACCAGGATCCCTGAGAGGATCGAGAGTGTTGTATTCTGGGGTGGCAATTCACTTGTCTCTCTTTTAAGATTAGGAGGGCAGGTGAGGCAATATAGCTAGTCGGACTGGGGCTCAGAGATGCTGAGGAGGTATGATAACTCAGTCCTTACTTGCAGATGTTCTAGCAAACGTTTGCTTAGAAGCTGCCAGTGGTGATGCAAAAGGTTGTGGTGCCAAATACCATGGCAATGTAGTCTTGCTTCCCCCATGCATCTATTATCCATCACCAGATTCTCCCAACCCCTCAAACTCAATCCTGCCTGTTTTTTTTTATCCCTGCTTTGTTTCTATGTCATAGTTTTTCTGTCTTTCTCTTCCTCCTCCCTGCCTTCTTTTGTATTTTCTCTATCGTGTTCTGTTTCAAAGTTTGCTGAGGAAAAATAAGTGCTGCTGCCCACAAATTAGTGGCAAAAAAAGTTTAGCCACCTCAGCTCCATCGTGGTAAGTTTCAGGGTGATCCATAAAGTAGGGGTGAGAAAAAGGGGGTCGCAAAACTTTTTTCCCCATGCAATTCCCATAGGGAATTTTAGACAGCGATACAGGCAAAATGACTGAACATAATTACATCAAATATGGCAGAAAGTTAGATTGTGCTTTTTAGGATTTGTTGTATATCTGTTCAGTAGTTTTGGAGAAATTAAGGTTAAGAATGTATAGATATATTGACTTTTGGGCTGAAATCCAAAACTCCAAGCTTTTTGATTGGCTGAGAGGGCTTTTTGGCGCAAGCACTTTGATTTACTGCCTGCAACATGAACACAGATGTTTCAGCAGCCATTACAGACATTACAGGACTAGTGGCTTTGCCCACTGTCCTGAAAAGCTTTTATAAAAAAAATAGGGGACAGGTTAGGATGGGAATGCCCTGACATGTTAGACTGTGACACCAAAATGGAACAAAATATTGTTTTGCAATTCAGTGGTCCTCCACAGGGTTTTTGTTTTTTAAAAAGGGTGCTGCACCCTTTTTTACTAAAATCCCCATGGGGTGGGCCATGGACCGGGGGTTGGCACATGTTTTTATATATAAATACCCATGGGGCGGGGTCATCCATAGGTCTTCCTCCTCAAAATGCTACATGCCCCCAGAGACCCCCATATCCCCGATGCCAATGCATAAGGCAATTATGAGGAGGGAACATGCATTGGGGCCACCTCCCTGAAATGTCTGAGGCTCCTGGGGGTCCCTATCTACTCAAGGGTCAGTACATGTTTGGTGGGGGCCAGGAACGCCATTCCTGGCATCCTAAAGTCAAGAGAAGGGGGGGCCCCCGCATAGCAACATCCCGCTCTCCTTCCCCACGACCACAGGAAAAAAAAAAGAAGTCTATGGGTATCCCGAATTGAACCAGGGCACCCAAAAAAATGCAGCACGAGGCCTCACAACTATGTGGGCAGACAAGAGTGGGCTCCCAGTACTGCCATTAAAACAAAAAAGTTTCAGATCCACAAGCCATTGTGGACAAGTTTGCTGAGCATTATTGCACCATTTACTCATCGGCAGCTCCCTATTCAGTGAAGGATTCCCGCCAGATGCTAGCCGACATTTCCTTGCCCAAACTCCTGGCAGAAGACGGCAACTTCTTGGATAGTGACTTGTCCATTGATAAAATAGCGAAAGCGATAAGGTCCATCAGGTCGGGTAAGGCCAACGGCCCTAATGGGATCCCGGTTGAATTATACAAACTTAAACCAGCTAGACTAGCCCCTTATCTAAAAGGTATGTATAAGGAATCCAGGGACAAAGGGTTCCTACCAGTAGACCAGAGGACAGACACCATTATCACCATTCACAAGGAGGGGAAACCTAGAACTGATTGTGGGTCGTATAGACCGAACTCCCCCTTGAATGTGGAGCCCAAGATTTTAGCTAAACTATTGGCCAACCGTTTGATTACAGTTATCAAGACTTTAGTCCATTCAGATCAATCGGGCTTTATTCTGCATCGTAATACGGCGCTTAACCTGCGAAGGGTACATGGGGTGTTGGGCAGAGCGGCTACCATCCTGGATCCAGCTGTGATAGTCTCCCTAGACGCCACTATGTCCTTTGATACTATTGAATGGCCATTTCTCTGGGCGGTACTGGAGACGTTTGGGTTTGGCCGGTCTTCATTCGATGGGTACAGCTCTAATATGCTAAACCACTCGCCCAAGTAGTGGTCAACAACAAGAAATCCGCCACCTTTGAACTGGGCTGAGGGACCCGGCAGGGATGTCCATTGTCCCCCCTACTGTTTGCCCTATCCTTGGAACCACTGGCGGCGTGGATACGCAGAACCCTGATGATCCGGGGTATGCGCTGGTCCCCTGACTGGGAGGACTGCATCTCGCTCTACACAGATGTTATCCTGCTTTATTTGACTTCTCCCAGACGGTCCTTGATTGTGGTACTTGATATTCTTGCCATTTTTGGTAGTTTCTCCGGGTGCTCTATCAACTGGAGTACATCCTTGTGGTTTGTTTTGGCCGGGGAACCGCCCATCCAGCCGAGGGGATGCCAAATACAATTATGTACAGATGGCTTTAAATGTCTGGGAATCTTTCTTTCACTAAATTCATCACTCCGCTACTCCCAGAACCTACTTCCCCCCTGGCTAGGCTGCATAAGGACATTAGCAACTGGAAATAGCTCCCGCTCTGCCTGCTTGGAAAGGCAGCCCTTTTAAGATGATGTCACTGCCTCGGTTCTTATATGCCCTGCAGAACTCCATAGACCTGGTTCCTGCATCCTACTTCAGGGAGGTGAAGGGTCTCCAAAGGGACTTGCTGTTGAGTGGTAGGCAATGTGTTGCCCTCAAAAGCTTACTCCATAGGGTGTATGTGACTGGTCCCCAATTGGTGCGGATGGGGAGAATGGATGAGAGTAACTGTAGACGTGGATGTGGCCAAACACGTACCTTTATGCACTTAATTTGGGACTGTGATAGTATTCAATCTTATTGGCGTAGAGTAGATGATGTTCTTAACACTGTCCTGTCCATGCAACTCAGCCTGAACGCCTGTAGATGCCTATTGTATATTTGGGAGCCAAATGATTTGAAGGATTGCTTACTACAGTGGGCCACTCTAGTGCTTATGCTTGTGAAGAGAAACATTGCTCAGAGATGGGGAGCGTCTCAGCCTCCAGAGGTGGTTGACTGGAAGAAGGAATTGGACTGGTCAATGTTCAGGGAAAAAAGTGTATATGTAACCTGTGGTTGCCTCAAGAAGTGGGCGCGTGTGTGGAGCATGTGGAATTCATACCGTGGAGAGATATGTCAGCCGACTTTCCCCCCCACGAGAGAGGACTCCCCCTTGCCCTAGATCTTCCGACTGCATTTTTCTGTACTGATTGATGTAACCTATTGTCAATATGTGATTTCCTAATTACTCCTCTGTAATGCGATTGATATGCTGGTACTAATTAAAAAAAAGTTTTAATAAATAAAAAAATAAAATAGTTTGTGGGGGCGTTGGTTAAACTAGGTCCCCCCATACAACCTAGTGGTGTGAGCAGAAGTGGATTGGTAGAGGAGGAGTGGGTTCCCCATGCTGCTAATGAATAAAAAGACAAAAAGAAAGAAGGCTCCGAGTGCCCTGGAGAAACCAAATAAAAGAGAAGTATACTGCGGTGCTTGACAACACAATAAAATAAGCCAAACAGGCAGACCTACTCATTGAGTATTTACTGCTCTGCTGAGAAGTCCCCCCTAATGCTCTGCATAGGGTTTATAATGTTTATTTTACTTCTCATGGTGCCCCAAGTTGGGACACGGCACCACCAATTAAGAGCATAAGTGTTCTGGGGACTAGAGGGAGTGCAGCAGCTCCAAGAAGCATTTGAACCATATCTCTCATAGGTCATTGAATCCATGACTATAGGAGAGGTTTATATTAATTTTAAAGCACTAAGAGCTGGAGCTGTATGCTCTCCAGCAGGATGGCAGGGCCCCCATTGTTGTTGGTTCTGTGACTGCATTATGTAGGCTGAAGAGTATGAAAGAAAGACTCAAACACCAGTTTAAGGTGATTTTGATTAGCAGTGCTTTTTAAAAAATATTTTAGTGACAATGACGCTTAGTGAGCATTACAATGTGTGTATTAATAAAGAATATACTGATTTATGGTTATTGATTCCATTGGTTGTAATGGCAAAATATAATAAATCATGATTTATTATTGCAGCAATTATTTCAAAACCAGCAAATATGCCTTGCTGATTGTTAAAACGAAGAATGATGCGCAGTCATGTCTTGTAGTTACAGGTAGTAGATTTATTCTTCTAGTTACATCACAGGTTCTTAGTTACAGGAAGATGTTCTGATCCATCAAAGTGCCTCACCAGGAGCAGCCTCCTCACTGCTCAGCTCATCCACACCAACTGATTCTCCCTTCCAATACAAACACACTCAACATTCTATCTGACCTCATCACAGGCTGAGCAGCAAGAGAGAGAACCTCTGTAGGGAGAGTGCATTGAGTAAAAGGTACATTACAACACATCTCCCCCTTTATAGCGATGGAAAACATTTAAAAATTGTAAAGGTGATAAAGCACACGTTTTAGCAAAGGAGGATGCATTAACAACAAAATGATACATCACTCCCCCCTTGCTATGATGATCATAACAATCAAATGCATGGAAATAGTGAATCATACAAATGAGAGTAAAGAAAGATGCATGAAATAACTAAGATCCCCACACACATCTCCCCTTAATAATGATCATAAACACCAAGAATGCAAATTGAATAAAAACATTCTTAAAATCCTATGGATGCTATCCACATAACACACGCCCCAAACTGCGTCGACAATAATGTCACACTTCACATAGTAGCCAATGTGCCACAAACTAAGGCACAAAACTGTGGCAGAACAGGGATCTACAACCCTCAACTGCACAAATCCAAGTCACCAGAAAAAAGTACCCATTGCGCCACAACTAAGGCACAAGACTGCAGCAAAACAGGGATCTACAACCCTCAATTGCGCAAACCAAAGGCAGAACAGGCCTACCTCAAAGAAGAGAAATCAGACTCCACCCATCCCAACACACTAGAAAATGATATGGTATCTAGTAACTAAAAGTAAATCCAGGGTATAACTTAACCCAAAACAAATCCAGGATATATTTAACCCAACGTAAATCCAGGGTATAACTTAACCCAAGGCAAATCCAGGGTAACCTTAAACCCACAGTAAATCCAGGGTAACCTTAAACCCGAAACACACTTAAGACACTCAATAGGTATATATAAACCAAAAGCAAATCCTGGGTATCCTTTAACCCATGACACTCTCGCAACAAACTATGGGTATCGTTAAACCCATGACAATCCAGGGTATTCTTAAACTTCAGAAAAACTTGCACAGATGCGCACAGCCACGACACTCACACATACGACAATCCAGAATATCATCAGTCATGACAAGGGGAAACGATTAAAGTATAACTAACCCTTAAAATCAAAACATTACAATGCAGTGTAATGCTAAAAACTGGATTCTTGGCTAAATAATTCTTCTGCCATACTCTGGAAAAATTCCTTTGCTGTAAGCACATCTCCCCCACTTGTTAAAACAAAATGAAGAAAACTGGTACCCAACCATAGTGTCTGCCATGCACAATGATTGTGCTGGAACATCCAAAGTCATGAGGATTCTCATGTCACACAAAACAATACTTAGAAGCTGAATTACATCACCTAACTGCGAGCTTCTAAACAAAATTACCATGTGTATGACAGAAACGTCTCTTCTTGTTCCAGGTATGGAAATGTCTATTCTTGTTCCGGGTACGGAAATATCATGTAGTCCCCATGGCGGCAAACATACAGGAACCAACGTAAAGAACGGAAGATGAGGCCGCCCACCGCAAGATGGCGGCACGCAGTGCACGTCGTGCTGGAAGGTTCATGGCACGTCCGTGCATGCGGCATACAAAGGCAGGCAATGACTGTGAAGAAATCATGATGACAAAGAGAATCCCACGAAGGAACTTCAGGTGAGGTGGCACGCGCTCTTTTCATGACTCGTGACTCCGTGTTTTAAATCCCAACATGGCAGTTGACCATAGCCATAGTATGGATGTCTCAGCGGACACCATCAATAACAGACACCCCGAAAAAATTTTTTTAATAATAAGTCACACAAGTCATGGCTTTCAAACGTTGTCATAACAAATTGCCCCCACAGTCACTAAAGCAAAAATGGAACCGGATGCCAAAAGAAAAACTTGCACTGTACCTTGTCAAACGTGTATAGGTCCTTAATACATCCTCACAAACGTTATGTGCACTCACAAGAGACAGAGTGGATATAGTGCACACACAAAGACCCACAAGGCTTTCAAAAGGTGTTCACTGGAAGACTTGGTGAAGACCCATAAAGAGGCTCCAGGGCAGGATACACTTCACACTGGTTGCGTTTTAGGGAAACTGTTCTTGATGGAGCAAATCGACACACACACTTCTTTGAGTGTTCAACAGCAGGCAGGAAATCCAACAGGCAGCAAGTCAGTGCTCCCGGGTAGCATTAAAGACAGGCAGACAGTTCATCATTAGCAGGCAACCAGTAAATAACAGCAGGAACTGGCAGGCCCATGCTAGGGTTGACCGTTCACAGGTGGAGAGAAAAGTCAGGAAATCCTATTAGTCTCATATGGGGAACACTCACCCAAGCAAACACTGGCTTGTCCATGACGGGGCCGACCAGTCTTTGGTCACTGGTGGGGCTTCTGGACTGCCAGCTTGCTTCTTTTAAATGCGCTTCTTCAGTTTCTTCAGTACAAGTCCATCCAAGGTAGCTCACGCAGGTTCTTTCTATCGTCGCCAGTGTTAAAGCGAAGAATGATGCGCAGTCATGTCTTGTAGTTACAGGTAGTAGATTTATTCTTCTAGTTACATCACAGGTTCTTAGTTACAGGAAGATGTTCTGATCCGTCAAAGTGCCCCACCAGGAGCAGCCTCCTCGCTGCTCAGCCCATCCACACCAACTGATTCTCCCTTCCAATACAAACACACTCAACATTCTATCTGACCTCATCACAGGCTGAGCAGCAAGAGAGAGAACCTCTGTAGGGAGAGTGCATTGAGTAAAAGGTACATTACAACACTGATCCAGTGACAAACCCAATAGGCCTGAATTGTATATATTGCTGTGATGATCCGTTGCCAAAGCCTGTAGTTATGCTTTATTTAAAATTACATCCTTTTACTTTGTGATGTTGCATCTGGTATAGGTGGTATGAATACACACAGCCTTTGTTTTCTATGGAGGTCTTTAGTGGATAGGCCAGTCCCTCTCTAAAACCTTACTTTGCACAGCCTTCACTCTGTGTTGAGGTTTTATGGAGAGGCCAGTCTCTCACCAAACCCTACTATGCACAGCCTTTGCTCTGAAGAGAGGTCTTGATGGAGAGGCCAGTCTCTTACCGATCCCTACTATGCACAGCCTCTGCACTGTACAGGGATCTTTGTAGAGAGGCCAGCCCCTCACCAAACCCTACTAGACACAGTCTGCGCTCTATGCTCAGAGTGTGTGTACAGCCCACTCCCTGCAAACACCTAAGCCCCATTAGATGGGAAGTCCATATTAGATATAGTCTGTGCTCCTTTTGCAGTCCTTCATGGAAACCCCACTCCCTCCACATACTCACGGTTCTATACATAGTCAAGACACTAAAACATACAGTTAGGTGTGATAGTAATATCTTACTCTACTTTAAATAAATTACTAAAATGTCCCTGAAAGAAACAAATGTTAAACTGATGCTATATTCAGGATTCAAGCAAGCCGGGCCGAAGACGCCTGAAATGGCAGAAACCGGTCCCCGGAAGCTTGTTTCCTTCCCAGTGTAAGAATTGGCTTTTGTAGTCTGGTCTGCCCTGTTCCCATGATGCACTGGGCCAGGGACAGACTAATTTGCATACAGCCAGGTTCTGAAACTGGGATGGTGCAATGAGCTAAAAAACGGTGTTGGATCTAGCCCTGATCTCTTGACTGGGTGAGAGTACTCTGCTTAATTCAGAGACTCTGTCCATCACCACACCTTGTTGTAAATAATAATAATAATATTTAGGTGTGGCATTAATTTCTTACTTACTGTACAAAAACCCTAAAAATGTATATGTTAAAGGGATGTTATAGTTAGGTAACAAGGTCAATGATAACATTACAGTTTAAACAAAAATAATCACTGTAGTTTGCCAGTTATAGTTCAGCAAGTTAACTAAAACTTGCACCCTCGCCATGCACTGCTTATGATGACCTCACATATTACATCACTCATGACATGTTCTTGAGATGAGGAATGAGTGGAGTGAAGGACAACCTTCATAAGAGTAAGAGAGGACAGAATGAAACTAGCCATATTGGCATTGCCAAAGTCCATTTGTGACCTGATTAGAGTATGTGCAATAAATTGTGATGGTCTGAGGTAAGGGATGCTAAATGTTTTTGGGAGTGAGTGCAGGAAATCAGTTTTCAATTGGGCTAGTTTGTTTATGTTGTGTGAAAGTGACAAGTTGTTGTTAATGGTAAAACCCATATATTGTGTTGTAATGTTCAGGAAAAGAAAGAACTCGTCCATTGTGAAATCAGCAGGGCCAAAGTCATTTTTAAATTTGGTTGTGATGAGAATAAACTCCATGTTTGGTTATTGTGCATGAGAATGGTGTCAGTCCCCAACTGGTGGAGTTTCATGAGAAAAGGTAAAAGAATGGACTGTCTTCGATGGATGTTGTTTGTAGACAAAGTTGCGTTTATTCTGCATAATGATGAAAAATAACACCTGTTACTATCAATAAAGCAGTGTGGTAAAATACACCTATGTACTCCAGAGTAGATCGTAGCTAGAGTTTATTCATAGTAAAGAGTCCACGACCAGGCAGGGTCTGACAGCTGCAAATGGCCAGCAGGGACTGACCATTCAGAACCGAAGGCACCACTTTGGAAGTGGAATGTGAGTCAAATACATACAAACGTGGCATACAGAACACATACAATGTATGAGAACCATATCATAATTATATAATGAAAGAAAATGGAACATCACCACCCCCTTCCTAAAAGATAACAAAGAATAATTTCCTCCATGAAATAAAGCACAATTATGCTAGTAGTAAATAAAGCTAACTTCAGTACACCCTAACCTTACCCCCATTCCAAAAAATGAAAAATAAAATCTTAATACAGGAGTCATACATGTCAATCCAATTTCAATAGATGAGTCACAAACAGCAATACACAACTCAAGATAAATCATAATCAGTAAGTTTAGCAGGTCATTTGATTTTATGTCCAAGCCAAGTTTCATGACTCAAAACCATTCCTTCGTGTAACTCAGTAGAAGTAGGCAAAGAAGATTTAACTTGTTGTTTTACAAGATTTAACAGGGGGACCAAGAGTGTCCTTTTCCCTCTCTCTCAATTTGTTATTACCAAAGAAGATTTAACACCACTCTTCAAAATTACATCACTGGTTTTCACTTCAGAGTTGATACCTATATCACTATTTGTGGTAGCATGAGTGTTACTAGACAGCTGATCCAAAGTGACATTTATATCACTAGTACCTGTATCAGAACTGCTAGACACATTGCTGTTAGTGGTAACCTTGATGTTGTTAGGAAATCGATCCAAAATGGTCCAGAGACCAACATCCATCTCCAAACCAGATTCACTGGCAATGTTTGAGTTCACATTGTTCACACCATTTTGTGCTCACATAATGATTTCCCCTTGCAAGTTGTTGATGGGTAAAATATTACTTTTATTCCAATAACCTTTGCCACTCAGAAGAACAGAAGTTTTAGAAACGCTATCTATTTGTTTGTCAGTCGACGCTGGTGAAAACTGGAATACATGGTGTTCACCCTCAGCTGCTCCAGCAACACCACACTGGGAGAAACTGTGCCCTACGACCGCCAGGACCAACAGTCGAGCTTAGAAACTCTACAGCAGACACCATTGCCTCCTCGTATTCAACTCCATCACCTTCATCTGCTCGGCGACCTCAATTTCTTCCAGAGGATCTCACCAACCCAGACTCCTGAGCAATTAGATTCATTAGATTTGTGTTAGGCTCAACATACTGATGCTTGGCAAAGATAACTCATTACTCCTGAAAGGCTGTGCAGCCTGGTATGTTTGCAATGCATGTGCATCAGTAAGTACACTAAGCATTCACCTTAGCTCACAGCATACTGAAGTTAGTCCATCAGACTCTACTAGTGATAATGCACTACAGCACCTGGTGCAAGTATTGCACTTGCTTGCTTAAGAGAGTCAGCTATGACCTTTTGGCACAGGAAATGCATGGCAAGCATTACTTTAACACAAAAAAGACTGTTCTGTAAAGGGAACCGACCTTCCTGCTTCATGATCAGATCTAGAATTACAGAAGGTGAGGAGCAGTTCCTGCTATCACCTGGAGCATGATCTTGTGGAGAATATGTCCGTCTTTCATCTTCTTATTTCTGGGCCCGCTAACAGCAACCCTAGAACATAACTTCAGCAGCTATCACTCTAATCCTTCCTGAGGATACTTTTGCTTCTACTCTGCGCCTCATATGTGGAAGTTTCCATGGCAGAAACTGAGCATGTCATTTTCTCCTGTTGTGTAAATCATCAAATAGGGGTTACAATTTTCTCTCTTGCGTGCATGGACCATTTTGATTCACTCCTTTGGCTGCTTCTGAGACAATCCCTCAAAAGTATTCCTCTGCCTGTTCAAAATGGTTAATAGCAATTACTAAACTCTGTTCCCATCAATTTTTTCATGCCCATTCAGAAACTTTGCATACAATGCAAATTGCACCAAACCGACAGACACTCTGATACACGCATGATGACCCCCCCCCCCCCCAGTGAATCATATCAACTTGAACAAATTATAGATCTTTCATATGCTCAAGTCCACTGTGGAGTGATTTCAAATATGGTTTATCAGGGACCCACCTGTTTAGATGGTTTGATGGATTTTAAACGTATTAAAGGTACTCACACCAAAAGGGATACCCTGGCATTAAGACAAAAAGAGTGAAATAGACCATGAAAAGGACAGTAAACAAGAAATATCTAGGAAGCAATCACACTTTCAGCTGCTTTCTAAAGAATGAGTGGTTAGAGCTTGTCTAATTGCATAGAGGTAGAGGATTCCCAAGCTTCTCTGGGACTTTCAGAGAAGGCGTAGTCACTCACCGGGGAATGATCATATCTTTCTAGCCAGAGTACAGGGCTCGAGCCTGGATGCAGGAATGCAAAATGTGTACCTTGTAGGGCCTTATCACAAAAACAAGGACCGAAAACCAGAGCACCCTGCCAAGTTGCTCAGAGATAGGTGAGAACGTTGACAATCGAAAATAAGACAGGATACCATTCTATGGATCAGCTGGATGCGACTGACCAGACATCTTTGTTACTAAGAAGTATAAATCCTTTACGGAATGCTAAAGTGCAAAAATGGGCTGCCTGTAAAACAGGCACTTACATTCGAGCATGAAAAATATGAATAGAAGGATTTGAAATAATACATTTAATCTGGGGAACTAGTGTAAATACGAGGTCCGTCATAAAACTTAGGTTAACCTTATTTCAAGGTGTTTAAGAGAGGAAAACGAAGCTGCCAGAGGATAAGCAGGCTTATAAATTGTCACATAAAGCCTACTTAAAAAGCTGCAATACAGCAAGAAGAGAGCATTTAGGCATGACGAGATGGGAGGCAAATAACTCCTCTAAGGAGCTCTTTAAACATAAGGAGTTCACAAACCCTAAAGTAAACAGCCCCGCCATTCCTCCTATGCAAGAGCTTTGTGATGACTTAGCTAATTATTTTAAGGAGAAGATTGATAAAATGTATAGTTTGCTGCCGGGAGGTGAGGTATCGGAGGGGACAATTTCACCCCGGAGGCATATGTCACTACCTAGGCTCGACCCTTTTGAACTATTTCTTCAGAGAAAGTAAAGTCTGTCCTTGCTCGGACAAAATCAGGCTCGCCAAGAGGCCCGGCTGTACCGCATATCATGTCTGATCGCAATTTGAGTATCGCAAAACAAAAAATCTGAAATATTTATATACACTTTCTTTTTGCCGGTTGGGGTAGCACTTGCTGAGGGGTCCTGCTCCCATGCAAGGGGCATATGTAGGTAATTTTTGTTTTGCGATTCTCAAATTGCGATTTTTTGGGAATCGCAATTAGGGAATCGCAAAACAAAATGTAGGTAGAATTAGCAAATTTTTGTGTGAATCCCAATTGTTCCTTATTTGTGAATCGCAAATAGAGATTCGCAAATAGGGAATACCTTCTCATTCATTCCTATGGGCTAGAAGGCTCATAGGAATGAATTGGAAGACATTCTCAGTTTGCGATTCTCAATTAGAGAATCGCAAATTGAGAATGCAATGTCAGGGTTGCAAGGGTGTCCATAGGACACTCTGTTGCAGCCCTGAAATTAACATGTGTGCACATGTGGCCCACATACATACCCTAAGGGCATGTATGTGACCCACATGGCACTTTGAAAAATGCCAAAAAATGCATTTTTCAAAGAAATCGCAATTTACCACCAACCTGAAGTTGGTGGTATTTTGCGATTCCTTAAGCCACAATTCACACAACTTGGGTGCTTCCTACATTGCATTTATGGAATCGCAATTTGCAATTCCTTAAATGCAATTGCAAAATAAGGAATCGCAAATTTTGCGATTACTTATTTTGCATGTGGGTTTTTGTGCGCTACATAGCACACTGCCCTAATTGTAATCGCAAATGCTGAAATTCTGCAAATGTCAGCATTTGTAATCGCAAATGGGCTACCTACATATGGCCCCAAGTCCCAAAAAGCAGGCAAGGAACCTGGTAATCATGATCGATAATAAACTCTCACTGGAGGATCATGTGAGAGCGGTTTCGGGGACGTGCTTTGGAATAATGCGGATGCTGAGGAAACATTTTCCCGGGATCCCCCTGGAGGCCAGAAAGACCTTAATACAGGCACTACTAGTCAGTAGATTAGATTACGGCAATCTACTACTAGTAGGAATTAGGGAAGATCTTGCATCTAGGCAGCAGGTTGTCCAAAACCCGGCAGCACGCCTGGCTCTCAACAAACCGGTCCGCACCCCATCATTACCTGTCTTGCAACAATTGCACTGGTTGCCTATTACAGAGAGAGCAGTGTTTAAGCTCTTGACCATAGTGTTTAAAGCACAGCAGGGGACCAGTCCGGCGTACCTAAGGAAGAAGCTAATCCCGTATGTTCCTGTATGTCAACTTAGATCAAGCAATTGCTCTGTCCCTGCAAAATCAGCAAAGTTAAATGGGGGGGAGCATTCTCTCATCTTGCCCACTTTCATTGGAACAGACTACCAGATGAGTTACAAGCTTGTTCAAATCTGGTGCAGTTTAAGAAGCTGTTGAAAACCTGGTTGTTCTAATTGCCATACTGTCATATGCTATAAGTATTGTGCCTCTAAGGGCGCCGAGAGATCCCTCTGGGGATGATTTGTGGCGCTGTACAAATCCTAATAATAATAATACCTCAAAAAGGGTGGCCACTATTAGGGACAGCTAGACAGTGGACCACCCACATAGAATGTATATCTTCCAGTCTCATCACCTCCTCCGTCAAAATGCAGAGCTAGACTGCCTTTACCTGCAACTTTGCCTCTACACTAAATTGCATTCTTGACCCACCCCATCCTGATGGCCAATGGCCGATCAGGGGCTGGCAGTGAAGAATGTGTTTTGGGCATGGAACTGATAAAAAAACATAAGGGATGAAAAGGATCATTCAATGAACAGCATTTCATGGCTTGCTTTTTATACTATGCATAATCATATTCAACACACTAGGATCTATTTATTAAAGTGTTTTTGTCGTAAGCATAAGTTTACAGTCAATCTTATGTTTTTTACCCTTCCCCGGAATTTCTACTGCTACGGATTTCCCTGTCATGAGTGCAGAGAAATCGGGTGTAGTAAATTCCACACAAAAGGGGTGGAAGGTAGGTGTCCAGGGCGTGGTTTGCCTTGGAAGCTGTGAAACATGTACATTTGAGGGTATTTCCAAACTTCCCCCCAACCCCTCCCCACTGTGTAAGTGGTCAGAGCTTCACTCCAGCCAAAGACTGGATTAACTCTCTTTCCAGGATGGACTGGGAATGGAACACCTCAAAATTGCTGGAGCGGTAGGTAAACATATTTCTCCATGAGGAAAAACTGTTTTCTCTATGGATAAAAAAATTTTTTTGAACAAGAGGCAGGCTCCATTCCTCATGTGAGGACTTCTACGATATGTAGAACTTAGCACAGTGGGAATGGAAGCTTCTGGAAATAGTCACATAACATGACATTCCCAGCAGTAGGCCTGGCAACCTGAACATGACACAACTGTCCAGGCCTACTACTGGAAATGTTTGTGAACAGCAAAAAATCATAAAAGTACTTTCAGATGGAGTTCTAAATCTCCAACCATACTTTTATAGGTTTTCTTTTCTTTTTTTTTACTAAATAGGGCCATTGAATTTACATGATATTTGACATTATTTACTTTGGAAAATATAGGAATACTTTATCTTTGATTACCCCCACTCCTACTGTGAAGTACTGACACAAGCCCATATTCACATGTAAATATTCAGGGGAAAACAATGCTTTACATTTGGTTCCTTTTCATTAATCCATCCTCTTCTGAGTATATTTTCACCCATTAGGAATGCTTCCCCCATTCCAAATTAACTCACATTTACAGAATTACAGAAAATATGAACTTGAGAAACAGAAAGGTTATTCTTCTAATATGAATGTGAGCGTTGATGTGTATAATATTGTACAGAACCAGAAATACAATACCTTAAAGTAATTGGATTATTTCATTTGGGGAGAAAAATTGTTGGCGCCGAAATGATCTAATTAAGCCACATTAATATAAGATGTAGCCCAGGTAATCACTTTATGCCATTATGAACATATTCATCTTCATTATTATAGGTGAAATGCGTTCTTAAACTCAAAGTAGACACTTTATTGAAATGAGAAATCACTGACAAAATGAATACCTTCCATTAAATCATGCAATTTTAATAATGCAGAATTCTAAGCTGTTATTGATTGTATCAGCTGATCAGAAACACGCATTGTAATTTCAATAGAAGATATTTGAAAATGTACTCATTTTTTTATTTACATGGTGTGCCACAACTAAATTGTTTGGGTGTGTTTTTTAACATTATTTGTTACTTTAACAAGTAGTCCCTTTATCAACCTCAGGAAGATAATGGATGAGTTGGCCTAGTCAAAATTCAAGCATATAAGTGTAAGAATACACACAAGTGTCTAAAATATCATACTGGCTTCGAACTGCGTTGGCGTACACTGCAAGGGCTATTTTGTTTAGCTTTGATGTTAGCTAAGACCATTTGATTTTGCTAATATATGGATAATATAGTTACATATAGGGATTTTCAGCCAACTCAGATCCCATCTTCTGCTAATGCTATTGTAAATTCCTTTTGGAGTGTTTTGTCTGACTGCTGCTATTTCACAGCATACCAGATCAAATCCTGTCTATTTGAAACTGTTGTGTATTGTTATTTCTTTTTACTTTATTTCTTTCGCTTCTTCTTTCTTTCCTTCTTTCTGTCTTTTTCTTTTTTGGGGTTTTTCTCTTTCCTTCTTTCATTCCATTTTTCCTTCCTTCTCCCATTTCTTCTTTTTTCTCTTTCTTTCTATTGTTCCTTCTCTTTTTCCTTTTCTCCTTATTTCTTTCTTTTCTCTTTCTCTCTTTCTTTTTCTCTTTATTTCTTTCTTACTTTCTCTTGCTTTCTTTCATTCTTGCATTCTTTTATACATTTGTTACTTCTTTTCTTTTTTCTTTTCTTTTCTCTTTCCTTCTTTTCTCTTTCTTTCTATTTCTTTTCCCCATCTTTCCTTCTCTATTTTCCACTCGCTTTCTTTCCTTCTCTTTCATCTGTTCTTTCTTTCTTTCGTTCTTTCTTTCTTTCTTTCTTTCTTTTTTTCTTTAAGGCAGCAGTCCCTGCAGCTGTCTGGGGGATGGTGGAAGCCTACAATGCTCCTGTCAGGCACAGGCATGTTTTGAAGCACTGTGGCCCAGCCTCATCCCACACCAGCAGTCCCTCATACAGTTTCACCTCCTCACAGCAGGCAGAAAATATAAATGCATAGTTGTTGCTCAAATGGTAAAAAAACGGACTGTAAAATACCCAGTAAAGCTGGGTGAAAGCAATTATTCTTCATTTTTATTCTCCGTTTCAGAAAAAAACTCATAATGGACAGGTTTTGTAGCAGAGATACAAGATGGTAAATTTAATTGTAGCCCACCGGTATCTCCACTGCAAAGTCTGGCCGACCCATAACAAGGGCCTTAATGTTTGAGAAGTTTTTAGAAGAATGAATGTTAAGAGGCCAGGTAGTAGTTAGTAGGCGGATTAAAAGCAGGGGGCAGAGGTGTACATTTTAAAAGAGTGCTAAAATAGGTATTACAGTCAAAATATGAGTAGAGACGGCCCTTGGTGTAATGATTTGACGACTTAAGGGCCAGATAGCTCACAAGGGGTATAGCTTTGAGCATTGTTATTAGCTCATCAGAAGAATTGTTAGAGAAGTTAGAGGGCTTACCAGAGATGGTAAAGCAGACAGGGGGAATGTAAGATGAAGAAAGAGAGTTTGAAAATGGTATTCCAAGGTTAGTTCTGGTGGTCTAAATCTTAAAGGAGAATGAAGAAGCAAAGTCTTAAGGAATAAATGACTAGTGCAAGAGGAGGAGAATAAAGCGAATTAATGATGCAGGTGAGGTGTTGAATGAGGGCATCTACTTAGCAAAATAGATCCTGATAATGGTAGGATTTTGACAGAGGCAATTCACTGGAAACATCACGTTCCCAGAAGCCCACCATCAGGCGGCACTGGCTCTGATTGTAGTAACCACGCAACGTGGCTAGACGAAGCATATTTGGGAATAGAATGCTTGGAGGTAACTCTGGAACAACCACAAAAAAAGAGGTTGCCTTGAAAAAAGATGGCTACTTCTACGCATAAATCTTCACCAGCAAGTTCAACCTCAAGTATGTTACCATTGGCTGCATTCTTAATGCACGCAAGCCTGAAGTGTTTTCTCCTGGCTCTTAATATTCACAAATGTTCTCAAGGACCATAAGAGTAACAACATACATATGCTTCCCACACCGTATACCATGAAATGTGAGCACTCAGTCTCCTAAATGGAGTGCAGGGTGATGAAGGATAAAATCCAATACGAATCACAGCAAAGTGCACACCTGTGCCTTGCCCTAACTTCTCTAATGCTTTCAGCCAAAGTAAAGTTTCCAGTGCTATCAGCACTAGTAACATAAATATCACCAGATGCTCTGCTGACAATGACCATTTGCTATGGTGCCTTCAAGGGCAGTTAGCATAGATGCAATTGGTCTGTGATAAAAAAAAAAGGTTGAAGAAGCTGCAACAGGCATAGTAGGACGGCCATGGACCCAAACAAGGCCCTGATTTTAGAGGAAGTCTACAGTACAAGTCTACGGTAAGTCAAGCACCTTCATCCCTGAAGTAAACTCCCAGAAATTATTCTTAGGTCCATACCCTTTAAAAGACACATAGGGCCAGATGTACGACGCTTTCATTTAGCGCCTTGCCATTTGTGACACATTGCAAGTCGCAAATTGCCTATTGACAAATTGCTCCTGGCTGGGGGGTAAATTAGCACCCTTTGCTTGGTGACCGATATAATAGGTGAAAAGAATATGGATTGACCAGAAACACAACCGTTCATACCATCTAGTTCTTTCATTAGAGGTGTAATGGATAATGGGGACCGGGGAATCGGAGCAATGCAATCCTCCCCTGGCCTCTCTCTGTGCGGCTGCAGAACTGCGTTCTGTGGGTGTTGTGGGCTCTTATTATTCATTGGTAGTCAACAAAAATGTAATTGCAGAACATAAAAAATCTTATCTCTGCCATTATTCCCTGCCAAATGTATACTGTAGGGTCTATTTTAGGTCGGATGTTCGCATTTATAGACCCTATCCTAAAAGGTTATTTCCTGTTTCATTGTGCTCCCTTTCTCCACCTAGACCACTTAGACCCTTACTTAGACCAGGAGATGGTAGGGAGCAATGGAGTTCAACTACAAATCTAATGGTTGCAACTAAGCAAATTACATGGTCTTTTGGGATAATCTGGTACTCCCACCCACAGAAAATTGTTACAAGCTTGTCCAAAAGGGAACTGTTGCTAGTTGACAGGCCACTATGATGCACCTGAGTATGGTGGGATATTTTACCTTAGAAACTTGAAAGCAGCAAGCTATCTAAGCACCCACCAAAAAGACTGCCTTGCAATGAATCCCAACAAGCATGAAACATGCGAAAAGAAATGTTCAACACTGGTTGCACTTATATTTTATGGCAAAAGTTAAGAACCATGAATACAATTACTTTTGTGAACTGTGTGCATCACAATGCACTTAGTGGATTGGTGCTAACATGCCAGCAGTGCACTCTCATCCACTGAAAATAGTTACAAGGTCTTCAACTTCAAACCAAATAAGAAAAGATTTCATTGAAACATAGAAATGGAAAGTAAAACGTTCACTCTGGCTCCTCAGCATCAGGGTGATGCTCAAGTGGGTTCACCTCCTGACTTCCCCACACTCTGACTAAATCAATACACAGAGTATAAAGACAATCAAGTGAGGGAAAAAAGGGAAAGGGTAGGGTCAGCGGTGGAAAGGGATTTCCTGTAATAAAAAGCACAACATTAATACAGTACATTAATCCTATCTACACTCATTGTGGTCTCGCTAGAATCCTAACTATACCTTGTAGATTTCTCCCAATAAGATGTTCCTAAAGTCACCAGTATGATGTCTCTCTTTAGTGTAGTGGAACAACACCACCTAAAAGAAACAAGAACCATTCATTAACATCAAACCACAAAACCCGACCAGTACTGCATGTGTGCTTCTACTCCATCATACTCACATCCACTCCCCGTATTCCCATAACAAAAATAGAACAAAACCCTATGAAAAAGAAATCAGATATCCAAATCCATAAGTTCCAGCAGAAACAAAATCCGATCCAGGTTTCCAGAGATAAGGAAGAAATCCACAGGCTCGGGATGACTTCTCCTTAGAGCCATAAAGTTCGAAACAAACAACAAAACAATGGTTTTAGTCATGTACAGATTTTCTTTAGAAAAGTAACAATACCCATTCCTTGATAGTATCCGGGTGTGCACAGTCTTGCTCCCTAGTCTTGCTTCCTCTCAAGTGGGGGTCCTGGTAAGAGAGGAGTCCTCCGCAGCCGCGGGAGAATGAGTACAAGGAGCTCATGCTCAGCCGAGCGGAAATCCATAAAAACATCCCGCCGCAGACGTGAGCGGGGCGAAGGCAAAGTAGTGCAAGCTCAGCCGAGCGGCACTCCGGAAACAGCCCGCTGCAGCCGCGAGCGGGCTATTGTAATGCAAAATCGCGTCTTCACAGGAGGTGAGACGCGAAGAGAGAAGAGTCTCAGCTGAGCCTTCTGAATAGTCCAGCGGGTCCGTCTAGAGATCACGGGTCCGGACGCAGAATTCAAACACCGGGTCACAAAAGTCAAACAGCGCTGCTGTTTGCAAAACACAGGTACCATCAGAATCACGTACGACGCTATCGCGTTGCTACGTGATATTTAACAAGTTTGGTCGTATTCCTCCCAGCAAGCCTTCTGGGTGATGTAGTCCAGGACAGGGATACTCCATGTAGGCGCCTTCGACAATTCATTTCCTGAAGGTACGCCCTCCTCCCGAGCGCCTCCTTGCTCCAGGCTTCCCAGGATGACGGGCATGAAATAGGCACACTTCCCGCGGAGCGTGAACCTCAGTACTGGGTTCCCAAGAATCATCTTCCGCTGTGTACCCTTTCCAGGACACCAGGTACCACAGACGGCCCGACGGACCTTGGAATCCATGATACGTTAGACTTCATACTCAAGTTGGCCATCCCGCATCACCGAAGGCGGAGCTTCACGACAGGCTTTCCTGGCTGGCTTCAGCAGACTACAATGTAATACTGGATGTATCCTCAACAATGCAGGAAACTTCAAATTATAAGCCACAGGATTTATTCTCCGAAGAACAGTATAAGGCCCAAGAAATCGGGGATGGAAGATACTGCGGTATCGGAATCGGATGTTCTTCGTAGAAAGCCATACTCTATCCCCCACCTGATACTCCGGTCCGACTTGCCGATGCTGATCTGCCCAGTGTTTATATGTACCCTTTGCCCGAACAAGAGAGGCACGTATACGTTTATGGATGTTCAAGAGGAAACGCACCTGAGTTTGAACAGTGGGCTGATTCTGTACGTCACTAGGAAGAACCAAGGGCAAGGTGCGAGCATGAAAACCAGTATTAGCCCAGAAAGGGGTTTCTTTAATTGAGCTATGCCAAGCGTTATTGTATGATAGTTCGGCTAACCAAAGCAATGATACCCAGGAGTCGGACGCCTCTTTGGAATAACACCTCAGATATTTCTTCAGAGTCTGATTAAGGCGCTCCGTCTGCCCATCTGTCTGAGGATGGAAACTGGTGGAGAGAGCGGCTTCTATCTGCAAGGCCTTACACAATGATCGCCAAAACCGGGCGACGAACTGTGGACCTCTGTCCGAAATGATCACCCTGGGCAGTCCATGTGCTCGTACTACTTGTTGCATGAGTAGCTGGGTGGTTTGACTTGCTGTGGGTAGATTCTTGCAGGGAATGAAGTGACCCATTTTAGTCAGGCTCTCTACCACCACCAGTATGGCATTGTACCCCTGATCCAGTGGTAACCCCAGAACAAAATCAAGACTGATGGTATGCCAAGGCTGAGAAGGAGTGGGAAGAGGCATCAACTGACCTTTAATTGTGTTGTTTTCCCCTTTCGCTCTAGCACAGATTTCACATTCCCCTACCCAAGCGTTCACATCTTTGGTCATTCCTTCCCACCAAAATTGACGTCTGATCAAGGGCATGGTTTTACTAGATCCAGGGTGACCAGGGTGACCGCATCATGACACCAATTGAAGGCTTTTAGTCGTAAAGCATGACTAGGCAGATACAGTTTGTCATCATACATTGGTATACCATGCTTCAGTGAACGGCGATGATTTTGTCCGACCCACAGCTGCCATTGAGTCGGTGTTTTGAAACTTCTGAGCTGATCAAGGAACTGTTCCGCTGTAACCATACATAGAACCTTTTCAGGACTTACGATAGCGTTGGTGGTTTCCTGGCGTGTTGGTGTATCTGCCCCCTTCCTGGACAGAGAATCTGCTTTTCTGTTATCGGCTCCTGGTCTGAAGGTAATCAGGAAGTCATATTCGGCAAAGAATAACATCCATCGCATCTGTCTTTGCGACAGATGTCGTGCGGTTCTCATGAACTGTAGGTTCCGGTGATCCGAATACACAGTGATGGTGTGAAGAGCCCCCCACAGATAATGTCTCCACTCTTGGAAAGCATGTTTTATGGCCAGCAGTTCCTTTTCCGCCACGGTATAATTGAACTCTGTGGAATTCAACTTTTTTGAAAGGAAAGCCATGGGATGCAACTGGCCAGTTACGCGATCCCGCTGAGACAACACCGCTCCGATTGCTTCATCGGAGGCGTCCGCTTCTACCACAAACGGAATGTCTGTCTGTGGGTGTAGCAAGATGGGTGCAGTACAGAAAACCTGTTTCATCTGGGTAAATGCCTCTGAGGCTTCGGCTGTCCACAAAAAAGGAATTCCTTTCCTCGGTAATCTTGTTATGGGTGCGGCCAGTAGAGAAAAATGGGAAATGAATCTCCTATAATAATTGGAGAATCCCAAAAAACATTGTACTTCCCTGACGTTCTTGGGTACCGGCAAGTTTAGTACTGCTTCAATCTTTCTCTCAGCCATACCAAAACCTTTTGGAGTCAAGATCACACCAAGAAATTCCACTTCCTCTACATTAAACTCACATTTACTGAGTTTGCAGAACAATCCGTTTTCCTGTAATCTCTGGAGAATCACAACTACGTGACCTTCATGCTGTTCTTTTGAAGTCAAATACACCAATATGTCGTCGATATAGACGATAACAAACCAGTTAATGTACTCTTTTAAAACTTTGTTGAGAAAGTACTGGAACGCCGCCGGGGCATTACATAGCCCGAACGGCATTACCAGATACTCGAACAACCCATACCGCGTTTTAAATGCAGTCTTCCTCTCATCCCCTTTGCAGATCCGTACCAGGTGATAGGCCCCTCTGAGATCTAAACAGGGGTATATTTGGGCCTCCTTCACCTGATCCAGCAACACAGGGATGAGTGGAAGAGGGTATCGGTTCATTATGGTGTTCTTATTCAACATGCGGTAGTCGATGCAAGTCCTCAATTCTCCATTAGCTTTAGCCGTGAAGAAAAGAGGAGATGCAGCAGGTGATCGTGAGAGACGGATGAACCCTGGTCAAGGTATTCACGCAGGTGTTTGGTCTCGGGATCCGACAAGGCATATACTCTGCATGAAGGAATAGATGCGCCCTCCACCAGATCAATACGACAGTCATAGTCGCGATGCGGCGGAAGGGATTCGGCCTTTACCTCACTAAACACATCTACATATGCCTCATATTCTGTGGGTAAGGTAGAGTCTTTCTCCGCCGCTGTAGCTATCTGATATCCCTGGGTCAGAGCCATAACCTGAGAGAAAGCATTTATCAGGCACTTATCCATACAATGAGGTGATTGGAAACTAATAGTTTTCAACCTCCAGTCCAAGGTGGGATTGTGCTGCCATAGCCAAGGCATACACAATATCACCTCGTATTGAGGAGCCTCTATACTATTCAAGACAATATCCTCCACATGATCTTGAGGATCGCCCTGAAGGATCAAACATAACTCCTCAGTGTGCTCCGTGATTGGACCGGATTTCAACGGAGTACCATCCACCGCTAATACTGTTTCTGGTTTATCACTGGGTACCCTAGTCAGGCCTAATCTTTGGACCAACCCGTCATCAATAAAGTTACCTGTGGCCCCCAAATCAATCATAGTTAGAACATGATGAGTTTTTTGACCCACCCTAAGAATCATTGAAAAGACTATGTGGGATTCAGTGCTTCTAGTTTCAGTGACCGCAAGTGACGTCAATTTCCATTCTCTACTTAGGGATTCTACCCCTGGATCCTCTGTTTCTGTGACACCCTCACTGTCAAGGTTTTCACGTATGGTGATGGCTACTTGTTTGCCCGGAATAAAGAGACCTCTCCTTTTGGGTTTAACCGTACAGTCCCTAACATAGTGGCCCTTTTTTCCCCAATACATACAAAGTCCTTGAGCCCTGGGTCTCTCTATCTCTGCTTTGGACAGTGGGGGCCGGACTGCACCCACGTCCATGGGTTCATGAACAGATTCCTTTGGAGGAATCAAGGTTTGACCTTCTGTGTTCATTCCCATCATCCCTCTCTCTGCTCTTCTCCGATCTCCCAATCCTCCTCTCTCCGCCATTCTATGATCTAGTCTCAGTGTGAGATTAATTAGATCAGTACAAGTGGTAGGTTGCGGATCTATCTGTGCCAAAACGTCCTTCATGTCATCCCTCAATCCCTGATAGTACAAAGCCATCCTTTTCTCCTCGGGCCATGCGGTTTCGACTACCAGTCGAGCCTTCTGAATAGTCCCGCGGGTCCGTCTAGAGATCACGGGTCCGGATGCAGAATTCAAACACCGGGTCACAAAAGTCAAACAGCGCTGCTGTTTGCAAAACACAGGTACCATCAGAATCACGTACGACACTATCGCGTTGCTACGTGATATTTAACAAGTTTGGTCGTATTCCTCTCAATAAGCCTTCTGGGTGATGTAGTCCAGGACAGGGATACTCCATGTAGGCGCCTTCGACAATTCATTTCCTGACACTTGCATCCAATATGGTGACAATATTTTGCGATGACTTGATCTATAAGTGCTTCATAAATTATTGTTTCTGTTAATATTTCGTAAATCATGATGATAAAGACTATTGGAATAAGAAGCAGTAATAAAGTGTGTACAAAACCTTTTAGGAAATTGGATGGACAATGAACCTTATAAATGTCAATATAAATATATCATGACCCGATGTTAATCATTATCAAAGATATTTTTATTTGTATTCATTCAACCCTTGATTTATTTGTCAATGCAAGTACATTATGTACAATTATAGAGGCTCATATTTACTTTACAACATCCCATGTGATATATCTATTTCACTAATGGTTCTTACTAAATCCTCTCAGGCATACTCCCACATTTGTCTATTGTCTCTATTCACATGAGTTCAATACGCGGTTCTGAACATGTTTATGTACTTTGAACAATCAATGTTGTTTCTATTGTGATCTTTGCAAACAACCTCAAATTATAATAACAAATATTGTACAACTTTCTTCTTGTTGGATATCTTTAGAGTTTGTTGGAGGTTTTAGTGTCCCCAATTACAATATGACCTTTATTTTGGGTAAGAAGAACATTCATATTTGTCATGACTGAGATAGTTGGTATCCTATGCGCGTTTCGGCTCTAAGCCTTCATCAGGGAGCCATGTGAAAAATGAATCCTAAAACATGTCAAGAAAACCATCCAGATTACCAATGAATGGTCCTATTTTGAAGATTTGCTTAACTATGAGATAAAAATATGGTGTGCTGTAGAACAAAAGTAAAAGATTGTGGTATCGGTTTTATCACCCAACTGTGAATAGAGGAAGGAAACGTGAAAAATATATGTGTATAGAACTCAATTTTAGCCCATATCACGCTTTCCAAGGGAATCCTAGACCAAACATCAAAAAGAATTATTTTGCGAAGTGCAAGAGTCCATGCATGTGTAATGGTTGTAATCCAGTCCACATGGGGACTATACAGATATAGGGGAGAGAAGAGGAGGAAAGGATATATTTCCAAGATGAAGATTGATTACTCTCCTCACATAGTGCAAATCATGCCTCTGAGATTTAATATGCTGTTACCATGTATCTGTCAATAGGGTAAATAATCTTGAAGAGGATGATTGACTGGCTGAGTGTGTAGGTCAGTTTATGAGACCTATGAAGAAAGAATGTACTTAATGATGACTACATCCATAGGAAACTAGACATTTACAGATTAAAATATCAGAGGCTTACCGGTATTAGAAATGAACAAAATATGTCCATCATCAAAAGACTCGCAGGGATCAATGCCCTACAAGAAAAAGCAATTGGATACTATTATTAACTACTCTAAACAACCTAAAGCACAAAAAAGGGGGTTTCTGGGTTATGTCATTTTAAATGTACACTTTGGGTGCATGGACATGTGCTTAAAACTTTTGCCAGGGATCTAAAGCTGCATGGACTGACAAAAGAGATCAGTACTCTTAGCGACTGCAGTAGATAACCTACATTGTAGGAAATGGGAAATTTCTCAAGTAATATCATTTAAAGTGTCTACATTGAATATATGTAGACATGTGCACAGAGCTTTACGGGGGCTCTATGGCCGCATAAACTTAGCAGGAAGAAGAATGCTGGTTTGCTGTTTATTCTTACCTCGGCAAATCGTCACTCAAGATGTGGATAATGGAGAATCCAAACCCGCACCGGAACACTGAGGTGTTCCTCAATGTCGGATGTTCTCTTGCTCAGTCCACGGCGAGCGTAGCAGGGAGTAGGTGAGATGCAGGTGTGATGGATGCCCTTACATGCGTGTATCATATGCGTTCAGCTCGGACCTAAACTCATTTAGTAAACCGGTGGCATTCACACGCCTTTTAAACAAAAGGATGGAATATTTTAAACCCGAAACTGGATCCTCATTGGTTACACAATCTGCGTAAAGCCATAGTAACATTTTCATTAGTTATAATGCAATGGATTAATGTGGTGGCCATCTTAACATGATGTACAGTAGTCAACTAGCTATTAACAAAGATGCTTTTGGAATAAACAAATTGTTGTAATTATATGCTACTAGAATAGATTGAGCCCTCCAAAAATGCTATCCCCCGCGTATCAGACATATTAAAGATACGATGGACCGTTTCTCCGAAATGGAGAGGGAAGTTCATACGGACCAGAGCCTGTATCTCTGCTTAGGACCTTGCCACTTGGAGATCAAAGATCGCTCGGGCTGAAGTTAAGCCCACATTTTGCTGAAACAGCATGACTTTCAATCTGCTCAGAGAATTAAACCCTACGTGGGAAACATTCAGCAAAGGCCACAGTGGTGCCTCCCTAACTGTGCCAGCCAGGGGAAACAATACTTGCTTACAACAAATAACCCTGGAATTCACAGACACCAGATAAGCGATGCCTATCTGGCAGCCTTTGTCATTCAGCATCAAGTAACTTCCATTGGAAAGTAACTCTATAACCGGATGAATTACAACAGCTGGGGAACCTTTCAGGTAGCAGGCCAAGTTAGCTACTGACTCATTACACGGTCCGTGAAGCAATACTTCTTTACACACTAAAGACTCACTCAAGGCCCTATCGCAGTTCGAACCACTCAAGAAAACGTCCTTGTCTTTATTCCTGCACCTATATATGTATGGTAACTCCCATATTTCTCATATGTACCCTTCGCTCAATGCTTCATACCTGCCTACTGGGTAATATTTCAGGCAGTATTGGTATTGGAATGTTGTGATTTGCAGTGTTATGTAGCCATGGATTACCCATTCCGTAGACGGTGACTCTGTCACAGTAAAAGGTAACTTCTGTAGTTTTTTAATGAGCAGCATGGTGTACTTCGGATCTCTGGGTGCCATGGTCAATTGTCTTTCGGTCTGACTATAAGCTGAAAACAGATTTGTATCTTTAAGGTATCACTATGGAATGTGGCCAGAATGCAATGATTGAAACATCAATCTTAAAAGCTTAATAGCGCGCAGCTGAGATTGCCCATGTTGTAGAATAGACAAATCTTGTTCCATTATATTTATAGCTGACGACACAATGTTGTCCAGTGAATAAATACGAGACAATAGTGAGGTCATGCCATTGCCTACAACAGCTAAGGCCTTTTCTAGGTTATTTCTATCGATTTCACAAAGACTCTCAGCAGCTTCTTGTTGGGAAACTTTTCAGACTTCATTGTAGATGGTATATAAGAAGCGTTTCCTGCGTAATTTCTTGGGACCTAACAAGAAATCGCTTAGATCCATGTTGTCTGACAGAAGGGACACATGTTGTTTCACCTGTAATAGTGTCAAGGTTTTTAGCCAATAAAGGCACAATTTCCCTACACTATAGGAAGTCACTCCCCCTGGGTTGTCTGTGTGTACATAGCGTTGGTCCTGCATATGGATACTAAACCCTTCGTGGTGCCCTCAAATCTTGATTTACACATATTTGTGTCTACAGGCCAAACCAACCAACCCTTTCAATCGGGAGATGTTGAAATGTATGCATTTGTACCATGTGTCCCTTCACTTGTTAGCGTGTTATTTGAGGTGTGGGTGAAGGGATGCTCAGTTTTTTCAGGTTTTTAATTTGAGCAATTCCATAACAGGTAGTCTGTTGCACTGTTCTGTTCAGGAAAATCATCTGTAATGGTATATGGCAAGCTCGGAATAAAGCCTCATTTACCTGAACCTGCCACTCTTTTGTCCCACAGGTGGATTTTGTATCTATGGTGTCTCTCTAGTAGTCAAAACCCCGGTATAGACAGTTGGGAGATAAAAGGTGCTGAATATATCAGCTTTATATTAGTCAGCATAATCGTCTTCGTTGTTGCATTAGTCTGTGCAAATCTGTAGTAAAATGATTCTGGGTCTGATGTATTGAACCCTGAAAAGTATGCAAATTTCTGTGCAAACGTGGCAGAACTACCCTTTGGCGGTGTCGGACAATGTTCCCATTTATGGTAAGTGTTAGCAGTTCATGGTACACTTGCCCTATGCAAAAAATATTACCATAATGCTGGTAAGAAAACATGGTATCGTAATCAGTTGTATCTTCATACAATTCCATGTGAGAGAAGGCATCAGACTTTTCTAAATCTGATAGCATAGTATTTACAGTTTCAATGTCTCAATCATCAGAGATTGTAGTGGGATAATTAAATCATTGAAAGAAATTTTAAACAAATGTGGAATTTTCAGTTGTTCAGTAGGGCCAAGTACATCATATGTAACTTTATCCCAAACTATACCATCAGGTACAGGAACTGCTGTAATGTTCACCAGGGACAAGTCTCTTTGTTTGTTCACAATTTGATGAAATATGTGGTTTCAGGTCCCAGTTCACGGATTGTACTGCAGAGCATTCTGGGAGATAATGTCTGTTCAGAAGCAGAAAAAAGACAGTCACTGTGCCGATACTTCCCCAATTGCAAACCAAATATGCAACCGAGGTGGCACTAAGTAAGCCGTTTTGAAATGGGTGGCATTTGATCAGGTTCATTGGGATCTGATGAGAAATCATCGAAGTTGATGAAGCAGCCAGACGCGGTCAGTTCTATCTTTTGCAGCTCAGCAGGTTTCGTAGAACTGGCAGGTCTGTTGTTTGAAGGCACATTAATGTAGACATCATTGTTGGGCCGAAATACAACTTGCATTGCTGTTTCTTCTTGATGTTTTACAATTTCAACTGGAATAATTTGTGCTCCATTATTTGGTACTCCTTCATTTTGTGTAGTGGAGTCTTGAAAGGTCTTCCCATCTGAACATCCTGTATAGTAGCAAGTGGAGATCTGCGGCTACTCAGGACCCCACGCAACCTTCTGTTGAGAATATGCCACATGATGCGGTTTGATCAGATCAATGGAGACAAATCTTTTCTCTTTTTTGCCGGCAAGAGGCGGAAGAAGTATTGTTCTTGTTCACTACTACCAGGACAGGTACAGCTGTTCTGTAATATGGCCCAAACTCTAATCTGTCCACGATCTTTTCCCTGACTAGGTCCCCAACCTGTGGGACCCAGGCAGGTCTTGCCGGAACTGGTTTCACTTCCCCAGTGGCAGTGCGTTTGATTTGCACGTTGCTTTGTAACTCCCGGAATTCATTAAGGGCCCGATGTAGGTAATGCTATTTTACCGATTCTAAAATACCGAATTTTACCGATTCAGTATTTTTGAATTGGTAAATGGGATGTAGGTAAAAATTCAGTATTTACCGATTCGGTATTTACCGATTCGGTATTTACCGAATCGGTAAATCCCGTTCAATCCTATGGGCGAATGGGAATTACCGATTCGGTAAATAACGAATCGGTACATACCGAATTGGCTAGGAAAAATAAAAGTAAAACTCAGGAGTCTGCCAATCAGGTGCAACCACCCCACTCCCAACCAGGAAGTGGCTACACCCAGGCAGCTGGAAGCAATTAGAAGCTTCTGGAGTCCCTGAGTCACAGGAAAACATTTGTGCTTTTGAAATTGAAAAATGGCAAACACCAGTGAAAAGGAACTCCCAGAGAGGAAGAGAAAAATAAAATTCAGCACCATGGAGCTGCAGGTCCTCGTGGAGGGGGTGGTGAAAGAACACCATAAATTGTTTGGAAAGCAGTCCCTGACTGTGACTGAAGCTGGCAAAAGAAAGATTTGGCTAGAAATACAGTCTACGGTGAATGTCGTAGGAATGACTCCACGGGACATAGATGACCTGAAAAAGAGGTGGTACGACCTCAGGAGCTTGACTAAGAAAAAAATTGCAGAGCTCCACAAAGAGGCAAACAGAACTGGAGGAGGGAGGAACCACGCACCTCCCCTAACTGAGCTGGAGGAGCTGGTGGAGTCCACCATAGAACCAGAGAGCGTCTGTGGACTGGGAGATGCAGACAGCTCAGCCAGAGCTGCCACCAGAAAAGGTAAGAAGCATGCACAGCAATCACCCCCACCCCATTACCTTCCCTTTCCCCTATGTGGCAGTGTTAACCCCACTCCAGTAGAGGTAGCAATATACAGCAGCAATGCATTATGGGAGATGTAGTCATGGAAAGACCTACCATGTCATACAGCACACCAAGCAACAAGTTATGCAACACATATCAGTGATAATCAAGCTGAGGCAATATGTATAGTGTTTCAGTGAGAAGAATGTAATTGTATAAGCAGTGCGGCAGGAGTACATAGCTAATGTACGCTTTTATGTCCACAGGCGAGACATCTCGCAGGCGTACCAGAGAGAAGGAAGGCAGCGCACCACAGAGGGACGACAGCCAGGAGGCAGGCACAAGTGCAGGGAATGACACAGAGGACACTGGTGCACCAACAACACAGACACCATCCCAAGACCTTGAAATGTCTCCACAGCTGCAGGCATCCCCAGAGCGTTCAGGATCCCCTCTGCTACTGTCCTCACCTGAACTGCCTGCGTCACTGCCGCAAACAACACCTGCAGCTCAAAAGAGCAAGAGGCATGTAGTTGCTCCACTAGTCGAAATGGAAATAACAGCAGGTGACATACAGGGGGATGAGACACCAACCTTGGCTGGGTAAGGAAGCACTGCCACACAGCAGTCCAGCGCAGAGGGTGCCCGCACAGGTACCAGACACCGCAGGCCCAGAGACAGCAGTGCTGCACAACATGTGGAGGGTACCAGTGTCTTCCGTGGGCTGGAGGTTAGCATGGTTAAGATACAAAGCATGCAGGGGAAGGCCATCCAGTCGGTGCAACGCCGGATGAGGCACCTGAATGCAAACATGGAATACATTGAGAAGGGCATCAGTGCACTGGTGGATGAGAACAAAGAGATGGAATCGGGTATGAGGGAGATGGCTGCAGGGATGCGGGACATGCCACAATCCGTGCTTCTCTTGTGCACGAAACTGGATCAGGACAGAACAACAAGGAGGAAGGACAGGCAGGAAGCACAGCGACACACCAAGGCTGTTAACCGCATGGCCACTGCAACTTCCCTTCTTTGCAGGCGATGCATCAACATACAAGAATGACTAACACACAGCAGCAATGAGGTGTCCAGGGGCCTAGCAAGGGTGACAAGTGCTGTAGAGGTGCTGCTCAATGCTCAGTCAGCACATTCTGCTGCTCTGGATGTACCTGAGAGTGAGGAAAGCACCAGTAGGAGCAGCATGACAAGCCCCCCTGTTGCTGAAACACGGAGGAGCAGCAGGCTCCATGGTGCTCCAACTGTCCACACACCTAGTGACGACAGCCGGCCAATTTCATCTGGCACCGGTAGGCGTGGCCAAAAATTACTTATGCTGCCCACGCTTCATGACCTTTAATAGGGAAGTGAGCCAGGACTCACATTACTAATGGATACCATTTGTGTTGTACATTTGTGCCTTTGAGTGTGGAAAAGTGCGTTTATTGTCTTGCCAATCACTCAGCCATTTTTTCCTCCATTGTGTGCTGTGTCCTTGTAACTGACTTTCTCCCTGTATCACAAACACTCTGGAGCTCAAACTTTTGACCTGTTGCATTCCTGCACGGACACTCTGTTCATGCTTTGGCCTGACACTGATTGACCAGCCCATGCTACATGGAGTTTCCCAGATGTTTATTGTCCTCACCGTTACCTGTGCTTATCAGATTAACCTTTGTTTGACATGTAATCATGCTATGCCCTGCAGTGCCACCTAAATCAGATTAACCTCTGTCAACTATGTAATTATAATGTTTTGCCCATATCCTGCTAAAACCCCAAAGGCTACTCACCTGCTGACCCTCCAGATTTTCCATTTGTTTAGGAATGTAATTGGTACAACTCCCTTACATGCCTGGGGCAGGATAAAGAGTATATAAGACATGAAGTAAGACCATTCTAACAGACTGCCTCATTCAGTTGCTAAGGCTTCTGTGTGACATAGTCTCACCTCATTTAAGGTTAATAAAAATGCACTTTTATATTTCAGCTTCTATGGAATTTCTTCTTTGTTGGTTTTAAAAGGACCAAGTATCAGTTAGACCCCTGAGAATGAAGTTCGATTTCTTCAATTGGCGCGACCAACGTGGGCTTCATCAGAGAAGTGACTATCTGAGGGAGTGATCTTGTCAGGAGACTGAAATCTACTGAGGAGGACAGGACAGGACTCTACTAAGGAGGTACTCCGTGCACGGAGATTCTGGGGATTCTTTGTCTCTGCAGCCCAGTATATTTCTGATCTTCCTGATTTTGATCCTCCACATGATGTCACTCCTGACTGAGAACCCTTTTGGCGTGAGTATTCTAAAAAAGACCGTTAGGTCATTCAGAACTTGGCAGTTAGAATTTGGACAACCTTTTGATTGGTAAGAGTAAGGTAGTTTAGTAACGCTTACTGTAGCTTTGGAATTTTGGAATTTGTGTTGGCCAACTTTGGATATGTATGGATTTGATATGCAAATTGCATTTTGTGTAGGCAGGTTATGAGGAGATTTTTCTCTATCTGATTTTGATGAACGGTGCACATACGAAGAGTACCTTAAGCACTCCTTTGATTATAATATTTGCATATTCTGCAATATTTTTGGCATGCCTGTTTCAAGCTCACATGGAAGAATGTGTTGGTTTTTTTTTTGGAGGTACCATAGTGTGATGTGAAGTAAATTAGCCGGCTCCCCTAGAGGGAATATCTAAATAGGTTTAAGTATAAAAACATATTTCTTCCTTGGTGATTTTGTATCCCCCAGGGAATTAAAATATGGACAAAATACAAACAAGGATCCTTTGTTCTGCACAATTTTATGAATGAAGATATGCAGAGCGATGTTTGGTGTTCTGCCAGCCAAAGCTAGTGAATTGAGTGTATTTTGGCTTCTCAGTCTGTTTTTGCAGTCTTTTGGATATACAGCAGTCTGTTTTTGCAGTCTTTTAGGAACACTAGTGAGAAGCGCTTCTTGTAAATATGACTTACAACTAGTATTTGCAAATGGTTTGGTTTAAGTACAGTCTGTGGGCTGTCCTTTGTTTCAGTCCTAAGTGTTGATCTATGGGTTAAATGTGTGTTTAATTGTCTATGTGGTTTTCCCATTAGTGCAACTTCTGTAAGTAAATAGCGATGGCGCTATTTATGAAATGAATGGCTAAAGCGCGCCGTATTGTGTGTCCTGAGTGTTTGACCCCTTTCTGTTTATGTCTGAAATGAGCTCAAATGTGTGTTTGTGGTTTTTCTTGATGTTTTCAGTCTATTAAGCAAAATGTCTAAATGCTTAAAAAATAAAATTAAAATTCACATTCACTAGGAATAAAAAGGCCTCAAAAACGAATTGTGTGTGTTGTAGAAAAACAAACGTATAGTATTTTTTACTTACATACATTGTATTAGATATTAACAGGCAAACACTTCAGCTGAAGTAAATTTTTGCTGAACTCAAACGCATATTATAGAACACGCATTGATATGTCTTAGTTTGAAAAAGACTGCCACCGTGCTCATGTTATAACACTAAGAGACAAGCTAAATAAACAGGAATATTTACTCAGCCAGGACTTTGCCCTCAGTTAAACACGGGTGAATCTTTGCATTTTAGAATGTTGTTTTAAAAAGGTTCCAAAACTAAGGTTCATTATTTTGTATTACAGGATGACATTTCAATTAAGGGTTTTCCTCTCTTTAAGCATTTTTGTAAGCATATTCTTGGTTCTGTTGCTAAATAATAATTCTCCTTTTTAAAAAAAAAGTGGTGCAAAAATGTTGTCATGTTTCAAGTTAGGCTTCTGTGCTTAGGCTTATAAATGAATGTGCCTAAAATGATAGGCAAGGGATGCAGATTGCTTTTATATGTGGAATTATCAAAAATGATTGGGTTAACGTCAAATTATACTACTGGGCCGCACAATTTATGGTGGTGAATCAATGGATACATGCCCCGCAACAGGATCCGGCCTACGCTCTTGACAGGACCGTCCTCCCCCAGACAAACTTATGAAGGCGCTATACTCTGACAAACGTCGGCACACTCTCACAGGCCCTACGGCTCACACAATCAAGATCTGGCACACTGCACAGAGAGCTCTAGGGTGGGAGGGAGTCCTTACGCTAGCCACACCGCTCTGGGATACACGCAAACTTGGCACGCTGGGGAATTCGAAAGGTTTCAGGCAATGGGATCTAATTGGCATTTCCACAATTGGGGACCTATGGATAAGGGGGGAGATTATTTCATTCCCAGCCCTACAGGAGCAGTATGGAATGGGAGAAAATGAACATTATCGCTATGCACAAATCAAACATGCCTTGCAGGGGGCCATCCCATCAGGTGCGACTCTTGCCGAATCCTCCCCCCTGGAGGATAGACTCCTCACTGAACACTTAGATAAGAAAGCGATCTCCCTTACGTATCGGAAGCTCATCAATAATCTCCCTGACCCCACGGTAGTCTTACGCAGTCGATGGGAGGTGGATCTGGGAGACATAGCAGATGAGGACTGGTTACATGCACTGGCATCTCCAAGAGAGACCACCATACCTTCACGACTGAAACTGGTACAATTAAAAATACTACATAGAGTATACTATTCACGTACTCTACTGCACAAGCTAGGGCGCACCCCGGAACCTACTTGCCTGAGAGGTTGTGGGTCCCCGGGGACTTTCTTTCATATATTATGGGATTGCCCCAAAATACAATCATATTGGGAGGAGGTTTTGTTTGAGATTTCGGAGGCAACAGGGATTGAATTGCAGAACGAACCTAAGTGTTGTATACTGAATATTTGGTCACCTACCGATATGAACAGGGGATTACAAACCTGGGCGACGCTGGGTCTGGCCATTGCAAAGCGTAACATTGCTAGGAGATGGGGATCTGGTATGAGACCCTCATGTACAAGGTGGTGTAATGATATGGACTCAGCAATGGTGGCAGAAAAGGCAGTATATGTGCATAGAGGGTGTCCTGGGAAATGGTCGAGAATATGGACTAAATGGAACGAATACCGAGGGAACTTTTGTGAGCCCCCGGAGGAACTGCCGGAACCTGATGATGACCCGTGGTGAGGGTCTGACAGTGACTTTACTTTGTTATGGCCTTTTCTATGTTTTGGAACACAGAGGGGAATGTACTTGGAATAAGTATGCTAATGAGTAGTAAAGAGAAACGAGATATATCTTACATGACATGGAATGCACCCAGGGGGGGTAAGTAATCACAGTAACTAGGTATATCATGCTAGCCGATGGGAGACGTAGCTTGTGCCAAACAAGATTAGTGGTATAGCTTGAGTTAGGAATGTTTACATAGTGAGATAGTTGTACTTATGACCAATATCAAAATGCTTGTAATATGTAACCCTATGGAATATCGATAATGACTGGTTTAGTCCTGATTTTGATTGAGACAAGTTATGGTTATAAAATATAAAATAAGACGGACTAGGTCTGTAGATAATACTGTACGACAGTAATAAGCTAATGTATACACGATTTATGACTGGCCGAGGATGGTCGTTAACATAAATAATTATTAATTATGAAAAATTATTATTAAAAATAAGTGCTTCTAAATTAGTTTTTTACTATTTATAAAGCTTAATACTCATACTGTGACCTCCTAGCATTATAATTTAATTCAAGTTGCATTGTACTGCATAATGAGGACATTAGCATATGGAATTTTACTTGGCGCAGGCGTAAAAAACTAATTTTTCTAAGGATTTACATGAGATATGTCTAATGTCCAATCTCTGCAATCTGTAAAGTACATTCTGAGGATCATTAATATATAACTCAATTATAGGATATTTATTTTTAAGTGCCCCAAATATCAAAGTCGAATTTGGGTAAAATAGACTATTCCAACAGCATTCTTGCCATTTACAATAGCTTTAAAGTGTCTTAGGCTTCAGTAAATGCATACATTTAGGTATAATACAAATTTGCAGGTTGTTCCCATTTGGGGTTGCTTTTAATGGCTCAGTAAGCCAATGTGCCCGGTGCAGAGGTTTGAGTTTAATATCAGGGTGGAAGGTTTTAACTCTAGCTGGACCTACTGAGACGTTCATCCATTTAAGGTTGATGAAATGAGTACCATTGCATAGGGTGGTAACAAGCATTTGTTCTAAAGCTGGTATGTTGTGCTGTTGAGTTCTGCAAATTATTCACAGTAGATGTTTTTGAGTCTGGGAATAGGAGTGGATTGTGGCCCCTAAAGGGAGTAATATATATGGTATGTGGTTTTGGATAGGGTTGGTTATTGCAGGTTAGAAAGAGTTGGAAAGGCTTTTTGTCTTTGACAGCTTCAGGGTGAGGAGAGAGAGAGGGCTGAGGACGTGAGGCAGATTTTGACCTTGAGGTCAGTAAGGTGGGAGATAGGAGTGAGTGTAAACAGATGGAGAAATCATTGCTTGGAAAAGCAGGGCCTCAAAGGGGGTGATACATTCGTATTTCTGCTTTTGAAAAATAATGTCCATGTAGTTGCCTTAATTTAAGATGGTTGGTTACAGTAAGTATTTTGTGTATTATGTGAAGTATCAGCAGTATGTTGAAACAAGATGTGGTTTTTGTATGACTTCTTTGGGAAACAAAGTGTTTGTGTGTTTTTCATGTTTTTGCATTTTGTCCTTCAATGAATTGTTCCTGCTGGTCCTGTGTGTCAGAAGCGACACAGTAAGTTGTATTTGACAGCCAATCACCACTAACTGGTGACAAGCTGTCAAAAGGAGCGTGACGAAAGTAAAAGAAAGTGTAATTCTGATTTTAAGCCTGACAAATTAAGCAGGCCCGAATATTGGGTTTTGGGCTGCAGGTTCACAGTGCATAAAGTACATGACATCGTGTTGTGCATCACCGCTCAGTTACATATGCTATTGTTTTGTCTATGCTTTTTGTGCTTGATATACAGCAAGTATATCTGATGGCTTGACATGTGCGTTTTTTTTATATTTTATGCATGTTTTTGTTTTATGTTGTTGCTTCTGATACTATTACAAGTTCCCCTGTGTTGTGAAGGGATCTTCATGACGATGTATATCGCTGCACAACAGTTGGGTGGATTTGCTCTGATACCAAATTTCACAGATATGATATTTTCATGCTGTGAACATGAGAGACAACACTTCACCAGTGCATGTCTATTTTGGCTATAATGGTATTGAAGGAAAATAAAAAGAGATTTAAAGGATCAAAGTGTGTCACCTGCATTTAGTCACGTTACTGCCCCCTTCCCTTAAGGAACAGGCAGCCCTAGATTTATGTATCCTGATTGGACGTAAGGATAAATTATAGATCTGTGACTCTTGTACATGGTGACCTAGGGCCAGAAGTAGGAGGCCATTTACCGACCGGTAACGGCCGATTTCGGCCGTTACCGACCGGTAAATGGGTATTTGTGATGTAGGGGCCTCATTTTACAGATTCGGTAAATTTACCGAATCGGTAAATTTACCGAATCTGTAAAATACCGAATCGGTAATTTTACAGATTCGGTAAATCCAAGATGTAGGTAGCACTGTTTACAGTGCTACAGGCCTTCAGAATTCGGTATTTTACCACCCAATCCTATTGTGTGGTAAAATACCGAATTCAGGTGTGCATGCACATCTGTGTATGCACACCCATGCCATGTGACGGACAGACATGCCCTTAAGGCATGTCTGTGTGCCACATGGCGCACATGCCTGTATTTGGGGTGCTAGAGGGTGTCAAAGTGACACCCCCTGCACCCTTGCTGGAATCGGTATTTACCGAATCGGTAAATACCGATTCGGTATTGCCCATTGATTCCTATGGGCTTCAATGCCCATAGGAATCAATGGGCATTACCGAATCGGTATTTACAGAATCGGTAAATACTGAATCTTAACGATTCGGTATTTACTGATTCTGAAATACCTACATCCCCCCCCTCTATTTTACCACTTCTTAAATACCGAATCGGTAAAATTCGGTATTTAAGAAGTGGTAAAATAGAATTACCTACATCTAGCCCCTAATTTCTATATTACATTAGTCAGTTTTGTTCTGCTTCCTAAGTAGTGTATGGCTTTGTTCCTTAAAGGAAACCAGGTTTAATTTTTCCCTGAAGAAGGACATGGAACATTAGCTGAGATTACCGTATATGGTGTAGGGGCCAGAGGTAGAGTTAAAATGTGTGTACTATTTTGACTTTTGTGTATCACCCATACGTATTGTGTCACAAACTTGACTATCACCCGAGTAATTTCTTGTTGTTCCTATAGATTTTTCTTTTGCCGCTTCTCCCCTGATTGATGTCGCATTGTGCCTAGTAATTGGGGATTTTAGCTGTGTCCTAGTCCCATTTCTCTTTTCCGTATTCCTTTCACCAGTCAGCCCTTTTATTATTGTTGGTGTATTGTTCAGGTTCACACTTCCAGACTGCAGTAATGTACCAGAGACCCCCATATTATGTATAATTCCCTTTTGTATGATCAGACTGGTTTTTAAGAATTTTCTATAGGCCTACTTCGATGTTTTCCAGTCTGACTGTCAGGGTAGTGATGGACTGGTTAACTGACTCAATACTATAGTAAGACAAGTTTTCCACCTCAATAGGAGATACCTTACATTTGTTTTTTGAACATGATACATTTTCAATGACTATTTTAATTTTTTTTTTTTACCCTTTTGTTTCTACTTCTTTCATTTTTCGGTGGGATCAGATGTGTTCCAAATCATGGAAATACCAGGACTCTCTAGTTCTTGTCTTTTGTTTCCACATTTTGATCATTAGCCTTTGTATTGCATAGTGCACCTGATGCACAATTATTAAAGGGACGTATCCACATGTCCCTGATAATCTGTATCATGTGATTTCTCTTTTGAGGTGTTCTAGATAAGGAATTTAGGAACACCTAGACATAATCATTGAAAAAAAATGTTTACCCCATTAGGCAATGCCACCATATGTGAGGACATCCATTCAGATAGAATTCCCATGTAACTATCTACCCTTAGATGGCAGAGGATAATGAAGGGTACCCAATTGAAGAGATTAGAAGTATTGCCTTTGAGAATGACAGTGTATTCTAGACCAGAATTGTCCCATGGCGTATGGCCACTCCCTCGCAGATTGCAGGCCACCTGCTTGCAGTCCCATTGTGAAATACAATGAACTGTTTTTGTACTTAATTGAAGGAAACTAACAACTGTGTCACATTTCCTACGTCACTAGGTTCTGCGGTATCAAGTCACAATACCCTGCAGAACATTGATTCAAGCCTAATTTCCATCAGTGACAGCTACAGATGAGGGCCCCACAGTCCCAGCACCCAGAAAGTAGCAAGGCTGGACAGCGATCGCCAGCGCGCCATCAATGGTATCTCTAAAGCATCGTACTTGCTCCGTCAGACGGCATTGGACATCACAGAACCAGAGTTTCAGTGCAAAAGAGTGAAAGAGAAGGTTCCCTGTTGTTTTTGAGACTTCAGTTTTCCACCTGTCATGTGCTGGTAACCTCTGACAGTGTGCAGTCCCTTGAGCCCCTTGGCCTGAGTTTTGGCCACACACACACCCTTTTTCTTTGCTCCAATGGAAGGGCAGTGCACCAGAGGATCCAGGATTGGCAAAAGGCACTAACTTGTGGTACCCATGATTAAAAGAAAAATTAAATAAAAGAGCAGCCCGAGCATCCTCTGACACTGAATAGCAAGTGTTGGAGCCTGAAAGTGTTGCTGAGTGTGAAAGTCTGTTGCTCTTTCCCGATTAATAGTACTTGGGTCTGCATAAAGATGATCTGTGCCCATGACCAATGAAAAGCACACTATATGTAGTGTCTGCCGCAGAGGAGAGACACTGGTGCACTGCATTGAGACATTAAGACTTTCGAGTGAGCTGTGAGTGTTTGCCAGGAGGGCACTCCAACGGATATTGAGAGGCACTATTTTCATGGAAAGGCCTGGATCGAGAGGCCCAACGCGGAAGAAGACAATGGATGGACGATAGAAGCCTACCAAAGAGGCTTAGAACGGACTTTGGGCACAGTTGCACAAGCGTGATGAACATTGTAATTTACTGAAAATGGTTTCGCTTATGGCAAAAGGAGGGTCTGTGGTAAAGTGCGTTTATTGTCTTGCCAATCACTCAGCCATTTTTTCCACCATTGTGTGCTGTGTCCTTGTAACTGACTTTCTCCCTGTATCATGAACACTCTGGAGCTCAAACTTTTGACCTGTTGCATTCCTGCATGGACACTCTGTTCATGCTTTGGCCTGACACTGATTGACCAGCCCATTCTACATGGTGTTTCCCAGATGTTTATCGTCCTCACCGTTACCTGTGCTTATCAGATTAACCTTTGTTTGACATGTAATCATGCTATGCCCTGCAGTGCCACCTAAATCAGATTAACCTCTGTGAACTATGTAATTATAATGTTTTGCCCATATACTGCTAAAACCCCAAAGGCTACTCACCTGCTGACCCTCCAGATTTTCCATTTGTTTAGGAATGTAATTGGTACAACTCCCTTACATGCCTGGGGCAGGATAAAGAGTATATAAGACATGAAGTAATACCATTCTAACAGACTGCCTCATTCAGTTGCTAAGGCTTCTGTGTGACGTAGTCTCACCTCATTTAAGGTTAATAAAAATTTACTTTTATATTTCAGCTTCTATGGAATTTCTTCTTTGTTGGTTTTAAAAGGACCAAGTATCAGTTAGAGCCCTGAGAATGAAGTTTGATTTCTTCATGAGAACCTGCGTAGTGCCAAATATTAAACTACGTTGGGTACATACTCCACCTGTCTGTGTCTCTTTACTTACTCAAAAGTAGTTACGTGTGATCTCTGCCCGTCTCTGTGTGCTATCTGTTGCTGGTGCAACTCCTGCTGTGTTGGGGTCAGGCAGTGCATCTTCATCATCATGGTCCTGAAAATCGCACAATTCCACCTCTGTGCCCTTCTTTGTAGCAAGGTTGTGCAACATTGCACACGTTGCAATGATCTTACAGCAAATGAGTGAGTACTGCCGTGCTCCTCCGCTTTTGTGGTGGCAGCTGAGTCTGCTTTTTAACAGCCCGAAGGTGCACTCCACAACGTTCCTAGTTGATTTGTGTGCCACGTTATATCGTCTCTGGCTTGGCGTAGATGGGTTCAGGTAGGGTGTCAGGATAAATGAGCGGACGGCATATGCGCTGTCACCTGTTTGAAAATGATACAGCCATTACTCAAATATGCAACAACACATACATCTGCAATATCTATCAGGGTGTGTCACAGTGTCTTACCTAGCAGGTATCCTTCTCCAAATTCCCCCGCGGTCAGGCGTGTGTAGTACCCACTGCTCTGAAAGATGTAGGAGTCGTGGATGCTTCCCGGAAATTTGGCCACAATGTCTGTGATGATGTTGTTGGCATCACAGATTACCTGCACATTGATAGAGTGGGTTGACTTCCTGTTTCTGTAAATGTACTCTGTGGCAGCAGGTGGGCATATTGGGATGTGGGTGCCATCAATGCAGCCAATGACGTGTGGAAAATGTGCCAGTTGATATAAGTTAGTCTTGGTCTTTATCAGATCTGAATGTGTGTCAGGGAAGCTGATGTAATCATGCATTCTCTGCATCATGGCCTCTAGGAACTTCCGGAAGAAATGGGACAGGCATCTCTGGGACACCCCACCTTCCGCAGCAATCACCCCCTGGTAACTCCCAGATGCAAGCAGGTGAAGGCTACAGAGCACCTGTACATGGGGTGGGATGGCGTGCACCCTTGGTGTTGGGTGCTCCAGGAGTGGGTGCAGGTCCCTTATCAAGTTCAAGATGGTTTGGGGGTGTAGCCTGTACCTTTGCAATATTGCAATATCTCTGCCTCTGTGAGTTGAAAGAGCGTTATCCTCTGTCTGTAGACTTGCTCCTCCCTTCTCCAGAACCTCTTTCCTGCTGCCTGTAGCCGTAGCCACCTTGCTATCATGTAGAATGCCGCCATTCTGGTCACACTGTTGCATTTTTGGGGCCTTTTTAATAGCCTGCACCTGGTTACCACCTGCTTTCAATCCATGTTAATTACCGACTCTTAAATACCGAATTTCATGAAATTCTGTATTTTAGAAGTTTCCTACATCTCAAAACTAATTTTTTACCATTTCTTGTTTACCGACTCGTATTTACCGATTCAGCCTTTTTTGGGCTCCTACATCTCAAAAGCCAAATACTGGTCGGTAACGGACGAAATTCGGTATTTTCGGCCGTTACCGACCGGTATTTGGCTACCTACATCTGGCCCTAAGTTCCTCTAAAACAGACAAACGGTCATTCAGTTCACTGAACTGCAAGGCCACGCCCATACTTTCCATGGCTTCCTTGTAAGCCCAAGAGTTAAACGTAAGACAATGGTCGAATGTAACGTGCCAATTTTGTATGTCCCAATGAAGACTCGCAAATCCTTTAAAACAGTTTGAGTGTAAGCTGGGGCCAAACCCATAGGAATCCAGAGCATGAATCCACTGCCACCAAGATGTACTTGTAAGCCCGTCAGAATTTAAGGGGCCGCGTGGTCCCAATGGATACATGCGAGGGGTCTGTCTGAAATCAGTAATGGTGTTTGTGGTGGCTTGTGAATGGTGGAACCCTTCATCTGCTGGCAAATATTACACATCAGGACATAGTCCTTTGTTTGTTTTGTCAGCCTGACCACCAGTAACACTGCTCCAATAATGAAATTGTCGCAGTGAATACTGCGTGTGCTGAGCCCAGACCCCCCTGTGCAGTTAGTATTAAACTAATCTGCGATCTTTGTTTGGTATTACTGTATCCTCCACTCCTGAAATTTTAGCATACAGTGTGTTATGCACATCTAACTGGTAGCAGTACTTGAGTGGAAAGCCTTTTAGCAGTACGGCAGAGCCATTCTTTGTGGCATTGATAGCTACTAGTATATCCTCTTCTATTCTCGCACTGTCGCCTTGGAGGCTTCATCAGACAGCGAATTCCCTTCAACGTGTATGCCAACACGCTGATGACTCAAGGTGTGAATAAGCTAAGCCTGTTCAGGCATGCTTTCAGCTTTGCCACTTGTCCCATAATAATTTATGTTTTATTGTGCCACCCTTGGCCTCTTTAAACCCATTCTGGCCCCAGTATGAAGATATTCATGGTAAGATTGCACATACAAAAATGAATCGCATACAATCAGTGTGGGGAATTCCTGATCGGTATACTGTAGTGCTTGTATAGGGGCTTTCAGTTCTGCCAGCTGCACTGTACAATCTCCTAGATATTGTGTACTTGTATTGCTGGGCTGGAACTTGCCATCCTGCATACGACCTTTCACTATAGCACACACAGCGCTATATTGCTGTTTACTTTCAATGGCAGGTTGAGTAGACCCGTCAGTATAAATAATGTATTCTTACTGATCTTGAGGCAAAATTTTATTCAGGAGAGGGTTTTCTTGTTCGTATTGCAGAATTTCTTATGTTTTCAGTGTAGGATCATAGCTATATTCTACATCTGTTGCAGTGATAGAATTAGCCCATTGTATCCAACATGAATGCAATGCCTTTGCATCTGGAATGCTGGCTTTAGTTACCGCTTTTAAAGTCGGTATCAGGGTTACCAAGATGATGTATTTCCCCTGTGCTAGTGCTCTTTCTCTCCCTACAGCAGTTTGTACTACCGTCAGTATTTCTTATGTAGCGGCAAATCGATTTTCAGCATTCACATACAAATGAGATTTGTATGCGATTGGAACTGTTTCACCTTCAATGAACGTGATGTAGGTATAGCCTGACAACCAGGTACGACCCGTATTACCAAGTTGCGGACGTCTACTCGTGTCTGCAAGTGCTTTGAAGCTATTGTGTCAGCTTGAACTGAACGTAGAGTGACTGTATGTTCTTGAGTCCACTTGTTTGCTGTGAAATCTCATCTGATTAAATCGTAGAAAGGTTTGATTCTTTCTCATAGCTGCCAAGGTTTCAGATGGCTATGTGTGACATTTTTATAATTTCAGTGTAATTATGAGTGATATTTCAACCACACTGAGTGACACTTTCTCTGGAACAAAATGAAGTAATAAAGACAAGGCAAACATAATTATGAGAAATGACACCCCTTTCAGCAACAAGAAACTAAGAAAATGTTAAAACTGCTGCAAATCACAGAAATGGAAACTAGTGCCCTTGAAAACTGATCGTAATTTGGGGAATATGCAATGCAACATTTGGTACAGCCAATAGCTTTCAGCTGGGATATTTAACCCCTCTGTGCGAAATCAACGTTACCTTTTCTCCAGTAAAGTTACAACACTACAGTGCCGCACCCAGGCTGGGAAAAATAAAAAATAGTGCATTTGCCGAAGTCCTTGAGAGAAATATCTATGTCTGTTCAGCCGGCTGCATACTCTCTCACCTGCTGCACAGTATCGAAGTCAGTCTGTCCCCAGTCACGACTGCTGAGGACCTCTGAATGAAAAACTGGTCTCTGAGATGCATATTTCTGTTTTGTGCATTAATGGGAACCTTTTTATCTGAATTAGAGATGCTTCAAACCTGCATGGTCTGTTTCTGTTAAACAAATAATGTAATTGGACTTGTAGTTCCCTGCTAGGCGTGTGTGAGAGGCGTGCCTGCCCTAAACACGACCTGCTCAGCCTCTCCCAGACTCAGAACAGTGTTCAGGAGTTCCAGTGTTGCCAGGCGACAGCAAGAATTCTAGGGGCCCGGGCTGGGGCAGGGCTGAGGGAGGAAATAAGCCTTGGAAAGCACTAGAAATGTGAGCGCACATGAAGAAGTGTTTTTAAGATGTAATTTATAATTACAGTTAATAGATTTCCTGCTGTCCCAGGCACTTACTGCAAAATCATGATCCTCACTGGGCAGCTGAGTCCGGCTCGGGGTGGCGAGGCCCGGGCGCTGGGTGAAGATGAAGGACCTGGTTGTCTTAGATATTACGGCTGCCGCTGTGCCATTAATCATGCTGCACCCACTATCACTGGAACTGCCCCCCCCCCCGCCGCTGCTTCGATGATACTGATTCGTGAATCAGCCGCTCTGGCCCTGTCTGTGGCCATATGGTGCAGGTGGGATCTGATTCTAGATTGGATTCATGAGCCATCGAGGGCCGAAATCCACCACCTCATCTCCAGGCCCGCACCCCACTGCAGTAAGAGCGGCGAGGTCAGGAGCTGCGCAATTGAACTTCAAAAATCGCGGGCGGCAGCAGGAGGACGGACCTTGATTCAAGGTACGCTATTGTGTCTCACTGTCAGTCAGAGTCTACCATTGGGCACTGACTGTAGTGACGTCATGTCACTACAAGTCAAGTTCGGTGCCACGTGAGTCAGCCCCTAGTGTATACCTAACTTGGACACAATTACATTGTAGAAGTACTTGTAGAGCTGCACGCAGATTTAGCCAGCCTCTTTAGCCTCTGCCTACCGGGATCAGTGCGCACGGCGCTGAGAGGCACCTCAGTCAAACATATGTGCATTATAGCAGGGCTCCACATGGCAGCTGAGGAGGTGCTATATTGCGTGACAATGCATTTCAGTGCGGTGATGCGGATCACCACACTGAAATGCGTTAGTGTCACACGTGAAGCATGATACTTGGCAGGGCTGCTCTCTGTGTAGTCTTGAATGTATGTTCTGCCAAAATGTATGAATCCTAAAATGGATTGCAAACCCTTCAGAGTCTTTGGAGGCTGGATTAGCGTGCATTTTTCTAAAAACATTTGGCCAAGGTTTCCCTCCACTTGACAGCTCATATCCCAAAAATAGGACGCTGAGATGGGCAATTTTCTATTTTTTTAAGATAAAATATGTAGCCCAAATTGGCAAAACCAACAATTATGTTGTTCACCCTGAGCAAGTGTTCAAGTAATTTATCGTCTGTCAGATAAATATCATCTACGTATGGCCCGATTAGTCATTACAAGTTTGTAATAGCTCTGACACTCTTGCTGAGAATAGTCCGAGGCTGTTCTAATAGCCTGGGGGCAGAGGGCAAAATTGATGCTGAGTGCCGAGGGCAGAATATCCTGTCAAATATCGTTTTTTAGGAGCTATATTTTGGCAGGAGAATCCATTTGAGATATCTGGGGTTGTTTTGTATTTCTTCCGCACAATGTTATTTATTAATGCGGCACTGTGAGCGTTCTGAACTGCAAATGTTTTAGTGCATGAATTCAAAAGTCTATAATCTAAAACCAAACAATATGTGTTGTCAGGTTTCATTACGGTAAACAAAGGGTTGTTTATTGGCGAGGTGTAAGTTTCAATCACACCTTGGCATTCAAGTTAGTCTAAGATTTCTTTGACCTGTTTCTTCACCTCATTTTTAACAGGGTACTGTCTCTGTGGAGTTGGGGTAGTTTTTAATGGGATCTTGTGGTGTTTGGACTCCTTCCCACCCTACTTGGTTGCAGTATAATGCCGGAGCTAGTGCTTGCGCCCACTCCCTTGCATATGAGGGTTTCAAGGAAACAAGAACGAGGTCACAAAAAGCAGGCAAAATGACACTTACACCTTTTGGGCAATCCGTTACAAATTTATGCGGCCAATCTTTTTCTGCTAACAGGATGTCATATCCAAATGTCAAGTTTTTCCATGAGACCTTTAATTTTTCTTGAGATGTCCCCCTCTATTTGGAGATTAATTTTGTGTAGTCGGTGTGGGACTCTCACTCTTGTATCAGGTGTTTCCACTGTGATGTATTCGTTCAATACCGCTGTCACTAGAAATTCCTTCAGGTTCTGGTGAGCTATTGCTACTTCTGCCAGGCTGTCTAGCATAATCAGAGCCTATTCCCCGTCCAGAAGGTGAGTCCTCAATAACCTCGGCATCTCTGATTTTTAATTCAGCTACTTTCTTCTTTTTGAATTGAGCCTTGGCTTTAGGTTGATCTTCCTGTTGATAATGTAATCTGAAGTGCGATGTGTTTCCCTTTTTCCCTTTGGTCGATCTTCAATTTTTGGTTCTGACTGTCCTTGCCTCTCCAAGCTTTTTGATGAACCCTGGAAGGAATGAAAGGAACGTGTATCAGTATCCTGATCCCTGTCAGATTTTCTAATGTTATCACGTTTCCTAAGTTTATACCTCTTTTCAGAGAACTCCCTTTGGGGAGACCCACCCCTTGATCGTGAAGTGTTTATTTAATTAATATTTCTGGATTGATTATATCCCATTTCTTTTTAAAAGAAGTGGGTGCTTGCTATGAGTTATCCTTATCAGTAGTACTCACCACTTGTCGTTTCCCTGGTTTGTCTCCTAAACTATCTTAACCTCGTTGAGCATAGGTGTCCTAGATAATTTTTGGAAATGCACGCTCCTGGATTGTATGAGGTGTTTCCCTTAGGCGTTGGCGTATAGCCACCGCTGCCGGTTCCCCCTTGATATTGCTCAGCATAATTGCTAAGACTCAGTCAAAATTACCCATCAGTTTCATCCCCAAGTCCAGGGCAGGTCCTGCCCCGTATTCATTTTGTATCTGTTTTAATACTTCAGGATAACTGATATGTTTGGGGTACCGTGTATTCTAATGTAGACTGCAGCAAAAAGTGTTCCCCATGTGGTACAATCCTCAATTGAGGGAACCATTCCCATTGGCAAGCAAATTGTTATTCAGTGTTTTTCCTGGGGACCCATACAGGTAAATTGTATTGTAGTATTGTATCTATGCTTGAATAGCGCTACTGCCACCCTACGGGTATCCTGGCGCTTCAGATATCAAGACACTTGGTCAGCTTGGTGGTGAACAGAAGGATGGAGCGTGTGGATCAGAGTTTCAGAAATAGCCAAGTTTTTAGGCTTTTCCTAAATTCGGTTAGTGAAGCACTCTGTCTGATCCTTTGTGGCAGCTTGTTCCATAACTGTGCTCCTACCACGCTGAAAGCCCTCCCCCCCCCATCCGAGTGCATTTAAATTTTGTAACTGCCAGCAAGCCGGTACCCGAGGACCGGAGCTGTCTCTGAGGAAGGTACCAGGAGAATCTTTCCTGTAATGGAATTGGGCCCATCTCATGTGAGGCTCTAAACACCTGACAGAGTGACTTGAAAAGAACCCTTTCCCTGATTGGTAGCCAGTGAAGCTGTCTCAATGCAAAAGTAGAGGACGAATGGCGTGGTAAACTCAGCACCAGTTTTGCCGCTGCAGACTGTACTCTTTGCAGCCCCTGAAAGATGTACTGGGGGGCTCCTAGATATAGGAAGTTGCAGTAATCCAGTCTGCTCAGCACTGTGCAGCTCACTACCAAAGGGCTTAAGTCTCTTGGTAGGATGGGAAGTATTCGCCGTAGCAGGCGTAACAAGCCAAAGCAGATATTAGCTGTCTTAGTTGCCTGCGACTCCATCTGGAGGTTCTTGTCTATTAGATTTCGCACAGTATTGGCAGGAGTCAGTGGATCCTCTTCTGGAGTGAGTCTAAACTCCAACGCGGAGTATGTGGACGGCCTTGCAGGAGAGCAATAGAGCACCTCGGTTTTTCCACCATTGAACTGCAAGGAGTTCTTCCTCAGCCAATCTGCTGTCTGGCCCATGCACTCCTGGAAGTGCTCCAAGGAGACTGCCTGTTCTCCTTCCAAGAAGAATGCCAGCTGCGTGTCGTCCGCATAGAAATACTGCTTATAACTGTGCTACTTTTTGAGCGATCCAGAACAGTACTTGATCCCTCTTTGATGGGATTGCACCCGTTATTGCTTTTAGTGTTTGTAAACTAATTATTGGTGTGGGTTGGGTCTGGATTATTCCAGGTGGAAAAGTTCTTGCAGGTTGTAATGTGAGTATTTGCATGACAAACTGGAAAATATGTCTGTATAGCCTGACTACTTCTTTGTAAAGTGTATGCACTTCCCCTACTTGGAGTGTGTCAATCTCAGGATGTGGAGTGTAAGTCGTTAAGATCGGCCATGTCACTCCTCCTATGCTAAGCGGACTGAGTCTTACAACTTAAGTTGTGCGTTTTACAGCACCTTTAAGCCACTTTTCATGTTGCCGGTAGCCGGTAACATTAAATGTCCTCGTGTGGGATTCAATCTTCCGGTGGATCCACTTGAATGTATTCGTGGAACAAATGTGTCTGTGGATCTGCAGATGGGAATTTCACCCAGCAATAGAATACCTCTGATCCGAAAACTTCTGTGCCTCAATTATGAAAGTAAAATGGCCACCTGTTACAGGTACGCCATGTTCTACCAATCTCAGAGTTACTGCCTTTCTACAGTTCTCTCTGATGTTTAGAATGTTAGCAAATTCATCTCCTTCCGTGCCTCCACTGCTGCTCGCAGATTCAGTCATTTTGAAAAGAGGAGAAAATAAATGTTTATGAGGTAGAGTTTAGCACAATATGGAAACCTTTAATTTAATTTAATTAATTTATTTATTCAAACAATGTTTTCTATAGCGCAATCATGACCCAAAAACTTGGGTGTCAGAGCACTTTACAATTCAACCGCATACAGTTTCAGATTTCAACCCATTCTTAAATACTACGGGGGCTAGGTAACTTATCCCAATGGCTTACTCTAAACGTTACAATAGTACACTGTTGATAATGCAAGCCATCTGTAATACAATTCACTTCACACTTAATTACCCACCAAAACAACTACTGAAAATTACTAGGACTCCACAATGGTAGAAGTATTGCATGACAAGAACTGAAAAGACAGTGGATTGGTCGAGGTACCTGACATTAGTCCTCAGGATTCCCAAAAGGCCATTGAATTGTTATGTGAGGAATTTACTCATCAGAAATGACTTAGTCTCCTTCGTGAATCCAGGTACCCATGTCATCCTTCTAATACTCGGTGGGAGTGAATTCCAAATTTTAGTTGCAGCTGCAGTGAATGCTCTATCATATGTTCTCTTCCTCCGGAAAAATGCTGGTTTCAGTAAAAAATCCCCCCCCCCCCTCTTGAGGATCTACTACCTCAAGACAACATGATTTTCTGGGCAAGTTAACGTGGAGTTGTGTGGTGTAGTGCCCTGTGCGTTATACATGCAATGTTTAGCTGTATTATTGCCTCGAATGGTAGCCAATTGAGGGCTTTCAGGTAATGGGTGGTATGGTCTCATTTTTTGAAGCCCATCAAAAGTCTAGCTGCAGCATTGAGACAAGTGTCTATAAATGGTTTCAGCTTTCTAAGGTAGCTCAGATGGAAGCAGGCATTTTTTGCCATTGTGTTGATGTGGGTGTGCATGTTTCACTCCTCCCTAGAGACTTAGTTGACTACTACAATTGGGGAGCTGTTTAGTGCAGTGATCACCCTGATCTATTCCTTATTCCTAGAATCACTTTTAGGAGGGGAGATCAGACGAAATAAATCCTTACAAGCTTGTCTAAACCTCCAGCCAATACAGGGGTGTACCTGCTCAGCTGAGGCGGATAATCCTTCCGCTTCAGACGTCTCTAAAAAGTGTGAGTAGGGCTGTCTGAGAAAGCACAAATGTGAACGCTAGTACCAATATCGTAAATAGCAGATACATTTTTACCACAGTGCTAATAAGATGAATAGAAGCAGATTATTTAAAACAGTAGCATTGGCATACTCCTAGGATGCGTAGCCTACCTAAATGTATCTAGCCTAGATACGTAGGTGAAGCATGTGTATGTGAATGTCAGTATATATCCTAATGGAGACAAGAATCCCCCAGGGAAGTGCTAACACCTCACCTGATGGTTCCGAATGAAGAACCCCGTCTCTGCATCGAGGATGACACCCCGCAGGTATGTCAAATTTCTGCCTGTCGAAGGATCAGCCTGTAGAGCCTCGGCCCAGCCTGGAAGGAATTCTCCTCTCTGTTTGTAAGGAGGAGTGAGGGTCTTTTATACTAAAGTGGTCACTTCAGGGTTTCCTCCAGAATCCTTATGTTTTGAAAACATTCACTAATCCTTTGCTAATCCTTTTCTAAACAGAAACACTCTCGCACAGCTGGCTGTTGGCCATCGATGTAAAGAAGTGGTGACCCTTATACAGAATAAATCTGCTGTGCCTGTTTATGTCCGTCAGGTACAGGGATTAAGATAGGGTACCAGGAGCCTGATGTCGGAGAGACAGAACTAAGCTACTAGGTAAAAGGTCACCTGTGTTAGGACCATTATGTCGTGTGGATGGGACAAAACTGTATGTAATTGGTATTTACATAATGGGACTATCCTAAAGGACATGACACTACCTACCATACCTAACTTATAATGGCCATCCTACCTACTATAATTCTCTAACATTCCTAACCTAGCATTCATATATACATTATATACTAAACCTACCTATCAAACCTACTTACTTACCATACCCACGTACCATCAATGCCTATATACCATACCAAACACCCCATAATTCACCTACCATGCTTACGCTGCCATACCTACCATTTTTGACATACATATCTAACCAATATTTACCTACCGACCAACAATACCTAACCCACCATACCTTCCTACTTTTCCTGCCATACTAACCTACCATATCTAATCTACCTAAGCCTGTGAGTACATCCTATCCATACACTGGGATGGCTCTTTTGTAAAAGGGGCAAGATATGTCTGTGGGACCTGTACGACTTAGAATACTGCAGCCACCTACAGAAAAGTTGTGTCACACTCACGCGTGATACTGCACACTGCATTATAAAGTGCTAATTGCATCTTTTGAAGAACATGAGAAGGTGGATGCCATTCATTTATCAAAAAAGCAGGACCTATTGGCTTTGCCAGTCATAGTTTAAAGAGGAAAACATCAGTTTACCCCATTTTGCAGAAAAAGCATTGCCCCACACTAGAGAAGTAGTTGACAGGTAATAAACATATATTTAGAAAAGTACTCATGAAGCTACCGCAGATGAGCTAACAAAAAAAAATGTTGTTTTTGAGCCTTGACCCTTTCACATACAAACCGTCCAATCATTCCTAGGTCTAGCCTGGTTTTCATTTCGGCCCCCATTTTAGGTGAAGTTAAAAATTGTATATGCTTAGTATTAAAAAACTAAACGATCAAAATCAATAAAGAGCATCGACTCAATATGTCTGAATATTCAAGGAACATCTCTTGTCTCACTCCCTCTTTCCTCTGTCCTCATTCCCACATTGTTTTCTCATGGCTTTTACTCTTTTCATCTCACTTTCCCCTTTCTCTCATGAATCATTATACATCTTTATCTTTCTGCCTGATATTTACTTCTGCTTGTCAGAAAAAACTCTCACAGCACGGTTACTCAGCTTTTAAGCAAATGTGCCTCGTGTGTAGCTTAAATAGAAAATTGCACAGAAAGCACATCTAAGGCGTGTTCCTGAACCAGTTTCCCTACATTATCATCGTATTTGCATGCTAATGGCTCCCTGCCATTTGGAATAAAACATTTTTATATTACAATGCAGGATAAGGATAAGACAAAATGAGAGTCTTATATCCCTGACTATCCATGATATTTCACATTTAGAAGTGACCTTACAATGAAGTGATATTAGTAACATTGTGCAATTAGCATAGATCACTGCCATTTTTTGAAAGCTAATTTTCATAAAAAGTCACATTAATTGGAATATGGAAAAGTGATGGTCCAGTATAATGCTATAATTTCTTCTAATAAATAATTTATATCAGTGTTATTATCATTTGTGCTGTATTTAATAAATGCAGTAATTTTCCTGCAAGATTAAAGAACATATTATGTCGACCCAACTGTAATTCTTTTGAGATGTAGCATGCACGATCTATTTTGCCTTTTCTAGCTATGATGTCTAATATGGTCTTTTGGTGGCACAGGTAGGACTTTATAGAGATACCAAACTGCCAGGTAACGTGAAAAATTGGCAAGTTTTTTTTCCCCATGGACTTTCACATCCCTTATAAGTTGTGCGAGAAAAAAATAAAGGGCTTACATTATCTAGATTGAGTATCAAATTTGTGAACAGTTTTACATGTATCTGACGGGAAAAGGCGGCATCCCTTTTCAGAACCTAATAGCATTTGTAAAGAAATATTGCTAGTTTGCGAGGAAGAATTACAGGCGTTTGTAGACACGGGGAAATTGGAAAACTGTGCAAATTAAGACTTGACCCGTAATATGAAGCAAATGGGGTTAGTGTTCAATACAATCGTTAAAGGAAAGTCAGGCTTTCGAAGTCAAATTATTGTTAGAAATGTACATCCCTGAGATCTGCCACCATAGGCACGCTAAAGGTATTGAAAAAAAATTATTTCTGTCAAAAATTGCAGAAAATTATCAACAGAATCAAAGATAAGTAGTTTGTGGAACCTTACAGTGAGCTGCTTCTAACGTGTTTCAGTGTATTTTTGTCTTTTGCAGGTGTCTGCATTTTGAGAATTGGTTTTGTGAGTTCTTAATTTATAAAATAATGAATGCCAATGCCCAAAGTGCCTCGGAGAAGCCCGTAGTTGGCGCTATTGAATGCCAGCGGAACGAATACCAAGCTGCGTAGTACTGAATTCACCTAATGCTTTAAGCCACTCTCAGGGACTCCCTGTCCTTTTACCTCATTCTTCCAGTTTCCTGGTTTCTCGTTTGGTGACGGTATTTCGGGGCATAATATCAAGAAACGGCGTTAAAATTATTGCCGCTTTAGCGTCAGGAAACTGCAGCTAAATCGGCGATAATGGACTTGACAATATGCCCTTGTGAATTCCCATAAAAGCCCATGTTCTGGTGTGAACATGGACTTCTATGGGAACTCTCAAGGGCATATTATCAAGCCCAATTATCGCCGCTTTAGCAGCAGTTTCCTGCCGCTAAAGCGACAATAATTTAAATGCCCTAATTGATAATATGCCCCTTCTTTCTTTCTCTTTCGCCTTCTTTCCTGTTTGGTTTTTATCCCTCTTGCTCTCAGGAAATGTCTGATGAGGTAAAATAAATACCAGACCCCAAAAAAGAGTGCCAGTGGCCTCCACCGGCAACCACCGGCTCAAATTAGGCACTGGGTTTTGTCTCCTGTCTGTGATCATTATAAGGTTGCACGATTCTGTATTGGAACCAAGTAGCCTACAGTTGGCCTAGTTCCCTAATATGTGAATAGGTGTTCATCAAATTCTCGATTTCTTGAAGATAAAAACACCTTGGACTTTGCTTTCGAGCAAGTTTAGCAGTGTTAAAGCAACGAACTGTATGTAAAAAACGATATCCTAGGTTTTGATGCGCATTCAGGGGCATATTTACAATATTTTGGCATAGGACAGCGCCGCAAGCCTTCTAGCTGTGCTACTCTAGATCAAAAGAAAAGAGCAGGAATGCTCAGTATCTTCAAGATACGGTGCATTCCCGTCCTTTATGACAGTGCCGAGTGCCAACGCAGGCAGCCTCACACCATGTTGCAAGGACGTCTGTATTGTGGGACACCTTCCTGCACAAAAACAATCAAAGGAGGTGTTTTCCTTGTTCTATGTGTGTTGCAGGATGCAGCACATGTGGAAAGAGAATATGTAAAAATGTCTCCTTGTTATGCCTGCTTTGGGAAGGCATTAGTTTGGGCGCTGCCCCAGTTTTACAGTATGTTGTAAGTCTGGGGCAGTGTCAAAAAGCATGGGTGTTGCATGGAAACACCTACAGCAACACCCATGGAACGCCCCTTCCAGGCACATCAAGGCATTGCCCAACTCCATATTTAATAGGCCATGAAAAGCCACTCCTTTGCGTGGCCCTGTAAATATGGGCCGGCACGGTGCGCCTCCAGAGCATCACAAAAGTGACGTTCCGGCGCGGTAAAAGTGCCGCTTCAGGGGCACTGTAAATATGTCCCTCAGCGTTGTGCTTATATGAAGATAGGAGCAAGTATTGGCTTCCTCGACAAATGTTTGCTTTATAACAGGCATGAAAAATGTTATTTGCCTGATGATTTGCAGTGCTTCTGCATTGCAAATTCTATGCATGTCTTCTGAATGGGTATTATGGCCTACAAACTTGAGTCTACAGTTAATGACTAGACACTGAGGTAGCAGATAAGATCAGAGTCTGTAAGTTTATTGTAAAATAACATGAGCGATAGGAGCATGCAATGATTTGCACCCTCCGAGTTCAAATCTTTAGGCATAACACTTGACACCAATCTCAACATGCAGCAGCACATCAGCAAGGCAACCAAAGGAGCGAACTTCCAAATCAATACTCTGAGAAAACTTAAACCATTCCTTCCTGCCAAAGACTTCCAAACTGCAGTACAATCTATAGTCATCCCGCACATAGAATACGGTTGCACCGCCCTCTGCGGGCTCCCCCTAACTACGACGGCACCCCTAAGAGCGTCCCTTAACGCCGCAGCGAGACTCGTCACAGGCTCTAAAAAACACTCACATATCTCCCCGGACTTTAAATCACTGAACTGGCTACCTTTTGAAGCCAGAATCCAACTGAAAATCGCATGCATGACACACAAGGCTGTGCATCTGAATTCACCGGCCTACCTCACTCAAAAGTTGACAATTTCGGGTGGCTCCCGAACTACTAGGAGCACAAGCAATCTGTTGCTGAAACCCCGAAGATTTCGGAAGGAAAAAACGTATAAACGCTCCTTTTCAGGAATGGCGCCCAGGATCTGGAACTCACTCCCTCCTGAAACAAGGCTCATCACCTCCAACACTATCTTTAAGAAGGAAGTTAAAGCGATCCTCATGGCAAAATACACATGACCTATTTCTACGTATCACTCATGAATCTGCGCTGTAAGTCCTGCCCGTCCATGGCCTATTGTACCCTGTATTATCGAATTACGTAATGTATACGCTCACTCTTTGTATTTTGTTATAATGTTTGATGCACCTGGTTGATTATGTTTATTGTTATATTGTTGACGCACCTGGTTGACTTTGCACACTTTACCCTCTCCACCTCAACGATCCTTACTTCCCTTCTACTCGCACCTGTGGGACTTTACATCCTGCACACACCCACCTCAACTAGGCCCACCTTTAAACTCTAGATACTCTAAACACGCTTAAGCAAGTATATGTTCCTTGCTACTGCACTTTATGCTATTGACACAACTGTTTGTCTATACTCAGTGTACCTACATTACCACACCTATGACCTACCTCATGTCCTTTGACCTACATATGTAACTAGCACCTTGTACCTAACTACCTCATATATTACTTTGTATATTCGCTTCCTTACTTTGTATTTTTACTTTGTATATTTTACTTTGTATTTTTTTACTTGTAAAGCGCTCTGATATCTGCAAAGATCTTGTTCGCGCTGTATAAAACTCTCAAATAAATAAATTGTCCCTTACCTACAAACCGCATTTCAAATTCACATTCTATAGACACAAAATGCATGAACCCATACATGTGCAACTTCCATTCAAACATTCCTCCTTCGTTTTCATCTCTCACATACAATCAGACACAAACTTACTCTACACCCAAACATACCACACAACTTTCCCTTTAAATCAAACCACCAGCGAAAGAAACGAAACCAACAGAAATTCTTAAAATATCTTAGGTAACTGTCTTAGCCGCTCACTATGCCTGAATCATCTAAGTGGAATATTACTTCTAACGTCTGAAGATATAACAGGTCTATTGTGGGCCAATTTCATCCATTATCTAAATGTTGTAGCTGCCACTTTTTTAACAACCATTTTGACTTTTCTTCTCCATCACCATCCATCTCTTTCTCTGTTTTTTCTTAACTTTTTCTCATTGAGTGCATTCTCCTCTGAAGGCGATTGCAACCTAATTTCTTCTACACTCCTCTCACTTTTATTCATGACAGGGACTGTATTAATAGCTGAATTGAAGGTTAAATGAGCCCCTACATATAGCCGTTCTTGAGCTTTTTTACTTTTAATTTTGATACTCTGGTCCCTTAAAACTTGCTCATGCAATATCTTCTTCAAATCTAAGTGACAACCATCGACCTCATTACAACAACTTATTCATCAGTTATTTTTCATGCATCTTGTTTCCTCAAATTAATTTAGTTGTATTCTTCTATAGTGGTAACTTTCCTTCCAAAGCACCAGTTAGTGCACCGTGATCTATCTGACTTTGGTCCAAACAGGAGCACATCAACACACATTATAAGTGTGTCCTACATACAGAGCAACCCTTTGTGAGAGCCATCTTTAAAAGTATCCATCGACAAGGAGAAAGCCATCGACATTTTGTAATAGGATCTTCTGTTTCCACTCATGGAAGACACAGACTTTGGGAATGGAATACTGGGTTGTCTAAAACTCGTCTATCTGCAGCCCACAAAATGTAGAGGTTATATGAATCTCTTGGCCAAAACAGAGAGGTAGCAGGCATAGATGTCCCTTGTCCCCCATCAGTTTGCATTGACAGTGGAGTGACTGCCTATATTGATTCCGCAAATGTGGACTAGCAGAGGTATACAACTACTTGGCTGTGTACACTTGATATCAATATATGTTGACAGTGTTTTTTGTTCCCTATGGTGTGTGACTATGGTCACTGATCAAAACATGGCTTAATAGTTTCTGAAGCCTGTCATGCCTGGCATTGAACACAGACATGTCAGGCCTCTTCCAAGGATTGGCACTAAATTTTCTAGGCAATCCAAAGTTGCCTAAGATGCTCCATACTTGGAATTTGACAACTTTGAAATACTCGGTCAGGCAAAGATGTTATTATATGAACTTGCTCATAGATAGAATTGCCTTGTGGCAACACTGGGCTCAGCAAAGTTCTAGCGAAAACGTCGCCTTTGAGTGATGAGCAGGAATGCTCTCTCCAAACTAGTGGTGCTACCTCAATTTTTATATTTCTACACAAACATTACCGCAAAGCTTCCTCCAATCCTTATTTGTACCCTACATTCAATATTGATTGACTTGAAATAGCTAGACTGGCACTTTTAAAACTCCAAGCTCTGATTACAATCAGGGTATAGGATGCTCCCGATTTTGATCTTAACTATCTATCTATCAAGTTGCAGTGGACAGTATGGAAGTCCTGGAACTCTGAAATAGAAGAGACTCTCCCCCACATGCATCAATGTAGGATTTTGCATTTCTTAAGTAGCGAAAATTAAGGAATCGCTATTTAGGAAATGCAAAATCCTATGCATCAAGAAATCCTAAAAGTTTTTAGGATTTCTTAATTTTCGGAAATTGCGATTCCTTAATTGCGAATCGCAATTAAGGAATGGCATTACATTGATTCCTATGGGCCTAGAGGCCCATAGGAATCAATGCCGTTTTGCATTTTTTTTTTTGCACTCGCAATTTGTTGATGCATTGCAAGGGTGCAGACGGGGGTCCAAAGGACCCCCCCCCCTGCACCCCTGTAATGTATTTTCAAGTGCATGTTTCACATACACATGTCCTAAGGACATGTGTGTCTGTAACATGCAAGTTTAAAAAAAGCATTTTTTTGCTTTTTTAAACATTTTCGCAAATTAAATCGAGGGTCAACCTCGTGTTAATTTGCCCTTCCAATTTCAAAATTCGCTATTTTTTACAAATTGATGCATTGCATTTAAGGAATCACACAAATGCGATTCCTTAATTGCATTTGCATTTTTAAGAAATGCAAAAAATAGCGAATTGTTTAATGCATCCCAAAAACGTATTTAGGAAGTGCAAACGGCCGAATTTACCGATTCGCACCGTTTGCACTTCCTAAATAGGTTGATGCATGTGGGGGATAATGTCTTCAGTGTGTTATGCTAGGTATTTCCCTCTTGGAACCCCTTTTTGCACAAATAACCCAATACATAAGTATAACTATGTGATTGATATCACTAGATGTTGCTGGAGATGTTGCCTCGTATTTGTAGCCCTGTGGTGGTATTATGTGTTCCAGGATACTCTGAAATAAAATCTTTCATCAAACATACCTAACACCAGGGGGGCGTGGCTTGACAAACGAGCACGATGGCTGAGAGGCAGTAGAACTCCTGATGCCGATGGCCTAAAACTGCCAAATATCCATCACATATCTCTTTGCTCCCCCCAGATGGTCGGAGGGGTGTGTGTGACTCCTCCGCTGTGGTGCCTACCGCAGGCAAGTAATTTCTCTTAGACTCCTGGGCAGAGGTGGAATGGAGTGACGACTGATCCCCCACATCCCCGGGCTCGAGTAGTGGCAGGCCGGGATATCCATGAGGGGCGTCCGCAGATGCCGAGTTGTGGCGGCGCCCCAGAAGTTTGTGCCTACCATCTCGCACCCAACTTCCGCTTTATGCAGGGGGCCTCTGTAACATCTTGCTGATCGGCCTCCCCACCCTTCTACCTACTGAACCATGCGGTAGCTGCGAGGACCGGAGGCATATTGGCGGTCCGTAGCACTGCTCCTCTTTTCCTGACCATCTATCACCAAGCAGCACTGTCGCAGGTCAACGAGCAGGGCTGCGGCTTGGTGCGCTGCTTGCTGCGGAGGGTGCCCTTCGAAGAGGAGGATAGGAAGCTGACTGATCGATTTGTCCGACAACCACCAACGAGACCGACGGCTGTGTAATGGCGGGTAGTCTAGTTGTCTGCACCCACGCATCCCTGACATCCGCAGGCCAGGCATGGCCTGCGGGAAGTAATAAATGAAGGACGGCCGCTTGTGGCACATCACTTCCGAGCCTGTAACCAGTGTGGCCTGTCAAGTCTCTGCAGCGCGTTCTCGTCCCTGCGCGAGGCCTCACGCCAGCCAGGACACTACGTTGTCCCGAGTTCCCCCACATCACATTGGCGATGAGCGGAGGGGGCCCAACCCTCGCTCGCACCTCGTACCGCCCCGGAGTACGTCTGCCTCCTGTGTGCGGCAGCGCTGCTGTGTGCCTCCTTGACTTGGGCCCGCCGCATGCCCGCGGTAGTTCCGTTCGCCGCCTCGACCTCTGTGGCAGCCGCGTATGCGGCGGAATCACCCCGGTGACCTTGCGTGTCACCTGTGCGCCAGCAGGCCTGAATGAGGCCAGTTCGGACTCCGTGCCCCGCTTTAGTGAGGAGCCCCGCCCAGGACCGGGTGCTTACACCAGCAAACTCCTCAGCTTTCTCTGCTGCAGACACTGATGCTGGAGGCCCCTCTGGACCCTGATTCCTGCTGCAAGTGAGGGCATTTCAACGAGCACTGACTGCTCCACAAGTGATGCATGCAAACCCTGGCCACCATGTGCTGCCTACAGAAACAAGCACTGGCAAAACCACTATAGGGAAAAAAAGGAGGGGAGACATACCAGTGCACGAATAGCCTCTGGACCACCAAGTAAGGAGAGTGTGGGTTCACAGAACGCTGGAGTGCCCTGAGAGCAGGAATATACCTCATCATAGCACCACGTGGGGCACACGCCACCATATTCCTTTACACAACACGGTCAGAATATCTGGGTACAACCCCTGCTGGGCGACATGGGAGATGAAGACAATGTCGCTGCGCCGGCCCGCATCCCATTCCAGCACGCTGCGTCAGGAGTTCTACCTCCTTTTAGTGAACTGGAAGACCCAGCAACAGCCTCCCCCCGGTGGAGGACATGGATAGAACTAACCCTGGGCGTAGTTCGCGAAGTAGCGCTACGCGAAGCTACGCGAAGTGCCCTTCGCACTACGCTAACTTCACAAAGCACTACGCGAGCTGCGTAGTAGCATGTTCGCACTGTGCAAGATGCTTTTTCAATGATTGCACAGTGCGGACAAGCATCCGGCACTGTGCAATCATTGAAATCGGCATCTTGCACAGTGCAAGCTGTAGTTTTCTGCCGCTTGAGTAGATTTTTACTCAAGCAGCCGCTTTCTCAATGCAGACTGGTAGTTTCTCATCGCGAGCGGTCGCGAGCATGAGCGACCACTCGCAATGAGAAACCTGACCTCCCTGCGTTGAGAATCTCGCCGGGATGTCATTTTGCTTGCTCGCGGTCGCGAACATGACGTTGAGGACCACGAACAAGCAAAAAATGACCGCTGCATTACGCTACGCTGAGCTACGCGTGTTCGCACTGTGCTACGTGCAGCTCGCGTAGTGCGAAGTTGTGCAAACTTTGCAAACTACGCGAGCGTAGCGTAGTGCTTCGCCCAGGGTTGGATAGAACGCCTAGACAACTATTTTATGGTGGCCCGGGAGACGGACAAGGCGGTGAAGAGATCATTGCTACTCCACAACGCAGGAGACGAGATTTTCAAACTCTTCAAGCATCTGCCCAACACAGGGGCGGCAGATGACTACGACGCAGCCGTGATGGCGCTTAACTGCCATTTTGACCCACAACTGAACCCTGATTTCGAGGTCTTCAAGCTTGGACAGGCCCGCCAGAGAGAAGGAGAATCTATGGACATGTTCTTCGCATGCCTCCGAGAACTAGCTAGCACATGCACGGACGAAGACCAGCCAAAAGAAATCAGAAGGCAACTAATACAAGGATGCCGCGACAAGACGTTACGTGGCCTCATATTGCGGAAACCAAGAATCACGCTGGAGGACATCTTGATACTGGCCAGATCACACGACCTGTCCAAGGCCAGAGCAACGGTAATGGACCAGGCACTAACAAAGTCCCAGGCGAAGCCAGACTCCATCAAAATTGAGAGGTCTGACGCAGTAAGGACCAAACCGAAAGGAGACTCCTTCAGAGGAACACGAGGAGAAGCGTCCAGATCGAAGTGCGGATACTGTGGACACGAGCCGCATGCTGCAAAAGACTGTCCTGCCCAAGGGAAGACTTGCGCCAACTGCGGAATACCAAATCACTTCGCATCCGTCTGTAGACGACGTAACAAAACCTGAGAATTCCGAGGGCAGAAGCCCCCAACGCGAGCTGTTCGACAACTATTGGTGGCAGACATTGCGCCGCCAGACCACGCCCAGACGAGGGCCGCGAAACACTTACCGACTATAGAAGACTCGTCAGACGATGATGATGAGGAGGTGTACGTAGTCTCCTTCGCGAAGGAACTCAAACAATGCCGCAGGCCCCAACCCACCTGCATAGTCCAAGTTGCAGGGACTGAAGTAAAAGCGGTCATTGACACGGGAGCGACAGTAAATGTCATGGGTCTACAATAATACAGAAACCTGTGCCCTTGTCTTCCCGTGGTGCCATCCAAAACCCGGATATATGCATATGGAGCAGACACGCCCCTACCCTTGAAAGGGAAAATCTCAGTACCCATCATAGCCGATGACCTTGAGATAATGGCTACAATCCACGTTATCGACAGGGAGGCGGATACCCACCTGAGCAGCCACACTGCTGAAGACCTAAAACTAATCGCGCTTGCCAGGTGGATCCGGACGTACCAGGTAGAAGAGCTCCTTGGGCGATTCCCCGAACTGTTCAAAGGCCTCGAGTGCATCAAGTGTGAATCCATCAAGTTACACATTGATAAGTCAGTTGGCCCTGTCGCCCTGCGGCATAGGAGAATCCCATTCCACCTGCGACTGCTCTTAGAGAAGGAGTTGAAGGCCTTGGAAGAACAAGGGGTTATCGAAAAAGTATCCGGACCGACACCGTGGGTATCCCCGATGGTCATCGCGGTGAAACCCAAGCAGCCAGGAGCCATCCACCTATGCATTGACATGCGTCTGTCTAACAAGGCAATCAACAAGGAACGCCATTTAACGCCAACGATGGATGACATCATGGCTGATGTAAACGGATCCAAATGGTTCTCAAAAATCGATCTAAACGCAGGATACCACCAACTACCCCTGTCCGAAGAGAGTCGGTTCATCACCACTTTCAGCACCCACCTAGGGCTCAGGAGATACAGAAGGCTGAATTTTTGGATATCCTCGGCGGCCGAAGTGTTCCAAAACACGATACGGGAACTGCTGTCTGGACTACCAGGAGTGTTGAACATGAGTGACGACATCCTCATCCACTCCGGGACAGCGGCCGACCATCACAAGCACCTCAGGGACACCCTGAAATGCCTCAGCACACATGGAGAAAAAATTTACCCACACCTCCCTTCATTTAGGATCGAAATTGCGATCACAACCAAGAAAGACCACATTAATTATGTCTCTCAAGGCAATGACTTTTGCCTATTTTATTTTTATTTTCATAGAAAAGAGTTTATCAATACTTTTTGAGGCCACATCAGAAACACACCATCGGTTACACAGAAAATCGTATTGATGTGAACCTAATAATTACAAAACACAATTGTTACCTACTGTACAAAAATCTCTCCTGAGATTAATGACACACATAACAGAAACAATACATAAATATTGGTACATTCAAAACTGTAAGTATGTCACAAAAAGTTGTTATCCAAACAAACTATTTATATACATTCAAATTCATCATATTATGATTTAAATCTCAACAACTCGAAAACAAGTTTCTAACACCCAATAGGTTACTAATCCAAATTCATAGGTGTTACGCAATCTAGTTATGATTCAAATCTCATAATGCCGACGCGTTTCGAGTTCGGGTTTTGTGAATTCCCAACTCTCATCAGGGCAGGTTGAATCTTGTCTTGAACAACAATTTCTGACAAAAAAGAAAAACAATTGGGATTGTTTAGAATAGCTTCTTTAAGTCTTCCAGCACCTAGCTCTCTAGTTAATTCGCTACAAAATAACATACCTTTATGGGGCCAGAGGATGCATCTGGCTTTCGGTTATTCTCATGCAGGGTGGTTAAAAAGGGTCTGCAACAAAGTAACAAGCCCCTATTTATTGTGTGACCAAGCCTGACTACTGGTCGTAAATCAGCGTATACGTGGACTGAACAATACCTTAGACCACCAGCATCGAATTTGGTCCAAAACACGGATCAGTCGTGGTCTTCAAAATTCGTGATTTCTAGAAAGAATGGGAGCAGTTTTACTCTTTCTTACTAACAACTTTCTATGGTGTTTGGCCAACGGGTTCGGACTTACTTACTTAATGTGGCAGTATACACTTTCACGTTACACCAAATTATTGTTAGTTCATGGCGGTCTATGAGGGAAACTGAAAAACAAAAAACCGGGCTGTAGTGAGTGCCGCATTCTGTAATTTGGCTTAAGGAATTGACATTATTTTTTGTTCGTTCCTACGCGCTTACCGAATTCAGCAAAAAGGCGCTTGGCATTGAATGTTCCTTCTTCCTCGATCGGTTGTTTGTGGACAGGGTTCCTTTCCCAGCACAAACGTGTGATGACACGTAAATGATAGGATTAGAAGGAACTGCACGGAGTTGGTTGAATTCGAGTCCCATGCTACATCATTTTGTGAAGAAATGACAAAAAGAGGTTACCCAAAAAAACTACTGAGGCACTCTAAGAAAAGAGCGAGATTCACTCCAAAGGAGAGTTTACTGCAGAAAAAAGACAAGACAGGTTTGGACAAACTTGTTTGTGTGTCTACCTATGGTTCCCACACGAATAAGTTTAGGCAAATTATTTTGCGAAATTGGCATTTACTGGAGAACCTTGAGCACCCTATGCCAAAACCGATTTTTGCAATGCGCAAGAACCGCAGCATAGGTCAACAGTTAGTGCGAGCTGACAGTTATATTCCAAAACCAAAAAGTGATTTGATCACCCATTGGAATTTGAAACTGATACATGGGCACCACAAATGTGGGTGCTGCATGGCCTGCCCGTCAACGTTGGAGGGAGATGAGTTTGAACATAACCACATCAAATGGAGACATGATAGTTTTACAAATTGTAAAACTAAAAATGTTATTTACGCAGTGGTGTGTAGATGCAACAAAGTATATATTGGCAAAACTTGCCAAAAAGTCAACACGAGGATCACACAACACAGATCCCGCATTAGGCGCAAGATATTAACTGCTCCTATGGTTGAGCATTTTATGTCTGCCAACCATTCGGAAAATGATTTCAACTGGACAGTGCTGGCTGTGATAGACTCTAAATACCGATCAACTAATGTTGAAATTGCGTTATTACGCAAAGAGGCGTACTTAATCATGAAATTCGACAGCATTAATAATGGGCTGAATTGCATGAGCGAGCTAAACAGAATTTAAAACCCAAAATGATCTGTTTCTGAATTTTCCCTCACTTCAGTAAAATACAATGCCCAGCATGCACTCTACTGGTTGCTCCCCATGGCCCCTCCACCATTGGTGGACATACCCCATGTGACCCATTTACGTGTCATCACACGTTTGTGCTGGGAAAGGAACTCTGTCCACAAACAACCGATCGAGGAAGAAGGAACATTCAATGCCAAGCGCCTTTTTGCTGAATTCGGTAAGCGCGTAGGAACGAACAATAAATAATGTCAATTCCTTAAGCCAAATTACAGAATGCGGCACTCACTACAGCCCGGTTTTTTGTTTTTCAGTTTCCCTCAAAGACCGCCATGAACTAACAATAATTTGGTGTAACGTGAAAGTGTATACTGCCACATTAAGTAAGTAAGTCCGAACCCGTTGGCCAAACACCATAGAAAGTTGTTAGTAAGAAAGAGTAAAACTGCTCCCATTCTTTCTAGAAATCACGAATTTTGAAGACCACGACTGATCCGTGTTTTGGACCAAATTCGATGCTGGTGGTCTAAGGTATTGTTCAGTCCACGTATACGCTGATTTACGACAAGTAGTCAGGCTTGGTCACACACTAAATAGGGGCTTGTTACTTTGTTGCAGACCCTTTTTAACCACCCTGCATGAGAATAACCGAAAGCCAGATGCATCCTCTGGCCCCATAAAGGTATGTTATTTTGTAGCGAATTAACTAGAGAGCTAGGTGCTGGAAGACTTAAAGAAGCTATTCTAAACAATCCCAATTGTTTTTCTTTTTTGTCAGAAATTGTTGTTCAAGACAAGATTCAACCTGCCCTGATGAGATTTGGGAATTCACAAAACCCGAACTCGAAACGCGTCGGCATTATGAGATTTGAATCATAACTAGATTGCGTAACACCTATGAATTTGGATTAGTAACCTATTGGGTGTTAGAAACTTGTTTTCGAGTTGTTGAGATTTAAATCATAATATGATGAATTTGAATGTATATAAATAGTTTGTTTGGATAACAACTTTTTGTGACATACTTACAATTTTGAATGTACCAATATTTATGTATTGTTTCTGTTATGTGTGTGGAATTTTATCATTAATCTCAGCAGAGATTTTTGTACAGTAGGTAACAATTGTGTTTTGTAATTATTAGGTTCACATCAATACGATTTTCTGTGTAACCGATGGTGTGTTTCTGATGTGGCCTCAAAAAGTATTGATAAACTCTTTTCTATGAAAATAAAAATAAAATAGGCAAAAGTCATTGCCTTGAGAGACATAATTAATGTGGTCTTTCTTGGTTGTGATCGCAATTTCGATCCTAAATGAAGGGAGGTGTGGGTACATTTTTTCTCTACTGATTTTGGGTCCTACCCCCCTCCTTCCCCTTCTGGACCAAACCCCTCCCATCTTCTGTATATCAGCACACATGGAGCCACTCTACACAAGGACAAGTGGCAGTTCTTCCAACCTTGCCTCGAGTTCTTTGGCTATGTCTTCAACCAGGAGGGCATACAGGTAGACCTGAGGAAATCGCAAGCCATCAAAGACACCCCTGCTCCAACGACACCAACGGAAATAAGGAGCTTCCTGGGAATGACCACCTACTGCAGGCAGTTCATACCAGGTTTAGCCACCCGTAGTGAACCACTATGAGCCCTCACAAAGGTAGACGCGGCCTGGCACTGGGGCCCAAAGGAGGAAGAAGCGTTCCAATGGATAAAGGATGCCCTCCTAGGAGAAGCCACGCTGGCATATTTCGACCCGGTGAAGAGGACGGAAGTACTAGTAGACGCAAGCCCAGTAGGACTCGGCGCAGTGTTGGCTCAAGAGCGTGAACCTGGCCAGTGGGCTGCCCTGGTGTTCGCCAGCAAGTCCCTCACCCCGACAGAAGCAAGGTATGCCCAGATAGAGCGGGAGGCGCTCACCATTAAGTGGGCTTGCAACCACTTTCATCTATACCTTCAGGGGCACCCGTTCACCATGGTCACTGACCATCAACCGCTGGTTCCCCTTTTCAAAGGGACAACGCCACATCAACCCCTGCGCATCGAACGGTAGGCGGTCCAACTGCAACCGTATGAGATAGAGGTAGTCTACCGCCCGGGGTCTAAGAACCCCGCCGATTTTCTTTCAAGTCACACCACTCAGGCAGAGAGGCACGAAGACGACGAAGACGGCGAGGACTTTGCCCACTGGATAGCTCTCACATCATGCCCCCAGAGCATGTCCCTAGATGAGGTGAAGGAAGCAGCCACCACCGATGCGGTATACACCAAGACGCTAGGAGCTGTGCAGGAAGGCTCGTGGACCAACTATCTTCGCCAGGCCAACTCTTGGACCCCGGAAGACCAGGAACTCCTCACGAAAATGTGGCGAGTCCGTCATGAACTAAGCGCCACCGGAGATGGTGTCCTGCTAAGAGGACCCCGGCTAGTCATCCCTCAGAGCCTCAAGCAACGGGCTGTCCAATTAGCCCATGGGGGGCACCAAGGAACCACTAAGATGAAGTCGCGAATGAGGAAAAAGGTCTGGTTCGCAGAACTCGAGGCCATGGTGGAGGAATATGTCCGAAGATGCTCATCGTACCAGCTGACAAGTGGTCCAGAGAAGCCCCTCCCGGTTATCACCGAAGAAGCCTGCACCATCCCATGGTCCAAAGTAAGCGTGGATTTTGGGAGCTTACCAGGAGGTAAACACACACTGGTCATCATAGATGCTTTCTCAAAGTATCCCGTGGTTGAACCCATCTTGTCGACGGCATTCCACCATGTCGGACCAGTACTAGAAAAGGTCTTCGCCATGTTCGGCTTCCCTCAAGAAGTATGCACCGACAATGGTCCCCCGTTCCAAGGGGTTGAGTTTGCCACTTTCCTCCGACAACGAGGCATATCACATCGCCGCATTACCCCCAATTGGTCTCAAGCCAATGGGGACATAAAACATTTCATGCGCACTTTAAACAAGATGTTCCGCATAGCTGTCGTGGAACACGGAGACCTGGAGCAAAGGCTCCACAAGTTTCTGAGAGAGTACCGGAGTACCCCTCACTGTACGGCCCAGCAGAGCCCGTGGGCCCTCATGCTCCATGGCCCCCACTGAGACCTGCTCCCTACCTGCCCAGATTGGTCGCCACCTACCCTCGACGTGGAGGAAGTACAAAGGCGGAGAATGCGACAGAACCAAGAAGCGAGTATCTGATGGCGAGCCACCCCAAGAAGACTCAACCGTGGAGTGACAGTCATCCTATGAAACCGGCGCCAAGGGGGGAAATTCCAAACACGCTACGAACCTGGCACCTGGACCGTCACTGCGAACAAAGGCACGATGATAACCGCCTGCAAAGGAGCGGAAGAGGTATCGAGAAATATATTGTGGTTCAAAGAGGTCCCGCCAGAACAACGCAGGGAGGCGTGGAGCAGCCACCCAAGCCCCAGGGCTACGGCAATGGCCGAAGAAGAAAGTGGAGAACCAGTGAGCAGCCAAGCCGGTGAGATCCCAGAAGTACCTTTCTCTCCTCCGCGTTTGGATGACTCGGAGAGCCCCGGCCGGAACAGCACGGGAGGGCGTACCGGCACACAACGATACAGTCTGAGGCCGAACCCCTACCCGAGCCAGCAGCTGAGAGACTATGCCTGCTGAAGAGGCTCAAGACTCGCTGACGAAAACTCACGCAAGTACTGTGTGTTATATGTGGGACTAAGAGACATTCCTGAACTGTTTGTTTTGTGAAAGAACTGTTGAGATCAAAAGAAAAACTAAGTTGGATAGGGATGTAATGGTGGGTAGTCTAGTTGTCTGCACCCACGCATCCCTGACATCCGCAGGCGTGGCATGCGGGAAAGTAATAAATGAAGGACGGCCGCTGGTGACACTTCACTTCCGAGCCTGTAACCAGTGTGGCCTGTCAAGTCTCTGCAGCGCATTCTCGTCCCCGCGGAGACCTCACGCCAGCCAGGACACCAAGTTGTCCCAAGTTCCCCCACATCATAGGCTGGAAGCCACGCGGCGACAATCCAGCGTGAGTTGCTTGGGGAGCAGTAAACTCTGGGTTCATTCTTTCGCTGCTGTGTGTGGGGCGCGTCGGGCTCTCTCCACTCCCAGAGATGCATTGGGGGCCACCCTGGCCTTGTGTGCCTGGAAGCCGGCCGTTTTCACCATTGCTGAGATCCTGCCTCCCAGCAAGTCATACCGGCACACTGTGGTGGGGTTGGCGGAGTACCTCACAGTTGTACATGGGCACAACTATCGTATAACACTTTGGACCAGGTGTGTTCTGCCTGTGGTGCCTTGGCTGGAACATCAGCATAGCGGACAAGGTGACCCTTTTTTGGAGCACTGGGGTCAGTGCGTGCTAAGTTTGGGAGCCCTGGCAGCCCCCTGAGTGCTATGGGTAGCAAGTGAACCGCGTATGTGCAGTGCTGGTAAACAATGCTCTGCATGTGATGCTGCGCCATTTCAGGACCGAAGAGGCAGTCGTCTTCACTTCAAATGAAGTTGGATAAATACACAACCCCTAAAGGAGGCGAACAGGAGGGGACCACTAAAGGGGAGACGGAGAGGTCATCAACACCATCCGAAGGAGAACCAACGCTGGTGGATGTAATGGCAGCCATAGCGGGGGTGCCTACCTCGCTGGAGCACTGAATGTACATTATTTCAATTGACATGGCATTGCTATGGACTGATTTGAAAAACAGGAGTGAAAAAGTGAAAACCATGTAAGGGGTGACCAAGGACCTAAGTAGCGACACCCAACAAAAGGGCGGGGAAATCAAAGAACTTCAAATGGCGCAGAAAATAATGGATGCCCATATAGACGACTATGAAGGCCGCGCACGACGTAAACATAGTTGAATTATTGGGGGCCTGAATGAGCGGAAGGACCGACCGCGAACTTGTTTGTGGAGCTTTTAATCATGAACCACTTACATCCCAAGTCTCTCTCTAAATTATTTGTGGTGGAAAGGGCACCCACGGTGCCAGGAGGAAGACGTAAGATTGGTGCCCCTCGGAGGCCTATGCTGGCACAGCTCCTTAACTTCACGGTCCGGAACAGTGTTCTACAGACAGCACGTGCTAACCCCCCTCTAAAGGTTGATAACAGTGAACTGTCCTTTTTCCCGGATTTCACCATGGCTGGTGTTGCACCTTCCTGGATGTTAAGAAACTGCTGAGGGATGAAAGTATTTGTTATGCAATGTTGTTCCTGGCCAAGCTATGCGTAGAAGCAGATGGCAAGACTGTTTTTTTGACACACCGGAGGCGGCGCAGGAATTGTTGGAGGGCTGCAGACCGGCAAAGACCCACAATGGCAGATGAACTGTAGACATTGGGACTGCTAAATGATTGTATTGCCAGGCCGGACACTGTTGGCATGGAGACATAAATGACGGCCCTGCGCTCAATGACTCAAGATGGATCGAAACGCTGAACTGAACAGGCCAAGTGAACATGTTCTGCATTATTTCCCTATATTTGAATGTGATGTATGTCCATATTTAAATCCACATTTGTAAAGCGCGAACTACTCACCCTTACGGGTCTCAAGGCACTTGGGGCCGTCGTGAAAATTAAGTGAGCTATTACCCAGAGTCACATGGTGCTGAGCTGACCTGGCACCAGAGTTGGGGATCGATCCGTGAACCCTGTGCTCCGAAGTCAGCTGCCCTGACCTGTTCTTGGGGAGCATACAATAGCGGTGGGGAGTCCATTGGGCGGGAATCTACTGCCTCTCCCCCCTTCAATTACTAGTTAGTTTATTAGTTTATTAGTTAGGGTGACAGGCACTCTGCACTATTGGGGTCATGGGCAATTCCAAGCCCAGTGTGCGGATGAGCAGGGTGGGCAAGAGGGTGGGAGATGTTGGGAGTTTTGTTCTTGTAGGTATATTTTTTTTGTCACAGAATGGTAGTTAGCACGCCTAATCACAGAATATGCTTTGACCAAGAGCTTGATGTTGAAAACACAGGGATCTATTGTCTGTGGGTGGGGACTCCAGGGGCACAGCTAAACACCTGCCCCCCCAATGGTTAATCTTTAACCGAGCTACGGGCACTGCGAGTGATAAGCAAATTAAGTTACTATCCACTACACTCAGGGACCTGGGGAGGGCACTACTTACGTTTCCCACCAGTAGACTGGTAATAGGAGGCGACTTAAACTCAGTCATTTCGAGGATACTGGATCATCACCCTCCTAGAGACATACCTCCCTCACAACTGCATCTCCCGTGTTTCCTGGAAGCCATGCGGCTGGTGGACATGTGGAGGGTGTATCACCCTGCAGAGACACAATACACGTTCCACTCTGGGGTTCACGAAAGCTTTTCCCGCCTGGATTACATCCTCGCCCCAGCTGCACAGGTTGGCTATGTCAGAGAAGTAAGACATTTGGCCAGGGGAATATCTGACCACTCCCCAGTCTGGTTACACATGGTATATGGGAGGGAGGACTGTACTCTGGTTGCGCCGATCAGCCTACTGATCTCTTCGAAACCCAGCAGTTAAATTAAAGCTGGAACAAGAGATTGAACACTACTTTGCCGAAAACGATTGCACGGTTACCTCAGCGCGGTTCCTTTGGGAGGCCTTAAAAACAATGATACAGGGACACGCACTGTACCAGATTTCTGGGGTAAAAAAAGATAAACACTCCACACTTATCCTACTGGAGGAGGGCATTCTCAGATTGGAGGAAGGCCTCCCGACATCCGTAGACCAAGACGCAGCACACATTCTCCACTTGAAGCAAGAGGAATATAGGTCAGAGGAACGAGAAGTGCCAAATCTATACTCAATCACAAACTGGGGAGAGTACACGAGCTAGGTGACAAGGCTGGGAAATTGTTAGCCTGGTTGGACAGGAGGGAAGCAGCGAGCCGACTGGTCACAAAACTCAGGGCAGCAGGTGGGGAAAAATTTACTGACCCGCAGGATATCGGGGACTAGTTTGGCTGCCACTGTGAATAGGTCTACACTTCTAGGCCCCTCAGACAAGAGATAGAAACTAAGGAACTACTGGCAGAAATTCATCTGCCAGTATTGACAGACGGTGATAGCACTTCACTGGCGGAAGACATTACCACAGACGAGATAGCGCTGGCTATTCGTTCCCTCCAGACCGGAAAGGCAATGAGCCCTAATGGCCTCCCAATCGAACTGTACAAATTGAGGCCTGCTAAAATAGCCCCCTCCTTTGGAGCCATGTTCATGGAGAGTCTAGAAGAGGGATCTCTTCCCCAGGTCCAAAGATTGGCTACCCTGGTAGTGATATATAAGGAGGGAAAACAAAGAGACAGCTGCACGTCGTATCAACCCAAATCGCTTTTACCGCTGAGACCAAAATTCTGGCCAAATTACTTGCCACCCGCCTGATTCGCGTTCTTCCAGAGTTGATCCATCCGGACCAAGCCGGCTTTATGCCATTGCGCAACACATCACTTAAATTACGGAGGGTGCAGGGTGTTCTGGGAAGGGCTGATACCATCGTGGAAGATGCAGTAGTGGTGTCTCTGGACGCCACTATGGCATTTGAAACCATAGAATGGCCATACCTGTTCGTCATCCTGGAACGGTTGGGGTTTGGCCCTAAATGTATTAGCTGGGTCTGACTTTTGTACATTGACCCATTAGCGTAGGTGGTGGTCAACAATAAAAAATTGTCTATCTTCCGGCTCCACAGGGAAAACTAGACAGGGGTGCCCCCTGTCCCCCCCCTGCTGTTTGCTCTTACACTGGAACCCTTGGCCTGCTGGATCCGACGCAACCCTATCATAAGAGGACTGCGCTGGACTAATGACTGGGAGGACCGGATATCGCTATACGCAGATGATATCTTGTTATACTTGGCTTCCCCCAACAGATCCCTGCGTAGAGTCCATAACATCTTCACCAATTTTGGCACGTACTCCGGATACACCATTAATTGGTCAAAGTCGTTAATTTATGTGCTTCAGCGTAAGCCTGCAGTCCTACTGAGCGAATATCAACTCAAAATAGTGACGGATGGGTTTAAGTATTTGGGGATTTTTGTCACCAAGGAGCCCAAATTATTTTACAGTACTAACTAACCCTGGGCGTAGTTCGCGGAGCCGCACTCCGCGGAGCTACGCGAAGACGCACTTGCACTCCGCGAGCTACGCGTAGCTCCGCGGACATGCGTAGTTGCTTGCTAGACCCGTTCGCGCGCCGTTTTTCGTCTTCGGGAGCGCGGTGCGCGTGTTCGGGGCACTGCCTGCATGCTCGGGATGGCTAGCGCGCTAAGTTACCCAAGAGGTTTGTCCCGCCTGCTTGCGTTCCCTTATTTCCGGTTCCGGGTCACAAGTAACGTGTTCGGGTTGTGCAAGACATGTTCGGGAACTCATCTTCTCGTTCGCACTACAAAAGTGCGTGATCGCGCTAAATATCGCGCGAACCTACATGGTGGCACACGCGACCGGGAAAAAGCGAACGCAGAACCAAGGTAAGCCATTGCCGCGCACGCGATAATGTTATTCAGCGCGCGAGAACTACGCTACGCACCGGATCGCGGAGTAATCGGCAGCTACGCGTTCTCCGCGGAACGCGGAGTTGCCGAAACTCCGCAAGCTCCGCGAACGGAGCGTAGTTCTTCGCCCAGGGTTAGTACTAACCTCTCACCGCCGTTGCAGCGACTGAAATCTGCCATAGCACATTGGCAGCGTCTTACATTGTCCCTATTGGGGAGAGCCGCATTGTTTAAAAGGATGTCTCTCCCCCGGGTTTTGTATGTCCTGCAGAACTCGCTTATTCTTGTCCCTTCATCATATTTCATGCAGGTGGAAAGTGTGCAGCGGTTGCTGCTTTGGGCGAGTGGTCAGCCACGTATCACGTTCTGGTGGTTAGTGTGGAGCTGGTATGATGGGGGATTGGTTTGCCCAATATTAAAAAATACTACTGGGCAGCACACCTAGCTGCTATTAAGCATTGCATATACGGCTCCCCATGTATCCTGGCTAGGCCATGGATAGGTGGCTCCTCGCCGGGGGGATTACACAAGAGCATTGCATTCTAAACTGGCCAAATATCCCCATACGGGCCTCAAACAGCACTCGGTACAGGTTTGGCACCAAGTCCAGAAAGAGATGGAATAGACGACAACTATAACATGACTCACTCCACTATGGGACTCTGAACAATTGGGGGATCTCTGGAAAACGAAGGGGTTTGATAAATGGGATATAATAGGGTTCTCCCGAGTTGGCGATCTCTGGGAGAAAAAAGATATAATGCCACTTACAGGCCTCCAACAAAAGTTTGAACTCACGGACATTGAGAGATTCCGATACATGCAGGTGCGGAACATGCTATGCACTGTTATCCCGAAGGGAGAGACCCTTCCCGAGGCTTCTCCTCTCAAGGACAGGCTCCTGTACGGCTACATGCCCAAGAAGGCAATCTCCCTACCCTACCTAAAACGTATAAATCACTTACCTAACCCTCTCCTTCAGCTCCGTGCAACGTGGGAAAGTGACTTAACAGAACTAGATGAGGAAGAGTGGATGGAAGCGCTGGCATCCCCGCAGGAGGTAACAATATCCTCGAAGCTCAATCTGGTGTAACTGAAAATATTGCACAGGATATATGTTACCGGCCCATCTCTGGTTAGAATGGGATATGGAACTGACCCTAATTGCAGGAGGCAGTGTGGTTAGGAGGGCTCCTTCTTACATGTTCTGTGGGAATGCCCCTGCATAGCGAGGTATTGGAGGGCAGTCACCTCATGTATGGGGGAAGTTCTAGGGCAGATAAAAACAATGGAGGCTAAACGGTGTCTCCTCAATATATGGGAACCAACTGATTTATGTGTAACCACAAAATCCAGACCAAATATGGGATGAGGGAACCAGAGGCACAGGGTGCTGGAAGCTGGCAGCCTCCAACATAAACTGTGTACCACAATTAAGCCGCTCCCAGTGGGGTGTCGCTGGTGCTAGTGCAGTTTAGTCTGTGAGTGCAGGCATCTCACAAAAAGTGAAGGACTGGTCTCACACACCACCTGGTGTCATGCTTCATCATAGACCAGTCCTCGCCCTCCAAAAACTTGGTTTGGTAGAGAGCGGGCATACACCTGACGACAGGGATGCACTTCTAAACTAAGTGGGGGCCAATGGGAAAAGGTAGTGAGTTAAAAGGCCATTAAAGATGTCAACTTATATTTAATAGTGCTGGCATCTATTTGGTAGTTAAAACAAAGTGATTGGTGTAATGGGGATATTATTGTCCCGCCACCGCTATCAATGGAGTCAACATGTTTCTGCCTAAAGGCCCAGTTGGGTCAGCTGCATTCATCCGGACCGTGATAAACAAAAACAACGGGCTCCACTCTAGCCAAGCTATGGTGAGAGGATTTCCACTCAGTGGGGTGATGAGGATCACACTCCACCGTGATATGGCTTATGTCACAAGAGGATGCCCCAGGAAATGGATGCAGATATGGGGAAATGAAAGGAATACAGAGGTACCATTTGTGAGCCACCTGCTTTACCGACACAGCCACCCCTGGAGGACTAAATACCCTAATGGTTGACTATAAACTAGATTGTCTACTTCGCAGGATAGTGTGAACTGTGTGTAATGTATCACAAACTGCCATGCCTTGTGTATTTTCTGTAAATGTGTATATTGTGACAATCTTTTTTTCTGATCGACAATAAAAAGGAACTTAAAAAAGAATAATATATATAAACCTGACACCAAAGGGATTGTATAGGATGTACCTGCAGTACTAGACATGTGCTCAAGAGGCAGAATCTATGAAGAAGACTTTTTGGAGAAGCTTTAGTCATACCCATTCTTGCACAGACACTGGCAAATTAAAGTAAATTTGGCCACAAAATTAGAAGCAAAAGATCAAGCGTAGGCCTGAAACGTGCTTGCCTGACTTAATGACCAGACACAGAGTATTGCAGCCAGAATGTATATTCTTTGACCTGGCATTTGTGCTGATCAAAAAACACATCGCCATGCACTTGAAAACAGTGTGGCCCTTCTCCATCAGCATGGGAAACCAAATTCTTAAAATAAACTGAGTCAGAAACTTCAGTTCTTTGTGCTTTGTGTTGTGGGGGTCAGATTGGTGCAGGTGTTGAAATCTGGGAGATTATCTTAATTATCCAATCAGGGAACAATAGCGACAAACTCTGCACCTAAAGACATCCACAGATGTCGTCAAATTGTATGGACTCAGTATAAACTCCTATACAGAGGACATTCAACTGATCCTCTCACTCTCTGAGGACCCCTCCAATGCCAAAACAAACTGCTGCCACACAATTTCCAATGTAGCCAAATAGATGAAAGACATCTGCCTTCAACTCAATACTGACAAAACTGAAGTTCTGATCTTTGGGAAAAATGCCTCCACTTGGGACCACAGCTGGTGGCCTGCAGAAATTCAGACCTACACCCCCACTGACTGGCCATGCACGCAACCTCTGCGTCGTCCTCGACAGCCAACTGATCATGAATGAACAAGTCTACGCAGTCACCTCCTCCTGCTTCCACACACTCAGCATTCACCACAGAATCTTCAGATGGATCCCAACCAACACCAGAAAGACCGTCTAGCAGGCCCTTGTCACTAGCCACTTTGACTACGGTAATGCCCGCTTTAAGCCAGCATCCCCAACCTGCTCCTCAGAAGACTCCAGACCATACAGAACACTGCAGCCGGACTCATCCTGGACCTCCCCAAACATACCCACATCACCGCCACCTCAGAGACCTCCACTGGCTACTTATCCAGAAGACATGCCAATTCAAGATCCTCACGCACGCCTACAAAGCCCTCCACAACCTAGGACCTGCCTACTTCAACAACCAACTGAACTACCACCAACCCTCCAAACACTTGCACTCCTCTTCACTCGCACACACACCTGCTTTGGTCGCAGCCACATCAGTGGCTGCTTCTTCACCTACATTGCTGCCAAGACCTGGAATAACCTTCCCCTCCAGCTACATACAGCCCCCTCACTGGTAGACTTTAGAAAGAGACTCAAGACCTGGCTGTTCAACAGATACCCTTAAGGGTGACAGTTTTGCAGTTACAAATGTTGTTGATTCAATTTGACAACCCCCTTGAACCTGAAGAAAGTCTAATGTTGCTTTGCTTTATACAGTAGGTGTAGTGTAACCATCGTAATCCACACTATAGTGCAAGAGGACAAGTCAAAATGAATTCTTGCACTGGACGCTAATGACAATAGATGTGGTATTGGGGATGGCAATGCTCCTACCACCTCCCTTGCTGACAATCTGCTTGACTACACCGCGAAAAATAGTGCAACAGCTGTAAAATGCGTACAATTATTTCACATGACCTGGTTGTCATGACATACTGTTTGTTGTCAATCTGAGAAAGTTTGAGTTTCTTTTATTTGTATTTGGAATGAAAGCACTCTTGGCCTCCACAATCTGAACTTAACATTATTTGGATTTCATGCACATTATTGTTTGATATGTACCTAAGATAAAATTAAGAAAAATATTTCACAAATTCTATAAAGTACAGACATTTGTTGCTGGTATCCTCAAAAATAGTCAAATCAGCAGGAGACTCAAGCAATGTTTTAAAAAGGACAATGGCCTCTGTTATAAATATCAATTGGCGGACAAAAATTCACATAAATTACAAGAATTTCACACCTCACTGCCCTTACTATAAGTGGTTCATCTGAGACTTGTAAAAAAAACCATAAAGGAGGTGGTGCGCCCATTGTGTTGATATGCTGGACAAAATTCTGTGCTAAATAATGCTGTCATACTAGTGTTAGAAACATGCAAAAACACATTAAAACCATAAATGTAGACACCGTAATAAAGCTGCCAACAGCTCGGCAAAATGCAGAAATAAAAGCTAATGGTGGGCATATATTCACCCTGGTTGGCAATGCTCCTTTAGAATTTGAAGGGTAAAGTTCAATAAACCTTCAATAGAACCCAAGTTTCCATAATATAACTTTTTTTATTTTTTATACTTTATTCAGTACTTAGAAAATACTATAAAAGTGTATTTAAAACAGTTAAAATCAAAGACATACAGTTCGTGACACATGATTGGAGACAATTAAACAAACAATTCATTCAACACCGCCCTCTAGAGTTCCTTAACCTTACGGCGACCTTGATAAAATTCATAATGCAACACAATGTATAAGGATCATTAGCCTTTTGCAGAAATAACAGGGCAACCTTAGCATGTTTAAACTTGGCCTGTTTTAAAATTCCTACTGAAAAGCTACGCCTAGGTAAAACATAAAATGGACATAATAATGCAAAATGAAGGGTGTCCTGCAGAGACCTATTGTCGCAGACGCAGGCACCCTTCTGCTCAACAGTTGAGGTAAAACCTGGAGGATCAGCCAGTAAGTGATGTAAAAGGTTGAGCCTAAAACAAGCGAATAAAAATCTGTCCTGGGTGTTATTCATAAGAGCGAGATATGGTTCCATTCCTTCCAACGTTTTCACCATCCTGTGGCCGCAGACTGAGGATTTACTTTCTTCCGCGGCCGCTCTACGTGAGGCAGCAGCGTCCAAAAATTGATAAAAAGATCCTTACAACCAATTCCCTCAAGTGAGGACTCGACATATTTTAGTCAGGGAATGCTCATTCCATTGTCCCTGTCCATGCAATCTCTGATAATCTGTCAGCTCAGGTCCGCCTCGGTATTTGACCAAATCTTTAACCAAACCATTAGAGGTCTGACCTTTATCAGGTCCTCAATGTATACCCTTCCTAGTTCTTCATGGATAATGTGGGCAGGGATACTTTGAGGGGTTTTGAGGACCTTTCTTAAATATTTATTTTCCTCTATCTGTAATTTCTGAGTGTTGACAAAGCCCCAGACCTCGGACCCATATATCGCTTTGGAGCAACAGATTGAGCTGTACAGGTTCATAACTTGTTCTGGCGACCACCGGCCTAGCCTGCGTCCATAATTCATAATCGCCCCAGTTGAGGCCACAAGTTTGGTACATCGCTCCTCAATTAGGGATTTAAAATTTAAGAACCCGTCAAATAACAAGCCAAGGTAAGGGAAGGTCTGTACTTGCCCTAGTTTATGTGAGCCTATTTTTGCAAAGTTTAGTTCCCGCCAGCATAACATGACTTAGTCAGGTTTGCCGACAGGTCCAAAGTGTCCATAAAGCTAACAAACCCGTCTATCAAACACTGCAGTCCCTTAGGGGTGCGAGCTAGGAGAACCATAATATAACTTGATCTATGATGAGACCACTGACGAGCTGTGTGCACAGAAATGAGACCCAAACTAATTTTCACAAATTAGCCTAAGTAATACCAAGGGCATATTGCACAACTATAACTGTTGCCAGGATACCCTCAACCACTGAAACCACAAAGGATCCAAACCAAGATGAACAAACTATGCTGATGTATCTGTCTGGCAATCTACCTCACTACCTGGCAGGATGATCACATTGTTTGGAGTTCTTCCCCTTCATTGTGTCCAATGAATATGGAATGCCAAAGCTCCTCTGCCTCAAACAAATACTTTGGTGTACTGCCATCCCAGCTTCACTGTAAAGTCTCTGCAGGGAAAGATGGCGGAGTGAGCAGTCGCATATCCCGAGTACTCCTCCAAGACTGCCCGGCCCGGACAGTAAAGTTCAGCACTTCTCCCCCCGCGACATCATAGCAGGGGTGGGGAGATAGTGGTGTACCCCCTGCCAGCCTGGGGAACCGAGGCGGCCACAGTCTGTGCGACAGAAGTTGATTTCCTGCGGCGCCATCAGCGGTTGAGGCGAGGTGATGGAGGCCCTAGCGGGGTCTGAGGCGATTCCTAGATGTGGCGCCGACCCTCACGTCGACTGCTGCGGTGCCCGGTGACCTAGCTGCCGTCCCGGAGGAGCGACGCACGGGGGCGGGTGAAGAGCGAGGCCCCAACGGAAGTGAAGCACCCAGACACCGGCGGCGCCAAAATCGAGGCTGGGGACGCGGCCTACCACAGGAGGAGATCGGGCCGGCCGGCGCCAGGTGGGTTCGCCGGCGGACCCTCGGCGCACCATCAGGGGCTTTGTGAGCTGCGCCTAGCCAGCGGATTGTCGCCCCCGCAGCGATCTACCTACCCCCGGAGGCGCCAATTTGGGGAGAGCTGCCGGGGCTCCTGGGAAGGGGGCCCGACTCCGGGGGCTACCGCGGGGGTCCCGACTGCTGCGGAGGTGCCGTGGTAGGCCCATGCTGGATGCGCCGTATTGCGGCTATCTGGGGCGCTCTTGAACTCCGGCAACGCCAAACTCGAGGCCGAGGTCGCGGCCTGGTGACAGCGGTGGTTGTGCTCGCCCGCGCGGTCTGTCCCGGCGGGCGGACCCTCTCCACACTCAAAGGAGCCCAGCGGAGCGCCAACGGAGCAGTGCAGCGCCCCACTCTTAGCGGCCCCTCCACGCGGCAGCACAACGACGGAGAGAGCTACGGAAACGGTGAAAGGAGATGCTGGGGACCAGTCACCAGCCCGTGGGGCCTAGTCCACGTGGGGGGGAAGCTACCTGCCTCAACCGGACACGCAGGGAACCCTATACCCCATGGGCCAGGAACAGTACGAGAGGTGAGGAGCGGCAGGGGGGGGTGCAACAGCAGGAATAGCGGGCCCTAGACCATCGCCAAGAGCCGGAGCCCAGGAGGTACAGTCGGTGGGATCCAGGAGCAATAGGCCCGAGGAGGGTGAGCAGACCCCACAGCCTACCCAGTGCCGGAGCGACCCACCAGCGGGTGTAAACACGTCTCCTAGCATAGCAGTGGGCCTGAGTCCGGTTCCTCTGATGGGGCGGACGAAACAGAGGTGGCCCAGTCTCACAGTACCCGGGAAAACACCCCATAATACCCGCAGCCCGCACCCAGTGATATAGCGGGTACGGAGGGGGAAGGTTCCTGCTAACGCATACCGAAGACTCCTTCCCACCCCCCACCACCATTAACAGATGCCCCAGGGAGTCCAGACACAGTGGTGGCCGGTACCAGTGGTGGCTGTGACCCCACCACACATAGCGGAAGGTCTGGTAGACATCAGGGATCCGCTTGGGGAACAAAGCAGCAATAAAAGATCGGCGTGGTCAGCGCTAGAATGGCGGGCCAACGCAAGAAGGGGGAACGTACCCTTCCGGAGATGCTAAGCAGGGGGCCCCTGGAGGTCTGGGATGCTACCAATAGCACTTATGAACTGACCACATTACCCTCCCCGCTAACGCCACTGGTGGACAACCCGGACTTTACCCCGGGTATGGAGAAAGGGACCTATACGCACTGGCGCCCAGCGGGCTGCCGGTTCTTATATCATGTCTACGGCCTGGACGGGGTGCTCCCTTTTCCACTCTTCAAACAGGAATACGGCTTCCCCGAGTCAGAACGCATGCGTTACCTCCAGGTGAGGCACTGGGCGCTACAACCGCAAGTCCGGGAGACCGCGGAGAGACGTTTCACACCATATGAACGGTGGCTAATTTCGCGCACCTCCGACGCCAAACTTATCTCGGACATCTATAACATGATCCAGACACCACCTACACACATCCACAATCCAGGCCGAGAACGTTGGGAGAGGGAGCTGAGCAGGGCCCTCAGCCACAAAGAATGGGGAGGGATTTCTTACAGAGCACGTCATTCTGCGTATCATACGGGGCTCACTGAGACATTCACGAAAATCACCACATACTGGTATTACACTCCGGAGCGGTTGCACGAGATGGATCACACCAAGGATAGGCTCTATTGGAGAGCTTGCGGCCAAGTAGGCAACCTGGTACACTTATTATGGGAATGCCCTCACCTCCAATCATATTGGACGCACATTCTCAACGAAGTAGATAACCATTTCAAAACTGGCATACCACGCTTCCCCGCATACGTTCTGCTGGGTCTCCCCAACGCATTGACATATCCATTGCGTTCTCGTAGGGGACGCCAAATAGCCATTGCATTAGGGTCAGCACTGCAAAACATCCTCACACACTGGCGTACCACCACAATTCCCTCCACCACAGGCTGGCTTCACAGGATGTGGCATGTGCTGGGTATGGAAAAATTGTCCCTCACCTTGGCTGGGGATAGAGACCAATTTGAAGAACTTTGACAGCCATTTCGATCCCTGCTGCTTACGGAATTCACAGAAATCACATGTTCCCGTTACCTTTGATTATTGCGTCTTACTGAGCCAACGGCCACAGACCCTTAAGACACTCGCCACTGGCAGGACTTCACCGGCTTGGGAACTTAGCCAGCCGGGAGATGACATGAGCACTGGACCGGGGCCGGGTGGGGGTGGGGGAGGGGCTCAGGGAGGGAGGGGGGCAGAATTTGAGGGGGGGGAGTTTCCTTTGGGTAGTTACTAAATATGATGTTGCATATTGCTGCTTTTTCCCAGGCAGGTCGGACTTTGATAATAACGCCAAGGCCTTCTTGAGCCTTTTGATCTCCCTATTGGGCCCTATGGGCATCGACCTGTATGGTAATTGTGAACAATGTACCTTGTTGCACTGTCTTTCAATAAAAAGATTTAAACCTAAAGTCTCTGTCGGAAGGGTCAAATCAATGACACATTATCAATGTTAACAATATTGATTAAAAACATATCCGAAAATAAATATAGTTCACCAAAATTTCACCTTCCTATACATTAACTAATGTAAACACAAATATTGATAACCAAAATATTGCTGTTAAAAATATCTATTTTCACTTATATCGATAAAAAATATCAGAAAGAAAATATTGTTACCTATAAATACGCATATAAATAATTAACAATATTAGCATACAATATCAACTACATTAATATTGTCAAAAATAAATACTTTCAATTACAAAACATAACATTTATGTGTAACAAAAATTATAAATAAACATTAAAAAATATATAACTTTTCTAACAACATTATATCCATTTTATATGACTAAAATAAACATAACCCCCTTCCCAAAACATATTCGCTTCCATATTTATAAATATTAATACAAATGTATTTCCAATGGGCATTAACATTTAAACATTAAACAAAAATAATTGTAAATATATACATAAATAAAACATCCAAATTAAAAGAAAAGTTTCAAAATATATATTCAACATTTTAAAATAAACACTAATTAGCATTGACCATGAAAGGAAATAACTGAAAAAACTCAAGCTAAAAGAAGACTAACCAATAAAAACTCCTGTAAGCAAAATTACCCTATAAAATTATACAAACAATTAAACTAACAATATAAAGGCACACAAAATGTGACTACTTACTACTCCAAAAACTGCAAAAGCTGTAAGACGATGACTCTCTGCCAGATTTTCCAAACACAACTTGAAAACAAAAGTGGATAAACATATACGACTATTTTCCAAAGTAAGTAAAACATTAATTTATACTACCATAAAAACAAATGAAGTTAAAAAAGTAAAATAACAAATAACTAACAAAAACTTTTGCTTTTATGTCTCTAACTCTTGGTACTACTAAGAAATTACTGCAACATTGAGCACCTGTTAATCTACTGAAATGAGACAGCAGTCACATACCTGGAAAAAGAAACACAAAAAGTAAGTTAACAAACAAAAAATATTAAATACAAAATTCACCCTAAAACATTAAAAATAAAATGAAACTCCCTCAGTCCCCACTACCTACCAATAAACAAATGTTTAAATAAAAGTAACACCATTTTTCCAGGATAGAAAAGTAGCCACCTGACCCACATTACAGCACCCCAAGGGCAAACCTGAAAATAAAGAATGCAATTTCCAGCAAGAACACACTTGTAAGTATAAAATAATTAACGACTACCATCATTTTGTATATCAATAATAAATGTACCATACATTATAGCATTTAAAATTGTATAAATGTAAACATTTACATTAATATACTATTACTCTATTTTCAGACATAATGATAAGGAGAAAGATACTCGCCCATACCACTGAACTTAGACCTTCAAGCGCTTCCCGCTCCGTCGGCTTCCGAAACCCCCCCTAGGGCCCACATCTCGAGCCAACCTAGCCCCGCTTTCACGCATCCAGCACTTACCATCAGAAGCATCCTCAAACCCTTAACCTCCCGCCCGCGTAATCTTCCCGCACTCCAGGCTACTGAAACTCCTACTAGGGGTCACAACGCTAGTATTGAAACATCTAATAGGACCCAGAACTCTAGTCAATTTAGCCCCACAACTGAGCTGCCAACTCAGTCCGACAGAATCGCTCCCACCCTTTCGCCCCCCTGCCCGCAAATTCTTCCCTCTCATAGGGACGCTGATTGACATAGATCCCCACACTCCATCCAAATCACTCGCCTGCAACCGGCCCCCGGCCCGCCTGAACCAGGCTAGGCTACCAGCTTATTCTATTAGAACTGCTCCCATGTAACTAGACCCCTGTCTGCCAGAACCTACCCCTCTTAGAGATATCGATAAGCTCCACAGCAGAGCCACCGAATTAACACTGAGCATCCTCAAGTCCATTCTGGACCTAAAGCACCTCCTTCACATCACTGAACTGTCCTTCTCGAATCTCTGGCTCTCGCAGAACGTGACCCACATCCCTTTCACTAAGCTCCGCCTTCACCCACCTCCACTTTCCCTGAGACACTTGCGCCCACAAGCAACCCTGCCACCTCTCGGAGGAGGAAATTCTTGCTCTCCTCCATACCTATAAACCCACCCATGGCACGCTTAACCCTCACGGAGGAAGAAGTGGTTGACCTCCTCAGTAGCTACAATTCAGCCTTGACAACCTCATGCCCCTCAGACATGAGGGAAGAACACCCTATCTGCATGGTTGCAACCAACCATAACAGATCTGCTATCCTCCGCGTCAGAGGGGTGGTCAATAGCAACCTAGCTAGAGTTCCCATCTCTGCTACTACCCTTGACACTCACTCCTACCCCTCCCTAGCTGGCCACCTAATAAACTGCCAGTCAGCTACAAAGCATGCATTTGATGTCGCCGACCTCATCCTGAGACATAAATCGGACTTAGCGATCTTGACTGAATCTTGGCTCAAGAAATCCTCATCGCCCTACCTAGACCTCTATGTCCCACCCAATTACAACATCGTAAGGATGGACAGGCAGTCAAAGAAAAAAGGGGGTGGCATTGCCTGTATCTACCGCTCTAACCTTGTTACGGAACTGCTAGTGGACCCTACAGACTCCTGTGAATACCTCAAACTCTCCATTTCCAACAACAACTCCCAACTGTGCAAACTTCACATCTTTTACCACCGCCCAGGCAAGAATGACACCTTTACGGTCCTCTCATGGAAATCATCACTTCCAATGTCACTCCAAACTCTAATGTCATTTTCCTTGGCGACTTCAAGTTGCATTGGAACGATCCTAAGGACCCTCAGGTCAATGCCATCAGAGACTTCTTGGCCGATCAAGCCCTTACCCAAACCTGCTCCCTATACTCATTCGAAAGGTGCCACCCTAGACTCGATCATCGCTAAAGAATCAGATGTCAAACTTATCTCTATTGACCCTTGTGATTGGTCTGACCACCACGCCATCACTTTCCTCCTGCCCAGTACCCACAAGACAAGGGCACCTCAACCTGTGATTCCCAAACGATGGGTTATAGACACCAAGAACCTGGATCATGAGAAACTGGCAGCGCATTGTGAGACCGACCCCCCTCCCCCCTCAGTGCACCTTGGTCGACAACCTAGCAGATCACTATTCCTCAACCATATCTGACATTCTTGATGACCTGGCACCACTAAAATTAAAAAGAACTAAGATCAAAGGCAGGAATCCCTAGTTCAGTGGATCCCTCAACAAGGAGAGGAGATCCCTTTGACAGACTGAACAAAACTGGAAACAACACTCTTCAGCAGCCCATCTAAAACTTCTCTGCCAGGCCAGAAATGCCTACAATATGAAAATCCTCAACTCTAAAAAAGTAATTTTTCAGATCTGAACTTGAGAACGCCAAAAATTGACCTTGCAAGTTGTTTGACTTGGTCAAACACCAATCCAACAAACGAGCGAAAACCTCCAAAGAGACACCTAAACCTCTAATATCAAGCGAGGAATTTTCATCCTTCTTCTGCGACAAAATCTCTGTCCTAGGAAATTAACTTAAATCCGCAACTCACCACCAAAATCAAAATATGCCAGCTCTACCAATTCTCTCTGCGCTGTCTGCCCAAACCTCACCCAAAAACCTAGCGCACTGGCCCAACTTTAAAATCTGTGACAAACACTCTATCTCGAGAATTATTGCCTCCTTACACGTGACCAATCACTTTAATGATCCTCTCCCTTCTAACTGCCTAGCTGTCGCCTCTCAGGCTATCATCCCTTCCTGGACCTCAATAATCAATGCCTCCCGCCTACAGGGCTCAATTCCTGATTCACTCAAGGCTGGCTAAGTTGTCCTCCTTTCTAAAAAACCTACGCTGGACCGTTCTTCCACTGAGAACTATAGACCCGTATCCAACATCCCACTCCTAGCCAAAGTTCTGGAAAAATGTGTGCATCAGTAGCTGAGCCTACACATCAACAACTTCCACCTGCTAGATGACTTCTAATCTGGGTTCAGAACTGGACACAGCACGGAAACCATATTCCTCCACATCGTGGATGACACCCTCCAAGTTCTCAACCAAGGCAAAACCTGTCTCCTAATCCTCCTAGACCTTTCTTCTGCCTTTTATACAGTTAACCACAAAATTCTCCTTGAATGCCCCAAACTCAGGATGGAGTTGGATGGCATCATCCTTGAATGGTTTAGATCCTTCTTCCAAAATAGCTCACAGAGAGTCCTCATCAACGGTAATCTATCCGCCCCCTCTCTGGTTACCATTGGAGTCCCCCAAGGATCATCCCTCTCCCCTATCCTCTTCAATCTTTACCTTGAACCACTCACCGAGGTGCTACGTGCTGTCAATATCTCCTAGCTTATGTACGCCGACGATACACATATCTACATAACAATCTCTTCCCCTGAGGACATTTTCTCCTTGAACGAGGCCCTGAAGCTGACAGTCCATTGGCTCACCACTAACCAGCTTAAACTCAACGCAAACAAAACTGAATTTCTTCTAATATCCCCACCCAAAACTAATCGAAACATCCAGGAATGGATCAAGACCATCACAGCACTAAACTGTCCTCCTACCATTGTTGACTCGGCGAAATCTCTTGGAATAACCCTTGACTGCAGCCTGAACATGGGTGGCCATATAAACTCGAAGGCCAAAATGGCCAGATTCCATCTGAGTTACCTAATAAACCTAAAACACTACCTCAATGTTTCTGCCCTTAAAACGGCAATTCAGGCACTAGTCATTTCCAGACTAGAATATGGATGCTCTACCCTTGCAGGGCTACCCAAGAACTCTCTGGCCCCATTGAAAGTCTGCCTCAAAACCGCTGCCAGACTCCTAACTGGCTTAAAGAAATTCAACCACATCGCTCCCCATCTCAAAGTTCTGAACTGGCTTCCCCTAGAGGCCAGAATCCAACTTAAACTGGCCTGCATTACTCACTAACCTCTTTAGTCCAATCCCCCTGCATTTCTCGCCCAAAAACATGTGATATCCGGAGGAGCCAGAAACTCCTGATCTGCCAAAGACCTGTTGCTGCAACCAGCATGCTTCCAGAAGAAAAAACCTACAATCGGGTCTTCTCTGAGGCCGCTCCAAGAAGTTGGAGCTCTCTCCCACCCGCCATCAGAAGACTTCCATCCTTGGCACACTTTAAAAAGGAGACCAAAACCTTCTTAATGAGCAAATGCCTTGTCTAATGATTACATTACAATCACCTCAGCGACATGTGCCACCCTCCACCTCTGCATTATCCACAGCTTCTACAGATGATACCTATTCCTGCACTTCTGGGCATCCCACCAAAAGTTGAGACTGTGTGCCTTCTTTTATAATGTATCTACCTGTTTTAATTTTTATCCCACATGTAGCCGGGACCTTAAACTGCGTTCTTTTTCTGTATAATGTATCCGCTATTTTATCCAATTGGTCCCTCCCTTCTTAGCGCTTTTGTATTCCACCCTTAATCCTGTAAAGCGCTCTGATACCCTCACGGGTCTTATTCGAGCTCTATAAAACTATAAAATAAATAAATAAACACATCACATCACTGAAAGGGAAACAATTACTCTCACACATTACTCTCTCACCTAAGATACATTTACAGCCAAGAAAGTATTAGCATGGAAACTATCAATTGGAAGTGTACTAACTATTACTCTAATGGTGGCTGTGGGAGGGCCACTATTCAAGATATGTTGTTACTAGTATAAGGGAACTCAACCACCCCCCAAATGTCACTGAAATTGAATTAAGGCATGTACTATAAGATTTAATAGAGGCACGTCTATCTCTCAAGAACCCACGGCATTAATGCTGAAAGGTATAATCCCTAAAGTCCCCAAAAACATTACAAGCCACCTACCAGCTATACCCACCTGAAACGATTCATAGCATGAGCTAAAAAAGCCACCAGTGATGCCCCTCCATCCCCTAGATGGTAACAAGATAACCAAATTCCTGGACACTGAAGAACCACCCATAATGAAGTACCCTTTCTCTTACATGATGATAACCTTAACATTCCTACAGAAAACAACTTATTAAAACTAGGCCAATATGATGGATGGGACACTCACAATGTGCTCAAACCATTCACCCAGATATACACCATACATTGTGAATATCAAAACACTAATATACTATTCATATACGGCCTTACAAGGCTGTTACTACCATTGTAAACCAAGCAGTTGGTGACAGCTCCAACAAAGTGCCTGGTTAGGATTTTGGTGACCCTGAGACTGCAGTACTCATGGTGGCGGTCTGACCATATTATGAGATTGTCGGATTGCTGTTGGATAGACCGCCGGCAAACTGCTGACACTGCCAGCCAGTTGCAGACCACCGCAATGGTGATCGGAGGAAAGCAGTGGTCATAGGGTGGTACGGAGTAGTTCACCACCACCCAAATTAGGAGTTGGCTTTCCAAACTGTGGCAGTGGGACCACCTGCTTCGAGTCTATGGAATAGAAGGATTTGGGGTGCATACTCTCCCATTTCCTGTTCTTACTTTCAGATTACAACTTGGATCCCTTTCTTTCCAGCCCCTTCACAGCAGCATCTTTACCCCAAAGAAAACAACCCTGTTGGCGCTGAAATCCAGGAAAGTCTGTTTTGTACCATATACAAATTGACTGAACTGGTCACATATGGGACAGACTCCAGCAGTGGTAGGGGGTATTTTTACACATGTATCATGCATATGTGTCCATTGGACACATGTGAGGTCAAAATATACACACATGCATTAAATATTATGGATATACATTGATTACCACCAGGAAGATCGCTGTTGGCCCATTGGAAAGCTCGTAATACGGCGGGCGAGAGAGCGCCGGCACAGCAGTCTTCTTCAGACTGGGGCCACGGCAGTTGGGTGGTTGGATCAACAAATTCGTAATCAGGTCCTAAGTATAAAGGATACAACTGCAATTTGCCTTTGACAGAAAAAACAATGATTACACTAGCCTATGTCCCTGTCACAGAGGTAAATACCCACTACAACTTCATATAGAATGTCCTTTCTATCAACAAAATGAACAAAAACTAAGTCCCTTAGTAGGCTGTTTTGAAAGTCCCCACGTTGTCAGATTGCACCACCACTCTGGACAAGGACACCAACTCAAATTCCAAATACCATTGTGAAATGTGTACAACAGCACCATGACTCAAGAGGCCAAAAAGAACAATGCAGAAGAAAGATGGCACACTAGTCAGAACCTAAGCTACACTATACAAATTTATGGAAGCCCAACAAAAAGAACAAAGCTTCTAGCAACTACAAATGGAACAATCAGTAACAAAATTAGAAAACAAACTGATAGATGTTCAATATGCTACGGTGTAAAGTAAAACTCTTTATTAACAATAAGTGCACTACTTAATAACGAAAACCCTATTATAAAACAAATCCTACTCAGCACCCAATAAACCAAAAGAAGAATCAAAACCAGCATAACAAAAATATTTTTTTAACTAACTATTATAATGCGTCAATCAAAAAAGATATTACCTAAATTGCAAATAAGACTGATGAATAAAAGTAATATGTATATTAACCAGCTAACAACAGAAAGCTTACCAACCAGAAAACCTCTAAATAACATATGAAATCAAATAGAAACAATTAACTACAACACTTAAAATGTCATATAACAAGTACCAATCAGATAAAATAGACATGCAAAATAAAATATAACTTTTCCCACCCACAATATATAACTTGCCTATAACCTACTGCTCTGTAGCAGATCTTCCTCCATATTCATGTAGTCAAAAATATAATCTACCAAAAAGGGAAAAATAATTTCAACAAAGCCTAAATAGAATGCAAAAATAAAACAGGTTCAATACAAATCCATCAAAGCAATCAAAAGTCTTAGTGAACCATAAAAACGTGTTAAATTCTTCTAGAAAATGCTCCTGTGAAACCTGGAAACACACAGGAAACCAAAAAATATTGGCTAGTATAAACCACAACGAATTCGTTTAAAAAAAATGAAGAGGTCCATACGAAACATTCTGATCTGTAAACCTGTAAAATAAGATAAAATACCCACTCACAAAACAACTGTTTCTTCAAGCGTAATATAAAAATTACAATTAATTTACACAAACCACATACCAAAACATATTATCATATGAAATAAAGATACCTTACTAACAAACTTTACCTGAGTTGAACACAAAACACTATTAAAACAATTACAAAAACTACTAATAAATCTTCAAAAACTACAAAAATAATGTTATGACCATTTTCAAGTACTCCATTGACCTCCACTATCCTCAAAATCTTATTTGAAATACTGTAAAATAAAAGGTCTTGACTATTTCAAAGAACAGCAGCACCTTACCACGATTTACTTTCAGAAAAATGAACCAATAAAAAGACAAATAGACTGCAAAAGTTAAGCTAGCTGTAAAAAAAGAATTGGCTACTAAATGTAACTAAAAGAAAAGACTATCACCCTATAGAAAGCAAAGGGAATTTAATTAAAAACATGCTTTAAAAATGTTAAAATGAACAATAAGTCACAAAAGTGATATACAATTATGAAATACTTATGCAAAGAATAAAATAAAAAGTACTGTAAAAATAGAAAAATGTTTAAAATATACTTAAATAATTATGTACGAATTGTTTGAAAAAAGTTTGTGAAGCAACTGAATTAATGAACAAATTAGAAATGTACAACAAAGAAACAATTATAAAAAATGTAGAAATGTACCATGTTTACAAATTATTTAATATTTAAAATGAATTCAATTGACAATCTTTTTAGTATGTGTAAAATATATATGTAATAAAACAATTATACATTATGAGACAAAAATTTAAATTTAAAATTCAAAATAGTTTTTTTTAAATATCTTTATTGCATTTTATCTTTTCTTTTACATGTAATCTAAGCATCGACACATATTGCACTCATAACAACATTATTGGTACTATTTTGCTGTGCACATAAATCAAGGCATTCCCACCTTACAAACATGGTAAAGTATGCATCTACATCCTAAGATTCGACGTGCGTTCGTAAAGTGACATAGGCGTTAACAGCTCACAGATACTGTCATCTCTAATTGAGGAGCGAGATGTGTCTTCCATGTGCGCCTCGTCCCAAAAGTGATCATCAATGTGTAAATATATTGATGTACATAGAAGTGCGCAGCCTATACTCAGCTCAACATTAGAATCGTAACACATAATGTTTCATGGGCAAAGGAAACTTTTTTTATATGCCGTAGCTGGTCACATACTTAAGGTAATATGTAGCCAGTATGTAAAGTGCTGTTTGAGTTTAGTCATGCCTAGGTTTGTGTGTTCGTAGTGAATGTGGGCTGCTGTTCCTGTGCTATTTGCAGTTGCATGTGCACTAGGGTATCTTGTGGCAGAAGTCATGTCAATGAATTGTCGTTAAGGAATGTGAGGTCATTGCCTAACCCAACAGCTGCGTCTGAGGTTTCTATGATTGCAGCACATCTGCTCCACACAAGCTACATGTCAGGTATTATCCCCCGCTTGTTGCATAGGGTGTGCACGCAATGTAGCATTAGAGTGTTGAAGGGCTTTGAGGACATCATCCCAGGATTGCGCGATGGGATACTTTTGCAACCCTGCTGTTTCTTCCCTATGAAGGATAGTGCTTTCCACCTGTGCCCAGACCTCTAGCGATTTTATCCAGTGGAGTACTTCTGGAGTGTCTTTGTGCTTTCAGCTCTTAGTTTTCAGTCGTTTCACGGTTATTAGGCCTAGGTCCCGAATTCTAGAACTCACTTTGTTGGCCTTAATCCGTTTGTAAAATCCCAGGATACAGACCTCCCATGTGGTAGGCACCTCGTTGCTAGTGCAGTTCGTAAGTGTTTCTGCTATTGTGCACCAGTATGATAGAAGCAGGGGGCAAGACCATAGCATGGGTTGCCTGCCTGGCTGCACCTGGGGGGTGCTCAGGAGTGGACATTTCCCAGGAAAGCCAGGAAGGGTTCCTAAGCGGTATACGGACAGCGCCGGGACACCTCCGGTGGAGGTAGCTGTGCGCTTTACAAATTCCGACATTTACATTTACATTTACATGTGTAGGAGGTCAGCGCCTAGGAGACGGCATCTCGTGCATTCGGAAGCATTGATGTTAAAATATTGATTGAGCTTGTCTGGTGACAGATGTTCTCTATGTAATATATATGTTTGTATAAGCTTAAATCATGAATTGCGCGGTATGTGCGTGGCGCTGGCTAGAACACGCTCCCATTCCTTATCAGTCCAGGGTTGGCCTCTGTCCTCAGCCCAACGTGCGCAGAGTCTCTGTAGAGGCTTTAATACATGGATAAGTAGGGCTTGTACTAGCCAGTGGATGATATGCGACCCCTCCCCCATTACATGCAAATACAGCAATAACTGATGTGTCGATGGCTCATTTGCCAAGTCTCCCCATGCGAGCGTCAGCGTCCGTATGATGGCTGCATGTAGAAGGAACTGGCACACCGGCAAACCATTATCTGCCGTCAGGGTCGCGAAAGGCAAAAGATCATCGTCTGCGTATAGGTCTCCTAGCGTCTCCACTCCTGCCTCTGTCCAGGACGCCAGTGTTACGTGTGTTATAGAGTCTCTGCCTCTGGGTGTCCCAATAAGTGGCAGTATAGGGGCATAAAGGACCGTGTCTTTTGTGGGTTGAAGGCTCATCCTGTAACATCTATGAGCTAATTCAACATGCATCTGTGTCAGGCGGGGGAGTTTCACCAGTGGGTGAAACAAACTATAGATCTGAGTCTGCGTCCATGTTGCTGTCTCGGTCACCGTGTCCACCAGGTTCCTACCACTCAGCCACTTTGTGACCCACTGTAGCTGAGCAAATAAGTAATATAGTTCCAAATGAGGAACTGCCAAACCTCCACATTCCGAAGGCGCATACAATTTCGGCAGTGCCATCCTGGGCCGCCCTGTATTCCAGATTAGGCCTCGGGTTAATGCCTCTATTTCCCGAAATAGCCATACAGGAACATACATGGGAAGGTTTGCAAAATAATGCAATAGTCTTGGCAGTACTATCATTTTGGTTAAGGTAATATGACTCATCACATTGAGCAGTAGAGTCTTTCAGAATTGCATCTGCGCCCTTACGGAGGAAATGGCGCGCACCAGATTACCCTCCAGTATGTCTGCTGGGGACCTGTAGATATATATGCCCAGGTATCTGAACGTGGTCGTATACCAAGCAAACACAGTCCCATTGATAAGGATATCCGTCACGGCCACGTCTTCATGGAAGGAGTATTTTAGCCCAATTTACCTTGAGTCCTGACCCTTCCTCGAAGCTGTGGAACAGTGTGGATATGACCGGCGGTACAGAATGTAGGTCTCTTATGTACCGTAAACAAAATAGAATCCACTCAAAAGTTAACAGTGGTCCCGACTGTGGTGGGGAGCACTTAGTGTTTTTAAAATACCCCTCACACACCAACAGGCCCCTTGGTGTCATGCTTCATCATCAGGGTCTTCGCACCCCTCTACCGGATGCGGTGTGCTACGACTGACGGATGCCTGGGAGCACTAATATTGGACTATGTGTGGTGTGTGTAGGGTAATAGTTGTCCGTGAGTAGTGAGGTTTGAAAAAGTGATAAGTGATAGTTAAAAAATACCTGGCTTGTGGGGTGAAAAAAAATGTTTTATTTGGCCCCCGGGCTGGTATTGTTAAAAATGGTGCAGTGGGAGGTTATTAGTGTATAATTATGTACATTAACCTCATGTGTGCGTCTACATGAGCATGTTTCGGAGTCTAAAACTCCTTCTTCAGGACAGGGTAGCACAAATCCCCACCTTACTCACATGAATGTAAAAGTGTATAATACAAAAAAGGGGGTGAACTATAGGATAGATGCACCTAATTCACAGTGTAAAGTAGTCCGTAGTCTTTTCGCCCAATTGGCGTTAATTCAGAAAGACCTAAAGAGGAGAAAAATCATGCATTGTAAACACTATTTACAAGGATATACGAGTATCATCCAGGTTGCAGTGACCCTAGAAAAAGTGATGGGTTGCCGATGTCTAGATATTATAGTCATTCTATAAGTGATCATGCACCCTGAAAAAGAAATGACAGAGACAGGACAGACAGTACATTAAACAGAAAACACACGCTTCTATATTCTTTTGGTTCCAAAAGTTCCTGTGATAAGGGTAAAATAAATGATGTGATATCTTACTCAGTACTTTAGGTTAATAGACTCCATGAGCCTCATGACGTTTTTGGGGGTTCCCATCTTGCCAAATTTGCAACCTGTAAAGATGCGAGGAAAAAACTTGCTCAGATTTCTTACTCACAATGTCTTGTTGTTACCATCCTTGTTTGAAGTCTATTTACTCACGATTACTCTGGGCTCGGTAAGTCTCCCTCCCCTCAACGCGGCTACGCTGGAAGTGCCGGTCTGAGTCGGCAGGGCCTTTTTATACTGAATTCGGCCCTCTTAATTGCTAAATTGGTGGTTAATTGAGGTCGGAAGTGTACCCGAACATGGGCAAACCGGGAGTTTTGCGCGTAGGTCTGAATTGTTTTCAAACGCGAGGTGGGAGAGCTTCCTTGTAGGGCCGTGCGCATGCGTGGAGTCCGTCCGAAGTTGTACGCATGTGCGGGTGAGAAAGGCTTTGCTCTTTGGGACGCGCATGCGTGGAAGTAATATGTACAGCAGTAGGTCATCTGCATATAGGGACACTGTGTGGAGTCCATCATTTAAGGGGACGCCTCAGTCTGCGCCAATCTCTCGGAGGAGGGCCACTAAAGGCTCCATAGCAAGGAAAAAAAAAGCTGCGGGGACAAAGGGCATCCCTGCCTGGTTCCTCGCCTAACCCTGATTGTATCAGAAATTAGCTGACCCGTGCGAGCCTGTACTGTGGGCCGCTGATACAGCAGTTGCACCAGTTGCAAATACCCGACTCCTTGCTCGTACTTGCGCAGGACCGTTGCAAGATTGGGCCACTCCAACGAATCAAAGGTCTTCTCTAGATCCAGCACTAGACAACCAGATTGTGGCCAGTTCTTCGTTGCGTACTTCTGGATTTTAAATAGTCTACGTATATTAAGAGAGGTACTCCTGATTGAAACAAATCCATTTTGATCATTATGTACCGGAGCTAGGGTGGAGGCAAGTATTTTATAGTCTGTATTCAACAGAGCCTGCGGACAGTAGGAGATCAGGAGGTCAGGGTCTCTGCTCGGCTTTAAGAGGGAGATCAGCTTTGCCTCATTTTGTGTGGGAGTGAGCGTCGACTCATCTAGAGCCTCTGCATATACCCTCAACAATTCCGGTATCAATATGTCCAAGTAGGCTTTGTAAAATTCGGCCAGTAGTCCGTCCGGACCCGGAGACTTACCATTCAAGAGGGAGAAAATACTATCCCTTATTTCCTCCAGCAGCAGAGGAGCACCCAGTTCCTCTTGCTGGTGCTCTGTCGGTTGCAGCAGCGTTAGGGCAGAAAGAAATTCCCGTATATCCGCATCTTTAGCTAGCAAACAAGACCTGTACATCGTGGAATAGTGTTCCACAAAAGCATGGTGTATGTACGGTGACGCCTTGTGTGGTCTGTATGGATGTTACTGGCGCAGTGACGGTATCCTGCCGTATCAGCCACAACAGCAACTTGCCAGGCTTGTCTCCCATATGGTGGGTGCGCGCTGAGTGTGCTGCATAATTCAAATTGCGGAGCCGTTCTAGTAATCTGGAGTGTTCCTCTCTATCTTGCTCTAAGGACCTGGCATTGACCCCCAGCACTTCTCCCTCCCCCTGGAGCACTTTATTTTCAAGGTGTGTGAGTTCAGCCTCCAACTGTTTCCGCAAACCCGCCTGCACACAGAAGCAATCACCCCTGATCACTACCTTAAACGCATTCCATTCTACCTGAGGCGCCGTGGCTGTGTCAGTATTTTCTTCAAAGTATTGGTTGATGTTGGTGGCTAGCAGGCTACGAAAGGGTGCGTCCAATAGCATGTCTGGTTGTAACCGCCACGAAGGGATGGGCGGGCGGGGGTGCTCCCACAACACCTCTAATATATGTGGGTTATGGTCTGAGCGTGTCATGCCTAAATAGTAGACAGCAGATATATGCGGGAGCAGCTCCTCCGAGAGCATGTAACGGTCTAACCGCACATGCAAGTCATGCGCACCTGAGTAGTAGGAATATACCCTGTCTTGGGGGTGGCGATGTCTCCAGGCGTCCCTCAGGCGCCATTGTGTTGCCCAGTAGTTAATGCCTTCATGGCATTGTGCATGTTTGTACCCGTAAGGGGTGTGAAGGAGCGGTCCAGTGATATGTTAAGTACACTGTTGTAGTCTCCCCAGTAGGAATATTGTGCCACAGCGCGAGGACGCGTGATATATTGTCAAAAAAGGCAGCCTGCTCTGTGTTGGGAGTGTATAGTGATGCAAGTACAATCTGCCGGCCATCCAGTGTGCCCTTAACTACAACATACCTGCCCTTCGTGTCCACCAATGACTGTGGGATTTTAAGTGGGACCCCTGGCCGCACCCATATTAGCGTGCCTCGCGCAAAAGCTGAATACCCCGTGGCATACAATTGGCCACACCAGCAGCGGTGCAAGCGTTGGATTTCTGTTTTTGGCCAGGTGAGTCTCTTGCAGAAGAACTATTTGTATGTGATGCTGTTTAAGGTATGAATATATCTGATACCTAAGTGACAGTGAATGCATGCCCCTCACATTCCATGTACCAATTTTAAGTGAAGACATAGCCTTTACAAAGTGGTAAGTGACCATATGTCTGTAGTGGCCCAACAAACACGTACAGTGCATATGACCTGGCAATGTACAACTTCCTAGCATACGGACTCGTGGCATGTTATGCTGTATGAATCAACATACAATAAATTATATCTAACAATAAAACCAGAACAAAAACATGATCATAAGCAATTCCAAAAGGGTGAAAATGCAACCAGCAATTGTCCAAACGTTCAATAGAGATAACAGAGAAAAACGATATGGGGGGGTGCGCTGCATGTTACGCTTAGGTATCGTACAATTTGTGTGCCCAGTGTCTCAGTGGCTTCCCAATGTCAGGCAGAATACAATGTAAATAAGGTAGTCTGTACACCCCGGCTCAAGAACATTCGCCAGGCGAGCGATGTACACTGAAACCCACATGACAGCCGTAGAGCGTGCCGTTAAGTCCCGCCTCCCCTCCCCACAGCATGATATCACCAGCGTCTGCCCCATATGGTTATACTGTCAGCAACTGCATATTCATACATATGCACAACAATACCTCAAATCGTTGTTCAATCAAGGATAGGGTCTCGCAATGTTCATATTAATATGTCAGCCGTCTGTTCGGTGACATCTGGCTGTTCAGTTGAGTCCTGTGAGTTCTGCAGGCCATATATACGCTCATCATCACTAGATAGGTCACGCTGACTGGAGTTAGATGCATCCTCAGTCACCAAAGAGCCGCTCATTTCCGCTACTGCCTGTCTCGTTGTCCGCTGAGTATCAAATCTGAATGTGGTCCTACAGTTGGTGAAGGCGGAGTCCGCGTCCCTGTTGATCTTCGCTCCCTCCGGCGGCGGCAAAAGGGTCCCTTAGCTTCGGTCATTGTCGCGGCAGTGTCTTGAGGTCCCACAGCAGTTAAGGTGTCTAGCCAGTCCGACGCCTCTTCTGATGTGGAAAGAAGTGTGTTTTGTAGATCGCAACCACTCGTAGGCGCGCCGGGAAGAGCTGAGAATATTTCAGATTGTTTTGCCAAAGGCGTTTTTTACTGCCATGAATGAGAACCTTTGTCTCTCCACCTGGATGGTATAGTCTGGAAAAAACATTATTTTGTGATTGTCTATGTGAATATCTTGCAGCTTCCTCGTTTCTTGTAGGTTGGAGTCCCGGTCTCAGAAGTTGAGGAGTCGGAGGAGCAAGGGCCGTGTGTTCGATCCTGTGGGAGGGGGTCTCGCCGGGACTGTATGTGCACGCTCCATGACAAAGTGTGATGAGAGGGTCCCCTCAGGTAGTATATCTCTGAGCCAATTTTCCATGTGCAAGGTAGGTTCCCTTCCTTCCCATCGTTCTGGCACACCCACTATCCGCACATTGTTGTGCCGTGCTCGTCCTTCAGCATCCTCGGCTCTGTCTTCTAGGAACTCCAAACGGTTCAATAAATCTTTTACATGTTTATCTGTCTGAGTCACCTGTGGTTTGGTTTCAGCGAGTGTGGTTTCCAGGATAGTGGTGTGGTCTGTTAGCTTCCAGTGATCTGCATGCAGATGAGTGAGGTCGATAGCCAACTTGTTGATTTTAGATTCCAGGGAGGTGCAGGTCTGATTGACGGTTTCTTCCAGCCGCTCCATTGCCGCAAGCACTGCATCCAGTTTATTTGCAGTGTGATCCGTGAGCCCCTGCTCTTGTCAGATTTAGGCTTGGACGGAGGTGGTAGGGCCTGTGTTCCTCCCGTTCCGGTCCGTGCTTGGGTGCCACCCGACATTAGTCGTGGAGTTTGCACACCTATGCTGTTCCGTGTATGGCCAGACCCCAATACGTTGTCTCCAGGGTGCAAGCTTCACAGCTGGACCCGTGTCAACGCCAACGGGCCACGATCAGTAACTGTTTCACAGCTCATAATCTCAGTTGCAGGGCTCCCCCACCACGCACAGATGTCTCCTTCGCAGCACAGCCATCAACCCCACCACACTATCACTCAGGTCACGCCAGGCAGTGGTGCATATCTACACCTCAATGAGAGGTCACGTATGTTTGGCGTCGGTGGTGTAGGTATCTATGGGCACTAGCAGGTTTCGCCTCTGTTCACCACCCGGGTGTCCCGTGCGAGACCTCCAGAGCAAAGACGTGCCCACACTAATAGTGCAACGACCTCCAATATGGCAGTGTGCGTCTCATTGCTGCTATAAGTTGCGGTGGGCTGTGCACCCAGATGGCGTCCAAGTGCCTGTACAGCGTCAGCTCTGGGAACTACCAGCTCCGTAGGTCTTAGGCAGTAGATGGGGCAAGCTTAATTTTCTACCATAGGTTGCCACACAGCTCCCACAGGGGCACCAGAAGTCCACTCTACACTGCACAGCTGCAGGTGTGGCTCAGCATGCCCCCGCCGCATTCAGCGATGTCCCAGTTAGCATGGTAGGGGAGCCAGTCATCCTAATAACGGGCCGGCAGTTCACAGCAGGCAGTCTCGCAGTGGAGCCCCGCCTTAGTTAATTGCGCCGTATGGACAATGGCGGCGCTGGTGATCTGGGCAGTAACTTCACCCTCTTTCTTCCACCTCCGCAGCAGTGGCCAGCAGTCAGACTGGGGGGTTCATGCAATGGAGACGTGCAAGCAGATCAACTGGGGCCCCAGCTGTACTCTGACTCCCATCGGCGGGTATTGATGAGGGCGGCTGCCGGGTGAATAGCTGCAGGTCTTTTCCACCTGTGGGGGCTCACTTACCGCAATCGCGCCGCGAGGTCAACGGCGGCATGGGCGGCATAGGCAGTGTCTTCCCCCACTGTCCTTCTCCTCACACTACGACGATCAGCAGCCGATCCAGGGGATATTATGCATCGAAGACACGCAGGCAGTCCAATAGGGGCCCCAGTCGCATTCCACCGCCCAGCGACGGCTGATCATACAGCGGCAGGGCTAACAGCCGACCCACTGCAGTCGCGCCGTGAGTGCAACGGCAGTGCAGGTGATCCAGACAGCATCGTCGTTCGCGGTCCACCTCCTCCCGCCGCTTCAGCCAGCAGTCAATCCAGGGGCCTCACACAGCGGGGTCAGGCAGGTGATACGGCAGGGGCTTCGACATCACCCCGCCGCCCATCGGTGAGTATTCAGCGAGGCAGCAACAGGGTAGGCAGCCACAGATCACTTCCGTCGATTCATTTATGCTACGCCATCTTTTGTGGCCTTGTGGGTGGAGCTAAGCCTCGGGCTCGCCTAGCCAGGACTGGCCGCACAGGATTCGTGTGCCAGGCAGTCCCCTCAGACGGGATCCGCGAAGCGGTACCTGTGCGAGGTGAAACTAGCAGTGGTGCTCCGGAAGGCTGTCCCGGTGAAGCTGCGCCCAGTGAGAACCTCAATGAGTGACTACATTCGGAGAGCAGGGCCTGTTTAGGGGAGCCTCCGACGGAGCTCTACCCAGACACGTCTGCCTCCATTGCAGTCGTAGCCACGCCACTTAAAATTCAAAACTGATATGTTCCTTTCTTATTATAAAAATATAAATATCAATTATGTATGTGAAGATTGCAAAACTAACTCCTATTAAAACCATTTTGGGAAAAGTGTTGAAAAGAGTTACATTAATTATTCCTACTTCAGCCTAAGCCATTTTGATCAAGGTTTCGGACACTAAAGGGGTCAAATATACTACCCCAACTCCAATCTAAACCATTTTAGAGAAGGTGTTAAACACTAAAGGGGTTACATTTTTGCTTCCCATTCAAACTAATCTAAACCATTTTGTGTTACACATTGAAAAATTAAAAGGTTAAATTACTGTTCAGACTCCAATCTAAACCATTTAAGGTAAAGTGGTGAGCAATAAAGGAGTTACGTGTACTATTTCCAGTCCAATCTAAACCGTTTTGGGAAAGTTCCTTGACATTAAAGGGGTTACATTTACTATTCCCATGCCAATTTTAACACCACTGCCTCCACCAGGGAACTGGCAATGGTATGGCAGTCAAATGGCATCAATATGTTTGGCAGAACTGCTGTGGTCCCGACAAGTATATTACTACTTTCCTCACCGCCACTGGTTTCATGGAGGCCTTTCCTCCATGAAAACAGTGGTGTTAGGAAAGAAAGGGGGCTCTACAAGGCCCCTTTGTGCCTCATACCTTTTGGATACACCCAGGGGGCACAGCATGCGCCCCTCCATATGCATGCACCCCCAGTTCTAGCACGGCATGGACTTTAGAGTCCATGCTGTCCTGGAACTTCCTTTGACCTTCCCATTGCAGTGCCTATTTTATAGGCACAGCGTGAGAATGGCAAAGGAAATGCCCGCCAATGCCAAGTCATTATACGGTGGGCTCTCCTTACATGGGTTTGGCTGTGCACCGAAACCGGTCCGAGGATGCTTATTTCCGGTCCAGGGAGGACCTGGCTTGGCAGTTCAGGCTGGACTGTTCCCATGAGGCACAGGGTCAAGGCTGATTTGCATATGGCCAAGTCTAAACTAGGGTGGGATAGTGCGCAAAAGAATGATGGATTTAACCCAGATCTTTTGACTGGGTTGAATGTTTTGATATGTTCTGCATTCCGTCCATCAATTGTGTGTCTTTTGCTTTCACGCTCTAAGTGCGCGAGTTAATCCCAGACGTGGGTCCTGGGCTCACTGTGCCACTGGAATCAAGCTATCCTGGCTGAAGAGGGGTGAAACCCCCAAACTGGTCCTAGGATGCTTGTTACCAGTCCAGGGTGGACCTGGCTTGCCAGTTCAGGCTGGACTGTTCCCATGAGACACAGGGTCAAGACTGATCAGCATATGGCCAGGTCTAAACTGGCATGGCATAGTGAGCAAAAGAATGATGGATTTAACCCAGATATTTTGACTGGGGGTGAATGTTTTGTCCATCAATTGTGTGTCTTTTGCTTTCTCACCCTAAGTGTGCTAGGTATGCCCAGACGAGGGTCCTGGGCTCACTGTACCACTGGAATCAAGCTATCCTGGCTGAAGAGGGGTGAAACCCCGAAACCAGTCCTAGGATTTTCCTGTCCAGAGAGGACCTGGCTTGGCAGTTTGGGCTGGACTGTTCCCATGAGGCACAGGGTCAGACTGATTTGCATATGGCCATGTCTGACCTGTTGTAGTGGAGTGAGCTAAAGTATGATGATGGATTAAACCCAGATCAGTTGACTGGGGGTGAGTGTTTGATCTGCTCAAACGCTCCGTCCGTCATCCCCTTTGGTATCGCCTTTTCACAAGGAGCACATCCACACACAAAGTAGTTACCTTCAATGCCAGGGTATGGTAATGTGTTCTTTTTAGGACCCAAACATATTTTTGCCCTTAGCCAATGTTTTTTTTAGATTATTGAGGGCCTGGCAGCTTCCTTTACAATAAACGTTCACAAGAACTATGGCAGAGTGTCATGTTTTTAACCATTTATTTTCAATTTTTTATTTTTTTTTCAATTTTTTTTAACCATTTTAAACTTTTAGCTATGTGTTAAAACTTGTCACCCCTTTTTATCTGCTTTCCTTCCTCTCCCTTCATTTCCTCCCTTTTCCATTCAACCCTTTCTGGTATATGGTATGTCTTTTGGGGAATGAGGATTTTAAAGTTGTCCATTAACACAATTCTGAGACTAACCTTTGTCCTTAAGGGAGAATTAAAGCTATTCTCATCAACTTCATTCTCCGTGTCTTGGTATATATGACAGAAGATTTTCTGGTGAAAAAGGATTGTGATTGCGTGCCCTTGATTTCCTGAGGTAGACTACATGAGTAAAACCTGCAGTAGCATGGAAGCCTTCACAAGGGAGGGAGTGTTGCCTGGTTTGTGGCATGGTGATCTCCAGCCCATTTCTTCGCCCACTTCAGTCATTATCCTGTCGGGGAGGTGTATTCCATCTCCCTGCGTGTGGGAGCTTCAGGTAAAGGTGCTGAGGAAGATCCGCATGGCTGAGGTATTAAAGTCCCTTGGTTGCCGATAAGCCGGATCGAAACGTCGACGCTACCCCCTACTGCACCTGGACCAAATCCCATTCCCCATTACCCCTGTTTACAACCTTAAAGAAACTTTCCTTACAACTTTAGAAAATATCATTCAAATGAATAATTTGCATGTGGCCAGGTTGCATCTAACTGTTTATTGAATATCTGTTTTGTAAAGTCTTGTAAATATATGCCCTTTACTTTTCTACACACTTTGAGCTCTTTTGAGTCATATATATACACTTGAGCTCTCTTTCTTACACGTTCCCTAGAACATTTTCCTACCTTCTTGACACTAATGATTGTTCCTTTAAATGACTAAATAAATATATTGTAATAATACTTAGTGGTTTTTCTGCTCATCTGTTTGTTTTCATTATTTTCACAATTTACAGACGTTTGTGAGCTGATGAATGTAAGCTCAAATAAGTTGATAATTCTGTTTATTTAACTCTTCCTTGAATAATTGGTCCAGGACCATTGTTTCTTTATAATAACCAATACCGGTAACCAGCTCCAGGGACCATTTGGGAATACCCCATTGTTTATAAAAGCATTTATTGTACTCACAGAGGCAATACATGAAACACACCCTCAATGAATAAATCGGAGAGCAATTTATAAAAATACCACTTAGTTATATTTATTTCAAAGAACTTCATTTCAGGTAAATATGTTTCTCAATAGAAATATTTCTCAATACAAAAAGTAGACACTGCAGTTCTCGAGCTCAGCAATGTTAGCCTATGGGAGGAAGAACACATTCAGCATACTGGTATGTAACATTGACTTACCGATCCAATCTTCAGGAGTTAAGGCACGTACTGGGCAAGGTTCAAAACATCACCAGCAGTGCACCACCAGTGGCACAGGGGTGGCTGGGTGAAGGGTACAAACACAGCATCAGACGCCCAATACAAATCAATGGAGAATGGTGGAATCGTACACAGGCTGCTTACAGGTAACAGCAGCTTGGGAGACCGGTCTCCGGGGTTTGAGGCAAGCACTGGGAAAGGTCCAAAGCAGTACCAACAGTGCACCACCAGCAGGACAGGGGCAGCTGGGTGCTGGGGGCAAACATAGCATCGGGTGCCCAATACAAATAAATGTAGAAAGGTCAAATCGGAAAAGGGCTGCAGGCTCATACGAGGAGCAGGTCAGAGGAAACCAACAGCTGGAGAGGTAAGTTATCATGCTCTGGGATTTAGGGACAACTTTGGTCCACTTCACAAAGGCCCAGGGCTGACAGGTGCAGGGGTGTATTTTGATCTCAGAAACGGTATACTGGAACAGGTCGCGGTTGAGGGGGTCTCCATGCAGAGACAGCAGGTGAAGTCAGGAAGTTGAGGAGTGGTCAGGCCACAATGGAATCGGGCTCTCAAGTGCTCGGGATCCTTGTTGGTACTGGTGGCCCACTTTGACTTGGGCTGGAGGTGTTGGCTGCAGAGGTAGAACCAGGGTTTCATGGTTCTTCAGGTACAGTGTCCTTGCCTGGAGGTTGTTGCTTTTGAACAGGTCCGTTGTTCCTGGGAGGTCTTGGTCATTGTCAGAGGCAGGCAGTCCTCCCAGGGTTGTGGAGGTTGCTGGACTGCTGGTCGAGTCAATTTTGGAGCAGTTTTCGACGAGGGCGTCAGACAGGCCAGTGGAGCTAAGGCCAAGTCAGGGGCTCTCTTCAGTCTTCTCTGCATTTGTGGCTCTTTGGTATCCGTTTCTTCTTAGGTCGTCAGTTTCAGGATCTGAGTTCTTGGATTCGGAGCTGCTTGCTAAATACTGAATTTAGGGCTGTTATGTGGGAGTGACAAGGAATAGCCAATGAGCTACCTATCTTTATGGTGTCTTCACCCTTTATACAGCCATTTCCTTCGTGAAGTGGGCATATCTTGGCTCTAGAATACTACAAATAATATACATGGAATTTCGGGACCCTAAGCCACCTCTTACATAAGGAAGTGTCAAGACCTCCCAGGAGACCCTAGCGCAGTTCACGCCCCATGCGGGTCTAATGAGATGAGAGTGCAATGTAAGAAAGAATTTATTAGGGAGAGGGATAGGTATATTTTGAAATAAATACAAGAATCGAGGGAGTAACTCATGGAAAGTGCTGGACAGTAAACCATAACAATTTACTATTCTAACTACAAATGCAACATAACACAGGGAATGTGCTGGACAGTAAACCATAATAATTTACTATTCTAACTCCAAATCTAACATAACTCAGGGTAAGTGCTGGACAGTAAACCATAATAATTTACTATTCTAACTCCAAGTCTAACATAACTCAGGGAAAGTGCTGGACAGTAAACCATAATTATTTACTATTCTAACTCCAAATGTAACAGAACTCAGGGAAGGTGCTGGACAGTAAACCATAATAATTTAATATTCTAACTCCAAATCTAACATAACTCATGGAAAGTGCTGGACAGTAAACCATAACAATTTACTATTCTAACTCCAAATGCAACATAACATAGGGAATGTGCTGGACAGTAAACCATAATAATTTACTATTCTAACTCCAAATCTAACATAACTCAGGGTAAGTGCTGAACAGTAAACCATAATATTTTACTATTCTAACTCCAAATCTACCATAACTCAGGGAAAGTGCTGGATAGTAAACCATAATAAATTACTATTCTAACTCAAATTCTAACATAACTCAGGGAAAGTGCTGGACAGTAAATCATAATAATTAACTATTCTAACTCCAAATATAACATAACTCAGGGAAAGTGGTGGGTATTAAACGATAAAAAATTACTATTCTAACTCCCAGATCCACATTATTCAAATAAAAAGCTGTACAGTACAAATATTATTTTAAGAAATATTTAAAAAAAAATATTTTTATGTTTTTACAAAATAAATATATTTTTTCCTTACATTTTTTAATAATTTAAAAATTTCAACACACATTTTGGGTATTACTAACAACTCTTATCCCCTATTATCCCAAAATCCCACAACTAAAATATTTACACATTTTATAATATATTAAAATTTAACTTTGTAAAAAATACCTACGTTAACATTTTAAATTTGCAAAATAAAATGTATTTGCATAACATTTTTAATTTTTAATAAAATATCAAAAACATTTAATTTATTAATACCCACCCTTATCCCCTATAAAACAACAACCCGCTCCTACAAAATTTACACATTTTAGAAAATTTAAAATGTGGATTTACACAAATATTTTCCTTTTAAAATGTAAAGTTTATTAAATATTCACACACATTTTAAAATTACTACCCACCCTTATCCCCTATAAAACCATCAAACCACTCCTAAAATATTTACACATTTTATAATACTTTAAAAATATTAATATATTTATGTATTTCTAATTTCAAATTTCAAATTTCTAAATGTGAAATATTTTAAAAATTAATTTTAATATTTTTCAAAATTTTAACACTACTTTTTAAATTTACTACCCACCCTTATCCCCTATATAACAAAAAACCCCTCCTAAATTATTCACACATTGTATTTAATATACATTTTTTAAATATATTAATTAGTTTCAAATTTCAAATTTCAAATTTTTTTTTAATTGTAAATAAAAAAAAGAAAATTAACACACAATTTTTAAATTACTACCCACCCTTATCCCCTATATAACCAACAACCCGCTCCTAAAACATTCACACATTTAATTTAATATAACATTTTAAAATATATTATTTAATTTCGACTTTCAAATTTAAAATTTCGAAATTAAAATTATTTTTCCCTAAAATTTTAAATTTAAATACATTTTTAACACACATTTTTTTCAATTACTACCCACCCTTATCCCCTAAAAAAGCAATAACTCGCTCCTAAAATATTTACAAAAAACTAAATAATTAATAATATCATAAATTTACATTTATTACTCACATTAATAACTTAAAAATAAAATAATAAATAACAGAACTATTACAAAATAAACACATTATAACACTAAAAACATAATATCGATATTATTTACATCGATATTTATATCAACTATATTTACTACAATGATATTTAACAATGTCGATATTTCTGCTATTCTAAATAAACGATATTTACTACATCGATATTTAATTCGTCAGCCTGCAAGAGATTAGAGAGACTTTGGAGGGTGAGTTATTGCGCTCAGACGAGGGCCCGATATAAAGCCGCCATCCGCGTATTTCACAAATCTATAAAAAAAGCAAGGAAACTTTTCATCACCACCTCCATTCAACAAGCAGAACATTCCAGTAAAGAAGTGTTTAAGATAGTGCAGTCCTTCTTTAAACCGAGATGTATTGAGTTGGATGTTACCCCGTCAAACAAATGCGAAAACATCTCTGAATATTTTGAGAACAACATTTTGAAAGTGTTTCGCACTTTTACCCCAGCAGGTCGCACTGTTAAGTCAGACTCAGTGGGGACTAGGGTCCCTCAAACTACCTTATGCCAATTCCAACCTGTCTCACTGGAGGCGGTCATACAGGAGTTAAATAGGTGCAAATCCGGCTCCCCGGATGATCCCTGTCCACCAAAACTATGGAGCTTAATGGCGGAATTCATTGCGCCCACTCTCCAACACATCTGGAATATGTCCATCTCTTCCGGTGTGTTTCCGGAGAGTTGGAAGCAGGCCACCATCCTCCCATTGAAAAAAAAGCCAAATGGTGCTCCAGAGGACTTGAGCAATCTTTGCCCCATATCATTACTGGCGGCTCCGGGTAAAATGTTAGAAAAACGAATTCAGCGGCAGCTAAACAACTTCACGGAGGACAGCAATGTGCTCCATGAAACTCAATCAGGTTTTAGATCCGGTTTTAGTACCGAGACCGCTCTGATCGAGGTTGCCGAGTCAGTTAGATGGTCGCTGGATTCAGGAGCATCAGCAATGCTGGTGCTCCTGGATCTATCGGCCGCCTTTGATACGGTAGATCACGACAGGTTGGTACAACGTTTGGCAGAGATCGGCCTCCAGGAGCAGGCACTTGGTTGGCTCCATTTGTATCTGTCGGACAGGTCTCAGAAGGTGGCTCTGGGCGCCTTCTCGTCTAAATCCAGGAGACTGAACTGCGGGGTTCCACAGGGGTCGGCTCTCAGCCCGTTGCTTTTTAATATTTATTTGGCTCCGTTTTTCACGCTGATTGCCAATTGGGGCGTCACTACAATTTTTACGCTGACGACACCCAATTGGTTTTCCCATACTCTGAAGTATCGGAGGATGCCTTTGCTAATTTCAAGGGCTGCCTTCATGATGTGGCTTGCTGGATGAATACCAACAAACTGAAATTGAACGAGGGAAAAACTGAGGTTATCTTTTTTGGGAAAGGTGACCACCCTCCCGCCGAGTTTTGGTGGCCGGCCGAGATGGGCCCAGCACCGCTTTCTAGCTCAAAGGCAAAAAACCTGGGGGTTACATGGGATGATGGCCTATCTTTTGCCCCTCACATACAGCAAGTGGCTGGAGGTTGCCTAAGCAAACTTAGGAACCTACGGAGATTTCTTCAACTACTTCCGGAGGGCTGCTGAAAGACGGTTATTCACGCCATGGTCACCTCGAAGCTTGATTATGCCAATGGCCTCTATTTAGGACTCCCGAAATTTTTAATACAAAGGTTGCAAACCGTCCAAAATTCGGCTGTGAGATTGTTAAGGCATGTTTCTTTTAAACACCACATTTCTCCGCACCTACGCATGCTACACTGGCTGCCTGTGGCCAGCCGGATAACATTTAAGGCTCTCACTTTGGCCTATAGAGCCCTACACGGTACCTGCCCGAACTATTTAAAAACACGACTGCCTAGATACTCCCAGGCTAGACTCCTTCGATCTAACTGCCAGGTTCATCTGTGTGTCCCTCGAGTGAAAAGGTCTCGATTGGGAGGCAGAACTTTTTCCTGCAAGTACGGCACTTCTGTGGAACACCTTGCCACCCGAATTACAACAGGCATCCTCTGAACCTAGTTTTAGGAGATTACTGAAAACTTGGCTTTTCAGGCAATAATTTTTATCTCCTATTCTGCCCTTACTGCCCACTGAGCGCCGGGACACTTCCTCCGGAGGTAGCCGCTCGCGCTTTATAAAACTCAGTATTGTTATTATTATTATTAACATGGTTGATATTCTTACCTCGATATTTCTGCTTGTCGATATTTCCACATCGATATTCCTGCTGTATACCTTGGTGTCAGGTGAGGTGGATGTGCCATCTCTTAATGGATCGAAAAGTAGGTTGAAGTCCCCCCCCAAGCATATGTGATCAGCGTCCACTTGAAGAGGTTGTGTGTGGAGCGCCTTTAAAAAATCTGGATCGTCCACATTAGGGGCATATAGGCACATAAACTCAACTTTGTGCCCCATTAGATGCCCTGTCACAATAACGTATCGGCCCTCACTGTCAGTCCTTGTTGTGGAATACTGAAAGGGAAGTCATTTATGGACAAGCACAGCTACGCCCCGGACATAAAAACTATAGTTAGCAAAGTATCAACAGAGGCCCCAAGTAGTAGCAAACAAAGTCGCTGTGGCTTTGGGCAAGTGACTTTCCTGTAGGAAAGCTACCCCTGCCTGGTGTCTCTATAAGTAGGTGAGTACCTTCCTACACTTCCTAATGTTGTTTAATCCTCACACATTCCAAGTGAGAAGTAACAGATCGGTGTGCATAGACAAGCCGTCATGCTCCATCAGAGAGAGTGTGTATCCATTTGTGTAAGTGTGCTTTGCGAAAGAGTATGTACTGTAGGAACAAATAACATAATAGGTATGGAAATAAAATTAAATAGTAATGTACAAACCCCTTCCCATCCATCCTACTAACCTCAATGCAGGGACATAGCCCCTTACCATATAGGAATCTGCATTATTATACTCGATACCAGAAATCGGAAACACATATGCAATCTAACAAATGAACCAATCAAAGGTGATAAACACCAAGGGAAGAGGCAACGCCTCATCGATCCGCCCGACATGTATAACCATATCATAAACACTAACAATAGCCTGCCAGTTCAATATAGCATTGCAAAACTCAGTCCGATGTAAACAGCTCCACGCTGGCCGCCGAACCACTCTGCGGCAGAGAAGAACCAGTCAGACATCCTGCTTGTGAGCTCCCCTTACTTTTAAAGTCACAGCAAAATTCTTAGACAGCTGCAGGTGTCTCAAACACTCGAGTCTTCCCCTCCACGTATACCCTCAATCGGGCAGGGTAAATAAAGCATGAGTCCCAAGTTTCTCAACATGACCTTCACTCCTGCAAACTTCCTCCGAGTATCCTGTACCATTACGGTAAAGTCAGGGAAAATCGATACCTTGGAACCCTGCCAGAACAATGTTCCAAACTCACACGATAATCATAGCACAGTGTTGCAGTCTCAATAGTTCAACATCCTAGCAATGATCGGCCGGGGGGAGCGTCCGGGTTAGGACGAGGACCCAGGGAGCGGTGCGCTCTTTCAATGAGAAACATGGGAGTGAACTCTTCCTTACCAAACAAATCCATGAGCAAGGATTCTACAAAATGGTCCATTCTACCAGTGCCTGTGGACTCTGCAATCCTAAGAATGAGAAGGTCATTCCATTGACTTCTCGAATCCAAGACTTTTTTAAAAATTGCATGGGGTCTAGCTTTTTTACTGATTGAGCGCCCCCATCTTCAAGGTCAGAGACTCTGCCCTCAGCAGTGTCCAGGCGACATTCATGGACATCCAGCCTGGTTCCCATAGCTTTCAATCTTTTCTTCAAAGACTCAAAATGACCATCTAATGATTGAAATCCTGCTCCTAATTCTGCCTTAATGGCGTCTGTACCATGAGGAGTCTCAGCACCGCGCACTACCTCGCCCCCGCCCTCCGCCATGCCAGAGTTTGCCGTGAGGGCACTGGACGTGGGGAAGAGCAGTAACTTCTGCTAAGGGTCTTTCTTTACCATCTCCTCCAATACAGCCAGACTGTCTGCATGAGCAATTTAAACAAGAATCTCAAGTGTGCTATTTAGCAACGGGTGATCCACTGTGGGAGAATGCCAGCCGTAGTCACTGCCCATAAAAAGTTAACATGCACATCAGGTATACTGACCATGTTTGCTGCGTCTAATTAGGGGTAGCAAAGTTCCCAAGAAATGACACAGGCTGTGGATAAAGTCTGAATGCAGGTTGCGGAGCCAATGTGTTTTAGGCCGGGCCCATCTCAGGTCAACAATACTGCAGCACTTAATGGGGGTCTCTGCCCGAGTGCCAACAAGAATTCACGGCCCGCCAGAACCCCGGGCACCCATGTCATAATGACGCTCAAGCGGGCGGTCAGCCCCCAGACTCACCCGCGGCCCCTGTCGCCACGGGGCCTCCGGGGGTGTCGCGTGTAGCCGGCAGGAGCGGGGAATAAAAGGGTGTGGGAAGCCAGCAGACTGCCCTCTCCTACCATGAGTAGGCCCATCTGGGATCCAACGCGGCCCGCGCTAGACACAATAAGCTTAGGCCGCTCCCCGGGCACAGAAATCAGACAGGCATGCACGGAGCCTCCGGGCTCCGAGATTTCACAGGATGGATGGAGCTGGGCAGCTGCAGGGTTCACAGCCAAAGAGCGTGGAAGGCCGCCGGCCACTTCTCTCAACTAAGTCGGGCCTCGCAACAGATCAAGTGAGGCCCGCATCAGCCGCAATCTGCCGGGGTACACTCCAGGCCTCACAGAGCCATCAAACATGTCCGGAGTTCCTGGGCCCCAGGGCATCCCAGGGTTGCGATGGCGGGGGCAATTTCTCTGGAAGTAGAGCAATAGGACTCCTCAGCAGACAGCAACACCGATCGTGCGTAGCCCAGCAGCCTCTGCAACGGTGCCCCGGCCCCGATCTTCACCACGACATGGCCCTGGCTCCATGTCACTCAGAAGCACTAGAATCAGCGCTGCAGGTCGACCGGAGCTTCACACCAATGGATCGATCTCCGAAGAGCAGGATAACTTGCTATTTACGGGCTAGAGAGCCAGGATGTCAGGCGAATCGACGGAGCTCCAAGGCTACAAGGCCATCTTGGTCAGTAGCCTGGCCACGCCGCCAACATCAGAAGAAAAATGAAAGTATCTATTGATGAATTTCTAACTGCCCTCCTCAGCTTGCCTGTATCCTGTAGTTTTGGGGCGACCACCGATGAGATAATTTGAGATCAAATTATAATTGATATCCATAATAGGTGTATAAAGAACATCTATGGGTAATGGGAAATCCTTCATTAGATGAAGTTATTATATTATCCAAGGCAATTGAACAATCTATGGTGTGGATTGGGTTAAGGAAATAAGAACATTGACAAACAGGAAAAAGAGTTGTGTTATACCAACTCCAAGGATATGAGGCAGAACATTTTGTTTCAGATGTGGAAGCGCCTCACATGTTGCTAACTTCAATGGTGCCCTGCCGTGGAAAAATAATGTGTTACATGTAAATGCGTAGGTCAATAGTGTACAAAGATAAAATACAACAGGGAAGGAATAAAGTTTCTCAAGTCACAAAAGAAAATATTGAGGAAGAAGAAAGTAGAGGTGGAGTTATTGACTCACAAAAAGGGATGGTCTTGATAGTGAAGGAAACTGAATTGTAAGCAGGGAACACACTTCTGCCACTTCCAATATGCAAACTCATTGTTCATGAAGATGACTTTCAAGTTATGGCTGATTCTGGTTTGCCATTCTCCATGATTTCCAAATGTGCTTTTGAAACGTTCTTTACCTCTAAGGTTTCAAGGCTCACCAAACCAGATATGGAAGCCGTAACATTTGATGGCAACAGGATTGACTACCTTGGATATTTTATTGCAGACACCAATTTTAAAGATAGATCTGCTTTGATAAAATGTTATGTAGCAAAAAGGGGAGTCTGCATTCTAGGATAGAGAGGTCAAAAACTCCACAACATAACCCTTGATCTACTTGTCCAGGAACTTGTGATGTAAACTCAAGTGTTTCACACACCGTATTAAACTCAGGACAAATCTGGCACTAGTCAAACAAATACTGAGGACTGTTCCTTTTAGTGTTAGAAATGATTTACAAATCTTACTTGCAAATTTACAAAGAGATGATATAATGGACTAAGCAGAATCCTCTGAATGGATATCTCTGGTGGTTTTAACCAAGAAAAACAATGTTGAGCTGAGATTATGTGTAGACTTTAGGACACATATTGCAAATATTGTGGTTCACAGTCATCCTGTTCCCAAGATTAGGGATTTTTTATCTATGTCGGATGGAGCTTCCATGTTCTCCACTCTAAATATGTACAGTGTGTATCATCAACTGGAACTTGAACAAGAGTCAAGACAACTCGCTGCCTTCGTGACTCCATTTGGTGTCTTCCAATATAAGTGCATGCCCTTCGGCATAATCTCTGCAGTCTCAGTCCCTCAAAGAGTAATGTTCAATATATTTAAGGACATCTTTAAGCACATGGCAACAAATAACAGATATTTTCAGGATGGTGCATTTGTTGTCACTAAAGATTTGAAACAACATGAGCAGGTATTGAGAGAAATCTGCCAAAGACTAGCTCAGAATGGATTTATGCTTAGTGCTGGCAAATGTAATTTATTTAGCTGTAAGGTCTATTACCTTGGTCATACCATTTCAGCGGAAAGCGGCACACCTACAATTTCTCTAGTGGTAGCAATAAGTCAAGCTCCTGCTCCAGATGACCGTGAAAAATTGAGATCCTTTGCCAGTCTCTGTGAATATTATGGAAAATCTGCCAAAAACGTTGCTACCTAAATGGAATCCCTTCGTAAACTTTTAAGAAAGGATATCAATGTTGTGTGGAGGAAAATAACAACACATGGCTTTTTACTTTATAAAGCATCAAACTGTGAACACTCCTACTTTGCAATCATTTTCAAATGTGAAACACTGCACCATCACTGTACCATCAGAGTTCATGCCAGTGCCTGTGGTCTTGGTGCCTTCCTGTGTCAAATTTCAGGGAATATGAAATGGATTGTGACATTTGCATCCAGAACTCTAGCAGACTTTGAAAGACAATACTCAGTTAACCCCTTCGCTGTTAGGCCTTTTCCCCAGTACTTAACAATTTTTTTGGCTATTTGGGGTAGTTTGCGCTTAGGCCCCCATAACGTCTTGTCCACATAAAGTATCCACATCAACTATGCATCTTTATTTTTAACATCTAAAGGTATCCATGGTTTGTTGATTCTCCTGGAGGTCACTGAGAAGTTAGCCAAAATACATGTAATGTTTTGTTTTTTGGGGAAAATAGGAATAAAGTGCTGAAGAAGAAAGCGTCTGTTTTTTCCCCCTGCAATGGTATCAACAAAGGGTTTGCGGTGCTAAAATCACCATCTTCTTAGCTTTCAGGAACAGGTAGACTTTTGTTAGAAAAACACACATTTTTCAACACAGTTTTGTTATGTTACTGGACATTTCCTATTGTTCTAATTTTTGTGTGCTTTTAACCTCTTTGAAGTTAGTGGTAGAAATGGGTGTAAAACCAATAATAGATCCTAGAAAGCTATATATTTCTGAATGGTAGACAACATTCTGAATTTAGCAAGGGGTCATCTGTGTAGATCCTTTAAGTTTTTCCTATAGAAAGTAACAGTTGAAAGAATAAATAATATTGAAATTAAGTTGAAAAAAACAGCCATGTGTGCCTACGTTGTCACCTGTAACTTCTTCTAACAATGGCATATTTTTGAAAGCCATAGAGCATTACGTCTGCTGGACCCTTCTGGTTGTAGGGATATATAGAGTATTTAGGTTCGCAAAGAGCCTGCGGTAACCAGAGCCAGTAACTGAGCTGTACCTTACAATGGTTTTTTATTGTGTTCTGGGTGTACAGCAATTCATTTGGTAAAATATAAAGAGTGAAAAATAGGTATCAAGGAAACCTATGTATTTTCAAAATGGAAATCAGATATGGAGTTTATAAGCAGGGGTTATTCGCACATCTCTGAATTTGTGGGTACCCGTACTAGTATGTGAATTAGAGGGCATCTTTTAAAATGACTTCTTTTTTACACACTGACTTACATTTGGAAGACAGAAACGCATAGAAAGAAAAATTGGTAATAACAATTATTTGGTACCAACACTTGTTCTACTATTCTGTGTTCCCCTAAGTCTACCAATAAAAATGGAACCTCACTTGTGTGGGTAGGCATAGTGCTCACGCCAGGAAATGGCCCAAAACATAACATAGACACATCACATTTTCCCACTGAAAACTGACCCTATTGAGCAATGTGCCTAGCTGTGGATTTTGGGCACTAGCTCAAGCAGCACCTAGGGAGACCTAGCAAACCTGCACATTTCTGAAGACTAGACACTCAGGAAATCAAGGATGTGGTGACTTATGTGGCTCCCACCAGGTTCTGTTATCCAGAATTTCTTGCAAACCTCACACTTTGTCAAAAAAACAAAATGTTCTAACATTTCTGTGATGGAAAGTTCTGGAATCTGTAGGGAGCCACAGACTTCCACCCCCCATTCCTCCAAGGGAAGGCATGGTGGCTGTGACAGGAAACGGCCCAAAACGCAATGTGGACACAACACATTTTTCCACTGAAAACTGCCCCTTTTTTGCAATGTGCCTAGCTGTAGATTTTGGGCCCTAGCTCAGCAGGCACCCAGGGAAACCTTCAAACATGCAAAACAATGTTTTTAAAGTAGACACCCGGGGAGATACAGTTTGGCGTGACTTGTGTGGCTCTCACCAGGTTCTATTACCCAGAATCCCTTGCAAACCTCAAACTTTGTAAAATAAAAAACACATGTTCCTCAAATTTCTGTGATGGAAAGTTCTGAAATCTGCAGGTATACACAAACTTCCACACATCCACCATTCACCGACATGTCCCGGTAAATATGGTACCTCACTTCTGTGGGTAGACCTAGTGCCCATGACAGAAAATGGCCCATGACGTACTGTGGAGACATCCAAATTATCTATTACAAAATGACCTGCATTTTTGGTCCCACGGACCACGACCTGCTCTTAAAAAATGAAAAGAAAACTTTTCATTTTTATTTTTGCAAAGCATCTTGTTTTCCTTTAAGGAAAACTGGCTGCTTTACAAATAAAATGATTGCTTTATTTAAAAGGCATCACAGACATGGTGGTCTGCTGATCTCAGCAGGCCACCATCCCTGTGATTTTTGAGATTCCTGGGGGGTGCAAATTGCGACCTACCTCATTAATATTCACGAGGTAGGTCATTTGCGACCCCATAGGAATCGCAGAAAGTGTACTGCACACTTTCATGCATGCCGTATTGCGATTCCCTAATTGCGAATCGCAAAGAGTCGCAATTAGGGAATCACATTTTTTTTTATGCATCTGGCCCTATATGTGTAAATTCTAGTGCCCCATTGCAAAATCATAGTTATTCAGAGATTTGTGATGAAAATGTTGATGATGATAATCACAAGTTCCATTTTGGCAACCCTGCCTTTCTCAACAATGACAATGGTCCTGTTCTAGAGGGACAGGTAGTACATTGAGCCCAAGGTAAGAAGGCCATAACACCCCACAAGAGAATCTAAGTCTATTGCAGAAACGGTCAGTATTCTTTCTCGCTCAAGAGTGCCCTCTTGGAAACACATGCAAGGTTTTTCAAGTCATGTTTTCATGAAGATGGGAGATATGTCATGTTTTAAACTGTTATTTGACTTTTAGAAGATGTTTTAAATTGTAATACCCCTTCTTGTCCCCTTTACTTCCCCTCCCTTCGTTTCCTCCCTTTCCTTTTTCTGGACTTTGGTACGTCCCTCAAATGTTTGGTGAATGAGGATTCCAAAGGTGGCTGTTAACAGTATTCTGAGACTAACCTTTGTGCTGAAGAGTGACTTAAAGATATTCGTTTGAACTTCAGTATCCGTGTCTTGCTTTATACGACACAGAATAAAACAAGATTTGACAAAGCCAGAATGATGGTGCCAATGCTTCTTTCCTTGTGGTTTCTGTATTTGCATTTATTCATCTGATGGTCGTGGAAGTGTAGGTGAGATCTTTTGGCTTTCTTGGTAATTGCTCTATAGATTCCCTACAGGTCATGGACAGTTTTTTCAAGTTCCTTTTATGTGTTTTTCTCCAGACTCTTTCCAGGATTTTATTTTTAGATCTACATTAAGCGAGACCACATTCTTTCTGGTGATCTTGTCAGGTTCATGAGGTTTTGAGAAGAAGTAGTCTCCAACAGCCATATGTGGGGCTGGCTGCAGACATCAGAGGGTCTAGTGGCCATGTTGCAGAAAGTTCTGATCAAAATGAATCAAGATTGAGGTTGTTCCTAGATGAGGAAATCAGAATGTTTTGGGAGGTTAGTGGACAGGGGTGCAGTGGACAAACTAAGTCTGAATTTATGGTATTGTGGCCACCTTAAGTAAGGGGGCTGTTTCAGTGACAGGGATAAGCCCTGTACTGCTGAGATGGCATCAACAATATGGCCAGCAGAATGTGCACATCCAGTATCTAACTGATGGAGATAGAGGGCTTTACAGTTAGAAGCGATGAGTTATGGAGCAGTTTAGAATTGTCAAACCAGATGCATAGTTTTGTGTGGTCAATTTTGATTTTGAAGGAAGAGGAGAAGGCTGGGATAGGTAAGTAACATATAAGTAAGTATTCTCATTTGAAAGAGAGATAATCTTGACCTTGGCATTCTAAAGGAATGTTTTCCATACGACTGCTCCTTCACCCCACTGCATTTCTTGTTTTGACAGTATCTGCACAAATATAGGTAGCTCTTTGTGATGGCCTATGGGTGTAGGGCCTTCAATGAGCTAAGTTTCTGTGATGAAGAGGATATCCAGGTTTTAGTCAGATAATAGTGATTAGTGACAATATGCTAATCTAGCTAAATGGTAAACATGCATAATAATCCGATTGCCAGAAGTTTAAATAGCTCTAAGGGACACATGCATCAACGAAAATATCAAACGGGCAGATTAGCAGAATCTGCCCCTTTGCGACCGGTATTTTTGCATTTGGGATGCATCAATACACATTTTTCAGACTATTTTACCTGGAGTGCGCTATGTCAGCATATACCAGCGTCACTCCTCAGGACTCCGTGCCAATTGTCCACGTGTCCGTGACCGTGACCTGGACAATTCACAGTCACCTATGTGAATTAAAAAGAGAGACAATAGCAACATTTTCAGGGTCCCCACAGGTGTGTACATACAGACCATATCTATCTCCAACCAGGAGTTTGCGCCCTATAGTGCAAACACCAGCCTATTCCGTCTACATTGCTATGTCAATGCTGTCTTGCGATAAGGTAGAACACCCAACAGACATCTCGTCCCTTGTTGTAGTTCCCATTCGCCATCCCCCGCACTTTCATACACCTCGGGCAGCGTCTATTCCCGTGGGCTTCTTAGTACTTAAATATACATGGAGTGATGCAAACCGAACACCATCCCCCCAAAAATCCCTTTCATACTCGCAGCAGACACCGCATTTGTGCCCAAGCTGGGAGCATATTAAAAAGGAATCAGTGGCGCGGCCCAACGTCCCCGCACTCATTCAGTCGATTACAGACATACTCTCACTTGTGCCGCGTCCCTCCGGCGCTTCCGACGGTCCACACCCGCGGACTGCATGTCGGGCAGGATATGACCTGCGAGGGCGGAACCCCGCCCCTCGCGACTATGCGTGGTGGCCATCTTGGAACAGGTTAGTTTCAACAACAAGCCTGACATACTAAATGCCTGCAGCTGTTACGAGGGCTCGTGAACCTGTACACGAAAGCGGGGATCCCAGTCCCAGTATACACAACACTGTTCATAAGGTGATATTATGCATGATGGAGCTGGAGATACACTAACCAAATGCGAAGCATAAATGCACGGCAAACAGGAAGGCTGAATGCAGAGTACATGCGCAAGGAAGGGCACCAATATGTATCTATATATGTATGCCTGTAGGTGTGTCGCTAAACAAGCGAGGAAAAACACTAGCAGTGGTGATTCACGGTGGGGGCACAGCAAAGACATAGACGTATCTGGGGTGCCAGCACATTCCAATAAAATGGGGCTGCTGTTCATGAAGGCTGGAATTACCATACTACTGAAGCACAAGGCAATGTTACCGAGGGGCTAGAGGTTGAAACAGCAGGCCTATGACAGAGCCCTCTCAGCGCCTGCTGATCTTGTTCCACTCAATATTTTCGTTGAGTCCCTCCCGATCTGCCCTTTCCAAATATATCCATTTGGCCTCTTTTTTCGCCAAGATGTTCTCCAAATTGTGCGAGTCACCCACCACCTTTTCAAGGACAGTCCACCTTAGGTCCCTAGGGTCATGTCCAGATGTGTTGAAATGTTGTACCAACCGCGTGGTCAACTTCTTGGCGCGGATGGTGCTCAGATGTTCCTGCACACGTATTTTTATTTTCCGAGTAGTCAGGCCAATGTAATAGAGACCGCAACTGCACATCAATCTGTAAATGACGTGTGTCGTATTGCAGTTGCTGAATCTATTAAGGAACCATGTCCTACCACCACGTAGATTTACCGTCTTGGTGGCCTCTGTGAGCCCACAGACAGAACAGTTTCCACAGGGGTAGTGTCCAGCAGGTACAGTGCTGGTATTGACAATGTCCCTATTGCGTGTGTGAACCAATTTATCTCGTAAGTTAGGGGCTCTCCTGAAGGCAAATCGTGGCAAGGGCATTTTATTCTCAGTTGTGTCAAGAATGGACCAGTTCTTCCGTATGATCTGTCTGATTTTGCTCGATAGAGGATCAAAAGTAGTCACTACTGGTAAACACACTTGCTTCTCTTTTGTGTTCCGCTCCAGTAGGGCTTCTCTGGGGGTGTTCAAGGCCCTCTTCCGTGCGTGTCTGATGACTTTGGCTGGGTAGTCCCGCTGTTGTAATTTGTTCACAAGTTCAGAGGACTGCTCCAGAAAGGTTTCTGTAGAGGAGCAGTTCCGGCGGTAACGCAGAAATTGTCCCACCGGGAGGTTATCACGTAACGACCTCGCATGGAAAGAATGGTAATGGAGGAGGGAATTCCTATCCGTGGCCTTATGATGAACACTGGTAACCAACTTGGAATCAGTGACAGTGATATCTACATCCAAATACACCGCAGAGGCATTGCTGATAGACCAAGTGAATCGCAGGCTGGGGTCCACCTGGTTGAGCCATTGTAGGAATATATTGAGCCGGTCCCCTGTACCTGTCCAGATACAGAGGACGTCGTCAATATAACGTCTCCACAAAGAGATATTATCTCTGTAGGGATTGGACTTATGGAGGACCACATACTTCTCCACCTGACCCACATAGATGCAGGCCAGGCTAGGAGCGAATGTGGCCCCCATCGAAGTTCCAGACGTCTGCAAGTATAATTGTCCCCGATACTCAAAGAAATTTCTCGTGAGCGCTAACTCAATACATTGCATGACGAAGGTTTGGGGGGTGTCGTAAAACCACTCCATCGACCCCAGGGCCCATGCTGCTGCCACCAGCGTGGCGTCCTGGGGGATGCTGGTATACAATGACTCAATGTCAATTGTAACCAGAAGTTGGTTATCGGAGTCAAAGGATATGTCTTTCAAGATATTGAGGATGTCAGTCGTGTCTTGTACATATGACTCTTGGGTGACCACCGCCTCTCTCAAAAAGAAATCAGCAAACTGGGAGAGGGGTTCCAAGATAGATTGGATCCCTGAAACGATAGGACGTCCAGGGGGAGGGCGTTGAGGCTTATGGATCTTTGGCAAGATATAGAATGCCGGCACCCTCGGGTTGCTATTGATGATAAAGTCCGCCTCTTTGGGTGAGATCCATTTTTTGGCGACGGCGTCTGCAACCAACTGCTTGATGGTGTTAGCAAGTTCAGGAGTGGGGTCCCGTGTGAGAGGCTGGTAATTTGTTCGGACACCCAACAATTTGAGTATTTCCGTCTCGTAGTCAATGGTGTTGAGTACTACTACGGCCCCACCCTTGTCGGCCGGCTTGATGGTAATGGCCAAGTTTTTTTGTAAAGTCGCAACCGCATGCCACTCTATTTTCGTCATATTGTGACCAGATTTATGTCCAGAAGTTTGTTCCAGAGATTCAATTTCCTGAATGACTTTTTGTTCGAAAACAGCCACCTCAGGTCCCAGAAGTGATGTAGGGGGGCAAAAGTTAGATGGCCTATGTAGATTGGTGTTAAAGAGGGAAAGAGGCGTACTTTCCTTATGCTTTGTAGTGTGACCATCATTTGTGGGCCACAATGGTTATGGATCTATCGGTAATTTGTACAGATTGCTGTATATACTGCCATATCTCACATACATGTAGAAGTGTATTTTTTTTTTTAAATGTCGGTGGCCACAACAATTCAATATTTGTATTTTGTTAATGGGGTCTAAATCTGAACATTCTTTTTGCCTACAGAGGCAAAATAAAAGTATTGATTTCTGGGGCTGCCAAGTTATACATGCCTCCAGCAATACCTAAGTCGTTCAAAATAGGACATGTCTACAAATATGCCATTTACAACTAAGCAGCACCTGAATACAAATTAGCATGGTTAAAAAACAAAAAGGCAAAACAATCTATGTAATCTGTCTTTGAATTTTCTGTTTTTGCAGTAAACTGAAATGCACATGAATGAAAGGAACAAGTATAGTATAGGTTGAATCTAAGCTTTCATACATAGATTTGTGAGTGTCAAAATGGCATGTATGAAGTAATTATCAATTCAATTGTTAAGACTTGAATAATTATGTCATCTACGTCCAAAGGTCAAAGAAGTGCACAAGATAGATTGCCACATTACAATATAATGTGCTAGACTTGACATGAAGGTTGCTAAATTATGTTAGGCTTGTGAATCCTTAGTTGAACGAAATTTCTATCCCCGGCTCCCCTACCACCATCATATGCTTGAAACTGTTCAAAATCACGACAGGTATAAATTATATATGGATGCTAAATACAGAGTTTTCGACGGGTTTGCTAGTCAAGTTCTATCATTTGCATTTGTTTTGCAAACTATTTATGTACATTATTTTACTTGGCAGATTAGCACGCTCACCCCCAAAAAAAAATTTCCCATGTTTTCATTTGAATCCTTAACGATTGGAATATTCAGGAAACGATATATTGAGAAATGCTAAATTGTTTTATTACATATATTGGCCTTGAGTATGTTCTAGTTTCAATTTTCCATTTACATTTCTCCTATGTGAAATTTGAACGACGGCAGGTTTACCCTATCTTAGCATCTTATAAAATCTTCATATGGAGTCACCATTTCCTTAAAACATTATTTGGGGCCATATGTATCAACAAACTATTTTGCGATTCCTAAAAAGCGATTTTTAAGGAATCGCTATTTAGGAATTGCAAAATGGTATTTATGAAGAAAATCGCTATATTTTAGCGATTCCTTAATCTTCCTTATTTGCGAATTCGCATTTTGCGAAATCGCAATTAAGGAAAAATTTCCAATGCATTCCTATGGGCCAGGAGGCCCATAGGAATGATTGCGAAATAATTCTCAAATTGCAAATTCGTAATTTGCTAATCGCAATTTGAGAATTATTTCAAGGGTGCAGGGGTGTCTCAAAGACACCCTGCTGCACCCCTGAAATGTACATGTGTGTGCATATGGCGCACATACATGCCCTATGGGCATGTGTGTGCATCACATGCCACATTCAAAAATGCCACATTGTGCATTTTTTGAAGAATTCGCAAGTTACCATCAACTACAAGTTGGTGGTAATTTGCGAATTCTTAACCATAATTCGCAACCCAAAAATGGTACATACATAGCATTTAAGGAATCGCAAAATTGCGATTCCTTAAATGCTATGGCAAAATAAGGAATCGCTAATATTTGCTATTCCTTATTTTGCGGATATTACATACATACCAAAACATGCAAAAAGGCCGTTTGCGATTCGCAAAGGCCGAAATTTTGCGAATCTCGGCCTTTGCGATTCGCAAACGGCTTGATACATATGGCCCTTGGTTTTTTAGCACTGTGTAATATCAAATCTATATTTTTTTTAAGCTAAAAAATTCATGCAAAATTCCATGCAAATAATGATCTACTAGGACACCTGTATTACAAAAACAGTTCTTTTAGTTTGTTTATATACTGATTTACAACAATATTAGACCATGCACATTTCTTTCACTTGCCTTTCAGTCCCAATGGGCCAACGATTTTCAATAGTAAAATTTGTATGCTATCTCTCTTTGCTTAAAATCTGTCTTTTTCCAGGTGTATTATTTCTGTAACTATAAGTACAATCTATCCTTTTCTGCACTAGAATGTAAATGACAGTTGCTTAAAGAATGAAGTTTTGGATCCATGCACACGAGAAGTAATATTTATTAGCAGAAAATTGCTTCTAAGTTCTTTCAGTTAAAGGCACCTTATGCACAGCAAATTGAACAAGCAAATGTTCCTTCAACCTTTCAATCCTGACAGATTCATCTGCTCTAACACCATTATCAATAACATGGACCACTGAAGGTATGTAAGAGAACATCTCTGCACATTCAATATTTTACAGTTTTTCAATTTGTCAAAATAAATTGAGACTTGGAAAGCATTACAATGTTTTTCAAATAATTCCGAGCAAAATCTAACACATATGGATAAGCCTACTCAAATGTATATAATTAAGTGAGCCTTATTAGTAAGAAATGTACCTATATCCGACAGAATATCAGTACTGAACTGAAATCCGCCTTGAAATGCCAAAGGTAATTACAGTTATGCCTTTGTATGCCTCTATTCAGTACATTAAGATTCCATCATGAACGAACCCACTGCTACTTAGAGAATACCCTACAGATACCTGAGCGAAGTCATAACTTCTGGAGAACATTTACAGAATCACACGGCTCCCTGTGGATAAGATCATTCATTTCACGGTTCTGTGCAGTGCACACAAACTCCTAGCCTCCCAGGGACCTTCCATGTTGTCCAATTTGCTTCACCCATATCTGCCCTTGCAGGCTCTGCACTCAGACAATCTCAATTTGGCATGTGTCCCTCGCTGGGCGGCCATGCGCTTTACAACTATTCTAATATAAGTTAATGTAAGGTGGAACCTGCTCATTAAAGTGAGCCAAGTGAGATGAGTGGGGCTAGCTGTAGCCCAAGATGGCTGCATCCTATTGAGGCTCTGAGTGAGGCTCAAAATCTCTGCTGATCATGTATTCTGGTACTGTGATGGACACTTGAGTACCATGCCATGAGAATGGTGATCACAGAATCACGAGACGATCCTGGATCATGAAACCACCCAGGGCTCACATCTGCCTAAGCTGACTTTGCCCCCCGCCTGCGTCACCCGGAAGCACTTGAGTGCCTCCGGGTTAACTCCAATCACACCCAATCAGGGTGAGAGGTGGGGAGGGCGACGACTGTGTCACTCCCTGGCCGTATATTATTCATAACATAATAAAACATTACATTTTCATATTTACAATACACAGTAAAGTCCAGTCTGCAGTATTCCAGTTGGTTAACCTTAACATGATTCTAATTCAAAGCCATTCCTGTCGTAAACTAAATGATCAACATTATTCCTTTCCTGCATATCTCTAAATGAGCCTACGGCAAGGTCAATGACTGGTCCAAGATCATGCTAGGTCCCACCCTCCTACCGGAGTGACCTTGCCCAGGAGGCCCAGTTCCCTAGAAGGTTATCTCCTCTGGCACCCCCTACACCCTCAATAATATCTCCAAGGGGCTGTGTTGTTATGCTAAGTTTTTTGCACCAGTGTGCTTGTGCTTGGGTTGGCCCAAAAGCCTACTGGAATCAGAACTTCCCCTCCCCCTGCACCCTTCCAGCCTACCGGCTGTAACTGCCCCCTGGAGTTCCATGGGAGACCAACTGCCCCCCCCCAAGGAGTCCTCATTTAACAATGGTGATGCCTACTAAGGACTGTAAAAGATGCCCACCAATCATGACCTTACCGCCTGACCAAGGATACTTTACAATTCACATTAAATAAGACAATGATGCTGCCCTGAAAAGAAATTTAGTTAACACACTAGTTAACCTACATTTGGAGATAGAAACATCTAGAATGATTTGCTACAAAATTACAAAACAAGAAACATTGCAAACATCAAATCTTCTGCCTCAGGGGATGGTGGGTGGGGAAAACATGATGGAGTCTCCGTCCTGGAAAACGGTCCTGAGTTGTGATCTGGCCGTGGGCGGTGACGTAAAAGGCTATCCAGCCACTCCACAGCCCCTTTTATACCCCCCGAGGATGGGAAGCCGACTGAATCCAGCTTCCCAGCGTGCCCCTGCCTGCGTAACCTGGAAGTACTTGAGAGCCTCTGGTTTAACTCCAATTACGCCCAATCAGGGTGAGAGGCCGAGAGGGCATCAACCGCGTCTCTCTGCGCCTGACACCGCCCCACCCCATCGTCTCCAAGGGGGACCGGCACAACGGCCATAACCGCAGCGTGCCCTAGTCCGGTTGGCGCCTGCGAATATGGCCAGGTATTGCTGAGTACCCCACCCAAAGCATTCCCTTTTTCCAAACACCTGTTGCCCTGTGGAATCACAAACCCTTCCACTTTCCCCCAAGGCATAAAATTGAGCAACACACAGTGGCTTTGGTTAAGGGTCATAAAACCCCGGCCGTATTTTATTCATAACATAACAAAACATTAAATTTTCACATTTACTATATTTACAATACGCAGAAAAATCCAGTCCGTTCCATTAATATATACAGTATTCCAGTTGGCTAACATTTATATGATTCTAATACATAGCCATTCCTGTCATAAACTAAATGATCAACAATATTCCTTTCATGCGTATCCCTACATGAGCTTACGGCAAGGTCAATGACTGGTCCAAGATCGTGCTAGGTCCCTCCGGAGTGACCTTGCGCTGGAGGACCAGTTCCCCAGAAGGTTATCTCCTCCGGGCACCCCCTATGTCCTCAATATTATCTCCAAGGGGCTGTGCTGTTATGCCAAGTTCTTTGCTCCAATGTGCTTGTGTGGGGATTGGCCAAAAGCCTACGGGAAGCGGAACTTCCTCTACCCCCATACCCTTCCAGACTACTGGCTGTAACTGCTCCCTGGAGTTCCATGAGAGGCCAACTGTCCCCACCCCAGGTGTCCTCATTTGACAATAGTGATTGTTACTAAGGACCAAAAAAGAGGCCCGGCAATCATGACCTTACCACCACAGGCCAGCATAGTTGACCGACTATCTGGCCCTCCCCTTGCACTCTAAGGTCATGCCTGCTCCGTGCCCCCTCTAACCAGGCTAGTACATTTTTCATATAAAGTTCATTACCAATTTTGGGCATATGCACACTATCCTGCAGAGAAAACGTTCCCCCCCTGATGCACCCATGTACAATAGTCCGCAATTTTGGGGATCAAAACAATTTATCAATTCGCTTGATCCTTCCCAGGTGAACTTATTGCCCTCCAGATGCAAAATTACTGCTGTGAGGGCGTGTGAGTCTTATCAAGTAAACTCTCCAACATATCCCTTAGTTGGCCAAGACGTAAACCCCCTTTGGAAGGTACTTGGGCTGCGACATGCTCCGACGACCGGTGAACTGCTGTGAGCTTTCTCCCTGCGAGACAGGTCATGGAAACTGCAAAACAAAAACATAGATATCAACGACACCATCAGTAATGAATAAGATCCTTTTTAAAGCATGTGGAGATGCACATAGAACTTGTAACAGTCTGAAGACTACCGACCATCCTTCTGGACCGCACACCCTGACAGGCCCCTGGCCGTGTCCTCAGTGGCAGCCCCTATCCTAAAAGAGTGTGTATCAAACTTTGATGGGTCCAAATCGGCCACCTTGAGAGCCGAACTCATGACTCTACTAAACTGAAATTTAGTGAGCGGAGTCCACCACCATGGATTAATAGAGGACCCTCCGCACCCTCCGGCTTGTATGCGAGAAATGATTCAAGATTGCTAATGGGACCGCAAACACTCCCCTGTGCTTTTTGCAGTATAAGTTGGTCCTCTTTACTGTCCTGATCAGTCTTAGACCTAGGTATGGATACAAACAGCGATCCTCCATGCACCCTTACATAATCGAATTGCAGCCCTCATGCCAGTCTTGCTTAATCCTTGCAACCAGTTCCCCTACCCTTAAAGCGCTGTAGAAAGCCAGAGTAAATGCTGCTCAAAAAGAAGAACTTCCCCTGAAGATATACAAACTTGCTCTAATGCCCCGAGTAATGCTGACAAAGTGTCAATGCCAATTGGGTGCCTGACGTCTGTTTGGGTATCTTGTAAGTGCCGCCACCCCACAGAGCTCTTTGCACTGTGAATGTGCTGGGAGGATAGCTCTTACCCCGCATTTTTGCAAAGAAGGAATCTGCTGCCATATTGTGTCTTGTGCAGGCCACAGTGCGACAATCCCTGATTGTCCTCAGATATGAAACCACTACTGATGACTCATGCCATGCCCCCTCCTTCTTTTAACAGCGTAGCATAATTTTACACTTAGCCAATTGATGGTTAATGCACTCCACCTCTGACATGTTGTCAGACCAAAAGACCACAGATTGATTCCGCAGCTGTTCCGGCCAAATGGATAATGCCACCAGGATGGGGAACAATTCCAAGAACCCAATGTTACCTGTCAGCCCAGACTCCACCCACCATGCTGGCCAATGCTGCACAGACTACGCCGGGCCTAGAATGGGACCAAAACCCTTGCTACCTGCCGCATCAGTCATCAGGCCCATCTCTGGGCTGGATGTAGTTGGGCTGGGCCACCCTACATTGCAACTGACATCACGCAGGAGTGCCATCCAAATCCGCATATCCTACCGGACCTCACCGGACAACCTTTTCCTTGAGACCTGACATTGACTGCGTAATGGTGTGTGAGAATGGATGTGCCATGGGAATGATTTTTAATGCAAAATTAAACTGTCCCAATGTCTTTTGCAGCTGGTGCAGGGTAACCGTCACTTTATTTTTAATATTCCTGTTTTCCACAGGGGAGTTGTGACACACTGTTCTCTGTTCATTGAGTCAATTTCTATGCCTAGGAATTCAATCTCAGTGGCCGGCCTTACTGTCTTGTCTTGTGCCAAAGGGACACCAAAATCATGCATGAGTGCGCAAAACCCCTGTAATGCCCTGCCACATTCCTGAGAACCTGGCGCTTCCAAGAAAAGGAATTCGTCCAGGTATTGTAACACTCATTGGTGCCCAGTCACCTGCCTGAAATCCCACTCAAGAAAGGAACTGAATTTCTCAAAGTAAGAGCAGGAAACAGAGCACCCCATGGGCATGCATTTGTCCATGTAATATTTCCCTTGCAGCTGGAAACCCAGCAAGCGGAAATCCTGTGGGTGCACTGGCAATAGGCAGAAAGCTGATTCAATGTCAGACTTTGCTAGCAATGAGCCCGGTCCCGATCCCATTAGCATTTCAATTGCCTGATCAAAAGATGCACATCTGACGGGGCATAGGTCCCCATCGATGGTGTAGTTCAATCTCTGCCCCCTGGGAGCCGACAAGTAATGAATTCTTGGGCATTAGCCCCAACGGAGAACAGACAAATCTCTCTACCGGCAATTCATCAAATGGGCCAGCCACTCCCCCCAGCATAAATTCTTTGGCTATTTTTGCTGCTGCAATCCCATTGTTGGATCTTGCAGCAAAGCGAAACCCCCAAGTAACCAGGTGCAGGAATTCTAAAGCCGTCCCTGAAACCTTGCATAGGATCTGAGCTAAATTAGAGCAGCTGTACTTATTTAAACATGGGATCAGAGCACGTGTTATGATTGGGGAGTGAACCTTGGTGAGGGTTACATCAAAACACAAAATTGTACCTGGTGGTCAAGCAAGTAAGTTATTCACCAGGAATCACAACGTAGATGCGATACAAATAACACCCGTGGGAACACACCATGCAGACTAATATGTACTGATGGCCGAGTAAAGGCTCAAGGACATATGGAAAAATTCCCATCAGAAGCCACACTGTACTGCCCTCTTTTGCATCATTTGGGTTCTCCTCGTCCAGGAGACAAAACAAAACGGCCGGCCAGATGTTACCGTGACCGAAACCAAAATGTGAGATGAGAGTATTGTATGATTATTAGGTGTTGAGGTGGCAACTGAAAAAAAGCAGTGTAAAGTGATACAGTGAGTGATTATAAAATTAGGTGAACCGGGTAGAAAACAACAGTTTATTAGTGTCTCCCAGTCCCTAAGGCTAAAACAAGTGCAAATGCGGGTCTGAAATAATATCCGCAATCAGCAGCGGTCAACATGTTTCTGCATTTGAAGAAAAGAGTTTCCATGCATTCTTCAGGACCAGTTCTTTAAAAACTACTGCTTTTGGTGAAAAGATAATAATTAAAAGATGTCACCTGAAATAGTCCAGGTTATGTGCTCAACCATGTACTGTTTCTGCACCGCATCATGAGCATTAGATCCACAAGGAAAAACAAAGACAAACAAAACAACAGAACATGAATGTTTCATATCCCCACGGTTTTCTGATAATTTATCAAGTTGAACCTTAATTTCATAGCGCCACAGTCGCACATGCTAGGAAATAAGTTCCATTCTGAACACTCACCCATAAACGATGGTTGAAGAGCTTCACCCCACCTGGCTGCTGCTCAGGTTTAAGGAGCACCGCTCTAAAGTGGAAAAAATTGAATTGAAAGAAAAGAGGCAACCAAGGCTCAGTTAAAATTATCCATGAAGTGGTATATGAATAGCTTATGAACAATTACTGTCTCCATCCACACTACAGAATCAGATCATCCTGCACTCAGCTTTAAAAGATGGTCGACATGATATCCTGCCTGTTGCAAAGCTCAATATGTGATGTTGCACACGCAGAATACCACATCAATTGGGGCAAAGCCTGGTGATACCCGTCTATGTTGTTATAAATATGCAATGTGACCTCATTGTGTCAAATTGTTTGAGACGGTAAATTCACATTAGGTGATACAAAGAAAGCTCCAAATCCTAACGTCTTTGTAAAGACCCGTTAGCCACCAATAGAATATCACGTAAGTTTTGGCAGAGTTTAGTACAACCCGTCTATACTAAGCCCTATCGTTTTTGAGCGCGTATAGATGCGAGGGTGTCCTGCGGACAGCTTACCTATCCGTCGGTGTCTCCCGACAGTCATCCGAGCTGTCTGGGGGGGCACCGGTTGTGGGGTTCGCGCAGTGTTTTAGCGATCGTTTCCGGAAGTTGAATCACGTGACCGGCTGTAGTCACGTGATCACTGTGTATGTCGGGAATTGTGGTTCGGAACACATATTGTTGAAGTTTGTACAAACAACATACGATAAAGTCCGATTTCTGATATTAAATATAATCGTACCCAATGTACAGACAATTTAATGCTTGTTACTGCGTATTTTTTATTTTATAAGGACGAAAACTCTTGTACTGAAAAAATTAAATTTTTTATATAAACACAACAGAGTCAACTAAATGGTCAGTGTGTATGTGTGGGTAAATGTCCATATAGGAAACCAAACACAAGGCACGTTTTTTGGCGGCAGTAGGACAATGGACTATGTGTCAACACACCAGAGTAGTCAGTATGTGTATGTTGGTAAATATGTTGGTGAATATCCCTGCAGGAAACAGGAGGCACGTTATTCAGCTGTGGATCTATAGTATGACAATGGACTAAAGTATGATATTAAAGAGACATCCACGGTATAGGTTCATTGAGTCCAACCTTGTCACTGTTTAGTCGATAGACCCATTTCTGTTCGATTTTGAACAGAAAACGTCCAACATCAGGGCAAAATTCAGGGATCTTTGGTTGTTCTAAAACAGTCCAGTAGAAATCATTAGGGCTGTGTCCTTTTTCTAAGAAATGTGCAGTTAGACGGGTGGCTTGTTTACGGCATCGCACTGTGCTTTTATGCTCTTGTATTCTTGTCCGCACCTTACTGGTTGTCATGCCAACGTATCGAAGTTGGCAAGGACACGTTATCAAATAAATCAGGTTACTGCTGTTGCAATTCGTAAACCTGATTTGTGTCCATGGTCTTGTTGTCCCTATATCTATGCTGGTTGATTTGCAGGTTTGGGGACACACTGAACAAGCCCCGCAGGGATGGTGACCTTGGACAGGTGGCAAGTCCCACAGTGTGCCCACTTGTCTGGGTTCTTTGTTACGAGGACGTGTGTGGACTAACTGGTCCTTGAGGTTTTGTCCTCTTTTGAAGGCAAAAAGTGGCAAAGGAATATCATCACCCCCAGTTTTTAGGATCGACCAGTGTTTTTTCACAATCTTTTGTACTTGGTTGGATCTGCTGTTGAATGTGTTAACAAAGGTGATGCGGTTGGTTTTTTCCTTGGGAGGATGTATCTCTAACAGAGCTTCCCTGTTATTATTTGATGCCCTCTTTTTGGACTGCCGAATGATTTTCTTTGGATAGTTTTTTGCACTGAGTTGTTGTTCTAGATTTATCGAGTGGATCTTAAAGGCCTCTTTATTGGAACAGTTCCTTTGCACTCTAAGAAACTGGCCAAAAGGTAAATTGTTTCTTAGGGCCCGAGGATGACAACTATCATATCTCAGAAGAGCATTCCTGGCCATAGGCTTGCGATAAAGTTCAGATTCAAGGCCATTGGTAGTCGCATGAATCTTCAGGTCAAGAAATGCCAATGATGTCCGACTGAATTCGATTGTAAATTTCAGATATGCATTTCTAGTGTTAAGCCATGCATGAAGAGACATGAGGTCCTCTTCTGTACCCCGCCACACCCCAGAATGTCATCTATATAACGCTTCCAAACGTATAACGATAATAGATAAGGGTTGGCAGGTGTAAGGACCTCCTGTTGCTCAAAGTTATGAACGTATAGATTCGCCAGACTCGGTGCGAAGACACTACCCATGCTGGTCCCAGATGTTTGTAGGTAGGTAGTGTCTTCGAAGCGAAAATAGTTCTCTTTCATTGCAATTTCTGCTAGACTCATAATGAACCGTGTTGGCGTGATAGATTGGTGGTCACTTTGTTCTAAGAGATTGCCAACCACTTCTAGTGTTTCAGTTTGCGGAATCGATGTATATAATGACTCTACGTCAAAAGATACGAGAATGTCAGTGTCGGTATTAAATTGTATGCTTGGAAGCAGTCTCAGAACGTCCTTCGTATCCTGAAGGAACGTAGGCATGTCTTTGACCATAGGGTTTAAAAAATGGTCAACAAAGGTCGAGAGTGGTTCCAAAATAGAGTCAATTCCCGAAATAATGGGCCTCCCAGGTGGTGGTCTCTGGGGTTTGTGGACTTTCGGAAGGCAATAAAAATATGGTGTGGTAGGATGACTTGTAATGAGATATTGCCCTTCTTGCGGTGTAATCCAGCCCTCGGTGGTCGCTTCTTCCACTAGGTTGCCTATTTTGGTCTTCAGTTTATCTGTGGGATCTTCACTCAATGGGAGATAAGATCTTCGATCGCTCAATTGTCTCAGACATTCATTTCTGTATGTATCGGTGTCCAGAATAACAGCTGGTTTGATGATTATGTGTTCGTTTGATGTTAATGAACGCAGCGCCGATTGTTCTTCCCTGGAGAGGTTAACAAAGGGTCTATTCTGAGTTTGGTAGAGATGTTTAATGTCGTTCTCTACTGCTGTTTCAAATGTTAGAACCTTGGGGGGCAAACGGACACTAGGTGGATTGAATGTTGATGGCTTCCTCAAACCAGTGTTTTTATCCTCAATAGATGTTGCGATGTTCCCTGGTTTCGAGAAAAAGTAATGTAATCTTACTTTTCTAAAAAGTTTGGCTAGTTCCACTTGTGCTACGAAAGGATCCCCTTTCTGAGTAGCCACAAAACCAAGGCCTTTGTTTAAGAGGCGTTCCTCACTGGGAGATAGAGTATGTGAGCTGAGATTCATCACTAGGTTGTCAAATTGCTCGTCCCTGCGGTGTCTTGTGGGACTCTCTTCCCGCTGCGAAGATCCATCGTGGGCTGTGGCGTGGTGTTCCAGTGGACTTGTGGTGTTGTTCCTTGTCTCCTTCTGCCCCTGCCCCGTCTCGGGCCAAATCCTAAAAAAGGAGGACAAACACCAGGGCCTTGTTGCATTTGGGGGGACCAAAAGGACCCATTTGAGAGGGGTAGGATGGTCCAAACATCCAAGGATTGGCCGGCCACCATGGTTGATAATTATTGAAATTTTGTGGGTTTTGTCCACCCCTCCAATTCCTTCGATTTCCGCGTCCTCTAGGAGGGTTACATCCTCAGTCCTGCTGCTTAACTCCCTTGTCCTTTGATTTCTTTTAAACATTTGGACTCTGGATGTGAGGCGTGACCACAGAAGGAACATGCATGCTTAAATTTGCATGTGCCTGAAGCTCTAGTGCAGGTTCTTTTGTTAAAATCCCAACACACCCCTTTTCCCCCCTCCCTTTTTAACTGGGGGGCTTGCCTGAAGGGACTGCCCCTGCATTGTGTCGTGAGGCACGGACTTTATGTGTCACAACCACATGATGACGTCGGTTTGGTCCCAAATGAGGCCAAGGTCAGTTGATTTTGCCCTCCTGAATTCTTTGTCATACTCCTCCCTCCCCACACCACCACCGTACTCATCATGCGCACAAGCTATCCAGTTTTGGTAGCATGCCATTTGTGCACCTAAACCCGGGAAACGTTCCACCATTATTTCTTGATAATTAGAGAAACCTTTGAAAAGGTTCGCCAGAGTTTCCTTAATCTTTTTCTTGTGGGACCAACTAGCCCACTCCCTGGGGTGCACCCACTCCTTGTTCTTTTTTGCCTCTTCCTTATCCGTATTATCCACTAACATGGCAAACATTTCTACATACTCCCCTTTCCAAATCTTCTCTCTCACCTCTTGTGAGATATGCCTACCCAACCATTCCCTGGAAGAGTGCAATTCACCCATACCGAGGCTTGGTAACGCCTGCACCAAAACTGTTGCTGCCGCCTCCTGTTTCTTGGCTTTGTCCTCCTCCGATAGTGGACTTGTGTTGGGAGGATCTTGTCCGATCGCGTTAGCTGCTGCACCATTCGCTGCTGCAGCCCCTACTGGCACATTCTGCCCCCCCCTGGTTTGGACCCTTCAAACTGTGCCACCAACTGCTTGGCCTTCACTAGCGCACTACCCTAGGCCAACAAAGCCCCAGAGGCCACTGTTAGGGTCCAGGTTCCTACCTTAGCTAACCAGGGAAGTACCGCTGCCAAACTGGCCACAAAGTCTGCATGCCCAGGCACACTACCAGAAGGACCCTCCCCTACCAGGGGTATTACCGGAATCGGTGCCCCTAGATTGGTCCCTGGTACCACTGCAATTGGATGACATCTCCCGGAGGCTCCTGGTGCAACAACCGGTTTTGCAACAATTTGGTTGCAAAACATTAATACATATCATTCCAATTCGGTATTTAAAAGGGATGTCCCTTCCAAATACCGAATTGGTATTTGGTCACAAACTTAAACTGCGATTTGGTAATGTGTCACTGAATCGCAGTGTGGGTTTCATACATACCAAAATGCATTTTGCAGTTGTAAATAGTCAGATTCTGTGAATCAGCCTGTTCGTGAATGCAAAAAAGGTAGTACATCTGACTCTAAAAGTGATGTGCAAGGCTAACAGGCTCCACGCCTAGAAAGACAATGATACCTCTGTAGTTGGGGGCACATTAATGGTAGTCCTGGATGCTCCTAGAAGGCCTTAGGTCATACTGAGAGCATCAGTGCAGAGGAAGATAGCGATCTATGAGAATGACTGGCTACATATCATTCCTGAAGTGTGTGCCTACACTTTCTTTAGAAACAAAAACCAATGCAGATAGGTGCTGCTATCCAGAGGTTACAGAGGGATCTGTCCGGCTTCCAACCTTGCTGAAAGTATTTTATGAAAGAAAGAAAAAATGCTTTCTCATGGGTTAAAACTGCCATGTCATTTCTTCAGACCCTGGAAGGGGTCATAGGTGATGAAGGGGGAAATTGTGGTGGATTATGCCTATGGTGGCGAAAGGATTGAATTTGGGGCAGGTAGGTTTGGTTCTTTTGTGTGCTTATTGATTAAATGTTATTCTATTTTCTCTCTGAATTCTCCTCCTCCTTTCCACAATACGCCTTATGGGGCTGTTGAGAGTTGCATGTTGCATGATTCACTTAGAGTTGAAAATAAAGCTTTGATCTGTGATCTGAGAAAGCTAGGCTTTCCCCTGTTTGTGTTGCTTTCCGCCTATCCTTCAATCTAAACATAAATTGAGCCAAGTGGTCCACCACAACACCATTTTCTTTTGAGGTATCCCAATAGCCTAGCAAGAATCTCACTTCCTACAGTGTATTTAGCATGTGACAGATTAAATGTAGGCAATGCAGTTTGCCTAGGCAGAGCCATATTAGTCTCCCCTTCTTGCAAACTTTTTTGTTTTACTGAAACCAACTTCCAAACATGGAGTTTGTCACAGGAAAGCAAAACATGAATTGCCTTGGCTTGCTGATGGTTTCTCGTTCTGAAGCAGGGATACTGATCCGCTCATGAAAAGGTTCTGCTGTCCTGTGAACCCCAGATACTTCTGCTGCTCACAAAATGTGTACATCTTGAGTTCATGCATGTGTGCAGTATATGTGTAGCTCATATATGACTGTAGTACTATGTGTGTTGTGTGGATCTCAGGAGTGTGGCCAGTAGGATCCATACTGAATGCCATTGGTTAGCACAGCACAACATGATGGATGAGTATTGCTTCCTCAGACAGTGGAAGTGCCTGCATTCCTATGTCTGGATGCTGGACCCTTAAACACAGAAGTGAAGGGGTGGTGACTGAGCTCCCTGTAGAAATAATTCCTTTAGGAAATGGCTGCTGATTAGTTCTTTCGGAGCACTGGCATTTTGAGGATGATGAGGTTGAGGGGTGTTGAGGGGTGAGATTGCAGTTTCGCAACCATGGTTCTCTGACCATTTAAGATCTTTGCGTCAGCAATGTTGAAAATAAGAGAGGTCTTGTACTGCTCATCCGGATCTACTGGGGAAAGCCCGGCATAAATCTCTGCTCAGAGACTATAAGAAGGCGATTACAGAGGCAAAAAGGGTTCATTTCACCAACCTTACATCTTCTCTTAAATCCCCCAGAGATCTTTTTAACATCCTTGACTCTCTGTCAACACCTAGATCAGTTGATCCTACTGTTGAAACACAGGAACTGTGTAACAACATAGCAAGTTTCTCCCACTCTAACATTGCCGATATTTATAGGGCTCTTGAAATCAATAACCAAGAACTGGATGCTAATGTGGTAGGCTCCCCCTCTTTAACTTCTTGTACTGTTGAGAAGGCTGATGTCCCGCCGAAACCGCAGCTCTTAGGTTTTCCCCTTCTATCTTTAGAAGACCTCAATCTTCTTCTCGATGCTACCAAGGCTTGCTCGCCTCTCGACCCATGCCCTTTAAAAAATCTGAAGTCCTGCAGAGGCTCTGTTCTCCCTCCTTTATTAGAGGTTATGAACCTGGCAATTCGTGAAGGGATTTTTCCATCCCCCTGGAAGACTGCCGTTGTCAGACCTTTGCTAAAAAAGCCCTCCCTTGACCCAGGAATACTAAAAAACTATCGTCCCATCTCTTTACTTCCGGCTCCAGCTAAGATCCTGGAGTCCCATATAAACCGTCATCTATCTGTTTTCATTGAGAGTTCCAACCTATTAGACATCTCTCAGCATGGGTTTCGATCATCTCATAGCACTGAATCGACACTCACGGTTGTGATTAATACCATCCGAGCTGAGGTTGACAGGGGACACCCATTGCTGCTAGTGTTATTAGATCTCACAGCAGCGTTTGACACCTTGTCCCCGTCAATACTGACCTCGAGACTCAGGGATATCGGAGTTGGGGGCTTGGCCCTCAGTTTACTCTCTTCCTTTCTCCATCAGAGGGAGCAGAGAGTTAAAATGGGCAACTTCCTCTCCGATTCTCAAGAAGTGCATTGTGGGGTCCCTCAGGGCTCTTCATTGGCCCCTTTATTATTTAACATCTACGTTACCCCACTTGCCAAGGTTATAAGATCTTTTGGGCTGGATGTGTTATCGTACGCCGATGACACCCAGATCCTGGTATCTATCACCCAGCCGGCCAGTGAGATTGCCCCTAAGTTTAGAGGCTGTATGGAAGCAGTGGCAAACTGGATGGTTCGCAATTTTCTAAAACTAAACGGCGACAAGACCGAAATGATGGTCTTTGGTGGGAGCCAGGATCTTTGGTCTAAGGAATGGTGGCCTCTGTCCCTGGGAGATTGTCTTCGCCCTACTTCTGTTGCTAGGAACCTGGGTGTCCAAATTGACACGGCCTTATCTTTTGACTCTCAGGTAAACAGGACGGTGTCAACCTGTTGCGGGATCATCAGAATTCTTAAGAAGATAGCCCCCTACTTATCCTTGGCAGCTCGGAAACAAGCTACAGCTGCCTTGGTTTTATCCAGGCTTGATTACTGCAATGCCCTCTACGGTGGCATTAGCAAAGCCTCCATTTATCGTCTCCAAATGGTACAGAATGCTGCGGCCAGAATGGTTTTAACTCTCCCCAGGCGATCTTCTGCCACTATGGCAAGAAATAACTTTCACTGGCTCCCTATTCCCTCTAGGATTACCTTTAAACTCCTGTGCTTAGCCCATGGTGCTTTTTACGGCGCAGGTTCAGAAGGTATCAGGGCCCTTCTGTGTGTGTATTCCCCCAGTAGAACCCTCCGTTCTTCCTCCAAGAATTTGCTTGTGGTCCCCAAGTTCACAAAGGCAAAGTGGGGAGGCAGAGCTTTTTTCTGTTTTAGCTCCTAAACTTTGGAACTCTCTCCCTTTGGAGCTCACTAGCCAATCCTCTTTAGTGGTCTTCAAAAAACACCTGAAGACCTGGTTTTTCTACCAGGCGTATTAGGGACTGCGCCTTGTGTGGCTCCCTTGTTCATCTAGCTGGTAATGTGGACCTTTTGTTTGTTTGTCTGGTGCCTTGATGCCCCTTGGGGCTAAGTTTTGCGCAGTCGTCCCTCCGCCTGGGACGACTCCTGGTGGCCCACCACCCTGGGCAGCATATCCAAACAAACGGACCACGTACACAACCTGGGCTTCATCCTGGACTCCTCCCTCTCGATGACCAGACAAGTCAACGCCGTGTCCTCGTCATGCTTCAACATCCTTCGCCTGCTACGCAAGATCTTCCGGTGGATCCCCACCGAAACCAGGAAGACGGTCAGCCAGGCCCTCGTCACCAGCGGTCTGGACTACGGCAACTCCCTCTACGCCGGAACCACAGCCAAACTCCAGAACAGGCTCCAGAGCATCCAGAACGCCTCAGCAGGACTCATCATGGACATCCCCCGACGCAGCCACATCACCGGACACCTGAGAGACCTGCACTGGCTCCCCGTCAGCAAGAGAATCACGTTCTGACTCCTCACCCACGCACACAAAGCTCTCCACAACCAAGGACCCAGATACCTCAATGACCGCCTGACCTTCTACACCCCCACCCAACAACTACGATCGACCAGCCACGCCCTCGCCGTCGTTCCCCGCATCCGAAGAGCCTCAACGGGAGGAAGATCCTTCTCCTACCTGGCTGCCAAGACATGGAACTCCCTCCCCATCCACCTCCGCCTGACCCAAGACCACCTCTCCTTCAGGAAGCAACTCAAGACCTGGCTGTTTGAACAGTAGAGGACCCCCCCCCAAGCGCCTTGAGACCCTCCGGGTGAGTAGCGCGCTATACAAATGTCTGATTGATTGATTGATTGATTGATTGATATAAAATGCTATTCATTCATTCATTCATTCAAGTTGAGAAGATTTCTGAGCATGGCCTGCGCTGTTGGCTGTCTCTAATTACTACTTCAGCTTTCTTCTCTATAAACCATGGTAGCAAGAGAGGAACCATTCCCTGTAACTGTGCAGCTCTACATTTAGTCGTCTCCTTTACCCTCTTTGTCTGCAATGTCACACCGATAGCGCTTTGAACAAAGCTTATAGCGCAAGCTGTGCGGTGCAAAATAAATACAATTAATGTTGAAACTTTTGACTTTGTTGCAATGATTTTGAAGTTTTCAATGTAAGCTGGCCAGGTGATCAACTCGTATGCAGGCAAAGAGCCTGATATGTTACAGATTCAATAGTATCCAACCTTCACATTGCATATTACGTTCAAAGTATACATTATTAAAGTAAGGACTTTTAAAACTCGGGTTTTCATTGTTTTTATAACTGCCATTCATCATTCTGAATATTAAGTGTCATTCTCTGGCCAATTATCTCAGTTTAATTGTGGCAGCATTTAAGGAAAGGTGCTATGGAGATCTCAGTCAAAAGGCTATAGCCTGCTACTTACCTATAAGATGTGAACTATTTGTATACATATTATTGATTTAATTATCTGTTCATTTTTTTAATTCTCTGAGCGGTACGAATGGCAAAAAAATTGCCTCTTTGGAACTCTAGAACAACATCCTTTCCAACCGTACATATTCTCTTCTTTTTCTTTGACTTTTTATATATACCAACCGTATTATTCGAGGCAGTTGTACTGTTCTCTCGCACAGACAGGCTTTGAATTATCTGCATACACATTCGTAATTTCCACTGTGTTCTATGTAGAAATGGATGCAGGATTAGGACTGTGAGCATTGTAAAAGGCTATACGTGTATCTTTATCCGTTCCTGGGATTAGAGCAATGGGCAGTCTATATTTATTTCCTGCAGCTGCTGGGTGCCTGCTAGGAAAGTGACATTCCAGCTGGGGTTACAGCCAAGGCAATTAGAAAGAGCTTCGGAACGTACAAAGTAGTTTTAGCAGTGAAACTATAGCCATTTGAAATACGTGCCTGGGGATTAGACGTGGGAGAAGTGTGCTTTTTACTGATCTCCTAACCCCTCCAACATCCTGCCCGATTCTCTTTTACCAAGCAAACATAAGTAGTGCTACAGTTCTGAAAAATGGTCTGGTGTAAAGTTTTTAGACATCAGCTTTGCATTTTGAGAGATTTCCTACAGAGAACTGGCACATTTCCTCCCCAGCAGGATCCCATGTATACAGCCCTCACTTTGATTTTCTCAGCCTAAAGCTTTCTGAGTGCTTGGACTTGATCCATTGGTCTAACACACCGAGGCCCTTTCATAAACATGTGCACTGGAACAGAGTTAGCCACCCGCCTGTGTTTTTAAGACTTTGTACTGCCTAACGCGCATACCCCTAAATAGGATAGCCTTCGAGTTAGTGTATGAGATATATAGATTGCACCATTGCTTAAACGGAGCAGGTGGTTGCAGGTGGAGCCACATCGGGCACTCGTTTTTGGGCACCCAGGCTTGTCTTTCATCAGTAGACTTCGACCTTGAACGAAAGAGAGAAAGGGAAAAAGGGGGAAAGTAGGTGGAGGAGAGAAAGAGAGAAAAACAGTCACAAAGGGAGAAGGCAGAGCTGAAAAAGAACCTGGAAAAGTGGGAGAAAAGAGCTGCGAGTGTCTGATGGTCGATGAAAGTGGCATTACTGGGATCAAGGCTAAGTAACGTTGTGTTATGGTAAACCCAACATTTGGCAGTGCCAGCAGAGGGTTCCTGAAAAAAACGAGCCCCGGCCATTGTTCTTTTACAAATTAAGCACAGGGTTGCATTGGTTGGCACCAGGGAACAGTGGTTGCATCTGCTTGTTTCCTAGCAGTGCTAGCTGCACTTCATGCACTAACTTGGATAATCACATTAGACCGTGCAATGTTTTGAAAAGAGACACCCAGCCCTGCTCTATGGCAGGGAACCTGATCACGAGATACAGCGTCTGTTCATGGCACTGCTCCTGGCAACAGAAAAACTCAAGTGGAAACACCAGCCAGATTCACAAAGCCTTTTCCCTAATTTGTGCAAGATCAGATAAAGAAAAATAAGCATTTTATGACTACGTTATTTCACGAGCAGAATTTGTGGATGATTAAATAAGACACGTATATGCAAATTGCCTTGCTCACTTCAAAGATTTTGCACTTGAGAATGTGCCAAGGATTGTAGCAGACACAGATTCCTGTCTATCCCTCCTTTAAAGAGGAATAGACTGGAATCAGCACTTGACACGCTTCTTGTTTTCTTGTTCCCAGTTGAAGTCTCAGGGCAGAGATGTCGCTGTCCCCATTTGCATCGCAAGCTCCATGAACCACTGCTAATGAAATGAATGAATGGAGGAGTGTGTATTTACATTTCAATCTCATACTTATCAATCAATCAAACAGCATTTGTATAGCGCAGCACTGTCTCCCTTAGGAGTATCTGGGTGCTGTGTCTCTGTCGAAGAGCCAGTTCTAAAGTCTCTTTCTGAAGTCTGCCAGCGAGGGGGCAGTACAAAACTGGAGGGGATGGTCGTTCCAAGTCTTGGCTGAGATGTAGGAGAAAGAATGGCCACTGCTACAGCTGAGACAGATGTGGGGGTTGTGCCAGAGCAAATGAAGAGGAGCCAATGTGTGGAATGGATGCAAACGTAAATTTATGCATTAACATTTATGAGCCCTGTGAGACTTATGCACAATTGCTCGCAGAGTTCAATCAATCAATCAATCAATCACCGTATTTGTAAAGCGCGCTACATACCCGTGAGGGTCTCAGGGTCTCAAGGCTCTGGGGAAGGGGGGGGGGGGGGGCTGCTACTGATCGAAGAGCCAGGTCCTGAGAAGTCTTCTGAAGGTCGGCAGGTCCTGGGTCTGTCGTAGGCTCATATGGAGAGCGTTCCAGGTCTTGGTGGCGAGGTAGGAGAAGGATCTGCCACCGGTGGTGGTTTTCCGGATACGAGGAACTGTGGCGAGGGCGAGGTTGGCGGAGCGGAGGCTGCGGGTGGGGGTGTGGAAGCTGAGTCGGTCGTTGAGGTATGTGGGTCCAGTGATGTGTAGTGCTTTGTGTGCGTGGATGAGGAGTTTGAAGGTGATCCTCTTGTTGACGGGGAGCCAGTGTAGGCCTCTCAGGTGGGGTGTGATGTGGCTGCATCGGTGGATGTTGAGGATCAGTCGTGCCGAGGCGTTCTGGATTCGTTGTAGTCGTTTCAGGAGCTTGGTTGTTGTTCCTGAGTAGAGGGTGTTCCCGTACTCGAGTTTGCTGGTGATGAGGGCATGGGTGACGGTGTTTCTCGTGTCGGGAGGGATTCATTTGAAAATCTTACGGAGCATTCGGAGGGTGTTGAAGCAGGAAGCGGAGACGGCGTTGACTTGCTTGGTCATGGAGAGGGCGTAGTCAAGGATTAACCCCAGGTTGCGTGCGTGGTTGGTGGGTTCCGGGGCTGTGTCCAGCGATGTGGGCCACCAGGATTCATCCCAGGCTGATGGGGTGGGTCCGAGGATGAGGACCTCCATCTTGTCTGAATTCAGCTTCAGTCTGCTGTCCTTCATCCAGTCGACAACGGCCTTCATTCCTCTGTGGAGGTTGGCTTTGGCGGTGTGGGGGTCTTCGGGGAGGGATATGATCAGCTGGGTGTCGTCGGCGTAGGAGATGATGTTGAGGTTATGTTGTCGTGCGACGTGGACGAGTGGAGCCATGTAGATATTGAACAGCGTCGGGCTGAGGGTGGATCCCTGTGGGACGCTGCAGATGATCTCGGTGGTTCTTGAGTGGAAGGGTGGGAGGCGGACGCTCTGGGTTCTGCTGGAGAGGAAGATATGGTCCAGGCCAGGGCCTTCTCTTGAATTCCGGCGTCATGGAGGCGTGCTGATAGGGTGCGGTGGCAGACCGTGTTGAAGGCAGCTGACAGGTCCAGGAGGATGAGGGCGGCTGTTTCTCCTTTGTCCATCAGGATCCTGATGTCGTCGGTGGCGGCGATAAGGGCGGTCTCGGTGCTGTGGTTGCTGCGGAAGCCGGATTGGGAAGGGTCCAGGATGTTGTTGTCTTCGAGGTAGCGGGTTAGCTGTTTGTTGACAATCTTCTCTATTACTTTTGCTGGGAACGGGAGCAGGGAGATGGGCCGAATGTTCTTGAGGTCCTTGGGGTCCGCCTTGGGTTTCTTCAGTAGGGCTTTGATCTTGGCGTGCTTCCAACTTTCCGGGAAGGATGCTGTCTCGAGGGAGATGTTGATTGCTTTCGGGAGGTGGGGCGTGATGGTTGTGCTGGCTTTGTTAAAAACATGGTGAGGGTAGGCGTCAGATGGGGATCCGGAGTGGATGGAGTTCATGGTTTTGATGGTGTCTTTGTCGCTGACGTTGGACCAGGCGGTCAGGCGACTGGTGAGGGTGGAGGTCGCAGGGGTGGTGGTCTCGGTGGTGGGTGCGGGGGTGTCGGGGTTGAAGCTGTCGTGGATGTTGGTGATCTTGCGGTGAAAGAAGGTGGCCAGGGAGTCGCACAGGTCTTGTGATGGTGGAATGCTATGTTATATTATGTTATTTTGGCTCTTTTATAGCGCACAGCTACTCCATAGAGTGTCCCGGCACTTAGACAAAGACCCGAAGGAGAGACAATCCAGGGCAGATACAGAGCAGCAGAAATAATTACTGGGTAAAAAGCCATGTCTTCAGTTCCTTCCTGAAAACCAGTAGATTGCTGATTTTCCTAAGGGAGACGGGCAAGGAGTTACAGCAACGTGGTGCCAAGTATCGAAAAGAGCGGCCTCCGATTCTAGCCCGTCTGATGGGAGGAACAGAAGCCATGGCCAAAGAAGCCGATCTCAGAGTTCTGGAGGGCCGATAAAAGGCAAGACGCCTTCTGATGTATCTAGCCCCTGCAAGATGAAGTGCCTTAAAGGCGAGAGTCAGCGCCTTAAAAGTAATCCGTCTCGCGACAGGGAGCCAGTGAAGCCTTTTAAGCAGCTCCGATGCACTCGCTCTTCGATGAAGGCCAAAAATGGCCCTTGCAGCGGAGTTCTGCACTAGCTGAAGGCGCGCAAGAAGAAATTTTGGCAATCCCAGATAGAGCACATTCTCATAATCTAGGCGGGAGCCTATCAAAGCCTGTACTGTGGTCTTTCTGTGCTCCAGGGACAAGATCGGAAGAAATTTCCTTAGCATTTTTAAAATGCCAAAGTATTTCCCTGTGAGCTCGCGAATCTGAGGCCCAAAGGAAAGGCCATCATCAATCTGGAAGCCAAGATTCTTCGCCTTGGAAGAGGCATCTGCCGGAGGGTACAGGAGGCCACCAGGCTTTCCATCTCGGATCAGGAGAGCAGCCAAAGAAAAGCAATTCCGATTTATCGGAATTACATTTCAGACTGTGCTATTTAAACCAGTCAAAGACCGCTCCCAGACAGTCCCTGATCCGCATACCACCAAAGTCAGAGCCCTTAGTGCAGGTGAAAAGGAGCTGGGTGTCATCAGCGTAGGATACGATCTGGGCACCGAACGACTCCGCAACTGCCGCCAGAGGGGCCATGTAGATATTAAAAAGGGTGGGGCTCAAGATAGAGCCCTGAGGCACCCCCACCTCCAATGGTGGCATGTCGGCGGAGAAAGGTGGCGCCCAGACCGTTTGCCGGCGGCCGGCCAAGAATGACTCGAACCACTTCAACACCACTCCACGCAATCCGATCTCCCAGAGTCTTAAAAGGAGACCGTCATGGGGAACGGTGTCGAAGGCCGCCGACAAATCCAGCATAACTAATATGGCCTTTCCACCTAAATCCAGAACTTCCCGGATGGCATCAGTAACTTCAAGGAGAGCGGTCTCCGTACTCATGTTGGTGCGAAAACCCGACTGAGTATCGTGAAGGATGTCGTTACTCTCAATGTAGTCAGAGAGGGAGATGTGAACATGCTTCTCAACTACCTTTGATTAAATCAAAAAGAGACTAGCTCAAGTTACTTTAGGGGAGGGGGAAGACTCTGGTATGTTTTGTCACGGAGTGTGAACACCCAGCAGGTGTGTTCAAAAAGCCCTCACCCACCAACCTAGTTGGTGGCATGCTTCATCATCGGGCCCACCCAGTGGCACCTAGCGTGCCCCGGGTGTGCTTCAACGCCTGACTACAGCGGAGCTGGTATATTACTGAGTGTGCGGTGAAGATAGTTAAGGAAGTGATGTTAAAACGGCTGGACGGTGGTCCCAGTACCCGAAGGTAAAATTAGACTTTAATACCTGGGCCTCCGTCAGCGGTTAAAAATAATAATAATAATAAGGCAAGGGGATGTAAGGGGCGAGTTACGACCTCTCACATCCAATGGGTCAACATGTTTCAGCCAGTGCCTTATGACTAGACTGGCTTTCTTCAGGACCTAAAATAAGTGAGTGCAATTTACCTAATGGGGGTGTAGGGGAGACTATGTGTCTACACGCCCTAAAGTGTATCTACGTGTGAGAGGGGGATTCCCTTCTCAAGACCACCTGTACACATAACATGAATGGACAAAACAAAACACACAGGGAGAAGGTAGAGTCATTAGGATGTACAGTTTTACGCACATCTGATGCCGTCACTATAGCGAGTGCTGGTGGGCTATAGGCGGCTATGGTGTGATGGTATTGGTGGTACCATCACAGTGGGAATCGCACTGATAACTCGAGAGTTAGGTGATTTAAGAGACGGAGAAAAACAGGGTGCATTAGTGAAATGCGGCGCAAGGAGGGATTCTTACGCAAGTTTTTGCTCAGTCTGACCTCAAGGTTGGGAGGTGGCAAAGGCTTGACCCTGGGGGGACAAACATTTACCATGCTGATTAGGGAGACCTGTTAGGAAAGAAAATAGCGCTTACCAGGAGTCGTGGTGGTGGTTTCTCATACTCACAGTAATTCTGGGTTGAGCCTGCTCTGGACCTGTAGTGCCTCCTTCGCATACCGGTGGGGAATGAGTGTTTTCCCAGGTCTTAAGTAGTCTTATTAATTGGTCTAATTAAGTGCACCTGTGATGTGGAGGGCAATGGTGAAAAGACTCACAAGCCTGAGTCATGCTGCCTGGAGTAAGTATGGGCGCCTTAGGTGCGCGCGCGCTCTAGCGTCCTGTCGCGCTGGGAGGCATCGTTATGTGCCACTGAGGAGTCACCCAGGCGCTCGCGTCTATAATTAGCGCATGCGCAATAGGTCCGAGTGCATGCTCATCCGGGGAACAGCCTGGATGGTAGTGTGAGTTGTTCGCGCATGCGCATTGTGACCGGGCTGGTCTGCGCATGTGCGGCGTATGACGGGTGATCGCCCGCGCATGCGCGGTGTGTTGTTCATCGGGCACACTTGATTTTGTCCATTGAGTGGACATGGGGCATGCAAGTTATTGCGTTTCGTCCATTGAGTGGACGTGGGGCCTATAAAAAACATTCAAACAAATGCATTATGATTCAATGGGGGACAATCTTTGGCAATTTCAAGAAATAGACTGCTTGGAGGACGTAGTCTTTCCAGTGGTACTGTGCCCAATCATATATAGTTTGATGATGGGGGTAGGGTGATCACTGGCGGGTCAGGGAATTCCACGGGATGGCATCATTCAATCCCTGGGTGGATGTGGAAAGGCGGTAGATCCACCGTTGTTCTGCCTGCAGTAGTTTTTGGTCATTGTCCACAGCGCCTGAGGTGATCTGCTCTATCACCGTCCATGATAGGTCATTTGGTGTGTGGCCTTCGGTGATGAAATGGTTGGTCATTTTGCTTATGTTCTTTTTGCATCTAATGGTACTGCGGTGTTCGGTTATGCGGGTTTTTATTTTTCGTGTGGTCATCCCAATGTACCGGAGTCCACATCTACATGTAATTAAGTAGATGACGTTGCGGGAGTTGCAGTTAGTGTGGCTACGCTGGGTCCACACCTTGTTTGGTTCCAAATCCAAGGTTTTGGTGTGAGAGGTGAGGTGGCACACGCTGCAGTCATTGCACGGATAGTGCCCGCTGACATTGGGGAGGCCCCATATGTTGCGGAGGGTGTTGGTGGCAGGTGAGGGTGGTGGTCTGGGACGGGTATTGACAAGGCGGTCTTTTAGATTGGAGTTTCGCTTGTATGCGAATCTTGGAAGGTCCCATTTCCTCTGTCCTGAAGTGATGATTTTCCAATGTTTTTTTATGATTTTCGACACCTCATTGGATGCTGTGTTATAGGTCGTTACGCAGGTGATGGGTGGGTTGTCTTGGACTTTGGTGACAGTCTCAAGGAGGGCCTCCCGATTTTGGTTTCTTGCTCTTTTCTGTGTTTTGTTGATGATTGGTCTTGGATAGCCCCGTTGTGACAACTTGTTGGTCAATTCCATCGCCTGTTTTTTATAGTCAGAGATGTTCGTGCAGTTCCTGCGTATACGCAAGAACTGTCCATAGGGCAGGTTCTCTCTGAGGGGGCGTGGGTGGAAACTGGTAAAGTCAAGCAATGAGTTCCTTGCTGTCGGTTTATAGTACGTGGTAGTGGTCAGGGTGCCATCTTTGGCTCTGATATCCAAATCTAGAAAGGGGAGATGGCTGTTGCTGGCCGTGCTGGTGAACTTGAGGTAGGGGTCCCTGTTGTTAAGCCATGTCATGAATTTGTCCAGGTCGGAGTGGGAACCTTGCCAGACCACCAGAATATCATCTATATACCTGCGCCAACTCAGGATGTGGTTGATGTAGGGGTTGGTGTCTGTAGTTATATGGCACTCTTCAAAGTGGTGGACGTATAGTCCCGCCACGCTTGGAGCGAAGACACTGCCCATCGATGTCCCGTTGGTCTGTAAGTAGAGAGTGCCGTCGTACTCAAAGAAGTTTTCTTTGAGTGCCAAGGTTGCGCATGACAGTATAAAGGCTCTTGGCGTGTGGTGTTCCCAGTTAGTAGCCATAAGGATGTCATGGAGTACTTTGAGAGTGGCATCTTGTGGGAGGCTGGTGTAGAGGCTCTCCACGTCTAGACCCACCAACAGTTGCGTGGTAGGGTTGAATTCTTTGTTGTTGAGGACTTGTAAGAGGTGCTTGGTGTCCTTGATGTATGTCGGGGTCGACTGTACCAGGGGGTTTAAGAAAAAGTCGCAGTAGCGTGACAGTGGTTCCAATAGGGAGTTGATCCCTGATACTATGGGTCTTCCAGGAGGGGGAGTGACCCCCTTGTGAACTTTAGGCACAGTGTAGAAATATGGGGTTCTGGTGTTCTGTGGGCATAGGTAATCTGCTTCCTGTTTGGATATGTGCTCAGCATCCGCTGCCCTTTTGACCAGTGCGTGGATCGTGGTCCTCAGTTCATTAGTGGGGTCTTGTTCCAGTCGGCGATAGTTCCTGTTGTCGCTCAGTAATCTACGGCACTCAGTGTCATAGTCCTGCTTGTTTTGGAGGACGATGCCTCCTCCTTTGTCCGCCGGTTTGATAACGATCAGGGGGTTGTCTTGCAACCGTTGTAGAACCCTCCTATCCTCCCAAGATAGGTTGTTAAAATGGTTGGTAGGTTTTAATCTCTCAATATCGTTGTACACGGCCTGTTCAAATGTCGTGATTTCGGGGGGAATGGCAGAGGGAGGTGGTACAAACGTGGATTTTGGTCGCAGACCAGTGATATTGGGATTGTCGTGGACTGGTTCTATTTCTGGAATTGGTTTCTCGAAGAACGACTTCAGTTTCAGTTTCCGGAAGAATTGCGCCAGTTCCACATGTAATTTGAACTTGTCGAGTCTTGTTGTCGGAACAAATGATAAGCCCTTCTCAAGTACCGACTGTTCTTTGGGGGTCAGGGGTTGACCTCCTTGCCAGTTGATCTGCCAACGCTGTCCACGTCTGCCGCGTCCTCCTCGTCTCGCCGAGCCAGTGCTGGAATCACTGGACACGGAGCTGTCATCTCCGGAGGTGTTTGACATACTGGTGTTTTTGTTCTGAGGGGTGTAGTCATCCTCTGAATATGGGTAGACTTTGGCGTAATTGAATTTCTTCAAATCCTTGTCGAATTTCTTTATTTTAGGGACAACACATTCCTTTTTTAGGACAGGGCAGAAGAACACGGGGAAGAAGAAGAGCAAACCCACAACAACCACAAGTACACTGGGGCGGAGAGGAGAACCCAGTCAGCACGAATACACGCCAGAAGGCGAAAGAGGGCACAGCGGGAACCAGCAAACAATGATTCCTCAAGAACAACAACACTCATTGGTTTTCAACTTGTCTAGCACACCCCTGACCCCCAAAGAACAGTCGGTACTTGAGAAGGGCTTATCATTTGTTCCGACAACAAGACTCGACAAGTTCAAATTACATGTGGAACTGGCGCAATTCTTCCGGAAACTGAAACTGAAGTCGTTCTTCGAGAAACCAATTCCAGAAATAGAACCAGTCCACGACAATCCCAATATCACTGGTCTGCGACCAAAATCCACGTTTGTACCACCTCCCTCTGCCATTCCCCCCGAAATCACGACATTTGAACAGGCCGTGTACAACGATATTGAGAGATTAAAACCTACCAACCATTTTAACAACCTATCTTGGGAGGATAGGAGGGTTCTACAACGGTTGCAAGACAACCCCCTGATCGTTATCAAACCGGCGGACAAAGGAGGAGGCATCGTCCTCCAAAACAAGCAGGACTATGACACTGAGTGCCGTAGATTACTGAGCGACAACAGGAACTATCGCCGACTGGAACAAGACCCCACTAATGAACTGAGGACCACGATCCACGCACTGGTCAAAAGGGCAGCGGATGCTGAGCACATATCCAAACAGGAAGCAGATTACCTATGCCCACAGAACACCAGAACCCCATATTTCTACACTGTGCCTAAAGTTCACAAGGGGGTCACTCCCCCTCCTGGAAGACCCATAGTATCAGGGATCAACTCCCTATTGGAACCACTGTCACGCTACTGCGACTTTTTCTTAAACCCCCTGGTACAGTCGACCCCGACATACATCAAGGACACCAAGCACCTCTTACAAGTCCTCAACAACAAAGAATTCAACCCTACCACGCAACTGTTGGTGGGTCTAGACGTGGAGAGCCTCTACACCAGCCTCCCACAAGATGCCACTCTCAAAGTACTCCATGACATCCTTATGGCTACTAACTGGGAACACCACACGCCAAGAGCCTTTATACTGTCATGCGCAACCTTGGCACTCAAAGAAAACTTCTTTGAGTACGACGGCACTCTCTACTTACAGACCAACGGGACATCGATGGGCAGTGTCTTCGCTCCAAGCGTGGCGGGACTATACGTCCACCACTTTGAAGAGTGCCATATAACTACAGACACCAACCCCTACATCAACCACATCCTGAGTTGGCGCAGGTATATAGATGATATTCTGGTGGTCTGGCAAGGTTCCCACTCCGACCTGGACAAATTCATGACATGGCTTAACAACAGGGACCCCTACCTCAAGTTCACCAGCACGGCCAGCAACAGCCATCTCCCCTTTCTAGATTTGGATATCAGAGCCAAAGATGGCACCCTGACCACTACCACGTACTATAAACCGACAGCAAGGAACTCATTGCTTGACTTTACCAGTTTCCACCCACGCCCCCTCAGAGAGAACCTGCCCTATGGACAGTTCTTGCGTATACGCAGGAACTGCACGAACATCTCTGACTATAAAAAACAGGCGATGGAATTGACCAACAAGTTGTCACAACGGGGCTATCCAAGACCAATCATCAACAAAACACAGAAAAGAGCAAGAAACCAAAATCGGGAGGCCCTCCTTGAGACTGTCACCAAAGTCCAAGACAACCCACCCATCACCTGCGTAACGACCTATAACACAGCATCCAATGAGGTGTCGAAAATCATAAAAAAACATTGGAAAATCATCACTTCAGGACAGAGGAAATGGGACCTTCCAAGATTCGCATACAAGCGAAACTCCAATCTAAAAGACCGCCTTGTCAATACCCGTCCCAGACCACCACCCTCACCTGCCACCAACACCCTCCGCAACATATGGGGCCTCCCCAATGTCAGCGGGCACTATCCGTGCAATGACTGCAGCGTGTGCCACCTCACCTCTCACACCAAAACCTTGGATTTGGAACCAAACAAGGTGTGGACCCAGCGTAGCCACACTAACTGCAACTCCCGCAACGTCATCTACTTAATTACATGTAGATGTGGACTCCGGTACATTGGGATGACCACACGAAAAATAAAAACCCGCATAACCGAACACCGCAGTACCATTAGATGCAAAAAGAACATAAGCAAAATGACCAACCATTTCATCACCGAAGGCCACACACCAAATGACCTATCATGGACGGTGATAGAGCAGATCACCTCAGGCGCTGTGGACAATGACCAAAAACTACTGCAGGCAGAACAACGGTGGATCTACCGCCTTTCCACATCCACCCAGGGATTGAATGATGCCATCCCGTGGAATTCCCTGACCCGCCAGTGATCACCCTACCCCCATCATCAAACTATATATGATTGGGCACAGTACCACTGGAAAGACTACGTCCTCCAAGCAGTCTATTTCTTGAAATTGCCAAAGATTGTCCCCCATTGAATCATAATGCATTTGTTTGAATGTTTTTATAGGCCCCACGTCCACTCAATGGACGAAACGCAATAACTTGCATGCCCCATGTCCACTCAATGGACAAAATCAAGTGTGCCCGATGAACAACACACCGCGCATGCGCGGGCGATCACCCGTCATACGCCGCACATGCGCAGACCAGCCCGGTCACAATGCGCATGCGCGAACAACTCACACTACCATCCAGGCTGTTCCCCGGATGAGCATGCACTCGGACCTATTGCGCATGCGCTAATTATAGACGCGAGCGCCTGGGTGACTCCTCAGTGGCAGATAACGATGCCTCCCAGCGCGACAGGACGCTAGAGCGCGCGCGCACCTAAGGCGCCCATACTTACTCCAGGCAGCATGACTCAGGCTTGTGAGTCTTTTCACCATTGCCCTCCACATCACAGGTGCACTTAATTAGACCAATTAATAAGACTACTTAAGACCTGGGAAAACACTCATTCCCCACCGGTATGCGAAGGAGGCACTACAGGTCCAGAGCAGGCTCAACCCAGAATTACTGTGAGTATGAGAAACCACCACCACGACTCCTGGTAAGCGCTATTTTCTTTCCTAACAGGTCTCCCTAATCAGCATGGTAAATGTTTGTCCCCCCAGGGTCAAGCCTTTGCCACCTCCCAACCTTGAGGTCAGACTGAGCAAAAACTTGCGTAAGAATCCCTCCTTGCGCCGCATTTCACTAATGCACCCTGTTTTTCTCCGTCTCTTAAATCACCTCACTCTCGAGTTATCAGTGCGATTCCCACTGTGATGGTACCACCAATACCATCACACCATAGCCGCCTATAGCCCACCAGCACTCGCTATAGTGACGGCATCAGATGTGCGTAAAACTGTACATCCTAATGACTCTACCTTCTCCCTGTGTGTTTTGTTTTGTCCATTCATGTTATGTGTACAGGTGGTCTTGAGAAGGGAATCCCCCTCTCACACGTAGATACACTTTAGGGCGTGTAGACACATAGTCTCCCCTACACCCCCATTAGGTAAATTGCACTCACTTATTTTAGGTCCTGAAGAAAGCCAGTCTAGTCATAAGGCACTGGCTGAAACATGTTGACCCATTGGATGTGAGAGGTCGTAACTCGCCCCTTACATCCCCTTGCCTTATTTTTAACCGCTGACGGAGGCCCAGGTATTAAAGTCTAATTTTACCTTCGGGTACTGGGACCACCGTCCAGCCGTTTTAACATCACTTCCTTAACTATCTTCACCGCACACTCAGTAATATACCAGCTCCGCTGTAGTCAGGCGTTGAAGCACACCCGGGGCACGCTAGGTGCCACTGGGTGGGCCCGATGATGAAGCATGCCACCAACTAGGTTGGTGGGTGAGGGCTTTTTGAACACACCTGCTGGGTGTTCACACTCCGTGACAAAACATACCAGAGTCTTCCCCCTCCCCTAAAGTAACTTGAGCTAGTCTCTTTTTGATTTAATCATATATTAACCGGGGACATGGACTAGCTTTCTGGTCCTACCTCTCTCTCTTGATTACGCATCTCAACTACCTTTGCCAGAGCCGGGAGAAGGGAGATCGGCATATAGTTAGCATGGATTAGATGGTCCAAATTGGGCTTCTTGACAAGCGGCAGGATCAAGGCATGCTTTCAGGCCTGGGGAACCACCCCTGTGCTTAAAGACATGTTGAGCACCGGGTTAAACAAGGAGTTTAAGGCTGGTGCTACTTTTCCAAGGCATTTAGCGGGACAGGGATCCTGCGGGGAGCCAGACTTGAGCTGGGTGAGAAGGTCAAGAGAGGCAGGTAGGGACAGAGGGGGAAACTCAGAAAGAGAGGGGCCTTCCACTACCAAGGATGGAAACCAAGAGAGCCTGTGATCAGATACAGATACTGAACTCAGAGGGGAAAAAGTATCTTGAATAGCTTTAATTTTAGAGGTGAAAAAGATTGCAAGTTGATGGACCCATGCTTCCGTGTGGGAGTGGGATGGCAATATCGAGGAAGGGCAGATAAAATCTTTTACTATGCGGAAAATTTCTTTAATCTTATTCGCCGTATCCTCAATTCTTTTGTCATAATAAGCTTTTTTCCCAGCCATAATATGGCGGTGATTGAGCTTCGTGAGTTCCCTATATTTCTTTTTGTCACTGGGATCATACATGCAGCGCCAGGCCCTTTCAGCTTTTTTACACTCTCGGCGCAGCTCACCAAGAAAAGGAGTGAACCACGGTGCCGAGGCGCGGTTACAGGATTTTCTAGGAATAGACATGGGAGCTAACTCCTCAAATCTATCCACTAGCCACCTATGTAGCAGATCCAGATCTTCCTCTAAACTACCAGACAGTTGACAAGGGTGCATGGAGAGTGCAGATGCCAGCATTTCAGGGGAGACCCGGTGAAAAGCCCTAGCAGTCCCTCTAGGGTCTTCCAACGGTCTGGGGGAGGTAGTGATGACAGGAGAAATAGTAAAATTTATTAAAAAGTGGTCAGACCATAGGACAGGGATCGGGGGGGATGCGCAGAACACAGCTGTAGAAAGAATTTGGTCTAAAGTGTGGCCTTTGTTGTGTGTGGGGACAGAAACATGCGGTAACAGCCCTAGAGGAGCAGTAATGTCCCACAACTTAACAACATCCAAATCACTATCATCATCCATATGTAAATTCAAATCACCCAATAAAATGCAATGTTTGAATTTTAAACAAAGTACAGAGAGGACAGCCTGCAGTTCCTTGAAAAAAAGGCCTATGGGACCCGGAAGTCTATAAATTAAAAGCCCAGCACAGGCTTGGCGTGGGGATAGAGAGAGGGTAAAGCCAAGAGACTCACTGCCCGAAATATTATCAGTGGGGAGAGTGGCGCAGGGGAAGCGCTTGTCAACTACCAAAGCGATCCCGCCGCCTCTTCCTAAGGCCCTGTCCTTTCTGATAATAACATAGTCAGTAGGAATGGTATTCGCTAGGTCAGGGCCAGAACTTTCTCCCAGCCAGGTCTCAGTTAAAAAAAGACAGGGCGGCTTGGACTCCGTCAACAGATTGTGGATGTCCAAAGAATGCCTGCTGAGAGATCTGGTATTAAGAATAGAGCAAGGATTGTAAGTTGGCAGGGTCGCAGGGGATGCGACAAGAGAGCCGACCAAACGCCATCCGCAAGCAGGGCAGCCTTTCCTCAAAGCCCGCCAACCAAGAAAAATGCAGCGGCACTAAGCAGGGACGCTGACGGGCTTACCTTAGGCGCTCCTTTGGCGCAGGATAGGTGCGTCCGCAAAGCGCGTCCGCTGCGCGGAGCGAAGATCCCCTGAACTTATAGTCGCTCAGGGGGAGTGGAAGGAGAGCCGCAACGCTGGTCTGCCGACCGGCGTGTAGGATCTCCTCCCAAGATGGCCGCTGCTCCAATCCCACAGTACCCAGCGGCACCTCGTATGCCGGACAGGGGTGGGGAAGAAAGAAAAAGACAGGTCCCCTCCCACAGTGCTGTTGCCACCCAACACAGGCGGGGGAAGACCGGAAACAAAGTGCACAGAGACAGCGAGGAGAAAGCACCCGGCTTTCCGCCTCAGGTGCCGAAAATGAAAAGGTACAAGTGGGAATAAGGGTCAGAAAGGCGGAAGACACAGCCTGTCCAAATATAAAAGCACTCAGCAATAAGCAGTGCGGGCGCTTGCAATCAGCGCGATGGTTCCAGGAGCAGTACTGGGGAAAGCGGTGACACACGCTAGCGCTCAGCGCGAGAAAGTGATTAAAATAAACACAGCGCATTAGCCGTCAGCGTGCAATGCATATAATTAAAAACAGAGTTAGTTATTTTAAAAGTGCCACAGCACATCAAGCCCCAGAGACTCCGCCTCAAGTTCTTCGCAGAGCGAGTAAGGCAACAACTCAGCTCAAACTAACAGCTCGAACTTATAGTCGCTCAGGGGGAGTGAAAGGAGAGCCGCACCGCTGGTCCGCCGACCGGCGTGTAAGATCTCCTCCCAAGATGGCCGCTGCTCCAATCCCACAGTACCCAGCGGCACCTCATATGCCGGACAGGGGTGGGGAAGAAAGAAAAAGACAGGTCCCCTCCCACAGTGCTGTTGCCACCCAACACAGGCGGGGGAAGACCGGAAACAAAGTGCACAGAGACAGCGAGGAGAAAGCACCCGGCTTTCCGCCTCAGGTGCCGAAAAAGAAAAGGTACAAGTGGGAATAAGGGTCAGAAAGGCGGAAGACACAGCCTGTCCAAATATAAAAGCACTCAGCAATAAGCAGTGCTGGCGCTTGCAATCAGCGCAATGGTTCCTGGAGCCGTACTGGGGAAAGTGGTGACACGCGCTAGCACTCAGCGCGAGAAAATAATTAAAATAAACACAGCGCGTTAGCGGTCAGCACGCAATGCATGTAATTAAAAAAACAAAGTTTGTTATTTTAAAAGTGCCACAGCACATCAAGCCCCAGAGACTCCTCCACTGCTCCGTTCCTCAGCAGTTTCTGCACTCCACTCTTCTGGCTCCTGATCACAGGCTCCTGCTTCCTGCTCTTGCGGCCTTAACTGGATTCTCCTCGACCCGAGCTCGGAGAGAGATGGGGCTAGAAGCAATCTGAGCCCAAACCCCACTCGTTCCGCTTTCCGGTTACCAGCGGGAGCGGCTTGGGAGCGGCTTGGGGGGGCTCTTCGTGACCGAGGCTCCGCAGCTCCGCGGCTCCTTGCCTCCTCGCCTCCACGCCCCCTACGGCCACGGCCAAAGCTAGGCAGAGATACAGCAGCGGGAGCGGGGTTTACGAGGTAGCGGAGCGATGGCAGTGTCGTGGCAGCTGGAGGGCGGGCGGGCTACGTGGTGCTGGATGCCGTGGGGCTGGGTGCCAGTAGATTGGGTGAGTCAGTAGATTGGGTGAGTGAGTCAGGTTTGGCGATAGAGAGCGGCGGCGGCAGACCAACTGCAGGCTCCTAGCTTCCAGCTCCTCTGACGGCACTTCCCAGACTCGGCCTCTCGCAAAACATGGACTGGATTGTCTTCGATTGAGCACGGAGTATGTTTTCCATGTCATTGGTGTTGGAGCTGGGGTTGGAGAGCTCTTTCACGATGCTGAAGAGCTCTTTGGTGTTGTGTGCGTTGTTGTCTAGGCGGTCCTCTTGGTGGTCCTCTTGGCGGTCCTGATGAGTTGGTGGTGTCTGCGGGTGGCGTTCTTGTGGGCTGTGTGGCTGTCTGGTGAACGGTCGCGGAGCCATTTCTTCTCCAGCTTCCGACAGGTGTGCTTGGAGGTCCGGAGGTCTTCGGTGAACCAGGCGGCTTTCTTGTTGGTGTGGTTGGTTGTGGAGATCTTGAGAGGGGTGAGGGTGTTGGCGCAGTCGTTGATCCACCGTTTGAGGTTGGTGGCGGCAGTGTCGGCGGGTGGTCTCAGGGCAAGGGTGGTAGTCAGTTGGTCCTTGGTGACCTTGCCCCAGCAGCGGCGTGGCAGCTGTTGGGTGCGGTGGTCTGTGGTGGGTTTCCTGAAGGTGAAATGGACTCGGTGGTGTGGTTGAAGGCGACGTGGGGGCTTGTGGAGAAGATGGGGTCCAGCGTGTGTCCAGCGGCTTGGGTGGGTGTCGTCACGAGCTGTTTGAGTCCGAGGTTTACGAGGTTGTCAATCAGGGCGGTGGAGTTGGCGTCAATGTTGTTCTCGAGGTGAAAGATCAGGTCCCCGAGGAGGATGTAGTCGGTGCAGGCGAGGGCGTGGGTGCTGACGAGGTCGGCGATGGTGTCGCTGAACTGTGGTCGTGGTCCGGGTGGTCTGTAGACGAGTGTTGCTCTGAGGGTCGTGTTGGGGTCGGTGTGGATCTGGAAGTGCATGTGCTCGGCAGTGGTGAGGGTGTCGTCGGTGTTGATCGAGACAATGAGGGTGACCTTGTGGATGATGGCGATTCCCCCTCCAACTCCGTTGGTGTGGTCTCTGCTGGTGATCTTGTAGCCCTGTGGGATGGCTATGGCGATGTCTGGTGCTGAGGTGGCATTCAGCCAGGTCTCCGTCAAGAAGGCGATGTCGGGGGCTGTAGAGTCTAGGAGGTCCCAGAGTTCGATGGCATGCTTGCGGGCAGATCGGGTGTTGAGGAGGATGAGCGGAGGTAGTTGGGTTCTCTGGTTGGTGGTTTGGTTGGCTGGATGCTGGTGAATCTGCAGTTCCGGCAGGTGAAAGGCCCTTGGATGTGCTTCGGGGTGGCCCGGTAGCAGGGGTGGTTTCGTCCGGGGTTGAGTGCGTGGAGGGTGCTGGAGTCGTAGTGCAGTCTGGTGTTGCGGGGGTGTGGGGTCCAGGGATTCTGGCGCTGGGCGCGGTCCAGGCACGGACGGGCGCAGACGGGCTTGCCTTTGGCGCGCCCGCTGCGCGCAGCCTCCATAAGAGGGGCAGAGGGAGGGAGGAGCATCTGGGAGGTGGGAGCAGGGTGGTCCCAGGGCGGTCAATGGGAGACAAGGGTGCGGGCCGCAGGGACGCAATGGCGGGAAAACGGTAGCGGGGGGCACGGAAGGCGAGGGGCGAGGGAGCAGAGAGAAAGGGGCACAGGCAAGCAAAAAGCAAACAGGGCAAAACACGGGCACAGAATGCAAGATGGACAAAAGGAAATGAAACGGGCACAGAATGCAAGATGGACAAAAGAAAGCAACAGAACAGTACTTAGCAGCGATGCAGGCGGGGCTTACGGGTCACACAGGGGGCTGCGTGGCAGTGAGGGGAGTGACCTGCCTGGTGACAGGGTCAGAGGTTAAATGAATAAAACAAATTTTGTTCCGTGTCCTGCATCGCAAAATGCGATGCAGGGCATGCTACGAAATTTGTTTTATTAATTTAATTGTTTACTTACCTGCAATCATCTATATTCTGGTGTTTATCACCCCCACCCTGTCCCTCCCCCGCCCCGCCTGTCTGCCCCACCACAACTCCCTCCACGGGCCGCGGCTGCTCTTGTGGCATGCTCATGAGTCTCATGAGAGCCATAGATTAACATAAAAGAGTGTGGATGCATGCTGCTTTATCTACTGTAGGGTCAGGTAAAACATAGAAGTGCATGCAGCTAGACCTTCCAACTGCCCATAGGTCTCAAGCATGAATGACAACACTAGGGCTAATAAACTGTGTCCAGAATGACATAGGTTGTAGTCTGCTTAAATGAAATATGTCTTGGGATTTTTAGATCTCCAGTGCAGGCATATTTAGCTGTTGACGAAGGTCCTCTTGTGGACGATACCAATACTTACAGTGGGGTTAAGTTCAATCCATTACTTATCATTGGTTGGCTGTCTACTGAATCTCATTTGCTTGCTTCTTATTCAGTGGTGTCACTTCTGGTTTTTGTGTTTATCCCTCCCTTGAAGCAGAGATTCTTTAACATCATCTTGATTGGATGACGTGCATCCATTCACTGCTTACAATTAGGGAACTGGTATATATATATTTTTTTCCTTTTATCACCCCATGGGAGCTTTCTACCCTATTTGCTGTTTCACTCTTCATATCAAGCTACAGTGCTCTCCATATTGCTACCCATAATGATGCCTCTAGCTTCTCTTACCTCTCCTCACATCGCTTGGCTTTTTATTTGCATTTTTTTGTTATTTAAACCTCTCAGCTCCTCTGTTACCTTTCAATTAACCTGCTGCCCTTGTCACTCAGTGAAGTTTACTTAACCCATACCCTCCCACCCACTCTGCTATTGTTAACCCAGCCTCCCCATAGTGTCCTTTTAGAACATTTTTAGATTTTCTTTTTTTGTGTGCCCAACAGCTGTAATTTGCTGCTGGGCTGCTCCTTTCTAAAAAGACACCCACCATCTTAAAAAGGCTAATTAGGAAAATTGTGTATACATCATGATGCATGACGCAGAATAGCTAGTTCACTAAACTATAAGTGCTGTTTATCAGTGTTTTTTTTACACTATCTCGTGTCTTATTTCAACAACTAACGATAATATAATAACTGTTGTTTGTTTCAGTGAATTCCGTTTTTTTAACATCAGCTAAAGTTTTAGCACTTAGCATACATATCACATCACTTTAACCATTGTCTTTTTCAGTGATAACAAATATATGAATAGATACATACATATATGTATAGTATATGTGTGTGTGTTTGGGGGGGGGGGTTGTGTGTGTGTCTACCAAAAGGTTTTTCTTTTTAAAATTGTGGAGCTGTTAAACAGATGTGAAAAAGGGATGCTGTGCTTATGCAAATCTCTTGCTCTTTAATGATTTTTAGCCCTTTTAAAAGTACATTATGCCTCAAATTATTAAAACCCATTCCTCCCCTCACATTTTCAACCTGCTGGTTTCACTCCTGCATTAACATCACAATACTCATTTACTTCAGACTGCTCCTCAGGAAAGGCTTTTAATTCAACAGTTTCTACTTGAACAAAATGCCTTTCAGGAGTGCCACACTTGTATTATAAAGATAGAATGTTAGCACACTCTAACTGCTCAGTAGGACTCTGTACTGAAGCTGCAGTTGATCACTAGCAATTTAACAACTGACATGCTGGAAAATCTAAGCTGGAAAGTTCCTCTTTTAGTCTGCATGCCAGGATATTTTACTGACATAGATGAGCAATATATTTGAAAAGCCATACAAAGTATATATGCTTATTTTAACTTTCTGAAACACTAACCATAATTTCTACGGCAAAATGAAACCCCTCATTTTGTTCATTGTAAAAAGGAAATGTTTACATTTTACAGCTTTGATTCCATCAAGATTGCATTCAGGTGTGCCACACTTTTGTCATAAATACAGCTGTTCATTAGAACACTATGATGACATGGCAGTAGAATCCTGCTAAATCAACTGAAAGCTGCTGCTGTTGGAAGCACATGTTTTACTCAGAATATGAGACTTTGGGGCATATTATCAAGACAATAGATAAAAATATCGCCGCTTTAGCGGCAGAAAACTTCAGCTAAAACGGTCATAATGAGCTTGATAATATGCTCTATGGGATTCCAATTGAAGCCCATGTTAGATGTCCTTCACATTTAACATGGGCTTCAATTGGAATTCCATAGAGCATATTATCAAGCCCATTATCGCCGTTTTACCTGCAGTTTTCTGCCGCTACAGCGGCGATAATTTTATCGCCTGTCTTGATAATATGCCCCTTTGTCCTCTCACATGGTTGAGAAAGACAGTGTGAACTTATTGAAAATAGGCTCTCATTTTAGCTTCTGGAGCACGTCTCATAACCTCTAGGAGAAAAGCATGAGAGAAAACAGGTTTCTCTCAAACATCATCAAATCTCAGCAGAGGGTCAGCATTTTGTACAGGGTAAAATCATCTGATTACTTATCAGAATTGCTATAATGTCACTGACCTATTGCCATGAACATTTCAATGCACAGTATGTACACATCGCAGCTCTTACCGTAATCCCTACACACTATCAGCACCAATTGCTTTTCATAAAGTCTGTGCATTTACCACTGCCGGTAAACATAACTCTCGTTTACCATGATCTGTGCACATCTCCGTCTGTCCACTGTACATGCACTGATTGCTGAGTATGAATACTCCTGACACCTTCTTCTATCTATGCAAAACTGCGAGCACCAATTACTATAGTTACGCACTTCTTCATGCAAATGCTGTCCATGCTCATTTTTGGCAGCCATCCTCTGGCTGCCCATGCTGCCTCAACTGACTGCTGTGCCTTAAAATAACCATTACTGTACACACAAACAAACAGCACAGATCATAGACATTACCTACTGCCCTACATCACAGCATTGAGAACTGTCCAGGCACACTTCTCACATTGACTGCTGGCCAAGCATAGTCAAAGCCAATAGTTCTGATTCATATTGAGTCACTTTGAGTGCTCATATGGATGGCCCAGTAGGTGACTGTAGAATGAGTCAATTGGCTGTTTTTATCCTTTAGGGGCATATGTATCATTCCAAATTGCGATCGCAAACGCTGAAATTCTGTGAATTTTGGCGATTGCGTTTGCGATCGCAAACGCTGAAATTCTGTGAATTTTGACGTTTGCGATCGCAATTTGGCTCAGTGGTATGTATGAAAGCAAAACTGCCTCGCAAAATAAGGAATCGCAAAATTTGCAATTCCTTATTTTGCAATTGCATTTAGGGAATCGCAAATTGCTGTTCCTTAAATACAATGTAAGAAGCACAGAAAAAGTGCAATTTGGCCTTAAGGAATCGCAAATTACCACCAACGTCAAGTTTGTGGTAATTTGCGATTTCTTTGAAAAATGCACTATTTTGCATTTTTCAATGAGCCATGTGGCGCACATACATGCTCTTAGGGCATGTATGTGCGCCACATGTGCACACATGTACATTTCAGGGGTGCAACAGGGTGTCATTTTGACATCCTGGCACCCTTGAAATTGCATTCTCAATTTGCAATTCTCTAATTGAAAATCACAAATTGAGAATGTCTTCCCATTCATTCCTATGGGCCTCTAGGCCCATAGGAATGAATGGGGAGGTATTCCTTCCTTAATTGCTAATTGCAATTTGCGATTCGCAATTAAGGAATATGTAGGATTCGCAAAATTATTTGCAAATCCTACATACATAGCGTTTTGCGATTCTCAAATAATGATTCTCTAAAAATCGCTATTTGAGAATCGCAAAACAAAGTTTCATACATATGACCCTTAATCATTGACTACGCATGTTCAGCCTAGTCAATGATTGTTTTATGACACAGTGTATAAGAAAGATGTTAAAGTAGTACTTTTTAGCTAGTTTTAGATAAGAGAACTTTATATCTCACACTTTTTCATCATACACACCACGTATGTATTTGTTGTACCGCTGTGCCACCTTTTCTCAGCAGGATAAGCATTTGTTATTTTTAAATAGTATTTGCACTAATTTTTAGAAAGACTGCATGTATGGTTTTATAGACAATTTCATGATCTCAAAAATAATTTTTTTGACTGGGTGAAGACACTTAAAACTGTCTTCTAGTCGCAAAGAATCACTTGGCAATAAATGAATCCAAAATCCCCCAAAATTACATAATATTGTCATGAAATTACATTCAATTATGATGAAGCCTACAGACACCTGCTACCATCATCAAAAGCCATAACCTTTTTTTATGGATGCATAGCATTTCCATATATTCTACAGCTATTTCAAAATACCCACTGTGTAAAGAAGTTAGCAGTCGCTGAGACTCAAAAATGGCGGTCAGCAAATTACCAATGCTTAAAAATTTAAACATTTGGCATTCTTCTCGTAAATCAACAGACTGTAAATAAGGTCCCATATATATGAACTGCAAATCTACGTAATGATGCTACACCGGCCAAATTGTATCACTGCTCACATCTTTCTCCTTCAAATCAATTCAGTGTCTAATGAGTTAGTCACCAACTGTGGTTGATCATCAAGACCCTTCCCCTCCTACTTTACATTCATATTTTTGAATTAATCCGGGGGGTTGGTCAACCGCCGAGGAAGATGGCCAGTTTCTAGAGCAGCTCCAACCAGCCATCCATTTGCATAATCCCCTAATAATCCGCGCATTCATCAATCCTCCATGATGGGCAGATTTAACATCTGCATGCAACACGTCACAGGGATACCAATGTGGTGACTGTTTTCATCAAAGTCAACCCAAGAGCTAAAATCTAGGTGAGGCCTGCTGGCCCTTGCATGTAGAACGACCTTCGGTGGCAACAGCCAGTGAGGGGATGAGGCCGAAACATGGGAGTCGGCGGCTTCCGATGCGGCCACATTAAGGCACTGGAGCTCTAGCTTTTCCCCAGGAGCCGCTTTGCTGACAGCGAGGAACAAGGGTGCCCATGGTCACACCAGCAGCTGTGGAGTGAGCCTAGAACTGAGCCCAAGAGGACCACACTGGGAGGGGGGCGACATCGACACAGTGGGCAGCTATGCGGTGACAGCCCGGACAGGCTGCCTCTGTGACCCTGTTCGTTCGTCTGCAGCGCAGGTGAGGTGTGACCCCTAAGGTTGAGTGAGGCCCCGTAATAGCACCTATGGCTGAGGAGGTATCTCAAGGGAGTGCAGGAGCCGTGGGGGGTGAGCGTCGTTGGACAACCTCGACTGCTGCAGCTGTGAGTGTTGGGGCCGCTAGCAAGAAATAGTGATCAGAAGAGACTGCAGCATGTGTCGGGTGAGAATTGCCCTACTGGGTCCCTTGAGTGGTGCTCCTGAGTGGCCCCATGTCCTGCATGCTTCCATCCATGACAACTGAACCAAGACTGGTTTTTGCGGAGCAAGGTGAGAGAGAGGGGCGGCATGTTGCTGCAGACTAGTGGTATTCTTGAAATGCCTGGCAGAGGCCCTGAGCGATATGAAGAGACTGTAACCCATGCAGCTTCTGGCTGGGCTTCCCTGGTGGTGCTCCTCTGACCAGTCGGATCAAGTACGGGAGAGCCTCAAGTGACGAAGATGGTAATTTCCCACTTCAACCCTGAATCTCCTGACTCAAAGTCGGGTAGGGATGGGGGGCTAGCAGTGGGAAACTGGACAGGCAGCGGGGTGCACATCTATTGCCCCTGGGTAGGCAGTGGTGAGTACTACTGCGGAACCTGCATCCCCCTTTTCTCAACACCTGGCCCTGAGGCGGCCCAAGGGAGGAGCCCGTGGGGTGACCCATAGAAGATAACGAGTGGCAGGGGATCCAGAGGAGCGCATCAGACCAAGCTTGACAAGTAGCCACTCCCCAAGGAGGTACCCTTGGGGGGGACCACTGCAGATGTGCAGGCGCCACCAGAGCAAGTGTCCCCGAAGGGCAAACCACTCACGCCGCATTACATAATGTCAGCAATTCAAGGAGTGCACACCTCCCTGGAGGCCTGACCTACTTAACTTGGGAGCTTGTGTAACAAGTGGAAGACTCTGCAGCGGCCATCAAGGCAAACACAACTACTCTGAAGGCACAGGTCAGTGAGCTGCGGGTCACCACCAAGGCACTGTAGGTTCAGCTGGAAGACTATGAAGGCCATTCAAGGAGGCAGAGATGAGAAACTGGCACACAGGAACTACAGAGCAAGACTGGCAGTCAACAGGAGCGATGTGACTCCCTGCGTAACAGACACAGTGACAGTCTGCACTCCAAATCATCTACAGTACGCCTTAGTCATGGGGCAGAGACTGCCTTGCTACACATAGACCAAAACAGTCAGCAGAATGAGAAATTTAACATGTATTGAAATCGATACTACTTGTGAATTAAAAAATGGCAGCTGGCAAAGGAGACCAAATGGTTCTACTGTAGTCAGCATAACATGTAAAACATGTTCATCTCCTTTAATGGGGGTGGACGGAGCACACCTTGGCTTTGGTTCCAGCCATCTATAGTTAAACATGTTGTGTTGGCACAACAGGTCCTCGGCAGAGTTGGGGGCGTGAGCGGTTCAGGTCCGCCAAGCAGGTAAGCAGGGAGGGGGGTTTTGTTGGGGGTTTAAATTTCTTTAGTTTTCATGTTTCTGATACACTGCTTCTTTGTAGAACTTTGTTACTGATACAGCTGAGACTCCCCTGCCAAAGATTCCATTCCCTTCACACATTGCACATTACTCCCCTACACCCATGGCCACAACACTAGCAGCTCCTAGCTTTAAGGTGCTTTCCTGGAACGTTAATCAGCTAGGGGCAAAATCAAAAGAGGTGTGGTAAATAAATAATTAATTACCGGTACTATTTTTCATATAATCAATAAAACAGGTAGCTCAATAAATAAGAGTCAGGATTCGAGGTATCTTGAGTCGACAGGCTTTAATCAGGCATAAGGACAGGAACAGGACAGCCTGCAATAGTACGGGATGGCAGCTGCCAGGGAAGGGAAAATGGCATGTAATGGGGATCAGGCGGTAATGGGTAACTTTTTGTAACAGTGCACAATATATATATATCAAAACAATTGCATTACATTCAATACAGTAGGCGTAGCAGTAGGCGTGACTCGTAGCAGTCGCGAAAGATAAGGGCAAAATGATGTAACAAGAAGGCGTGTACAGGGCGTATACATAGACATGTGATGTAAACGTAACAGAAGTGTCATAAACGGGGCGGAAACATGGAGGGGGCTACCTGAGCAGCTGGGACCTCTAACCTAGTGGTGCGCGAAAACGGGCAATGACGTGTTACCAGAGAGAACTGGGGCTATGACTTCTGTGCTAGAAGAGGAGACTAAAGTCTGGAGTGTCAGAGCGACATGTACCCAAGGCATATCTGGTATCTGGTGCTTAGAGTACATGTTGATAGAATCCAAAAGTTATCAGGGCAAAAGCTAATAGACTCTAAGACTGGTGCATGCATAATTCTACATGTATTGCGTGTGCGAGGAATATTCTATGAATATTAATACAGTATTTCTCTTACATGGAGACAGTAAGGCTAGACCATGACGGAAACTATTGATGCGATTCAGTAGCTTAGGAATGCAGAGAAGGAGGGCCGGACTGATAACTAGAATCATAACATACTCTTGGCAGACTGGGAGGCAGAGCCAGGCCGGGCCGGGCACTGCGAGGCATGAAAGTAAGCTAGGGGTCAGGGATGCAGGTGGGGGCTGTATCGCTCCTCGGAGAGGGTTCAGGAGACAGGAGCTGAATCTGAGTCTGGGCCCTTTTGAGGCCTAGAAACGGGGACAATTCAATGAATTAACGTGCACACTGTAAAATGTGGCAACGTAGGTTTACATAAGCCTAATATTCGTTGCTTTCACGAGAACTGGAAACTGGCATACTAGAAATGGACACAACTGTAATTGCGTCTTTAATCGATCAGAGGGGTATACATGCATATCGATCATGCACATATAGCATAATATGGGGAACACGTAGGCACATACAACATGGCAAAATTTACTTTTCCACATTCCCTCCTTGTGCCCTACGTTTCCATCAGGAAACATCAATATTCATGATACCATCTATCATTTCATATAGCATCATTTGCTCGTCTCGAATTGTCTTGGAACGGGACTTAGGACTAGGAATACAAGAGATAGCGCACATGCCGCAAATCGCAGGGCCACATTGTATACAGAGGCAGCAACTGAATATGATCATTACTGCAATACCCAGGAATGACAGTACTTTCCATCCCCAGGCAGATACAATACTCCAGAGCCAACCGGACCATGTCCAGGTGCCTGGATTCTGGTGCAACTGATGGGCAATTTTATGAAGTCTGGTTATAGCTGAATAAACAGACGGCGCGTTATTAGGAATGAAAATGCAGCAACTAGATCCGATGACTCTACATGCTCCTCCTCTATCGGCCAGTATGACGTCAAGAACGAGACGATTTTGGAGCACGACAAAACGCATAGCAGATTGCTCTTCGGTTAAGTTACCTAGAGCAGAAGTAGTCTCATTCACTACTGCTTCAAGGGTTCTGGTTAACCTACGTATTAACTTACTATTCTGGATAGGTCCTATAAAAAAGAAGAAACCTTTATTAAAGTCTTGATACTGTTCTAGAGTAGTTTCAGTTTGATCGACAATCGGGGACTCGATCTCCCTTCTATGTCTGGTGTGCACTAGATGTGTGTTTCTGTGATAATCGGATGGGGCTAGAAAAACTGGTGGCAGTAGGAAGGCAATGTAACATGTTCCATCCCAATCGAGGGGCAGACGAACATATGCGGTCTGACCACAAACAAAATAAGAATGACGTGAGGCTTTGAAAATAGATTTCCCACTGTCACTATACTCGACAATAGTAGTACAATCACTATGTCCTACATGTGCGGAACCATTCTTTCTGACACATAATTCGCCTTTGACTGGTAGTACTGAAATAGCAGGCAAATCTGGAGTAGTATCGGACTGAACATTCAGGACCATGAAATTCGAAGAATAATTACCTAAATCATACACTTCATATTCTAGATCTAACCCTGTTCTATGGGAAAGACCTTGCTTGTCTGGAAAACATGTTCTATTCAGAAGGGACATATCATTGGAGGATGACGTTAACGTGGACCATGCTCCACACGAACCATTATGTGAAAACGGATAAGGAAAGAGTGGCAGAACTCCCTTCGGTGTCTGGAAAGGGGGAAGTCGACCACACACCCAACAATTAGTGGCATTGCTGGTCTGGTGTGAATAGTGTAACATTCGGATGAATGTGTTATTACGCATAGCGAGACGATAGGATAGCTCGTGAGGAGGCAGATCACTAAATGTGTGCTCTACTGTAGCATTAGAAAACATATGTACATGTGAAATTGGAAAACATAAATGTAATGCATAACTTGTGCAGGTAACCATAAGACTCAAAAATAATAGGAAACATAGAACAATAATACATCTTTTAGAGTTTCGACTAACTCTCTGACTGTGGGGGTCTATCTCATACATGTCAGGAACCTGTCTAACCGTTTCACCCGAGAGGGACTTAGACAATTAAACTGGCTGACTTATTTTACTAGACCGGAGTTTCTCTTTATACTCCTGCTGCGGAGTTTTCTCTAACAGGGGAGGCTTGATTTCAGAGTCTGTTTTTAGGCAGTCTTTAGGAATAAGGCAGTCCTTAGCAAAAGTCTTTTCTCGTAATCCATGGAACTTCTTTATATGGCTCAGGTGGACCCACCCCTTCCTGCCCTCGAGCTTTACGGCGGTCCTTGTTGTTAGTAAGATCATCCGAGGCTCCTTCCAGCGGGGCTCTAGCGGACTTGAACGATCAAAATTTCGGACGAATACGAAGTCACCGGGGACGACTTCATGCGGTTTCACCTCGGTGTTGTCTGGAAATGCGGCGGCAACCTGTGAACGACAAGAGTGTAGGGCAGACATCAAGGAAGCTAGGTAATCTGTCAGCATATTACTGGAAACATCTGTAATACTGCGGGGTCTAGGTGTACCCCACATGTTTGGGGGGCGGCCGAATACGACCTCATACGGGGACAGACCTGATCTGGAATGTGCAACCATCCTCATATAGAATAAAGCAACTGGCAGAGCTACCAGCCAGTCTACACCTTTCTCTTTACATACTTTTGCAATGCGTATTTTCAGAGTCGGATTATGTCTCTCTACGAGACCGGCTGCTTCAGGATGGCGTACACAATGGAACTTCCACTGGTACCCTAACAGAAGGGAAACATGTTTCATAAGCTCAGATGAGAATGGCTGGCCGTTATCTGAATACACGACCCTAGGGAGTCCATAGCGGGGAAAGAATTCACGAACCAACTGCCTGGCAGTGGTCGCGGCTGTGTAATCTGGAACTGGATATGCTTCTGTCCACCTGGACAAGGCGCATACAACTACGAGGACATACTTGAAACCTCGACATCGCTCCATCTGAATATAATCCATCTGGAGGACTTCAAAAGGGTGGTCAGGAGGTTGGAATCCACCTTGTTCCACCGGGACACCTTTACCTGGATTGAACTGACAACATATCATACAGGTACGGACTTTCTGCTTGGCTGCAGCTCGTAAATGTTTGTTGAACCAAAGGTTCTGAATACTGTCTAACATAGCTTTTTCTCCTAGATGTGCTGGACTATGTGCGGTATTAATAATAACTTGAACCATAGAGTCGGGGAGAAACCATGTGGCCTTTCCCTTCGTCAACCATCCTTGATCTGTCTGGACCCCTCCTTGTTCGGACCATTTCTTGATTTCTTCGTGAGTAGCATGTAACTGTATGTCTATGACATCTTGTGTAGGGTCCTTAATTGTCATACAAGTAGTCTGATCTTGAGTGAGTGTCTGTGTCGTGTTAACTGGAACGTCTGGAGTCTGAGCTGTAAGCTTGGCTGTTCGATCTGCTAGATCGTTACCTTGGGAAATGATGTCAGTAACTTTCGTATGTGCCTTGCACTTCATGATAGCGATAGCTGTCGGTAAATGTATTGCATCTAACAGAGCTTGAATGAGGAGACCATGCTGAATCTTGGTTCCATGAGAAGTCATGAAACCTCTCTCCTGCCAGAGCACTCCAAAGTCGTGTACGACTCCGAATGCGTAACGTGAATCTGTATATATGTTTACTTTCAGGTCCTTGGCACGTATGCAGGCTTGGGTCAGAGCTACTAGCTCTGCTGCTTGAGCAGACAAGGTGTCAATACGATGTGTTTCTATAACTTCGGTTTCAGTAGTCACTGCATACGCGGCTACTAGTTCTCCTGTACTTGTTCTCATACATGAACCATCCACATAAAGTGTCAGGTCAGGATTAGGTAATGCAATGTCTGTCAGGTCTTGTCTTGGTTTTGTCATAGTGTTAACAACTTCCACACAGTCATGTGTGGCAGGATTTGAAGTAACTGACGGTAACAGTGTAGCAGGATTTAGAATATTGCAGCGTCTGATTTCTATGTGTGGCTGGAACAGTGTCAGTTCATAACCTGTTAAACGTGCAATTGTCAAGTGCTGAGTCTGTGTTCGGTTTAAAAGAACTTCCACGGCGTGTGGAACTTGTACTGTCAGGGAGTGTCCTAACACTATGGAATCACTTTGTCTGATAGCTAGAGCTGTGGCTGCAACTGACTTGAGGCACCCAGGCAGAGCCTGGGCTACTGGATCTAATGTGCTCGAAAAATAAGCACAGGGCTTGTACTGTCCTGCTTGATCTTGTGTGAGAACAGATAATGCAGTACCATCACGTTCTGTGACAAAAAGTGTAAAAGGCTTACTGTAGTTCGGTGTCGCTAGAACAGGTGCTTGGCATAAAGCTTTCTTTAATTCATTGAATACAAGTGTATGTTCCTGGGTCCAAGGGAGGACAGTCGATACGGCTGCCTCCTGTGTCGTTAACTGTATCAGTGGCTTGGCTAGAAATGCATACTGTGGAATCCATTGTCTGCAGTAAGAAGTGAGGCCAATAAAAGCTCGTACCTCCTTCTGTGTCTTGGGCTGCGGAAGACTCGCTATTAACTGGATACGGTCTGGTGTCAACTGCCTACCCCACTTGGACAGTAAGTGTCCTAAGTATACCACTTGCTGGACACAGAATTGTAATTTGGAAGGGGACACCTTGTGCCCCTGCTCGGCCAGAAAATACAGAACTGTAAGTGACGCACGCTCGCAGTCACGTTCAGAACGGGCTGTGATCAGTAGATCATCGACATACTGGAGCAGGGCAGTGTCAGTTGGCATGTGAATATTGTCTAGTTGTCTCTTAAGTGCTTGACTGTAAATACTAGGACTTTCTGTGAAACCTTGAGGAGCTCGTGTGAATTTATAGCTCCTTCCATTTAAACAAAAACCGAAAAGGTACTGGCTGTCTGGATGAATGGGGACACTGAAAAATGCGTTCTTGAGATCGATAACTGTGAAAAATGTAGCTTCAGAATCAATGGCTGTCAATAGGGAAGAAATATCTGGGACTACTGGATACTGAGGAATGATACATTTATTAAGCTCTCGAAGGTCAATCACTAATCGATATACTGGGGGTGCATTTGGATCAGTACGTTTCAAGACTGGAATGATAGGAGAATTACATACATTGGAGTCAGTTTCTACAACCACTCCTTGAGCAATAAGCTCGTCAATAATTTTGGATAAGGCTGCTACAGCCTCAGGTGGCAATCTGTACTGTCTGATTCGTGGCAAAACTACACCTTGTTTGAGAGTCACACGATGGGGTGTGATATGCATACAACCTACATCAGTTGGACCTTGCGCCCATAAATGCTGTGGTACATTCAATAATCTTGGATCAAAATCACATAATACATAGTGACCTTTAAAGTCTCTCAGGAACAATCGGACCCCTTCTGGGGAGCAGCAAATTACCGCTCCTAATTCTTTTAGTGTCCTAATGCCTAACAAATTTTCTGGACATGATTTCGTGAGTAACAAATCAGTAGTTCGGGACAATGGACCAACTTCTAGAGTAACTGGTTTCGAAATTTCATTAACAATCGGCTTTCCTGAAAATCCAAGGGAAACATTTTTAGAGCCTGAGAGCGGAGCCCCTGGAACCTCGTCATGACTGATAGTAGTCCTACTTGCCCCTGTATCAATCAAAAACTTTCTGTCTTTCCCTAATACTTGACTGTGTACATAGGGACCCTCTTGATCTACAGGTATCTCGATGAGAGGCAAGCCTACCTCCCTCTCTAGGCTGTTTCATGGATAAGGCTGATAATCTGGATACTCTGTCTGAGCATACTGGTACATTTGCTGTGTAACATGCTGTGTTGCAGCAATAGGCTGCGGTGCTGGAACTGTCTGTTGTGCATTCTGTGGTGGCTGAGAAGTCTGTGAAACTTGTTCATGTCTAGGCGGACGTGGTCTTTCTTTAGTCTTACCAGTAGCTATGTTGTGTTTCAGAACTGCACACTCGTTTATAAAATGACCTGGCTGTTTACAATAATTGCATGTCCCTTTAACGGGAGCTGCAGGATGACTGGCTTGATTCGGACCCCTCTTCTGACTGTCTTGTGGAACAGATTGTGCAACTAATACTTTCATTTTTGTGTCTTTCATACGTCTCCTTTCGTGTTCTTGCTCTTCCCTGATTCTATTCTGGTGATACTGGAGCATCTGTAACATTTGTGACGGGGTATTAGCTTGCCAACTACTTTCGACTTTCAATACTCGATTTTTAACTTGTGGACTTGAATTCTCTACTAGTTTGGTAACAAAAAGATGAGGGTACGATTCACTACTTGTTTTCAGACCACTGTTAATAATAAAACATTTTTCAAATCTAGAATAAAAATCACTAGTGTCTTCATCCTGTTTCTGTTTACAAGCTGAGATTGCATCCCAATCTTCCTTTTTCATGGCTAGTAACCTTGGCAAAACCTGTATCAATAACTCGGGCAATTCTTTAACTTTACCCCCAAGACCGGTACCTGGTACTCGTGATTTATCTTCAGCTTCTAAAGCTGTCCAATCTATCTTTTTCTCTCCCACCTCCCATTCTTTTTCCTTGAGTTTTTCATATACCCCTGCGGGCAACAGGACCTTTAACATTTTAATGATATCAGGATAAGTGTATTCTCCCATACGGAGCATGTCTTTTAATTCTCGATGGAACCCTGCTGGATCTTTGTCGTGACAGGAAATTAACTTTTTCATCTCTAAGAGTTCCATCTTTGTGATAGGGGTGTAGACAAATACTCGTTCTAGTTCACCACCCGCTGTCCTAACTGGGTGTACTTCTCGTAACGGATGCTGTCTATCTATGTAAAATGATTTACTTTCTGGAGGTGAGACATGAACAAAATGCGGATTCAAAAACGTTCGATATTTGTGGCGCTGTTCTAGAATGATACTAATTAAATCGGTACCTAGACCTCTCCATCTATACTGGAGTAACTCGTTCAGAACATCCCGTAACGGCCTTGGATCAGAATGCTGTCCCTCATACAGTGTAATGAGGTGCTGGATCATATACATACCCACCAGTCGCTGCTCGGCTGGGGGCAGTTTCAGAAACATTTGTGCCACTATTTCGTCTGGAAAAGTGGTAGAATCAGTAGTCCATCGGACTGCTGATCGGGCTAGTTCTTGTTCATGCATGGTACTAAGTTCACTATAACCGATTCGCGATTTCAGAATATGATCGGTAGCTTGAAATACTTGTTCAAGAGAACCTTGTTCTGGTGCTGGAGGAGGGAAAACTTTCTTGTGATCTAGGCATGAATGTCAGTCGGGAAGTCTAGTTCTACCTACATACGCTATTCTGGAGGGATTCTCGTCGTCTACCTCTTCAGTAGAAGAGTTGTCTTCTTTCTCGGTTACTTATGCTGCTTCTCGTTTCTCGTGTAACTTTATTATTTCCTTACGGATTTTCTTGTACATACTCTCTATACAATTCTGTGTCTTGTGTCTTCCCTCGGCTATATGGTCACTCCACCTGGTCAGAACTTTCATTTCTTCCGGATCTTTATCCGGATAATCTTGTTCTCTTATTAAACAATTTATTAGAAACTTTAAAAGCATGAGCTGAATCTCGACTTTTCTTTGAATCATGGCGTCGCGAACACTTTCTGGATCTACTCCTGTACGGATAAAACGATATATTCTGTCTAGATAACCTTTCATATTGGGCAGGGTGTCCAAATATTCGGTCACCCGTCTTACACGCAATGAATATATGACCATATTACCATCGCCTGAAACTGGATCATAACGGCATTCAGTAAGTGCTCGCTTGATATCTGTAAATGTCTGAATTTTTGGCGAACGCTGTAACGCTCGTTCATGTAGCTCAAGTATCGTCATACGTCTGTGTTGAGGCGGGGTTCCAGGAGGACTTCCCCCCGTTGCTCCTAAACTAGAATCGTCGGTGTGTACTGTACGTGCTGGTAGAGTGACTGATGTAGCGGGTACATGTACTGTAGGCTGGACCGGGAGTGCCGTAACAGATGCTGCAACGGGTGCCCCGGTGGCTGGAGGAACAGGAATTACATTATTTACGGGAGCCGGCGGAACAGGATTTGCATACGCTGGGACCGTGTCGTCCAAATAGGATGAGAGAAAAATATCAGCTGCGGTCGGTTTGTGACGTAGCTTAATCGGAACCAAGGGCGGCGGAAAATTACATGGTGCTTCCGGGGTTGCTCTCGGCAAGCCCTCGGCCAGAAGAGGATACATACCCTTAATAAGGGCATTTCTCTGTCTGTCTGACTGTTCGGCTTTAACTCGTTCACCTACTTCGATTAATTCCCTTTCTTGGGCTCTTTCCGAGGATTCTCTACTTAATTCTGTTTTTCTGATTTCTTTTTCGGTTCTTCTATGAGATTCTTTGCGCCATAACTCGATGGCATCTTTCTGGGACTGTCTGGATTTCTTTTTCCATAATGCTTCTTCTATTCGCATGATGCACTCGGCATCCCATGTACCTGATACGGGCCATCTATATTTCTCCTCTAATTCCTTGGTGTACTCCACCCATAAGTCTAGATATAATATGGCACTTAAGCCATGCTTATGATACATAAAATGACCTGGACTGTCCCTAGGCGGGACAGGAACTGCTTCCTCTAATAACCCTTTTCTGGTTTTTAACTGACGGAACTTCGAGAATAGAGGCATAGTTTAGGCTGGAGTCTGGACACAATACAATACACGATAAACACAATAATAACTGGGAAAACAAATCACTCATACCACAACATTGAAAACACATGGAATAACATTTAAAATAACAGTTCGGACAGAATATGACCTGATATACTGAGAACAGAACACATGAATTTCTCGAGAACGGAACTTACTAGAATTACTAGATGCACTGCTAAAACAGCACGAAACTTACCGGTCCCATAAAGAGACACGTCAGGACCCGCGTCCACCTAGGTGAACACTTCGTGTTGGATCTGTGTACCCAAACCCACGGACCAGAGACAAATTAATTGACCCTGTCTAGATACTACACCAGCAACGGTACTCACCGGGCAGCAAGAACGGAAGGCCTCGGACTGGACTGGACTGCTACGACGACGGACTACGAACTTCGGACTTCAGTTACAGGTGGGCCTCCGGATACCTCGGACCTTGGACTCTCGGCTTGGGCTCTGGTCGGGACTCGCCGCGTTCCTCACCGCCTCGTCTGGATGCTGGACCGCAACCTCCGTCTCCTCCGTGGGCCTGAGGGATACTTGAAGCAGAAATATCTGCACGTGCACGGTATGGTTCCGTCACGGCTGCAGAGGATCAGGGGGCCTGTGTGGCTTCGCCGGCGCGTGGGGAAAGGGCAAGTCCCTATTCGGGCGCCATTATGTGGTAAATAAATAATTAATTACCGGTACTATTTTTCATATAATCAATAAAACAGGTAGCTCAATAAATAAGAGTCAGGATTCGAGGTATCTTGAGTCGACAGGCTTTAATCAGGCATAAGGACAGGAACAGGACAGCCTGCAATAGTACGGGATGGCAGCTGCCAGGGAAGGGAAAATGGCATGTAATGGGGATCAGGCAGTAATGGGTAACTTTTTGTAACAGTGCACAATATATATATATCAAAACAATTGCATTACATTCAATACAGTAGGCGTAGCAGTAGGCGTGACTCGTAGCAGTCGCGAAAGATAAGGGCAAAATGATGTAACAAGAAGGCGTGTACAGGGCGTATACATAGACATGTGATGTAAATGTAACAGAAGTGTCATAAACGGGGCGGAAACATGGAGGGGGCTACCTGAGCAGCTGGGACCTCTAACCTAGTGGTGCGCGAAAACGGGCAATGACGTGTTACCAGAGAGAACTGGGGCTATGACTTCTGTGCTAGAAGAGGAGACTAAAGTCTGGAGTGTCAGAGCGACATGTACCCAAGGCATATCTGGTATCTGGTGTTTAGAGTACATGTTGATAGAATCCAAAAGTTATCAGGGCAAAAGCTAATAGACTCTAAGACTGGTGCATGCATAATTCTACATGTATTGCGTGTGCGAGGAATATTCTATGAATATTAATACAGTATTTCTCTTACATGGAGACAGTAAGGCAAGACCATGACGGAAACTATTGATGCGATTCAGTAGCTTAGGAATGCAGAGAAGGAGGGCCGGACTGATAACTAGAATCATAACATACTCTTGGCAGACTGGGAGGCAGAGCCAGGCCGGGCCGGGCACTGCGAGGCATGAAAGTAAGCTAGGGGTCAGGGATGCAGGTGGGGGCTGTATCGCTCCTCGGAGAGGGTTCAGGAGACAGGAGCTGAATCTGAGTCTGGGCCCTTTTGAGGCCTAGAAACGGGGACAATTCAATGAATTAACGTGCACACTGTAAAATGTGGCAACGTAGGTTTACATAAGCCTAATATTCGTTGCTTTCACGAGAACTGGAAACTGGCATACTAGAAATGGACACAACTGTAATTGCGTCTTTAATCGATCAGAGGGGTATACATGCATATCAATCATGCACATATAGCATAATATGGGGAACACGTAGGCACATACAACATGGCAAAATTTACTTTTCCACATTGGGGTTGTCCTACAATTCAATTAGGAGATGCTTCTCCAGGGAAACACTTTTTGGGCACTGGGCAGATGGTGATACAACATGGTGGCCAACGGGGGCTACACCGCGGGCTTTAGCGGGGTGATATCTTTCTACGTAAGTCACTGTCACTCACCATACAGACCACCTGGCCAGACACACTTGGGAGATGTGTGACACTCTCTGGGAGCTAGGAGGGAAAGACGCTTAACATTATCTTGGCCTATGTATCTCTGAGAATGCACGATGGGTGCTCCTTGAGCTGACCGTCCTCCTCCTCCAACTCTCTAATGGCAGATTAGTAATGTGCAGGGATTTCAACATGGCCTCTGTGACCCAGAGACAGTTGGCTCCACAGACAGGAGGGGTCATCCCTAGCGGATTTCATGATGACCCTGGAACTGGTTGACACATGGTGTGCTCACAATCCCATGACACAGCAATACACATTCCATCTGGGGCACACAGCAGGTTATAGAGCATTGACTCATTCTTGCCCTGTCTAATCAATTCCCGCATTTCAGAGAGGTTCATCATCTCACCAGGGGTATTTCTGACAATTTTCAAGTATGAGTGGTTTACGGTCTCCCTGACAGTTGCAATCCCCATCAAATTGTACTCAGCCATTGGTACCTAAAGGTGTCCCATATCCCACAGAGAGACACTCCGATGAGATCGATGTCTCAGTAGACACGCCACAGTCCCTTTGGGAAGCATACAAAGCGCTCATGAAGGGTCACAGCCTTTCACTTAAAGTAGGCCACACAAAAAAAGGGCCAGTTTGGAGACACTAGAAAGGGAGATTCAAGAGATAGGGTCCAAGCTCACTGATACGGAAAAAGAGGGTTTATAACACACCTTAAATCTGAAAAAAGAGGGAATACAGAGACACTGCTACGGAAGGTGCTGCAGTTAGCCAATGCGTAACTCAACATTACCTCTATGAGGTGGCTGACAGGGCATGGAAGCTCCTGGACTCGCTTGACAAGAAAGAGCAAGCAAACAGATGGGTTCTCGAAAAACTGATCAATAAGGGGGAGCAGGTAAGGGACAGGGAGGGAGTGGCAAATGCCTTTGAAACCTACTACACACCTGTACTCTCTGGCGTTCATGGCCACAGCCACAGAGTCTCGCGAACAATTGGCGGACATTCAATTTCCAGGGCTTTCACAGTTGGACAAAGCACTCCAGGAGTTTACGGAGGACAAAGTTTTGCAGGCGATCTGTGACTTGGCCCCTGACAAGGCAGTAGGCCCCAATTGCCTGCCTTTTGAATTCTAAAAGCTTACAGCCTCTAAGGTCCCACCCCACCTCTTACAAATGTTTAAAGAAAACCACGAATCGGGCGTATTGCCCAGAGTCCAGTTGTTAGCCAGTATAGTAGTCATACATAAAGAGGGCAAGCCCCCTGAGGACTGTGCCTCTTGCAGGCCAATATCGCTATTAAACACAGAGGTGAAGATTTTGGCAAAACTGCTCGCCTGGTCCAGATCAGTCTGGCTATATGTTGGAACAGACAACCTACCTCAATTTGTGGTGTCTTCATGGCATTTTGGGATGCACTGCGGAGATGCATGAAGATGCCCTTGTGTTCTCACTTGATGCACAAATAGCTTTCATCTCAGTCAATGGCCGCTCATGGTTGAAGTCTTAGCTAAGCTTGGCTCACTCAGGTGAACCTGGAAGCCAGATTGGAAGAGATGAAATGTTGGTTTGACCAGAATGCTACTCTGGTTGTGTTTCAACCTGGCCAAAAAGTGTGGGTCATGGCCCCAGTAGAGCCTTGTGCTCTCCACTACAAGTGGACTGGCCCTTATGAGTACTGTCACCTATCTGGTTTCCAAGTAACCCTTTCAGGGTCCTGCATGTTAACCACCTCAAACCTCACTTTAAGAGGTCTGAAGTGGCCATGGTCCTGGCAACATATGATGGAATGGAGGAGGAAAGTGAGCCACTTCCTAACCTCTGGTCTGCCATGGGGCAGGATAGGTCAGTGGAAGGTGTGAACCTCTCCCCAACACTAACCCCAGAGCAACAGAATGACTGTCAACAGGTGCTGGGACAGTTTGCCTCAGTGTTCTCCTTGACCCCAGGAGTCGTCCACTGGTGTATCCTTGATCTGGATACTGGGTATAGTCCACCTGTAAAACACAAGAATTAAAGGCTCACTGACAAGGTCAGAGCCAGGGCGTCAAGGAGGAGGTCACTAAGATGCTAGCGCTGGTGGTGACAGAGCCCTCCAACAGGCCTTAGGCCAGCCCAGTGGTCTAGGCCCCAAAGGTTTCTGCACCCGGTGGTGCACATTACTTAGGGTTTCTGTGGACTACCGTGGGATGAATGCCGTCAGTAGGACTGGCTCGCACCCCATCCCCAGAGTTGATGAGCTCATTGTTCGGTTGTGAGCTGCCCGGTTCCTCAGCACGTTTGACTTAATGTCTGGGTACTGGCAGATTACTCTGACCGATGGGGGTCAAAGAGAGGTTTGCATTTTCAATGCCAGAGGGCACTACTAGTTTCGGGTGATGCCCTTTGGGTTGAAGAATGTCTCTGCCATCTTTCAAAGGTTGGTTAATCATGTGTTGGCTGGACTGGAGTATTTCAGTGCCGCCTACCTGGATGACATTGTCGTGTTCAGTGCCAGTTGGGAGGAACACCTGCAACACCTCTGAGAAGTGTTGAAGACCTTTCAGAAAGCAGGACTCACTATTATGGCCAGTTAGTGCCAAATAGGGCAGTGGTCTGTGGTGTACTTGGGACACCAGGTATAATGCGGCCAGGTGGAACTTCTACAACCCAAGATTGGCACCATTTGGCTTGTGAGCCCCCTAAGACCCAGACTGGGGTGAGAACCTTTTTAGGGCTCACCAGATATTACAGATTTGTCAAGGGGTATGACACCATTGTTGCTCCCTTGACTGAGCTGACTTCTAGGAAGCACCCCAAGAAAATGATCTGGACTGAAGCTGGTCAGACCACTTTTTGTAACCCTAAAGGCTTCCATGTGCACAGCACCTGTGCTGAAGGCACCCGACTACTCCAAGGAATTTGCTGTGTAGAGAGGCGCTACAGAGCATGATGTGAGGGCCGCTCTAGCACAGTTAAACGATGAGGGCCTGTAGCCTTCATCAGTACGCGGTTACTTCCCAGGAACAGAGGTGGGGCATAATTGAGCGAGAAGCTGGGTGCCGAAGAAGTTAAGACCCTACTTGTTTGGGACTCAATTCTGGGTTCATACAGACCACAGGCCCCTCAAATCGTTAATGAGGGAGTAGAACCCAAAATTGTTGAGGTGGTCCATCTCCCTACAGGGAATAGACTTTGCAGTGGAGCACCACCCTGGAACAAAACACGCTAATGTTGGTAGTGTGTTCAGATTCTTCTGACTTAGTGATGAGGACTCCCATGAGGGCAGGTAGTTCTCCCTACTTTCCGCTGGAGGGGACATGTGTTCGACCTGACATCCTTGGCGTGGTTTCCCCTGTCATTTTTACCTCTACCTCCTGTATTTTTGGACTGTGTACTGGATTTCGTTTTTGCTGGTTTAGGTACTCAGGGCACTTTGCCACTGCTGATCAGTGCCAAAGTGCAAGTGCTTCCTGGGTAAATTGTGATTCTGACTGGTTATCCATTATTGGCAGGTTTGATTTACTGGTAAGCACCTAGTAAAGTGCACTGTGTGTGTCCAGGGCCTGTAAGTCAAATACTACTTGTGGGCCTGCAGCACAAACCTGCCACTGCAGAAGTCTGCACTCACAGTTTTCAACTGCCATGTCGACCTGGCAAGTGCACCCACTTGCCAGGCACTAACCATCCCTTTTCTTACATGTGAGGCACCCCTTAGGTAGGCCCAAGGCATTGGCAGGGAGCAGTCTGAAAGGTAGGACATGTGAGGATGTGTTTTTCATGTCTTGATAGTGAAATACTGTGCCTTTTGTTTTTCACTATTGAAAGGCTGTCTGTCCTATAGGCTAACATGGGAACTGCCTTATAACATCTTACAAGTGTAACTTTCCATTGGGACAAGATTGAGATTTTGAGTTTAGGCTCTCTGAATTCAGAATTTACAGCACACATTCTAGTGAAGGTGGTTTTTAAATTGTGTGTTTGAAAATGCCAATTTTAGCAAGTGCCCATTTTCTTGTTTAACACCTTCACTGCGGCGGCTATTCCGCCGCAGTGCTACGAATTTGAGGCGGCCGCGCGGCGGCCGCATGCTGGTGACGGAGCCGCTCCGTCACCAGCGTCGGTTGGACTGTGCTCATGACGGAGCGGCTCCGTCACGGCCCGCCCCGCTCAATAGAACGCTCAGCGCAGGCGCGGAATTCGCACCGCGCATGAGCGTTCTATCGAGCTGGGCGGGCCATGACGGAACCGCTCCGTCATCAGCACAGCTCAACCGACGCTGATGACGGAGCGGTTCCGTCATCAGCACCGAAGGGGTTAACCATCCTGTGTGCCTCCGCCTGTTTGTGTATTCACCATCTGGTTTTCGAGTGACAGGAGCTGGGGATATGCATTCACTCTAGACATTCACACGGGGTTGAGGTGAGTCCTGCCTTTCCTGGGTGCCTCATAGCCATGGTGTACAGATCTTTCTGCATTTAGAGTGGTGGGAGGAGTTTTTACTAGCTACTGAATAGACTGTGTCTGCTCTGCACAATGCTGTCTCCATCTCCTGTAGTGAAGCTGGGCCAGGGAAGACAGAACGTTTTTTTACTGAGCTCAGAGATTCTTGTAACAAACACTACAAAGATAAATTGAGTTATAAATATTAGACCTAAAACTCGAGAACTTTAGATTACTTCTGCAATCAAGAGGAACCTCTTTCAAAGAAGAAGAGCTGAAGAGTTGGGGAGAGGAGAATGTCAATCTGTTGTGTGTTCCTTTGCTGGGTTGGCCTACAGTTGCTTCTTCTGCCAAGGAGAGGACAAAGACTAGAACTTTGCTGTAAACCTGCTTGTGAAGAATCTCCAAGGGCTTGTGCGTGCTTGACTCCTGTTTGTCGCCACCAGATTCATTGAACTCCACTGCTTGGAGTTCTGACCTGCCAGTAGGTGCCTTTTCCAATTCTGGGCCTCTAGAGGTTATCATTGTTCCAGGAGCTGAAAAAACTTGAAAAAAACGGTTGTATAGCATTACAACCCGGGCTTTCACCCCGCATGCCATTACAACGTAGTTTTTACAACGCAAGTCGTCACAACGACTTGCGTTGGGGGGCGCTGGATAGTGGAATAGTTTAATTTTCTATTCCATCTCCAGCCCACGTTGACAGTAGGGAAGGTGTTGGATAGAAAATTAAACTATTCCCTATCCTACAGCGCCCTCCAGCGCAAGTCGTTGTAATGACTTGCGTTGTAATAGCAGCGTTGTAATAGCAGTGCGGGGTAATGCCCGCGTTGTTATGGATGTTTCCCGAAAAAAACAAGTAAATCCACACATCGTAATTCCAGTGCCTGTTTATCCGACGCCACACAGCCGGTGTGCGGCCAAAGAGTCAACATAGCACCTGTCAGCAGCTTCAAAATCCACTGCATGTCGAGTCCAGTGCACCGACCTCCGAAGTCCGAGATCCCCACACCGACTTTGATGCAGGCCTTGCTGTGCGGCTGTAAGAATCAACACATCTTGGGACCACAGCTGAAGAAAGCATTGCATTGCCTGTTTTATGCCGCTGCATCGACCTACAGCACATTACGACATCAAACCTGTGCAGCAAGTTTTCTGACGCATCACCCACAGACCTATACCGCTTCGGAGTAGACGCATCACTTCCCCCTATAGTCCAGATTAGATGCATGACTTATCCTGCATGCTGCAGAACTGTTGCATTGCCTCCCCAAGGACTTAGGAACTGACGCATTGTTGTGTTTTTTTATGCTTCCCATCACTGCGGCTGTTTGACCTTGTGAATTTTGATGCACCTAAAGGTACATTGTGTAAAATCATGCATCAATAGACTTCTATGGACAGAGTTGCTTGAAACCTTTTAAAAGTCATATTTTGAATTGTGTATGTTGGAGTTTTGTCATTTTGATCTTGTTTGGTAAAGATTAAGATACTTTATTTTTCTAAACTGGTGTGGTGTCCATTTATAGTATTTACACTGTGTTACTGTGTGTCTGGGTTCAAATACTTTACACATTGCCTTTGGGATAAGCCTGCCTGCTTGTACCAAGCTACCAAGGGAATATGCGGGGGTTATCTACACAGTGTGTAAGTCCCTTATCCTGACCTGAAGGAAGGGTCTCTACTTGGACAAGATGCATACCTTTGCCAACTATACACCCCCATTTCTAACACCCCCCATGTATAGCTATTGCTTCCTTCTCAATCTGTATCTCTGTTCTGTTGGGGTGAGGGTTCTGCTCACAAATGCCACTGGTACCCATTTTTCCACACTCCGGTTGTTGCTTCAGCACTGCTCCAGGCCCTTTTGGGGCCTGCATCCACCGCAATGGTGATGTCTCTTCTGGGATCAAAGTAGATGAGGGTAGTATCTGACTAAAGTGCTTCTTTGGTGACCTGAAACGATTGCTCTTGTTCTTCACCACACACCCATGGGATAAGGACTTGGTCAGATCTGGAGTGGCTGTGTTAGTTTAGTTAAGTCTTTAATGAATCAGCCACAATAGTTCACTCTTCCTAGGAACCTGCGAACATCCGATACTTTGGAAGGTGCGGTCACTTCTTAAATGTCTCTCACCTTGTCGGGGTCCGGCGTCACCCTCTTATCAGAGAATGTGCGGCTGAAGAAGTTAACTCACTGCTTGAGGATTTTGCACTTGTTCTGATGTAAGGTGAGCCCTGAATCTTGAATTCTTTGGAGGACCCCTCTCAGTCTTGCATTGTGTTTCGGCACCGATTTGGCATGCACAAGAATTTCATTACTTGGGGGCGAGTCACTAGAACATACACACTGCCACCACAAATAGACCTGTGGCTCCTCAAGGACAAGCAGGTCAAGGAAAAGTTCAGAGTACATACGGAGCAGTATTTCTGAGAAAATGTGGCCATGGATGCCACGGCCTGCGTACTGTGGAAGGCCTACAAAGCAGTAATAAGAGAATATTCGCAGGTCCTGGCAGGAGGTAGAAGGAAAGAACAGAGACTTCAGTAGGAAACCCTTGAGAGGGACATCACCAGGTTAGAGTCTACAACCAGGCAATCCAGGGTACCAGACGCACAGATTAATCATCAAATCAGTCTTAAACAGCAGGAGGTGCATGATATTGAGGAAGGGAAAGCCAGATCATATGTCTGGGCGGCTCAGAGGAGAATCTATGAGGTGGGCGATAAGTCTACCAAACTAATTGCATTGCTAGAAAAATGGAATAGAGAGAAAAACTAGGTGTTAAAGATGGGAGGTGGGATCTGTAAAACCGGTGAGGAGATAGCAGCAGCGTTTAAGAATCAGTTCGAGCAACCGTACACATTCCCATTGTGTGGTGCAGGGCAGATTCAGCGGAACTCCTCCGAGACGCTAGCCTTCCCACATTATTTTTGGAAGATCTGGAGGAGATGGACAAAGATATCACCATAGAGGAAATAAGCGGTGCGATTAGAGACTTACAGTCAGGTAAGGAGACTTGACCTAATGGCTGCATTGTACAAGCTAGTGGCAACGCTGGTGGCTCCACATATCCATAGTATGCTCCAGAAGGTGTTGGAGCAGGGAAGACTACCGGCAGACCGGCAGCTAGCCATGGTTGTGGTCATCCCAAAGCAGGGCAAGCCACCAGAAGATTGTACTTCTTACAGGCCAATCTTACTATTGAATATGGAAGCGAAGGTGTTGGCCAAGGTAATAGCGACCAGACTCAACAGAGTGATAATGCATATAATTCACCCTGATCAATCGGGCTTTATGCCCCACAGAAGTACTAGGCTTAATTTGCAGCGCCTGTTTGGGGTATTGCATATTACCAAGAGTAGGCTGGATGAGAATACAGTGTTTCAGTCGTTAGATGCCTGTATGGCGTTTGATAGCACTGAGTGGCCATACCTTTATGCGGTACGGAAGCGGTTCAGTTTTGATCCTAGGTTCTGTGCCTGGGTTCGGCTCCTCTACATGAACCCTTTGGCCAGAGTATGAGTGAACTGGGTGGTGTCTATGCCACTGACTTTGTACAAAGGAACGAGACAGGGATTCCTGCTCTCCCCCATGCTTTTTGCAATCGGGTTAGAGCCCCTAGTGGTTTTGTTTAGGGGAGACCCACAGAGATTAGAGTCATTTCTGTGAGGGGGGGGGCTGGGAGCAGAAAATGTCATTGTATGCTGATGACATACTATTAAATGTAATGAACCCTTGATCCTTAATCAATTGTATAATTAATAGATTCCAATTATTCGGTAGTTACTCTCGGTATCGGAAAAATTGGGATAAGTCCCTAGTGCTCATATTGGCCGGGACCACTCTGACCCTACCATCCTGTGGGAGGGCCCTCTTGGTCAAGGACAAGTTAAAATATCTGGGTATCAGGCAAAAATGCATTGGAGGAGGTTAACTCTTGCACTGATGGGAATGGTGGCCCTCTTTAAAATGATGGTGCTCCTGCACCTCCTATATGTCCTCCAGAACACCCCATGTAAGATTGCATTAGATTTCTTCCTTAAGATTGACACTGAAATAAGACAGCTTCTTTTATGGGGCTAGCCCTCCACAAGCTACATAGGGGAGTGTTTGAGGGGGGCTGGTAATTCCCAATATTCAGAAGTACTACCGCGCTGCGCAGTTGGTTACACTTAACGACTAGGTGTTTGCAGGGAGAGAGGAACCTGCCTATAGGGTTGATCACTATTCCCTGGGCTGGAGGCGGTACCTGGCCTGGAGCACTATACCGTAAAAGGATGGAAAGCATCTTACCACCACATAGACAAACAACAATACAAATATGCATGGCGGTGACTAAATTCCTGGGCTGGAAGGGCAGACTAACTGAATGGACTCCCTTGTGGGACAGCAACCTCTTACGAAAGGTGGGTGGACTGCAGGGTTTCCCCCCATTGGAGCTACTGGACATTGACCATTTTTTTTTTTTTTTTATTTTTTTTTTATTTTTTTTTTTTATTTTGTTTATCATGAAAAGAAACGCACATTACACAGTACGAAGAGCCATTCGCCTACAACCCGTCTCGGGCCGGCAGTGGGCTGCCTCGTCACAGCCATGACACCGATGTATAACAAGCAGTAGAACATATATAGGAAATCCAGGTCCCCACAGCTGTGCGGGCTATTCTGGGCTGCCCCCGCCTGCCCATTCGATATAGTTGCAGTGTGCGCAATGTGTATATTGACAGAACAGTACATTTTTATCATTTTCTCCCAACTAAAACCCCACCCCTAACCCCCCCCACCCAACAACTGGTCCCCTGTTCGTGCTCCTCGTGTTTGGTGTTGTGCATCGCAGTAATGTGTTGTGGCTCGTGCATAGTGTAGCTCCCCAGCAGCCCAGAGGGGGATTCCCTTAGACCCATGCATCTAGGGGTGGGGACTTCCAGGTTCCATGTGCGAGTCACTCTCTTGATCCTCCCCCTCCCCCTCAGCTGATGCAGTCTCGACCAATCTGGAAGTTAAGTAGGTCTGGTACAGCCCCCAGAAGTTCTTGGGACGGCTACAGGGCGGGAGTAGCTCACTGTATGCGTCCGTTTGAGTGCTGCAGTACTTCATGTCGCCAGCCCACCGCTTTAGTGTAGGCAGGGGGCCCCTCATCCAACATAACGCTACCACCCGTTTGGCAAGGAGCATGCCCATGCTCACCAGTTTCCTCACCGAGACGGGTATCTGTCTTGTGTGTCCCATCAGAGCGAGGGCCGGGTCAAGCTCCAATTCCAGCTCCACGATCTTGCTAAGTTCTGAAAATACGCAGACCCAGTACCTTTGAACCCCCGGGCACCACCAGGCTAAATGCAGGAAGTCCGCAACCTGGGCGTGACATCTCTCACAGCTCGCTGTGTCCCGTAGGCCGTATCTGTGTAGTCGTTCCGGAGTGTGATATACTCGTTGCAGAAATTTAAAGTGGATCAGGCGGTGTCTCCCGTTCAGGGAGATGCGCCTGGTTGCCGCACAGCAGTACTCCCACATGCCATCGTCAATCTGGGACCCTAAATCAGTCTGCCACGCTAAGCGCGCTCTCGTGTAGTGGAGCGCCATGTGCTCGTGGCCTATCCTATAAAGCCTAGATACGAGGTTCTTCGGGTTCTCAGTCTCTATGACATATGCTAGTTCTGGGACCACAGGAGGCTCTTCCAAGTCGGGGCCCAGCTGTTCCAGCAGCGCGCTCCTCACCCTGTGGTACTGGAAGCGTTGGAGCAAGGAGGTACGCTCCCTCCCGTGTGCGATTTGTTCCCATTTCTTCACCTTCCCCTGCTCAAAAAGGTCTCCCATGGTGCGTGCGCCTAGTTCATTGAGAGCTCTGCGTACACCAGGCTCCGTCAAAGTCAGGAGCCAAAGCGCCCATTGTATCGGCATGTTGGGTGCGTACATCAACACCTTATCCTGCTGCTGTACTATAGAGTGCCAGGCATGATTAGTGGACAGAAGAGAGTCCAGAATGCCCACTCTGCGGTCCATGGGACCGCAGACGGTCGCCGGAAGCGGGGTGGGGTCCGCAAACAGCCGCTCCAAGATCACATGTGGAATGTCCTGGTTGCCATGTATCCAGGTGTGGAGATGGGAGGCCTGCGCAATCCTGTAGTAGCGCTCCAGGTCTGGGGCAGCCAGACCCCCCTGCTCGTATGGTAATTGGAGCACCTTCCACTGCACTCTAGGTTGCTTACCCGCCCACGCCAGTCTCACTAATAATTTGTTCACGGTCACGAAAAAAGCTTTCGAGAGGACCAGCGGGAGATTATTAAATAGAAACAGGAACCTCGGGAGAATGACCATTTTCATCACGGCAATCCTTCCCATTAGCGAGAGGGGGAGCTTTATCCAAAGCTCCACGTTGTCCACGAGCTTGCTGTAGGCAACCCCGTAATTCTCTCTGATCATAATGTCAGGGTCTGTGTGGAGCATAATGCCCAAGTACCTTACTGGTTCTGTGGACCATTGGAGCGGGTAGTCCATCTCAAAGGGCACCGTTATTGGGGTAAGCGACCGATTTTGACCAGTTGACCTTTAGCCCCGATAGTGCGCCAAACCGAACCACTTCCCTCAAGACCGATGACAGATTATTGACCGGGTCCCTGATGTACAACAGGGTGTCATCCGCATACGTGGATATTCCGATCTTGTAGGTAGGGTAGTTGATGGCTTCGTAAGAGTGGTATTCCCGAATCGCACACGCCAGTGGCTCCGCCACCAATGCGTATAGCAGTGGGGAGAGGGGGCACCCCTGCCTCGTGCCTCTGCTAACGGTGATAGGTGTCGAGACTGCGTCCCCCAGTCTGATCCTCGCCGTGGGCATGTGGTAAAGCGCTCCCAGGAGTTGGAGGAAGAGCTCCCCCAGTCCCAGCTTCCTCAGGACTCTGCGCATGAAGGGCCACTCAACGGAGTCAAAGGCCTTCTCCATGTCGAGGAAGACCGCTATGGCTTTGGTATCATGTCTAGTGTGCTGCATGACCCCCATGACAGTACGGATGTTGTACGTGAGGTTTCTCGCTGGGATAAACCCTGCTTGCTCCGGGGCCACTAGCTCCGGTGCCACTAGTGCCAATCTGGTCGCCAGTACCTTCGCGTAGAGCTTAGCATCTACATTCAGAAGGGACAGGGGGCGATATGAACCCGGAAGATCTGGTGGCTTGCCCGGCTTCAAGATCGTGACAATGAGCGCCTCTCTCATAGAGGGCGGCATAGCACCGTTCTCGCAGATCTCGTCAAAGAGGGTGGAGAGGTGAGGCAATAGCTTGTCTTTATACGACTTGTAGAATGCCACCGTTAGTCCGTCAATCCCGGGCGCACTTTCGGACCTCATGGAGTCTAGCGCGTCCGATATTTCCTCACGGAGTATAGGGGACCCCAGGAATTCCCTCTGCCAGTTCTCGAGGAACGGCATTTTGATATAATCTAAGTAGTTGTCAATTTGGTCTTCCACTCCTGTGACCTTGGTGGTGTAGAGGTCCTCGTAAAATCTCCTAAACTCCGCAAGGATGTCTTCCTCTGCGGTTACTCTCGACCCCGCTGGAGTTTGTAGTTCCAGGACCGCCTGCCTACGCCTGGTGCCTTTCATAATCTTGGCTAGGAGTGCTCCAGGTCGTTCCCCCTCTCCGTACGTGCGTGCTGTCGCGTATTTCCCAAGATGTCTGACCTCCCTGTCTGCCTCCTCGTGGAACTCTGTCAGCAGGCTTTGCAAGGAGTCGTCTCCAAGCAGTGACGTGCCCAGCAGCTGGCGGCGTTCACAGTCTGCAATCCGCCCCTCAAGATGTTTCAGCCTGCTTCTAATCGCTTTTAGGACACTAGAGTGTTTCGCCATGACCACCCCCCTGACGTAAACTTTGAATGCCTCCCAAACCGTGCCAAAACTGTCCACAGATCCTAAGTTACTGGCGAAGAAGGTATCCATGTCCTCCCCCAGGTCAGCCCTGAACGCCTCATCTAACAGTGAATATGGCGGAAAGCGCCACGTGAACGGGGGAATCCTGTGCTTAGGAGTGGTCAGTGCCAGCAATACCGGGGAGTGGTCCGAGAGGGTGCGGGGTAGCACTCTGCAGTCCCTGATCGTGGGGAGCAGTGTGTGTGTGGACAGCCAGTAATCTATCCTGGTATGGATGTCATGGAACGCGGAGTAGTGTGTGTAACCCCCCTTATCGCTGTGCCTATCCCTCCAAACATCCACCAGGCCCAGTCTCACCATTTCAGCTTGCATCTGTTGCGCGGCCGCCGCTGGGCGCCGAGGGGGGCCCGCCGATCTGTCTAGCTCCGCGCTAAACGTGAAGTTAAAGTCTCCCCCCCAAAGCATTCTATCTGTGGGGCATTCCGCACAGTGGTCCGCCACTGCAGCGTAGAAGTCAGGGGAGTCATAGTTCGGGCCGTAGACGTTCATGACAAGTATGTCGTGGCCGTTGCCCACGCACCTGCTTAACGCAAACCTCCCCTCCGGGTCCGCCTTCAGTAGTGTGAGGGATAGCTTGGATTTCGGGTTTACCCATGTGAGTACTCCCCTCGCGTGTGTGGTGAAGCCTGCGTAAGTGGAGTTTCCCTGAAGCCCCCTGTGTGTGAGCATCTTACTGGTGTTGGGCAGATGCGTCTCCTGCAATAGCGCCAGATCTATATGGTGTCTGAGCAGGTACTGCAGCACCTTGCGGAGTTTTCGGTAGTCATTTAACCCCCTCACGTTCCAAGTGACAGCCTTTAGAGTCTCGGTTTCACTCAGCGAATCAGCATGTGGTGTTTCAGCCATTGTCATTGAAAGGGCACATCAGTGTCAAAGCCTTTACCCTTACCACCCCCCTCCAAGCGCACCCGCCGCCCACTCTCTCTATGGCATACAACAGTTCAGAGCACAGTGTGGACCCCCCCCCGAACACCCCCGACCCCAAAACTCCCAACTCCCCCCGCCTCCCACAGCCAACCAACCCCAACCTGGTGTGACCGAGTTCCCTGCACCCCTCCCCCCCACCCGCCTGCAAACCCATTCAAAACTTCCCCAAGCAGACTCAAGAAGAGCCGCAAGCACTGTAAGCGCTAGGGCAGAGGTAGCCCACTCAATGTCCTTATCGACCACAGTCCGGTCGTGCCTTCTGCGCAATGTCAATATGCCGCCCCTACGCCAGCGCCCCCAAACGCTAATGCGGCATTAAGTAAAGAGTGCAGTATCTTCCCCGCCTGAACGGGCTTTCCCCCCCCCTCCGATCGCACCGTTCCTTCCATGTGACGGGCTCCCAACAAGACCACCCCGGCTCAGTCTAACAGTCTCAGGAAGAGCGCCGCCCCCCATCATAGCCCGTGTGGTCTGTGCAGATCTCACCCGCAATCTCAGGTCCAGTAGTCCGCTCACTTCAGTGGCGCGCCCCGAGTGGGCTCCCCCCAGTCCAACAGATGAGGATTGTCACAGTGGCCAGAGTAGCTGAGTCTCCAGAAGATACCACCGCGTCCCCCCTCCTCACTAGTCCTGCTCGTCCAGTTCTCCATCGCCAGCATGCTCCTCCGCGGGCGCCGTCTGGTCCCCTCGGTGCTCCTTGATCCATTGCTTCAGCGATTTTTGCAGTTCTCTGGGATCGGTGAAGAAGTACGAGTGGCCTTGCCTGTTGATGCGCAGCCGCGCCGGGTATAACATGGCGTAGTCCAAGCCCAGGTCTCTGAGTTGCTGCTTGTAGGGGACGAATCGCCGTCTCTCCTCCTGTACCTTGGAGGTGAAGTCAGGGTATAACGAAATGTTCATTCCCTCATACTGCAAGTTCCCCTTCTCTCTGGCGGCACGGAGGGCAGCGTCTCTGTCCCTATAGTTGAGGAGTTTCGCTATTATAGGCCTAGGATTCGCACCCGGAGGAGGCCTTGGTCCCAGGGTGCGGTGGGCTCGCTCCACTATAAACATGGGGGAGAAGATATCGTCCCCCAATAAAGCCTTAAGCAGTTTCTCAACAAATAGTTCCATTTTCCCCGTTTGGGTCGACTCCGCCACACCCGTGACGCGAATATTAGACCGCCTGGAGCGTGCTTCCAAATCTTCTGATTTCTCCTGTATCACCTGAAGCAGCCTCCCAAACTGCTTGCGGTCAGCGTCCCATGTTGTCTGTGCCTCCTCCGCCTCCGTCAATCTACGCTCCGCCATGTCCAGCCTCTCCGCATGCTTATCCACCCTCTCCGTCATCCGGTCCATCCGGTACGCCAGGGCATCAATCTTGGTGCCAATGGCCGACATGCCCTCCTGTAGGCCTTTCTCCATCGTGTTAAGCATGCCTTTTATTTCCGCGCATAGTGCGGCGCTCGGGTCTGCAGCAGCTCCCGGGGACTGGGCAGCCGGAGGCCCCGGCGCCTTCTGTCTCCTCTGATCAAACGAGAGTTTTGTTTGGGTCCTGTCGCCCTTGCCCATCGTTGCAGAGGGTGGGGAGGCCAGTGTCCACAGGCCTTAAGACGCCGATGGTCCCCCAATGAAGCGATGCGGGATCCCTCCCCGTCCGCAGGCCGGCACCGGGGGTCCGTCAGCCCAGTCTTCAGTCGCGCACGGGCTGGTGTGCTCAGTGATGCCCACAGGCCAAGGTGGGTGCCCGCCTTTACTTCCCCCCCACACAGTGCCTCGGTTCCAGGACGCCCCCGGACTGTATCAGGGTGCAGGCCTCGTGGTGTGGATCCTCCGTCCCTAAGCCGCCTACCTTTCCTCAAGTCTCCCTCCGAGAGGTCGGGCGGCCAGGCAGTTCTCACAGGCAGTGTGTAGAGGCCCTCATATCACTGCGGGGCTCCGCCAGCGCCACGTGTGCACGCTCGGTGTATTTTCGGTGACTGCGCCACACGCTCGAGTCCTCAAAGCGCTTCGGGGCATTCAGCCAGCTCTGCAGGGGCCCCACGTCATGGTCGTAGTGAGCTGGAGGGGCCGCGGAGGCTGCCGGTCACGGTGCTCGCTCCGCGGCGGGGCGTCCTCACCGAGGGGCCGCACGTCGGGTGACGCAGCCCGGCCTCGCGTCCCAGGACAGGGCGGGGATCTTGGCCTGGTCCGCAACTCTCCGGTCGCTGGTGCCGCCGGGGGCTCCCTTGCACGCACCTCTTTCAGAGTCGCGTCGGAGGTCCGCTGGGGGTAGGGGAGTCAGCCCCCGCCGGAATTTCACAATGTTTGCCGCTTTTCCAAGGATAAATGACGGATAATTGGCAGCGCTAGCACGGAGCTCCGCTCTTAAGCGTCCGTCATGAACGCCGGCAAGCTCCGCCCCCCGGACATTGACCAGTTAGGAGACACCTGGAGAGGCCAAGCGATAGTGGAGCTTGCAGAACTACTGATGGAATACCAAATGTCTTATTCAAAAGAGTTCCGATACCTGGAACTAAAACATGCACTAAAGACCCACATCCCGATGGGTGAACAGTAACCTGAATACACACTGCTTGAGGACAGGGTGCTGTTAGACCCGATCCCGGAAAAGGCTACTTCGCTTATATACAAAAAGATCATGAAGAACTCCCCTGACCCCCTGGGGGCCCTCTGGGAGGCCTGGGACACAGAGATAGGTATCCTGGAGGATGACTACTGGGCAGAGGCCATACAGAGTCCCCAGGAGGTGGCCACAAGAGCACAGTACCAGCTCATACAACTCTGATTATTACAGATCATACACTTTCAGGACAATGCTCCATAGAATGGGTCGTAGCAATACTGACAGTTGTATAAGCAGCTGTGGTGTGGAGGGTACCTTTTTTCACACACTGTGGGCCTGTCCCTGACTTCAGCGGTACTGGAGTGAGATTGCTCGGGTGATGTCTGAGGTGATGGGTCAGGAGAGGTCACACTGGATCTTGATTGCACATATTATGCGTGACTGGGAGGCCCCATTGCCAAAATACACTGGCATATAGCTAATGTTGGCTGATATTGTAGCCAAAAGGAATATTGCAAGGGGAGGGGGGGCGACGCATCCTCCAAGGGTCACACAATGGGAGGCAGAACTTGATTGGTGCTGTGCAGCTGAAAAGGTGGTACCTGAGCGGTGGGTGCCCGAGGTAATGGGGCAAGGTGTGGGGTAGGTGGGTGGAATATAGAGGGATTTGAGGCACCACAATAGAGAGCGGAGTCGTGGGAAGGGAGGACATGAATAACCTCCTACTGCAATGATTTGTTCTTCGGCTCGGGATCCCTGATACTGTGCTGTCTGGGAAAGACAACCTTGCCGGGCATGACAGACGATTCTGTGTACCTATGATGTGTAGCTGAGCATTTGTTTAACAAAAAAGTATGTAAAAAAAGAATGTCATCACTGACATTGACCTTACCTGGTAAGCCCACCTATAGTTCTTATATGGTGTTCTGAAACACATCAGTGACGCTCGAGATCCTGAAGTTAAGCCTCTGGTAGTGCCGCAAACCCACATGAGGGGAGAATGTTGTAATGTAGCTCAAATTCTCATCTAAGGTGAGCTGGTAGTAGCCGGATCATAGATCTACCTTTGAGAACAAGCAGGCTCTGCCCAGTTCTCCAATTAAGTCATCTATGGTGGGGGTCTGGTGACGTTCTGTTTTGATTGTGAGGTTGAAGAGCCGCATTTCTACATAAATGCGTACTTTGCCTGACTGCTTTGGCTGCTGAGTTACCATAATGGGTGACACCCATGGGGTAGGGCCCAACACCCTCTCTATGATCCCTGCAACTTCTAGTTTTTAAAGGGGCATCTCTATCAAGAAACAGATTTGCGAGTCCTTAATAGCGATTTTTTGCGCATCGGTATTAAGGACTCGCAAACTGCTATGTTTGTAGGAACCGCAATAATAATTGTGATTCCTACGCATTCCTTAATTGCGATTCATAATTTGCGATTCGCAATTAAGGAATCCCTACGCATTCATTCCTATGGCCAAAAGGCCCATAGGAATGAATGAGCACCGCGTGCGCAAATTGGGAGTACTCAATAGGTACTCGCAAATTGCGCACACAATTTCAAGGGTGCATGGGTTCGAAAAGGTCACCCTGTTATACCTCTGTAATGTGCATGTGTGACCTAAGGGCATGTATGCGTGCCACATGGCATTTTAAAAAAAGCAAAAAAGTGTTTTTTCCAGGAAATCGCAAATTACCACCAACTTGAAGTTGGTGGTAATTTGAAATTCCTTAATGAAATATCGCAATTTGCAATGCCTACTAGCATAGCATTTAGGGAATCGCAAATTGTGATTCTCTAAATGCATGCGGAAAATAGGGAATCGCAATTTTTACGATTCCTTATTTTGCAAGTAGGTTTTTGCCTACCTACATAGCACACAGCTAAATCGCAATCGCAATCATTGAAATTCTGCGAATTTCAGCGTTTCAGAACGCAATTTAGCTTGATACATCTGGCCCCTAGTTCCTTCTCCATCTGTGGACTTAGGTGCAAAGCAATGCATCTGTGTTGTACTGGTTTAACTGACAGGTCAATGTGTAGTTTCATCATTTTCCCTACCAGGCATCCAATGCCATTGAATACTTTCAGGAACTCTGCCAGAATTTAGAACTCCCCTTCTTGATATACTACAAATGCAAACGTGAGGACTTCTAGGTCTTCTGCTGTGCAACAACCAGTCAGCATGCCATGGCCTCCACCTTCTGGGCCTTCACCTTCTGGGCTCCGTGGGTGATGGCACCTTAAACTTTCCTCGCATGGGAGGTGTATTTTGCTTGTATGCAAACACTCGGACTGCTGCCTTCTGAAGGAGTGGTGCTGGCAGCATGGACTTGAACACTTCTGCCGACATAATATTTATGGACTCCCCAGTGTCCACAATGGCTGAGAGCGGGTGCACCCCACTTGTATTTGATACTGTGGTAGGTGGCACTGTGACTTGGCTGCAGTCCTCAATCTGAAGACTGAGTGTAGCATGTGTTCCACAGCTTCATCATCATCCATGTCACTATTGCTGTTCTGCGCTTTGTGTATTGCGCTGTCGGTCGTACAGGGTGTTTGACTTTTCCCAGAGCAGCATACTTTTGCACAGTGGTTGAATTTCCTTCACCCTGCACATCATTTGCCGTACGCGGGACACTCAGCGGTACAATGGACCGGGCCTTCACAGTAGCCACATGCTTGTGTCGGTGCTTGGCTCTTCTTGGATCTTTCTGGTCCTTTACGGGACATGCCCTCATTGGCAGGTTGGGTTTTTACTGCTCTTTGTAAGGCTGCCTCTATGTGTGAAGTGCAGGCTTTTTCCTTGCAGCAGCCCATGGTCAGAATCTCCACTAGTGACTTGCCTGATTCTTGCAGAATGTGCTCTCTTACTTTTTGCGGCGGCTCAACACTGAATGATCGGGCCACGTATCTACTTTCTCTCATCTGTGAAGCCGCATGCACTTGCTAGGTCTTTCAACCTGGTGTAGAAAGTGTCGATGGATTCTTCTGGGTGTTGTTGAGCCAAGCCTGGCATCTGCTCGAAATATGCATTGAAGGCAGCTATGAGTGTGGCATTTATTTTTGTGGCCGCTTCAGTGATTGTTTTCGATATCTTATGGTTGGCTTTTCCCCCAAGAGCACGGCTCACTTCCTTTCGTTGGCTACCTCTACCACTTCAAAGAATAGTTCCACTCTCTCAACCCAGTCTCTCCATATGGGCGCTTGAGCAGAGGGAGACCCCTCCATGGCGAATGACTCAATTGCAGGGATCTGTGCCATGAGTATGGAATCACACTGGTGATGTGACTGCTGAAACTTGGTAGAGCTGTGTCACCGGCACCTGGGGTGGACGTATGCCCTTATGGTGATTGGGTTGGGCAGGTGTGAAATGTTCCTCTCTCCAGCCAACCAGGGATTATTGACTTGTGTACCCTGTCCTCTGAATTGTAGTAGGTGCAGTGTAAGGCTCCCGCTGTTCCTTTTCAGGGCTCAGACAGAGTAATGCACAGTTGTGTGACCCACCTCACAATTGGCAGAAACTACCTCCGCGCTCAGTAAGATTCATGTAGGACACGAGGAAGCTAGTCCATCGACTGCACAGCATGAGGGCTTGCATGCAAAGGCCAGGCCACAGCATCACTGACATCAGGCAGCTGCGAGGTACACTCCTCAGCTTGGCTGCGCTTGTGGTAGGGAGGCTGGAGGGGCAAACCACAAACCGTTCTTGGTTGCGCCAACACTGATTACGCATGTTGCACCACGCTCCCATCTCAGATCATGCAGCTGCCACTTTCCCGAGTGGTAGGCAGGATGCCTTGCCAACAGGAGAATATGAGTGCACTCCTCGTTGCCAGTGTGATGCTGGAAGCTCTGGGTGATGGGGAGTGCCAACTTGGTGACAGTATTCTAGTAGGGCGTGGGCCGCAGGTCTAGCAATGATGGACACAGGAGATGCAGGAGTTACTGTTGCTTTGATCGTGGTGCAGCCTCCCACGCAAATATTTATTAATGACTGCCAATGTGGTACACAGGAGCACACCAAACAGACCCCAGCCATGTCTTATAAATTATGTCACTGGTAACACCTCAAGGTAATGTCAACATACTGAAATTTAGTCCTCAATCATCAATGTCGATATATTTTTCCAATTCCACAACAGAGTATATAATCAGATTATTTATTTTCATCATTCTGAAATGGCAGTCAACAGAAGCTTTCATCACTTACTAAACACTTCATACTTGAACTCCCATCTAACTCGCCAGCAAACTGACAATATTGTTGACATCAAACTTCAGGCACTCTCCTGCTGATTAAAAAAACATATTTCTTCAAATAGAGTCTTTATTTCTAAATTTTCCAGAATTGGCTTTGGAGAGGGCCAGGAGATAGAGAGTTCAGAGCCCTGCTTCCAGAATTTAAGGACTTAGACATTCCAGCAGCGTTTCGAGGAGCAAATTTGAGGATCAACTGGAGAGGGAACTTTATGCAGTTTACTGATTCGAATGGGGATCCTAGGTTCATTTCTATTCACAAAGCTTCTTTGGTTGGGAAGGGAAACTTAAGAGAGGGAGAGGTGAGCCAGGGGTCTGGTGGATGAACACTGGGGTATTGAGGCAAACACGTCATTTTATTAGTGCTTTCTTAGGGAAGAAGGGGAGGATTGCAGAGGGTGGGAAGCATGCTGGTAATTGGGGTTTTGAAATATGAATTTTGTCATGAGGCGTCCAAACTGTTTAGGGTCTTGCAGATGGGTCGCACAATGGTTTTGAATGTCCTGGGCAGACAAGTTGTGGCGTTTTAATTTTATTTGTTACATTTTTGGGTTATTTTGCAGGTTAGGGTGGGTACAAGGAGGACAGGAAAGGGGCACCACAAATGGTTGTACAAAAAAGCACAACACCGCATCTATTCTGTCAGGGATGGGAAGATTTGTCAGGTGATCCGTTGGGTACAGAGGGGTGGGAGCGGTGCAATGGGTGGGGAGGGAAGTAAAATTAAAATAGGAAGGTGATTCTGAGGTATCAGAGCATAGGGGATATGAGGATGTAGATGGATCTGGAGTGGCTTTTTCTTTTTGGCTATTCTAAACATTTGTACTCCGCTTCTAGGATTGATCTGCTTTTAGAGTCCTGTTCCCTGTCCATGATAGACATCTCCTATCACGTAGGTGGCTTTTCAGTCCACACGGTCATAGTATGAAGCTGCTCTGTGCCTCTGCAGACGAATGTGTCTTGATGGATCATGGCTAAGAGCATGTTCCTAGAATCATGGTGTCTGAATCAGACGAGCACGGAGAAACAAAATCTTTCTTAGTCAATGATTCTTCACAGAGGTGTTGACGGTCTGGAAGGTACTTAAGTGTACTATCAGAGGAGTCTTTATTGTTCTTACAGCATTCAAAGTTAAAAGGGACAGGAAAAGAATTTTTTTCCTGCAGAAAGAGACTGATAGAGCTTATCAAGTTGCACTCTCTGATAGCTCCTATAGATGGCATAAACCTAAGGAGAGGGTCAGAGATGGTAAACAGCAATCACAACGTGTTTTTTACCACGCTATGCCATTACATCGCATGCGTTACAATGCACTCAATGTAACTACGCGTAGCCATTACTATCCATACCATTACATCACATGCCCTGTTACAACGCATGCAATGTAATGCCGATCCACCTCGTTTTGAGGAAACTGAGTCTCTTCCATTTCCTCACAACGACGTGCACCGCCTTGAAGTAGGGAGCAAAGATGGCCACGCTGGAGAGGAACCACAAGGAAAGAGAGGTAAGGGTGATTGTGCTTGGGGTGGGAGTAGTGTGGGTAGTGGTTTAGTGTAGTGTTGTAGTGTCCAAGTGTTTGAGCGTTTAGAGTGGTGTAGTGGTGTTTGGGTAGTGTAGGGGTCGTGCTAGGGGTAGTGTGTTAGGGTTAGGGGTAGGGTAGGGGTGGGAGTAGTATGGGTAGTGGTTTAGGGTAGTGTTGTAGTGTTTGTGTAGTGTAGTGTTTTAGGGTTTAGGGTAGTGTTGTAGTGTTTGTGTAGTGTAGTGTTTTAGGGTTTAGGGTAGTGTTGTAGTGTTTGTGTATTGTTTCAGGGTTTAGGGTAGTGTTGTAGTGGTTGTGTAGTGTAGTGTTTTAGGGTTTAGGGTAGTGTTTGTGTAGTGTTTTAGGGTAGTGTCGGGGGGTCGTGCAGGGTAGTGTAGTGTTATTGTAGGGATTGGACTGGGGTCGGGGGAGGGTAGTGCAGAGGTACTATATTAGTGTTTAGGTTAGGGTAGGATAGAGTCACTTACCTTGCAAACTTTTACCACGAGTATAGCTTTACCATGCATACCTTCATGTTGTAATGTATCCCCGCAACCTACTGATCTAAACAGTAAGTATCGAGACAAATATTTTAGTCCAGAATAAATCAATTATTGTAATCTCATTTTTTGTCAATACATATTTAGAACAAATTCACATATATGAAAACATTGCTTACTTCATTCCACATTTACTCACGACGAGACTTCTTACATTCAATTCCAACAATCAACCATACATACACATTATACAACACAAAGAATCAATTTACATCAGTTCTTACAAAAGATTATTTACAACTATAATTACACAAAAACAGCATAGGAAATCAATTCATTTTTTGAACAGTTTATATTTCAGAACAACACTCCTAATGCTGTATGAAAAACGGTCTACGCGTTTCGAAAACCCTTAGTTCAAGGGAATTCTCTTCAGGACCACGTAGCTGTGAATGAGAAAACAGGCATGAGTCAGTCTAGTTAGAAGACCACTCCTGTGTCACTTATAAGTAAAGGAAATGGGTCCTAGTCTTACCTCAAAGGTGCTCGTTTTCTTTAAGTGTGGGCTCTGAAACAAACACAAGAACAGCCCAACTTAATGTCATCATGATACGCTCTTCTATAAACAAATCTATTTACAATTGAACTCTCAGCAAACCAGAGTCAAATACTCACAATCGCCGCTTTCAACCAGCTTGTGTCTCATGAGAAGTGGAATGGAAAATCTGTGTGATTAAAGGATCGTATGTCAGCATAAAAGAACTGTGATTGCGGCAATCATGCAATAATTGGTCGTATAACCAGAGAAAGAAGCGTCTTACTTGTGCTATGGCGTGTTAATTGAGCCAATCAAAAGGATGAGGAGGGGGGGGCGGATTTTTTTACCTGTTAAAGTCAAGAGCAAGGACATTAGCGTTAGCTCTGGGGATTACTGCGTCCTGTATTTGGAAAAGCTAAAGGAAGCCTCAGCGCCGTGGTATTCTTACCCGCATTAATCTCTTGTTACTCCGTAAATGGGGTCTTAATTTGCTCACGCCGTCTGACTCCATGTCTCGTTCCCGAAGGCTGACTGTGCCAATGCTGCAATACTGTTATCTACGTAATGCATCTTATTACTTCCGGGATAAGGAATTCTGGGGGTTGAAGTTTACACTCCGGCAATGACCGTAAGTTTGACGGTAGCTTGATAATATTGTGTACCTACACAAAACGGCAAAAGTGCTAATGCTGCAGGACTACTTATTTCCGGGGGAGGTTTTTGAAAAAATACAATCCACACATCAAGTCTGCAATTCTATCATCTATGTTATGCGTCTTGTTGCTTCCGGGCTGAAGGAATTCTGGGGGTTGAAGTTTTTACTCCGAAAATGACCAAAGGTTGACAGTAGCTTAGTGACGTTGTGAATATACAAAACGGCGAGAGTGCTGATTTTTCTACATTAGGAAACTGCAGGACATACGTATGAGACAACAAACATCTCAGAACCTCATACGGGAAATTTTAGACCCAGTGGAAGGTTTAATCTCAGAAAACAATAAAATTAGAGAGGCATTCTGGCACTTCTATAGCACCTTATACTCAGAGGAAGGTGGGGCCGATATAGACAGCATGAAAAAATACCTAAATCAAGGAACATCTAGTAGACTTGATGAAGAGGATAGAGATAATCTAGAGGAGACACCAGACCTGGAAGAAATTCTAGAGACAGTGAAGGCGTTACCCAGAGGAAAGGCAACTGGCCTGGACTCAATCCCTCTGGAGTTTTATATCACATTTTTAGATCAAATCAAAGAGATTCTCTTAGATCTATGTGTGCACATATTTAAAGGGGGTCAACCACCAAGGTCATGGTCGAAAGCCAAAATAGTTGTGTTTCTGAAAAAATATAAACCTCCGGATCAGATGGGTTCCTATCGCCCAATCACCCTAATCAACGTGGATTCAAAAATATACTCCAAATTATTAGCGAATCGTATGGCACTATTAATCCACAAACTTGTTTCAAATTCCCAGCACGGGTTTATACCTGGAAGAGGAACCACTGATCATATTCATAGAGTGATCACTCTATTTGACAGTAGAGAGGTGACAGGAGACCCAATGGCGCTCATTCTCCTCGACGCCGAAAAAGCCTTTGACCGGGTCTCCTGGTCATTTCTGTGGCTGGCAATGGGTCATCTGGGCTTTAAACAAGGATTTATTCAGGCGGTACAAAAACTATACACCGACCCTAAGGCTGTAGTGATGGTAAATGGCAATCTTTCCAAAGAATTAACAATATCAAGGGGTACTCGACAGGGATGCCCATGCTCCCCATTGTTGTTTGCTATCTACATTGATCCCTTTATTCGCAGTTTGGAATCTAATGCTGGTATTACTCCTATACTGTCCCAAGGCTACATGACTAAAACTCTTGCCTATGCCGACGATATCGCCATAGTAACACCAGATCCGGCATTGGCCTTACCTATGATTGAAAATGAGGCCAAAAACTTTGGTAACGTGGCCGGCTACGCACTCAACCAGAGTAAAACCCAAGTGGTCCTAAACGATAAATGCACCATGGTAGATCCCCGTGTGACAACAAAAGCGACCTACCTAGGGGTATGTATCTCTTCCAAACACGATAAGGTGGTCGAACTAAATCTGAACCCCCTGCTAGATAAAATGCAGAAAGATCTCCGTTGTTTGAATAATCTACACTTGTCCTTGATTGGCCGGGTAAATGCATTAAATATGGTTTACTTTCCTAAACTGCTCTACATGTTCAGAGCAATTAATTTGGAAATCTCCGAATATTGGTTCAAACTGATGGAGCGTACTTTCTCTAGTTTTATTTGGTCCTATTCACAACCCCGAAGTGCCTATAAGCTTTTGACCCTTCCTAAAGAAAAAGGAGGTTTGGCCCTCCCTAACCTTAAGCTATATTATTGGGCATGTATGCTTTCATATAATCACAAACTCTTTTTGCTATTAGATAACAATGAGACAGTCGCAGGGGATGACCAACCATCAATTCATCAGCTGATACTAGGAAATAAGAGTAACGGCTATTTATGGCGATTTCTCTATGATAGCTACCACAAAAAGGTCCGCCTAAAGACCTTACTAGCGGGGTTCAAAGCGTGGAAGGCTGTGAGGAAATTACTGGGCATAGGACGATTCTCGCTCTACTCTCCGCTAGGCAACAATCCGGCTCTCCCTGACATTTTCAGAGGACCATGTATTGATCGATGGACTACAGCAGGAATTACACATCTTGGATGTCTTTTTTCAAATGAAGGATTACACTCTTTTGAAACCTTGAGGGAAATATATCAATTGGAGTGGAGGGATTTTTTTAAATATCTGCAAATCAGAGATTTTTTAACACGAAGGATTAGGAAAAATACCTCCTTTAACAAAGTTCCGATAGCAGAAATTCTGAAAAAGAACAAGGAATTTACAATTGGTGAGATATATTCTCTCTTGTTATCTCTATTTCCGGACAATCTTGAGAAAACAGCACAGAAGTGGCAGGGAAAATTGGCAATCACTATGGAAGAATTCAATTATGCTTATGAACTATCCCAAACTATACTTATGTCAACCAAACTGCAAGCACAGTTTTATAAGACTTGCTTTTTTATGTATTATACCCCAGATAGAATTGCTAAATGGGGAAGTGGGAGGGGTACATGCTGTTTTAGATGTACGCTATCTAATGCAGATTGCATACACATATTTTCCTCCTGCACAAACCTATCCGCCTTAAAACTGAGCATTGGACAGTTTTTAACTAATGTTCTAAAAACCGAAATAGTCCTCTCTAATGAAATGATTTTGCTTGGGGCAACTAATCTTGCAGAACCATCCCCTGGACATGAACTAATATTTATTGCCATGGCAGTCTTAAGAATCTGTATCGCCTCCGCCTGGCTGGACCCTAACTCACCATCTTTTCAACAGTGGTTCTCTAGACTGTTAGCTATATTTTACTTGGAAATGGCTATATATAAAAGAAAAGGTAGAAGACGGAGGGCCAGGGGATTGAAAATCTGGAATCCCTTAATTGAGTGGTCCCAACTCCAAGGTAATTCCTTGTAATATAAAGCTATACTTAGCGCGATTGAAAAAGTGTAAAAATTTAATTTGTTATGATTATAAATCGTTTTGGTTGTTTGATTGACTTATTTAGATAGTAATGTATGATTTACGAATGCTAATTTCCTAATTTTCTCTGTGTTTATATGTGAAGTATTCTCTGTTGAACCTGTCTGACTTGGGGGGAGGGTTCTGTAACTAAAAAAATTCAATAAAGATATTTAAAAAAAAAAAGGAAACTGCAGGACTACTTTTTTCCAGGGGAGGTTTTAAAAATACGGTCTACACAGCTCAAGTATTCAATGTATTTAGTGTAGAAATAGGCGTTGGCCGAGTCCTCACCATAGATGATAGAATTGCAGACTTGGCGCAGTCAGCCTTCGGGAACGAGATATGGAGTCAGACGGTGTGAGCAAATAAAGACCCCATTTACTGAGTAACAAGAGATTAATGCGGGTAAGAATACCACGGCGCTGAGGCTTCCTTTAGCTTTCCCAAATACAGGACGCGGTAATCCCCAGAGCTAACGCTAACGTCCTTGCTCTTGACTTTAACAGGTATTGTGAGTATTTGACTCTGGTTTGCTGAGAGTTCAATTGTAAATAGATTTGTTTATAGAAGAGCGTATTATGATGACATTAAGTTGGGCTGTTCTTGTGTTTGTTTCCGGGCCCACACTTTGAGGTAGGACTAGGTCCCATTTCCTTTACTTATAAGAGACACAGGAGTGGTCTTCTAACTAGACTGACTCATGCCTGTTTTCTCATTCACAGCTACGTGGTCCTGAAGAGACTTCCCTTGAACTAAGGGTTTTCGAAACTCGTAGACCGTTTTTCATACAGCATTAGGAGTGTTGTTCTGAAATATAAACTGTTCAAAAAATTGAATTGATTTCCTATGCTGTTTTTGTGTAATTATAGTTGTAAATAATCTTTTGTAAGAACTGATGTAAATTGATTCTTTGTGTTGTATAATGTGTATGTGTGGTTGATTGTTGGAATTGAATGTAAGAAGTCTCGTCGTGAGTAAATGTGGAGTGAAGTACGCAATGTTTTCAAATATGTGAATTTGTTCTAAATATGTATTGACAAAAAATGAGATTAAAATAATTGATTTATTCTGGACTAAAATATTTGTCTCCATACCTACTGTTTAGATCAGTAGGTTGCGGGGATAATTTAGGCCCTTGTAGTAATTAGGTGGCAATATTGGTGCTCGTTTTGGTTTTTGTTGTTAGTGAGGCTTGTCCTTATTGCCTGTAAGCCCAGACCCAGTTTTGGTTACAGTTCATGTTGTAATGGCATATGTGGTAGAAGCATAGTCGTGGTAAAATTTTGCGATGTAATGGCAAGTCGTTGTCATTGAGAACATCTAGTTGTCCTCAACCAGGCGTAGTAATACCGGTGTTGTATTGGCATGCGTGGTATTGGTATGCGATGTAATGACATACATCCATCAGAGACTTATCTCCGAAACGTATTAACAAACGAGCAGACTTTTGAGCATCAGGTATATGAAGAAGAAGAATGAGTATGCCATTTCCTAGCCTGGTGAGCCACAGAGAGCAAAAATCGCAACTTGATCTCTCAAGTTAACTACCCATGTATGAATCGCCTTGCCGATAAGGCTGAGGAAACTAAGCAAGTCTTCTACCATTATTACTCCACCATGTACCGGGGAGATAAGGGTTGTGGTGAAGAGAGGGTCACAGAGCATGAAATATAGGTTTTCTTGGCAGGTTTGTATTTGCCCTCTTTAACAGCTGTAGCCTCCACAAAGTTAAAAAAACAAAATTCAGAGCGAGAGGTACTCGAGGTAATAGGACAGCTTGCTAGTGGTTAGGCTCTGGGGGAAGATGTTCTGGGCCCAGAGTTTCATAAGGTTTTTTCAGCAGTCCTCAGAGGACCTTTGACTTCCCTGTTTAGTAGTCTCTTTACAAGACTCTTTATTTAGAGGGGTCTTGATCAATGATTCTAAAAAATGGAGGCCCGCAGCAGACCCTAGGTCTTATCAACTTATCACTTTATTAAATAAAGATTATAAGCTGTACACCAAACTTTTAGCTAATCAGATCTATATTGTGGCCCAGCCCTGATCCCTTTGGATCTAACTGGTCAAAGGTCAAGGTCTGTTCACAAATACTCAGCTCCGAGCAAATTTATTGATCTAGTGTCAACAGACTCTATCCCGACGGCTATTAGCCTATTGGACGCAGAAAAGGCAGTTAACCTTGTGAGCTGGAAGTTCGCATTATATACTATGAGCAGGTTCTGAGTACCATCTCAACTCTGAAGGTCAATTCAATCCTTATACCATGGCTCAAAGGCCCAATTGGTTATCAACATAGTGCAGGAAGGGGAAATGGTGTTGGAGCGCGGCATCACGCAGGGGTGCCTTCTCTTCCTACTATTATTCGCTTTGTTTATAGAATTATTGGACCAAGCCCTGTCTCAAAGTAGACAAGTTTCAATACCTGTTTTGGGGCTCCAGAAATCAAACTATAGGCAGATGATATGGCATTGAATTTAACCTCCATAATGGGTAATATTAATATGGTCTTACAAGTAATCAAGACTTTCACTGCTCTGGGCGTTAGAAGATAAATAAGTCCAAGACAGAATGTTTATTTTTCAATGTCGCCTGCAAAGTTCTCCCTCCTGTTCTGAAAAGGAACTAATGAATGGGCCCAAAGAAATATCTAGGGATATATTTCACTGATAGACAGGGAGACTTTTTTCTGGATAAATGTAACCCAGTCCTGAAGAAGGATGATAAACTTTTGGAAATTTGGAGGTGGCTTCCACTCTTGGTTATTGGCAAAATTGCACTTATTAAGATGTAAATTCTTAATGTGTTTCTGTTTCCTTTTCTTGCCATTTCCTACAGACTAGAACGTTGTTTTTTGTTAGACTGTACCAGATTTTACCTATGTTTGTGTGGAACCAGAAATGCCCTGTGTCAAATTGTTTGTTTTACAATTACCCAGCGTTAGGGTGGGCTGGGACTCCTAGATTCATGGCGTTATTATTTGGCATCCTTAGCACTACAGAGGGGCTACCTAATTTTATAAAGGTTTTTGAGGGTTTTCTCACACCAATCTACCTTAGAACTACACCTGGGAACTGCCCAGGCACTGGTAAGGTAAGGTAATACTTTATTGTACAGTTAATTAAAACCATTACAAACCATCATCGATAAAAAGAGTTTTGTGTATCTATAGCAGCCATAGGGAATTGCATTAATACAGTGATAGAATGTGAAGAAAACGTGTTTGTGGTCCGGGTCAGGGAGGATCTGGCTTTGCAGTTCGGGCTGGACTTTTCCCATTGGAGAATGATTAAGACCAACCTTGAATTGTTTTCGAGCTGTATCTCAAAATAATCTCTAATTTTATCTAGGTTTAGCTTAATGACTCCCACTTCCATTTGATTATCTAACATTTGCAGCTATAATTCAAAAGTGTCCAGTTCTCAGATCACTGATGTTTCCTCTTCCTGCTCTGTCCAACTGGCCCTTCTTGACCATTTGGTGATTATGCCTCTCAAGTAGGCATTATTTGCATGCCATAGTATAATATTAGTTATTTACAACAAGGGGTGGTGAGGGACAGAGTCTCTGAATTAAGCAGAATACTCTCACCCAGTCAAGAGATCAGGGCTAGATCCAACACCGTTTTTTAGCTCACTGCACCATCCCAGTTTCAGAACATGGCTGTATGCAAATTAGTCTGTTCCTGTCCCAGTGCATGATGGGAACAGGGCAAACCAAACTACAAAAGCCAATTCTTACACTGGGAAGGAAACAAGCTTCCGGGGACCGGTTTCTGGCATTACAGCCGTCTTCGGCCCGGCTTGCTTGAATCCTGATGGTGCAATGAGCAAGGGACTCATGTCTGAGTATATCCTTCCACGCTTAGGGTGGACAAAATTATTTACAACAAGGGGTGGTGAGGGACAGAGTCTCTGAATTAAGCAGAATACTCTCACCCAGTCAAGAGATCAGGGCTAGATCCAACACCGTTTTTTAGCTCACTGCACCATCCCAGTTTCAGAACCTGGCTGTATGCAAATTAGTCTGTTCCTGTCCCAGTGCATGATGGGAACAGGGCAAACCAAACTACAAAAGCCAATTCTTACACTGGGAAGGAAACAAGCTTCCGGGGACCGGTTTCTGGCATTACAGCCGTCTTCGGCCCGGCTTGCTTGAATCCTGATGGTGCAATGAGCAAGGGACTCATGTCTGAGTATATCCTTCCACGCTTAGGGTGGACAAAATTATTTACAACAAGGGGTGGTGAGGGACAGAGTCTCTGAATTAAGCAGAATACTCTCACCCAGTCAAGAGATCAGGGCTAGATCCAACACCGTTTTTTAGCTCACTGCACCATCCCAGTTTCAGAACCTGGCTGTATGCAAATTAGTCTGTTCCTGTCCCAGTGCATGATGGGAACAGGGCAAACCAAACTACAAAAGCCAATTCTTACACTGGGAAGGAAACAAGCTTCCGGGGACCGGTTTCTGGCATTACAGCCGTCTTTGGCCCGGCTTGCTTGAATCCTGATGGTGCAATGAGCAAGGGACTCATGTCTGAGTATATCCTTCCACGCTTAGGGTGGACAAAATTATTTACAACAAGGGGTGGTGAGGGACAGAGTCTCTGAATTAAGCAGAATACTCTCACCCAGTCAAGAGATCAGGGCTAGATCCAACACCGTTTTTTAGCTCACTGCACCATCCCAGTTTCAGAACCTGGCTGTATGCAAATTAGTCTGTTCCTGTCCCAGTGCATGATGGGAACAGGGCAAACCAAACTACAAAAGCCAATTCTTACACTGGGAAGGAAACAAGCTTCCGGGGACCGGTTTCTGGCATTACAGCCGTCTTCGGCCCGGCTTGCTTGAATCCTGATGGTGCAATGAGCAAGGGACTCATGTCTGAGTATATCCTTCCACGCTTAGGGTGGACAAAATTATTTACAACAAGGGGTGGTGAGGGACAGAGTCTCTGAATTAAGCAGAATACTCTCACCCAGTCAAGAGATCAGGGCTAGATCCAACACCGTTTTTTAGCTCACTGCACCATCCCAGTTTCAGAACCTGGCTGTATGCAAATTAGTCTGTTCCTGTCCCAGTGCATGATGGGAACAGGGCAAACCAAACTACAAAAGCCAATTCTTACACTGGGAAGGAAACAAGCTTCCGGGGACCGGTTTCTGGCATTACAGCCGTCTTCGGCCCGGCTTGCTTGAATCCTGATGGTGCAATGAGCAAGGGACTCATGTCTGAGTATATCCTTCCACGCTTAGGGTGGACAAAATTATTTACAACAAGGGGTGGTGAGGGACAGAGTCTCTGAATTAAGCAGAATACTCTCACCCAGTCTAGAGATCAGGGCTAGATCCAACACCGTTTTTGAGCTCACTGCACCATCCCAGTTTCAGAACCTGGCTGTATGCAAATTAGTCTGTTCCTGTCCCAGTGCATGATGGGAACAGGGCAAACCAAACTACAAAAGCCAATTCTTACACTGGGAAGGAAACAAGCTTCCGGGGACCGGTTTCTGGCATTACAGCCGTCTTCGGCCCGGCTTGCTTGAATCCTGATGGTGCAATGAGCAAGGGACTCATGTCTGAGTATATCCTTCCACGCTTAGGGTGGACAAAATTATTTACAACAAGGGGTGGTGAGGGACAGAGTCTCTGAATTAAGCAGAATACTCTCACCCAGTCAAGAGATCAGGGCTAGATCCAACACCGTTTTTTAGCTCACTGCACCATCCCAGTTTCAGAACCTGGCTGTATGCAAATTAGTCTGTTCCTGTCCCAGTGCATGATGGGAACAGGGCAAACCAAACTACAAAAGCCAATTCTTACACTGGGAAGGAAACAAGCTTCCGGGGACCGGTTTCTGGCATTACAGCCGTCTTCGGCCCGGCTTGCTTGAATCCTGATGGTGCAATGAGCAAGGGACTCATGTCTGAGTATATCCTTCCACGCTTAGGGTGGACAAAATTATTTACAACAAGGGGTGGTGAGGGACAGAGTCTCTGAATTAAGCAGAATACTCTCACCCAGTCAAGAGATCAGGGCTAGATCCAACACCGTTTTTTAGCTCACTGCACCATCCCAGTTTCAGAACCTGGCTGTATGCAAATTAGTCTGTTCCTGTCCCAGTGCATGATGGGAACAGGGCAAACCAAACTACAAAAGCCAATTCTTACACTGGGAAGGAAACAAGCTTCCGGGGACCGGTTTCTGGCATTACAGCCGTCTTCGGCCCGGCTTGCTTGAATCCTGATGGTGCAATGAGCAAGGGACTCATGTCTGAGTATATCCTTCCACGCTTAGGGTGGACAAAATTATTTACAACAATGGGTGGTGAGGGTCAGAGTCTCTGAATTAAGCAGAATACTCTCACCCAGTCAAGAGATCAGGGCTAGATCCAACACCGTTTTTTAGCTCACTGCACCATCCCAGTTTCAGAACCTGGCTGTATGCAAATTAGTCTGTTCCTGTCCCAGTGCATGATGGGAACAGGGCAAACCAAACTACAAAAGCCAATTCTTACACTGGGAAGGAAACAAGCTTCCGGGGACCGGTTTCTGGCATTACAGCCGTCTTCGGCCCGGCTTGCTTGAATCCTGATGGTGCAATGAGCAAGGGACTCATGTCTGAGTATATCCTTCCACGCTTAGGGTGGACAAAATTATTTACAACAAGGGGTGGTGAGGGACAGAGTCTCTGAATTAAGCAGAATACTCTCACCCAGTCAAGAGATCAGGGCTAGATCCAACACCGTTTTTTAGCTCACTGCACCATCCCAGTTTCAGAACCTGGCTGTATGCAAATTAGTCTGTTCCTGTCCCAGTGCATGATGGGAACAGGGCAAACCAAACTACAAAAGCCAATTCTTACACTGGGAAGGAAACAAGCTTCCGGGGACCGGTTTCTGGCATTACAGCCGTCTTCGGCCCGGCTTGCTTGAATCCTGATGGTGCAATGAGCAAGGGACTCATGTCTGAGTATATCCTTCCACGCTTAGGGTGGACAAAATTATTTACAACAAGGGGTGGTGAGGGACAGAGTCTCTGAATTAAGCAGAATACTCTCACCCAGTCAAGAGATCAGGGCTAGATCCAACACCGTTTTTTAGCTCACTGCACCATCCCAGTTTCAGAACCTGGCTGTATGCAAATTAGTCTGTTCCTGTCCCAGTGCATGATGGGAACAGGGCAAACCAAACTACAAAAGCCAATTCTTACACTGGGAAGGAAACAAGCTTCCGGGGACCGGTTTCTGGCATTACAGCCGTCTTCGGCCCGGCTTGCTTGAATCCTGATGGTGCAATGAGCAAGGGACTCATGTCTGAGTATATCCTTCCACGCTTAGGGTGGACAAAATTATTTACAACAAGGGGTGGTGAGGGACAGAGTCTCTGAATTAAGCAGAATACTCTCACCCAGTCAAGAGATCAGGGCTAGATCCAACACCGTTTTTTAGCTCACTGCACCATCCCAGTTTCAGAACCTGGCTGTATGCAAATTAGTCTGTTCCTGTCCCAGTGCATGATGGGAACAGGGCAAACCAAACTACAAAAGCCAATTCTTACACTGGGAAGGAAACAAGCTTCCGGGGACCGGTTTCTGGCATTACAGCCGTCTTCGGCCCGGCTTGCTTGAATCCTGATGGTGCAATGAGCAAGGGACTCATGTCTGAGTATATCCTTCCACGCTTAGGGTGGACAAAATTATTTACAACAAGGGGTGGTGAGGGACAGAGTCTCTGAATTAAGCAGAATACTCTCACCCAGTCAAGAGATCAGGGCTAGATCCAACACCGTTTTTTAGCTCACTGCACCATCCCAGTTTCAGAACCTGGCTGTATGCAAATTAGTCTGTTCCTGTCCCAGTGCATGATGGGAACAGGGCAAACCAAACTACAAAAGCCAATTCTTACACTGGGAAGGAAACAAGCTTCCGGGGACCGGTTTCTGGCATTACAGCCGTCTTCGGCCCGGCTTGCTTGAATCCTGATGGTGCAATGAGCAAGGGACTCATGTCTGAGTATATCCTTCCACGCTTAGGGTGGACAAAATTATTTACAACAAGGGGTGGTGAGGGACAGAGTCTCTGAATTAAGCAGAATACTCTCACCCAGTCAAGAGATCAGGGCTAGATCCAACACCGTTTTTTAGCTCACTGCACCATCCCAGTTTCAGAACCTGGCTGTATGCAAATTAGTCTGTTCCTGTCCCAGTGCATGATGGGAACAGGGCAAACCAAACTACAAAAGCCAATTCTTACACTGGGAAGGAAACAAGCTTCCGGGGACCGGTTTCTGGCATTACAGCCGTCTTCGGCCCGGCTTGCTTGAATCCTGATGGTGCAATGAGCAAGGGACTCATGTCTGAGTATATCCTTCCACGCTTAGGGTGGACAAAATTATTTACAACAAGGGGTGGTGAGGGACAGAGTCTCTGAATTAAGCAGAATACTCTCACCCAGTCAAGAGATCAGGGCTAGATCCAACACCGTTTTTTAGCTCACTGCACCATCCCAGTTTCAGAACCTGGCTGTATGCAAATTAGTCTGTTCCTGTCCCAGTGCATGATGGGAACAGGGCAAACCAAACTACAAAAGCCAATTCTTACACTGGGAAGGAAACAAGCTTCCGGGGACCGGTTTCTGGCATTACAGCCGTCTTCGGCCCGGCTTGCTTGAATCCTGATGGTGCAATGAGCAAGGGACTCATGTCTGAGTATATCCTTCCACGCTTAGGGTGGACAAAATTATTTACAACAAGGGGTGGTGAGGGACAGAGTCTCTGAATTAAGCAGAATACTCTCACCCAGTCAAGAGATCAGGGCTAGATCCAACACCGTTTTTTAGCTCACTGCACCATCCCAGTTTCAGAACCTGGCTGTATGCAAATTAGTCTGTTCCTGTCCCAGTGCATGATGGGAACAGGGCAAACCAAACTACAAAAGCCAATTCTTACACTGGGAAGGAAACAAGCTTCCGGGGACCGGTTTCTGGCATTACAGCCGTCTTCGGCCCGGCTTGCTTGAATCCTGATGGTGCAATGAGCAAGGGACTCATGTCTGAGTATATCCTTCCACGCTTAGGGTGGACAAAATTATTTACAACAAGGGGTGGTGAGGGACAGAGTCTCTGAATTAAGCAGAATACTCTCACCCAGTCAAGAGATCAGGGCTAGATCCAACACCGTTTTTTAGCTCACTGCACCATCCCAGTTTCAGAACCTGGCTGTATGCAAATTAGTCTGTTCCTGTCCCAGTGCATGATGGGAACAGGGCAAACCAAACTACAAAAGCCAATTCTTACACTGGGAAGGAAACAAGCTTCCGGGGACCGGTTTCTGGCATTACAGCCGTCTTCGGCCCGGCTTGCTTGAATCCTGATGGTGCAATGAGCAAGGGACTCATGTCTGAGTATTTCCTTCCACGCTTAGGGTGGACAAAATTATTTACAACAAGGGGTGGTGAGGGACAGAGTCTCTGAATTAAGCAGAATACTCTCACCCAGTCAAGAGATCAGGGCTAGATCCAACACCGTTTTTTAGCTCACTGCACCATCCCAGTTTCAGAACCTGGCTGTATGCAAATTAGTCTGTTCCTGTCCCAGTGCATGATGGGAACAGGGCAAACCAAACTACAAAAGCCAATTCTTACACTGGGAAGGAAACAAGCTTCCGGGGACCGGTTTCTGGCATTACAGCCGTCTTCGGCCCGGCTTGCTTGAATCCTGATGGTGCAATGAGCAAGGGACTCATGTCTGAGTATATCCTTCCACGCTTAGGGTGGACAAAATTATTTACAACAAGGGGTGGTGAGGGACAGAGTCTCTGAATTAAGCAGAATACTCTCACCCAGTCAAGAGATCAGGGCTAGATCCAACACCGTTTTTTAGCTCACTGCACCATCCCAGTTTCAGAACCTGGCTGTATGCAAATTAGTCTGTTCCTGTCCCAGTGCATGATGGGAACAGGGCAAACCAAACTACAAAAGCCAATTCTTACACTGGGAAGGAAACAAGCTTCCGGGGACCGGTTTCTGGCATTACAGCCGTCTTCGGCCCGGCTTGCTTGAATCCTGATGGTGCAATGAGCAAGGGACTCATGTCTGAGTATATCCTTCCACGCTTAGGGTGGACAAAATTATTTACAACAATGGGTGGTGAGGGTCAGAGTCTCTGAATTAAGCAGAATACTCTCACCCAGTCAAGAGATCAGGGCTAGATCCAACACCGTTTTTTAGCTCACTGCACCATCCCAGTTTCAGAACCTGGCTGTATGCAAATTAGTCTGTTCCTGTCCCAGTGCATGATGGGAACAGGGCAAACCAAACTACAAAAGCCAATTCTTACACTGGGAAGGAAACAAGCTTCCAGGGACCGGTTTCTGGCATTACAGCCGTCTTCGGCCCGGCTTGCTTGAATCCTGATGGTGCAATGAGCAAGGGACTCATGTCTGAGTATATCCTTCCACGCTTAGGGTGGACAAAATTATTTACAACAAGGGGTGGTGAGGGACAGAGTCTCTGAATTAAGCAGAATACTCTCACCCAGTCAAGAGATCAGGGCTAGATCCAACACCGTTTTTTAGCTCACTGCACCATCCCAGTTTCAGAACCTGGCTGTATGCAAATTAGTCTGTTCCTGTCCCAGTGCATGATGGGAACAGGGCAAACCAAACTACAAAAGCCAATTCTTACACTGGGAAGGAAACAAGCTTCCGGGGACCGGTTTCTGGCATTACAGCCGTCTTCGGCCCGGCTTGCTTGAATCCTGATGGTGCAATGAGCAAGGGACTCATGTCTGAGTATATCCTTCCACGCTTAGGGTGGACAAAATTATTTACAACAAGGGGTGGTGAGGGACAGAGTCTCTGAATTAAGCAGAATACTCTCACCCAGTCAAGAGATCAGGGCTAGATCCAACACCGTTTTTTAGCTCACTGCACCATCCCAGTTTCAGAACCTGGCTGTATGCAAATTAGTCTGTTCCTGTCCCAGTGCATGATGGGAACAGGTCAAACCAAACTACAAAAGCCAATTCTTACACTGGGAAGGAAACAAGCTTCCGGGGACCGGTTTCTGGCATTACAGCCGTCTTCGGCCCGGCTTGCTTGAATCCTGATGGTGCAATGAGCAAGGGACTCATGTCTGAGTATATCCTTCCACGCTTAGGGTGGACAAAATTATTTACAACAAGGGGTGGTGAGGGACAGAGTCTCTGAATTAAGCAGAATACTCTCACCCAGTCAAGAGATCAGGGCTAGATCCAACACCGTTTTTTAGCTCACTGCACCATCCCAGTTTCAGAACCTGGCTGTATGCAAATTAGTCTGTTCCTGTCCAGTGCATGATGGGAACAGGGCAAACCAAACTACAAAAGCCAATTCTTACACTGGGAAGGAAACAAGCTTCCGGGGACCGGTTTCTGGCATTACAGCCGTCTTCGGCCCGGCTTGCTTGAATCCTGATGGTGCAATGAGCAAGGGACTCATGTCTGAGTATATCCTTCCACGCTTAGGGTGGACAAAATTATTTACAACAAGGGGTGGTGAGGGACAGAGTCTCTGAATTAAGCAGAATACTCTCACCCAGTCAAGAGATCAGGGCTAGATCCAACACCGTTTTTTAGCTCACTGCACCATCCCAGTTTCAGAACCTGGCTGTATGCAAATTAGTCTGTTCCTGTCCCAGTGCATGATGGGAACAGGGCAAACCAAACTACAAAAGCCAATTCTTACACTGGGAAGGAAACAAGCTTCCGGGGACCGGTTTCTGGCATTACAGCCGTCTTCGGCCCGGCTTGCTTGAATCCTGATGGTGCAATGAGCAAGGGACTCATGTCTGAGTATATCCTTCCACGCTTAGGGTGGACAAAATTATTTACAACAAGGGGTGGTGAGGGACAGAGTCTCTGAATTAAGCAGAATACTCTCACCCAGTCAAGAGATCAGGGCTAGATCCAACACCGTTTTTTAGCTCACTGCACCATCCCAGTTTCAGAACCTGGCTGTATGCAAATTAGTCTGTTCCTGTCCCAGTGCATGATGGGAACAGGGCAAACCAAACTACAAAAGCTAATTCTTACACTGGGAAGGAAACAAGCTTCCGGGGACCGGTTTCTGGCATTACAGCCGTCTTCGGCCCGGCTTGCTTGAATCCTGATGGTGCAATGAGCAAGGGACTCATGTCTGAGTATATCCTTCCACGCTTAGGGTGGACAAAATTATTTACAACAAGGGGTGGTGAGGGACAGAGTCTCTGAATTAAGCAGAATACTCTCACCCAGTCAAGAGATCAGGGCTAGATCCAACACCGTTTTTTAGCTCACTGCACCATCCCAGTTTCAGAACCTGGCTGTATGCAAATTAGTCTGTTCCTGTCCCAGTGCATGATGGGAACAGGGCAAACCAAACTACAAAAGCCAATTCTTACACTGGGAAGGAAACAAGCTTCCGGGGACCGGTTTCTGGCATTACAGCCGTCTTCGGCCCGGCTTGCTTGAATCCTGATGGTGCAATGAGCAAGGGACTCATGTCTGAGTATATCCTTCCACGCTTAGGGTGGACAAAATTATTTACAACAAGGGGTGGTGAGGGACAGAGTCTCTGAATTAAGCAGAATACTCTCACCCAGTCAAGAGATCAGGGCTAGATCCAACACCGTTTTTTAGCTCACTGCACCATCCCAGTTTCAGAACCTGGCTGTATGCAAATTAGTCTGTTCCTGTCCCAGTGCATGATGGGAACAGGGCAAACCAAACTACAAAAGCCAATTCTTACACTGGGAAGGAAACAAGCTTCCGGGGACCGGTTTCTGGCATTACAGCCGTCTTCGGCCCGGCTTGCTTGAATCCTGATGGTGCAATGAGCAAGGGACTCATGTCTGAGTATATCCTTCCACGCTTAGGGTGGACAAAATTATTTACAACAAGGGGTGGTGAGGGACAGAGTCTCTGAATTAAGCAGAATACTCTCACCCAGTCAAGAGATCAGGGCTAGATCCAACACCGTTTTTTAGCTCACTGCACCATCCCAGTTTCAGAACCTGGCTGTATGCAAATTAGTCTGTTCCTGTCCCAGTGCATGATGGGAACAGGGCAAACCAAACTACAAAAGCCAATTCTTACACTGGGAAGGAAACAAGCTTCCGGGGACCGGTTTCTGGCATTACAGCCGTCTTCGGCCCGGCTTGCTTGAATCCTGATGGTGCAATGAGCAAGGGACTCATGTCTGAGTATATCCTTCCACGCTTAGGGTGGACAAAATTATTTACAACAAGGGGTGGTGAGGGACAGAGTCTCTGAATTAAGCAGAATACTCTCACCCAGTCAAGAGATCAGGGCTAGATCCAACACCGTTTTTTAGCTCACTGCACCATCCCAGTTTCAGAACCTGGCTGTATGCAAATTAGTCTGTTCCTGTCCCAGTGCATGATGGGAACAGGGCAAACCAAACTACAAAAGCCAATTCTTACACTGGGAAGGAAACAAGCTTCCGGGGACCGGTTTCTGGCATTACAGCCGTCTTCGGCCCGGCTTGCTTGAATCCTGATGGTGCAATGAGCAAGGGACTCATGTCTGAGTATATCCTTCCACGCTTAGGGTGGACAAAATTATTTACAACAATGGGTGGTGAGGGTCAGAGTCTCTGAATTAAGCAGAATACTCTCACCCAGTCAAGAGATCAGGGCTAGATCCAACACCGTTTTTTAGCTCACTGCACCATCCCAGTTTCAGAACCTGGCTGTATGCAAATTAGTCTGTTCCTGTCCCAGTGCATGATGGGAACAGGGCAAACCAAACTACAAAAGCCAATTCTTACACTGGGAAGGAAACAAGCTTCCGGGGACCGGTTTCTGGCATTACAGCTGTCTTCGGCCCGGCTTGCTTGAATCCTGATGGTGCAATGAGCAAGGGACTCATGTCTGAGTATATCCTTCCACGCTTAGGGTGGACAAAATTATTTACAACAAGGGGTGGTGAGGGACAGAGTCTCTGAATTAAGCAGAATACTCTCACCCAGTCAAGAGATCAGGGCTAGATCCAACACCGTTTTTTAGCTCACTGCACCATCCCAGTTTCAGAACCTGGCTGTATGCAAATTAGTCTGTTCCTGTCCCAGTGCATGATGGGAACAGGGCAAACCAAACTACAAAAGCCAATTCTTACACTGGGAAGGAAACAAGCTTCCGGGGACCGGTTTCTGGCATTACAGCCGTCTTCGGCCCGGCTTGCTTGAATCCTGATGGTGCAATGAGCAAGGGACTCATGTCTGAGTATATCCTTCCACGCTTAGGGTGGACAAAATTATTTACAACAAGGGGTGGTGAGGGACAGAGTCTCTGAATTAAGCAGAATACTCTCACCCAGTCAAGAGATCAGGGCTAGATCCAACACCGTTTTTTAGCTCACTGCACCATCCCAGTTTCAGAACCTGGCTGTATGCAAATTAGTCTGTTCCTGTCCCAGTGCATGATGGGAACAGGTCAAACCAAACTACAAAAGCCAATTCTTACACTGGGAAGGAAACAAGCTTCCGGGGACCGGTTTCTGGCATTACAGCCGTCTTCGGCCCGGCTTGCTTGAATCCTGATGGTGCAATGAGCAAGGGACTCATGTCTGAGTATATCCTTCCACGCTTAGGGTGGACAAAATTATTTACAACAAGGGGTGGTGAGGGACAGAGTCTCTGAATTAAGCAGAATACTCTCACCCAGTCAAGAGATCAGGGCTAGATCCAACACCGTTTTTTAGCTCACTGCACCATCCCAGTTTCAGAACCTGGCTGTATGCAAATTAGTCTGTTCCTGTCCCAGTGCATGATGGGAACAGGGCAAACCAAACTACAAAAGCCAATTCTTACACTGGGAAGGAAACAAGCTTCCGGGGACCGGTTTCTGGCATTACAGCCGTCTTCGGCCCGGCTTGCTTGAATCCTGATGGTGCAATGAGCAAGGGACTCATGTCTGAGTATATCCTTCCACGCTTAGGGTGGACAAAATTATTTACAACAAGGGGTGGTGAGGGACAGAGTCTCTGAATTAAGCAGAATACTCTCACCCAGTCAAGAGATCAGGGCTAGATCCAACACCGTTTTTTAGCTCACTGCACCATCCCAGTTTCAGAACCTGGCTGTATGCAAATTAGTCTGTTCCTGTCCCAGTGCATGATGGGAACAGGGCAAACCAAACTACAAAAGCCAATTCTTACACTGGGAAGGAAACAAGCTTCCGGGGACCGGTTTCTGGCATTACAGCCGTCTTCGGCCCGGCTTGCTTGAATCCTGATGGTGCAATGAGCAAGGGACTCATGTCTGAGTATATCCTTCCACGCTTAGGGTGGACAAAATTATTTACAACAAGGGGTGGTGAGGGACAGAGTCTCTGAATTAAGCAGAATACTCTCACCCAGTCAAGAGATCAGGGCTAGATCCAACACCGTTTTTTAGCTCACTGCACCATCCCAGTTTCAGAACCTGGCTGTATGCAAATTAGTCTGTTCCTGTCCCAGTGCATGATGGGAACAGGGCAAACCAAACTACAAAAGCCAATTCTTACACTGGGAAGGAAACAAGCTTCCGGGGACCGGTTTCTGGCATTACAGCCGTCTTCGGCCCGGCTTGCTTGAATCCTGATGGTGCAATGAGCAAGGGACTCATGTCTGAGTATATCCTTCCACGCTTAGGGTGGACAAAATTATTTACAACAAGGGGTGGTGAGGGACAGAGTCTCTGAATTAAGCAGAATACTCTCACCCAGTCAAGAGATCAGGGCTAGATCCAACACCGTTTTTTAGCTCACTGCACCATCCCAGTTTCAGAACCTGGCTGTATGCAAATTAGTCTGTTCCTGTCCCAGTGCATGATGGGAACAGGGCAAACCAAACTACAAAAGCCAATTCTTACACTGGGAAGGAAACAAGCTTCCGGGGACCGGTTTCTGGCATTACAGCCGTCTTCGGCCCGGCTTGCTTGAATCCTGATGGTGCAATGAGCAAGGGACTCATGTCTGAGTATATCCTTCCACGCTTAGGGTGGACAAAATTATTTACAACAAGGGGTGGTGAGGGACAGAGTCTCTGAATTAAGCAGAATACTCTCACCCAGTCAAGAGATCAGGGCTAGATCCAACACCGTTTTTTAGCTCACTGCACCATCCCAGTTTCAGAACCTGGCTGTATGCAAATTAGTCTGTTCCTGTCCCAGTGCATGATGGGAACAGGGCAAACCAAACTACAAAAGCCAATTCTTACACTGGGAAGGAAACAAGCTTCCGGGGACCGGTTTCTGGCATTACAGCCGTCTTCGGCCCGGCTTGCTTGAATCCTGATGGTGCAATGAGCAAGGGACTCATGTCTGAGTATATCCTTCCACGCTTAGGGTGGACAAAATTATTTACAACAAGGGGTGGTGAGGGACAGAGTCTCTGAATTAAGCAGAATACTCTCACCCAGTCAAGAGATCAGGGCTAGATCCAACACCGTTTTTTAGCTCACTGCACCATCCCAGTTTCAGAACCTGGCTGTATGCAAATTAGTCTGTTCCTGTCCCAGTGCATGATGGGAACAGGGCAAACCAAACTACAAAAGCCAATTCTTACACTGGGAAGGAAACAAGCTTCCAAGGACCGGTTTCTGGCATTACAGCCGTCTTCGGCCCGGCTTGCTTGAATCCTGATGGTGCAATGAGCAAGGGACCATTGCTCATTGCACCATCAGGATTCAAGCAAGCCGGGCCGAAGACGGCTGGAATGCCAGAAACCGGTCCCCGGAAGCTTGTTTCCTTCCCAGTGTAAGAATTGGCTTTTGTAGTCTGGTCTGCCCTGTTCCCATGATGCACTGGGCCAGGGACAGACTAATTTGCATACAGCCAGGTTCTGAAACTGGGATGGTGCAATGAGCTAAAAAACGGTGTTGGATCTAGCCCTGATCTCTTGACTGGGTGAGAGTACTCTGCTTAATTCAGAGACTCTGTCCATCACCACCCCTTGTTGTAAATAATTTTGTCCACCCTAAGCGTGGAAGGGTATACTCAGATGTGAGTCCCTTGCTCATTGCACCATCAGGATTCAAGCAAGCCGGGCCGAAGACGGCTGGAATGCCAGAAACCGGTCCCCGGAAGCTTGTTTCCTTCCCAGTGTAAGAATTGGCTTTTGTAGTCTGGTCTGCCCTGTTCCCATGATGCACTGGGCCAGGGACAGACTAATTTGCATACAGCCAGGTTCTGAAACTGGGATGGTGCAATGAGCTAAAAAACGGTGTTGGATCTAGCCCTGATCTCTTGACTGGGTGAGAGTACTCTGCTTAATTCAGAGACTCTGTCCATCACCACCCCTTGTTGTAAATAATTTTGTCCACCCTAAGCGTGGAAGGGTATACTCAGATGTGAGTCCCTTGCTCATTGCACCATCAGGATTCAAGCAAGCCGGGCCGAAGACGGCTGGAATGCCAGAAACCGGTCCCCGGAAGCTTGTTTCCTTCCCAGTGTAAGAATTGGCTTTTGTAGTCTGGTCTGCCCTGTTCCCATGATGCACTGGGCCAGGGACAGACTAATTTGCATACAGCCAGGTTCTGAAACTGGGATGGTGCAATGAGCTAAAAAACGGTGTTGGATCTAGCCCTGATCTCTTGACTGGGTGAGAGTACTCTGCTTAATTCAGAGACTCTGTCCATCACCACCCCTTGTTGTAAATAATTTTGTCCACCCTAAGCGTGGAAGGGTATACTCAGATGTGAGTCCCTTGCTCATTGCACCATCAGGATTCAAGCAAGCCGGGCCGAAGACGGCTGGAATGCCAGAAACCGGTCCCCGGAAGCTTGTTTCCTTCCCAGTGTAAGAATTGGCTTTTGTAGTCTGGTCTGCCCTGTTCCCATGATGCACTGGGCCAGGGACAGACTAATTTGCATACAGCCAGGTTCTGAAACTGGGATGGTGCAATGAGCTAAAAAACGGTGTTGGATCTAGCCCTGATCTCTTGACTGGGTGAGAGTACTCTGCTTAATTCAGAGACTCTGTCCATCACCACCCCTTGTTGTAAATAATTTTGTCCACCCTAAGCGTGGAAGGGTATACTCAGATGTGAGTCCCTTGCTCATTGCACCATCAGGATTCAAGCAAGCCGGGCCGAAGACGGCTGGAATGCCAGAAACCGGTCCCCGGAAGCTTGTTTCCTTCCCAGTGTAAGAATTGGCTTTTGTAGTCTGGTCTGCCCTGTTCCCATGATGCACTGGGCCAGGGACAGACTAATTTGCATACAGCCAGGTTCTGAAACTGGGATGGTGCAATGAGCTAAAAAACGGTGTTGGATCTAGCCCTGATCTCTTGACTGGGTGAGAGTACTCTGCTTAATTCAGAGACTCTGTCCATCACCACCCCTTGTTGTAAATAATTTTGTCCACCCTAAGCGTGGAAGGGTATACTCAGATGTGAGTCCCTTGCTCATTGCACCATCAGGATTCAAGCAAGCCGGGCCGAAGACGGCTGGAATGCCAGAAACCGGTCCCCGAAAGCTTGTTTCCTTCCCAGTGTAAGAATTGGCTTTTGTAGTCTGGTCTGCCCTGTTCCCATGATGCACTGGGCCAGGGACAGACTAATTTGCATACAGCCAGGTTCTGAAACTGGGATGGTGCAATGAGCTAAAAAACGGTGTTGGATCTAGCCCTGATCTCTTGACTGGGTGAGAGTACTCTGCTTAATTCAGAGACTCTGTCCATCACCACCCCTTGTTGTAAATAATAGTATAATATTAGAGCAGCTCCCTGTTAGACCTGACAGCTCTCCCCCAACTTTTTGCCTAACTCCTAACTCCATTTTTCTGCTTACCAGTGCTAAAGTGCATGTACTCTCTCCCTAAACATGGCAACATTGGCTCAAACCCAATTGGCATATTTAATGTACTTATAGGCCCTTAGTAAAGTGCACTACATGTGCCCAGGCCTGTATAATAAATGCTACTAATGGACCTGCAGCACTGATTGTGCCACCCACATAAGTAGCCCCTTAACCATGTCTCAGGCCTGCCACTGCAGAGCCTGTGAGTGCAGTATCACACTGCCATGTCGACCTGGCAAGAAAACCATCTTTGAAATGGTGTGTAGAAACCCTGTGACACACTTCAAGTTGCACAACTCAAGCCCCTAAGGTTCAACAATAAAAAAAACTTTTTATCGCACAATTTTGTTGCAATTTACTTCATTTGTTGTTCACAACAATTATCTTAAATGAAAGAATTTACAAGAAACAACTGATCATCAATATCATATGTATGTTTCATATAATGATCGTGTTATATTCTTCTGGTTACATTGTATTACAATCAAATGACCGTCGTAGTATGTTCAATACCGTGTTCCCAATGCATTTCAGGAAGTCCCTTCATTAGGAGAACTCTACAAATAATACATATCTGCAAGCATAATGAAAAGCAAGAAGTTATAAGAACATGACAGTCTGTCCCATCACCTTTAGATTTTAAGCAATTACTTCATGATGTTGTTCAAAATTATTTGTGTCCTTAAAGTGATTCTCTGTCACAAAGAGTGTGCCCTTGCTGGTGCTATGCTGGTGCTATGCTAACGCGCTCCCAATAAAGTATCCACACATGTTGAGATTGCCATCCTTATGTTTGTTAAAGAAGACATACAGGGCCCCATGCATCAACCTAAAAACTAGTCGCAACCGGTTTTTTTGCATTTGGAATGCATCATCCCAAATGCAAAAATCGCAATTTAAGGAATCGTTAAATTTACGATTACTTAAATTGCGATTGCATTTAAGGAATCGGAAATTACAATTCCTTAAATGCACTGCATTGAACAATTTTTTTGCGATTTCGCAAATATGAATCGCAAATTACCATCAATCTAAAGTTGATGGTAAAGTGAATTTTTCAAAGTCACATGGTACACACATACATGCCCTCATGGCATGTGTGTGCGCAACATGTGGATACATTGTAATTTCAGGGGTGCAACAGGGTATCCTTTTGGAATCCTTGAAATTGCATGCGCAATTTGGGCATGCAATTCCCATCTATTCCTATGGGCCTCTGGGCCCATGTGAATGAATAAGAATCAATTCCTTATTGGTGATTCGCAATCTGCGAGTCGCAAATAAGGAATTTGTTGGAATCGCAAAACATTTTGTGATTCCTACATGCATAGGCAATAGCGATTCTTTAATTGTGATTCCTTAATAATCGCACTTAAAAAATCACTATTGTCTATGTTGATGCATGTGCACCCCAATCATTACCAAAAAATCTGAACCTCTTATAGCCCAAGTGAAAAAGTGTATTTCATTGTGCTGCAACCTTGTGCAAGGACAACCTGATTTTAAAAAGATTCAAGTCCTACCCGGTCATCATGTGGCTTTACTACTTTGACCATGTTAACTCCTCTGTAATTGAACAAGTGTACCCATCATGTTAACCGTGAATTTTACAGTGCTTCTATGTGAATCACATGGAAAAAGATCTTACTTGATCGAGAATGGTCAAAAGCGTGTTTATGGTTGATCAATAAATCTGTGGTGTTGCCACTTCCTGAATAAAAAAACGGATTCTAAAATAAGTACAGTGGCAAGACTATCCATTCAGTTTTATGTCTGTAATGGCTATAGCTCTTACTTCAAGCTGGAACGCTACAGCACATCTCTCCCTGCCGCCCATGTAAATTGAAACAGGTACTCAACTTCTGTCCTATTCGATTCTGAAGTACATACGTGAGTATGTGGGAACCGTCACGATGAAGTAAGCGATAAACAAGAAAAACAGACTCAACCAAATGAGTTCCATGTAAATGTTCTATGGTATGTGAATAAAGTTTGCTGGGTTAAAGGCCAGTGGATAAAAAAATATAAAACCAAATGATAGTCTGAACCTAATCTGCCCCAGACTGGTGAGTATTTGTGTGTACGGCCAGTGCTCTACAAATATTATAAAAAGTGCGTAACTCACTACAATTAAAGGTGAATTTTTTCAGGCACAAATAAGTTTGATCATCAACATTGTGAATCACCAAGGCTCCAATTTACCCATTTGAAAATACAACATGATTGCATCTATATTGATATGTCCGACAAAAACCATACTGCTACAGTGCTCAAAAAATCCATGTTAGAGTCTGTGATGCTTTAAAGAGCAGTAATCGTTACCACATACAGGGTGTTAACTATCACTAATGTGTAGGGTTATCTAGTTCGTTCAAAGAGAGCAAACCATTGCTATTTTGTCATTTAACCCATGTGGTATCAAGGTATTTAAATGTTTAATCCAAATTGTTTCCCTCTGCGCTAGCTGTTGATTAATATCTCTCTGTGATGGAGGGAGTATCTTGTCTAGAATCGTAAACCTTAGTTGTGGCATGGTGTGTTTCTTCTCCAACCAGTGTGCAGCTAAACATGAATTTGTATTCGCTGTTCGGATCATGCTTTTGTGCTCTGTAATGCGTATTTTGATTTTGTGTGATGTTCCGGCGAAGTACACCAATCTGCATGGGCATTTTATGGCATAAATTACCACATCTGTGTTACAATCGTTGTATGTGCCAATTGAATCTTGTTCCCTGTATGAAGGTGAGTGAATGTATTCCCTACAATAACATTTCCACAGTGACTACAGTTGAAGCATTTCCTCATCCCTATGGTTTGAACAATTTACTCTGTCATACAAGAAGTGAGAACGTTTCAGGCGACACCTGGATCTGTCAACCAAATATGAAGCAGTTGGAATATACACTACATAAGGAAGTAAACCATAGACTACACGCAACCACATTAATTCAATACCACAAGATAAAGCGCATTCCGAGAGGTTTGAAGATTTTTCTTCGCCCATTGCTGTTCAAATTCAACAAAAATTTCATGACAAGATGGTATGCAATTATGAATAAGTGTTCACTTGATTTTATAATACTGATCATAGTGGAATTTTCTAACACTTTGAAGGAGTTGGCCATGGAGATTCATGACTTAAAAACAGAACTAGAAAATTGAATGGATGTTGACAGTTGGACTAAAACTTTAAGTGAGATCAATGAAAAACTAGATAACCATGCCCAAGAAGTACATGAACGGAAATTAAGAACATTTTAAAGAGATACAATTGACTATAAATTGGACGAAGTTTATACATGGGCAGACGCCTATACCCAATGACGTACCTTTAAAAAAAGGAACCTTCCCTATCCGACGAAAGTATGGTGACAGATCAGGACAATATCAACATTACGCACTCATTCACAACTGACAACGAGCCCTGCAGTAATAACATCAGACTCCAATCTACAAGTGCAGCACCAAAGGATTCTTTTTTAGAATCCGGCGCCCAGTGAAAACCACACATTGTTGCTATTTTATCCACTCCAGTGCCACTATGCAGACTGGCTGAATATCTTACAATTTCTTCCATCACCTTTTGAGTGTTTTAACAGAATATCTTAGAAGGTACTGCTAGAGGTGTCACACCACGGGAGTGCAGAACAAAAATGTAAACATAAACTGTTGTCAATGCCCAAATGGTCTGATGAATGTAGTGTGAGATGAAAGGCTTTTCCAGTTCACAAATATTAGATCTACAGTTAACACAAAACCGCAGAACAATTTCCTGGTTTGAATTCTGTCTGATCACATTGCTAGGCTCTTTCTATTTCTCCTTTGCTTCTTACTGACCATGAATATACCTAAACTCTTGATCTTCACTTGTTTGCACGTTTTTCTTAAACTTTGAATTGTTTGTATTGTTGCCTTTTCCTTCATGTCTTCCTTTTGCTTTTCATTACTTATTTGAGTTCCTTCTTCCTCAATGTATCACAATTCAAGTTACAAACTTGAATTTGCCTGTTTTACAAATTTTCAAAAATGCATCCAAGAATAATTTATTTTACGACACTCATATAGCTGGGTTTCTTTCCTGCATGTGCACATTTATTTGCTTTTTAAGTAATTTCAATCTCAATTAAGCAATACAGATGAAAGCATGAAAAGGTTGAGTTTATGGGATATTTCAGCAGTCCTATTAAGAATAATGAATTCATATTGATTCTGTGATTTACTCACTTCAACTTCCCCAGTTGTTTGTACCATTACTGCAACATTTGTTCAAAAAGAGGCAAGATGTACATCACCTTACAGGCCACAAACCATGCACCACTGGTAGCCATGGTTGGTGCAGAGTTTTCTCATTCTTGCAAAGACATTCAAATCCTGCTCAATATGGTGTTATGGGGTGGTCTTTTTTAATAACACTAAATAATCTACATTGCATTGTGCTCTAAGGCATGCAGAGTGTACATGGGTACCTCAAAGGACAGATTCTTACAAGTGACAGCAGACCTTTGTGTCCGATGCAACCAGGGCCGGACTACCCCATAGTGGGCATCAGGCATTTTCCCGGGATGATGGAAGGGTGTGGGCTGGTTTTGCAGCAGTTGGGAGGGCGTTTATTTTGTTACTGAGGGCCGGTTTTTCAGCAGTGCTGCAATATCGGCCCCCAACAAATTTGTCATGGCTGCTTTGGGTTCCCAGTCTGGCCCTGGATGCAACCGGACCTGCTGAGGATCAGAAGGAGCCCTTTAATTGACAGGAGTTGCCCCTGAAATAGTAGTTTGCTGGGTGCCACACATTGTCAGGGAGGAAAGGAGAGTTACAAGTCCCCTCAAAATTTTGAGCTGATTTCGTAACCCCAGGCAAGCATCAACTATGGAGAACATAACTGAAATGGATCACTTCCTGACTGTAGATTTCTATCACTTGCTCCAAGAGGTGGTAACCACTGATTGTTTCAGTAATCTTTTATAAGGAGCAAGGCAGGCAGGCAGTCATACATATGTTTGTGCCAAATTAGCACAGGCACCAAGCTCATGGTCAGATTTATCAATACTTTTCGCTAATGCAAAGTCACCATGCAAACGGGCACACAGTGTTGATTTGTTATTTTTTTCCACTGAAATATTGCTTATTAGTAACACATAGCAGTGCTTTGCATTACTTTGCATTGAAGTGGTACATGGGTGTTCACACACTATCACCAATGGTTTCTGACACACAGCCTCATCAACAATGATAGACAGTGCTTTGCACCAGAAATGATACCTCCTTGAAAAAGGCGTTATGTGGGGGAAAAGTTATTTTTTCTCCAAACTTTCCATGTGCTGCATTGTGGAGCCAGCATACACAGTAGGAAAGGTTTAAAAGTTAGTCTAAACATAGTGTTTTGTACTGGAAGTGAGAAAACTATGGGCCAGATGTAGGTAGGTAATATTTACCGAATTTTACCGATTCGGTAAATGAGAATCGGTAAATAAGAAGGGGGGGTATGTAGGAACATCCAGATGTTCCATTTACCGAATCGGTAAATATCTGTATTTACCGATTCGGTAAATACCGACCGGTAATGCTCCATTCATTCCTATGGGCTTTGAAGCCCATAGGAATGAATGGGGCATTACCGGTCGGTATTTACCGAATCGGTAAATACCGATTTTGACAAGGGTGCAGGGGGTGTCACTTTGACACCCTCTAGCACCCCCAAAAAAGGTTCGGGGGCCATGTGGCAGGCATACCTGCCCTAAGGGCAGGTCTGCCTGTCATATGGCACAGGTGTGCATGCACACATGTGCATGCACACCTGAATCGGTATTTTACCATCAAATTGAATTTGATGGTAAAATACCGATTTTGTAGGCCTTGTGGGACTCAGAAGAGTCCCACCTACATATCAATTTTACCGATTCTGTAAAAATACCGGTCGGTAAATTTACCGACCGGTATATTTACCGAATCGGTAAAATTACCGATTTGCCCTGTTTCCGTCCCCCTACATCTCAAAAGCCAAATACCGGTCGGTAACGGCCGAAATCGGCCGTTACCGACCGGTATTTGGCTACCTACATCTGGCCCATAATCTTGTTCACAAATTGCTTTAACTTTAATGTTCTCTTGAACCTCTATATAACAATGTGCAATGGTGTATTTTATACTCAAATATGTATGTTGTTTTATTATTAATTGGAAGTGCCATTTAGCCCCAATGTCCTTGCTAGGTTTCCTGACCATAGAAGGCCTAAAAGACACTTTATTTGAGGTAGTACATTTGCATATTTCCTGCATCTCAAAGCAAAGTGTAGCCTTGCTTTCAATATTGGCAACCAAAAGTGTGATTGTGAGAAATTAATAACGTCAACCGTGTGTTCTTGTATTTTATCTTGGTTCTCACATTTTCACCACGAAAATATCCTGCCACCTGTTCATTAGCTAGCTATGCTGGAAGTAACACGTTTCTGTTTCCAGTTTATTCTTCATAGAATTGCTTTGCCTGAAAAAATTATAACATTTTTCAATTTGCATGCATTTTAGCAATACATCCTCCATCTGCCCATTTTGGCCGACACCTCTGGATGGTTGAAATTACAATTGTTAGACCTGGCCCTCTCTGCTCATGTCTTTTTTTCTGAACTCGTTTGTATTGCTTTTTAGGACTCTGTGCACTTTTCCACTGCTAACTAGTGCTGTAATGCTTGTGCTCTCTCCTTTAAACATAGTAAAATTGGCTTACACCCAATTGCCACATTTAATTTACTTGTAAGTCCCTAGTAAAGTGTCACTACATGTACCTAGGGTCTGTCAATTAAATTCGACTAGTGGACCTGCAGCCCCTTTTGTGCCACCTATTCAATTAGCCCTTAAGAACATATCTCTGGCCTGCCATTGCAGCCTGTGTTTGCAGTTTTAAACTGACATTTCAACTTGGCAAAATAACCATTTTGTCATGCTCTAACCTTCCTTTTTAATGCATATGTCACCCCTATGGTAGGCCTTAAAAAGGCAACAGGGAAGGTACATTGTATTTTAAGTTTGAGATTTCCTTGTAGTGGAATACTTTTAAATTAGATTTTTACTACTGCAAGGCTTACTTCTCCCATAGGATAACATTGGGTTGCCTTATTACATCTAATAAGTGATAACTTTTGTTTGGGAGCAGATAGGAATATCATGTTTCGTGTCTGAGGAATTGTAATTTAAATCCCTCTTTAATCATAAAGTCAGATTTTAAGTCACAATCCTGAAAATGCGACTTTGACAAATTTGGCATTTTATTACCCTAACCATTTGATGCCTGCAGCCTGTTCCTGAGCCACATGACAAGGTGTAGTTGGTAATTGGTCTTTGTGTATTCCTCCTAGACTGCCACACAATAAAGGGTCTGGATGTTGGTGGCATGGACCATCTTGACTTGTGAGAGGGGTAGAGCTGTCACCTATCGCAATTCCACTTCAGAGATGCTGCCTCCGATCACACGCAAAGGACTTCACATTAGCCTATTCTGCCTGCAGAAAGACTGGAACCAGGACCATAAGATAGGAATCCACACACTTCTATAAAAGGAAAACCAAAGAAGTTTATACCACTACAAAGTGGGCACCAGGTATAAAAGGGGACCTTCAGAGCCACTCTTGAGTATACTGCAGGACCTGTGGATACTACAGAAGGAGGACTGCCCTGCTGCCACAGGACTAGCCTGTTGCATGAGGCCTGCCCTGCTGTCTGAGAAGGAAAGGTCGACCTGCACCCTTCATCCCAGGTTGAATGAAGACTCTAAGGGTCAGTTGACTGACAGCCTGTTCTGTACTACAGAGACACAAGCTCCAGAGTCCTCTCTGCAACTGCCCAGCTGACCTGCTGTACTAGACCTGCCTGGAAGTACCGGACATGCCAGGGCTCAACCAGCCTGAGCCTTTCTGGCCTCTGCTGGTGTGAGTTTCTGATCCCCAAATGCCGCTCCTCAGTTCCTGGACTCTTAGTGTGATGTCAGGGGAGTTCCTCCTAAAAGAAAAAGAGAAACACTGAAGTTTTAAGCTCTTTACAATCGCAAAAAGGCTAGTTTATGGCAAGATCGTGCCCCCACACCAATAACCAATAAAATGTTATGGTGAACCTGAATCTTCATGCTGTTGCGACCTCCAGCGGCGACCAGCAATGCGTGATCTGCACTTCGTATTACGGCATAGACAGCATGGGGAGGTCACCACTGCCAAGCTACAACAAGGACTGCACGTGATGGCAGACAAGATCTTCGCACAACTGCCACAAACATCCGTGGCACCTGGTCTGCTCTTCGCACTACAGCGAGGCCCACCCCAACACTTTCCCTTCTCCTCACCAATATTTATTTGTTTAGTCATAGAGCATGTGTAATTTACACACAAAATACGTTTAATTGACAATGCCAAACCAGTATGTGGGAAGGTTAAAAGCGTCCCATTAGCTGTAAAATAAGAAATGCGTTTAGAACTGGAAAGGCTTAAGGACGAAGGAGTGATTGAGGACGTTCAAGGGACAGAATGATTAACTCCTGTAGTAGCAGCTCGGAAAGAGAAATTAGAGTTATGTTTATGTGTAGATCTCAGAGAGCTCAACAAATGTGTTGTTATAAATATCCTTTACAAAATATTACACACCTCTACTACTTCCAAGGACTTAATAGTGAGGACTTATTAGTGAGAAGCAAGAAGCATCTAAACCTTCCTTTATTCTTTGGTACCAGAAACAGTACTAAATAAAAACCATAGTCAACATCTTCTGGCGGACCAACACAATAGTCCTTTTAGTTCTCCACTTGTTTTGTCAATGCTGATTTCTTTGTAGGATCCTTTGAGGAATGTTTAAGTGGAATTCCCAAATCCCATGGAATTAAGATGAAAACTAAGCATAACCTTTGGATACCACTATCCGAACTCAAACATCCAATGCTTTTTTTTCCAAGCATTATAGGATACTAGCAGACCATCCCGACGTTGTCCGGGTATGAAACAGAATGTGTGCAATGTGTGTAATAGGCAAGGGAAATTTATTTTAAAATCTCGCGGTAGAGAAAATTTTTAGCATGAAGTGTCACAATAGTTAGGCATGTGTGTGCAGATACTGTGTGTACCTCGGAGTAAGAAGTATTTGCAGATGTCTCTAGTGTATATGTACTCCACTTCCGTAGGTAAGCGTGTGTGAAAGTGCATTCAGTTGTAAGTTTTGTGTCCCCGCAGGCACGCTGAATCGTGTCATCCCCGGCTTGAGGCCCGGCTCCAGTTTTGTTTGATGTTGTGCTTGTGGTGTAAAGTCGTTGATGCAGAGAGTTGAGTGGGTGACAGCGTGCGCTGGAGACGCTGCGCGTGTGGGAAGGTGCAGTCAGTTCAAAGGTTAGTGTCCCAGCAGGAGCGCTTAGTCGCGGCATCCGCCGCCTGAGCCCGGCTCCAGCCCTGGTTGATGTTGTGCGCCTAGTGTCAATTCGTTTATGCAGAGAGTTAAGTGTGTGACAGCACGGGGGAGACGCTGCAGTTAGTGTCCCCGCAGGCACGGTCCTTTATGCAGAGAGTTGACTGGCTGACAGCGCGCAGGATACTGTGCAGTTATTGTCCCCACAGGCACGATCAGTCGCGTCTGCCCCTGCCTAAGGCCCGGCAATTGCCGCGCCCATTGGTCACGCCCCAAGGCACGCTTTTTTGGGGGGGATGTACCGCACGATTGTTGCCGGTTGTCGCGCCCATTGGCCACACCCCTTGCTGCCGCGCAATTGCAATTGCTGCGCCCATTGGCCTTGTTCACGCCCCCAGCACACGCCCCCAGCACAACGCACATGTTTAAGGAACGCTTTTTTTTGTCGTCATGCCACGCCACGCCCACCCCCACAAGGGACTACTTTGCTGGTAAGGTTCTTTCACCTTTCAAATGTATGCCTATGTCCTTTTGCTGCAACTGCCCTTTCCAATGCTGTATTGGGTGTTGTGATTGGTGCTGTGGTTCCTGAGATTACCCGCCTCAAAGGTTTGGGCTCTCTCTTTATAATGTTAGTATAGATATGAAAATGTCCTCCGAGAAAAATCTTCAGTAGTGGAGACGGCATCCAGTCAAGAACATTGACATTTTAACTCAAGCAGTGGTTGAAAATTAGACCTGCCCTTAGTTGCAGAAGGGGCTGAACGAGGTTCGAAATGGCAAAATGCTTTAAATGAGTTTTCGTAGAATACATCTATTTATCTTGATGATTGTTCATTATTTCTTGTTTGTTTCTGGATTGGAAAGTGTATGCATATTTGTGATTCTCAAGTGCGGTCTTCACCACCTAGTTGAGTTCAGGGCGAAATAATTTCTTACCACAAACGTCACATGTAACAGTGTGTGCCATTGATTAGTGCTATGTGGAAGGCGGGTCGCAAGTAAGGTCTAGGCGACGTTCCACGTATTTGCTTCGCAATGGTGATATATTTGGTGATTAAGAAAAAGAAAAAAATTAAGTCCATTTAGCTACTTGAAAGTGAAGTGGGTGGATGGTTAGGGACTCGTAGCTTTCACACTTTTTACCTGAAACGTTCCTGCCTTTTTTCTCCTTGGCTGTCGTTAGTCCTGATAAAGAAAAGATGGAGATCAAGTACGTAAAAAAAGAATTTAAAGAAAGAACAATTCTGAACATTAACTCACTCCCTCGCAAGGTATATGGAGATCCTGTAGGATATTTGTAGGTCACGGATTTCTCACAGTCTTTTTCCCTTTTCTTTTCCTCAACAGTTATGTCAGGTTTTAGACAGATAGTAACAGCCGCGGTCAGTAGGGGAGTACCTGCCAGGGCGGTGACATGGGGAGGGGGAGTGGCAGGGTGGGGGGCAGTAACCTATGGATAATGGACGTTTACAGGTAAGTAAACATATAAATAAATAAAACAAATTTTGTTGCGTGCACTGCATTGCATTTAGGGATGCAGTGCACACAACAAAATTCGTTTGATTTATTTATATGTTTACTTACCTGTGAACATCCATTATCCATAGATTACTATCCGCCACCCTGCCCCTCCCTCTCCCCTCGTCACCGCCCCGGCAGGTACACCCCTATCGACCGCACATGGAGTAATATTGACATAGTTGTTCTAAAGCACCATGTACACCCCCTTCTAATTAGCATGACCCTGATGGTCTAATTTCATCAGTTTATTTAGCCAGCTTGTAGCCTTGAGTTTCACACCAGAATAGGGGATGATAACAACAAAATTAAAAAAGAACTTAACTAATATAACGCTCTTCTTAAAAAGCCTTTGACACAGCAGATTCAATTTCCTCCCATAACACAGCCTGGTTACAGGAGGGAGACAAATCTGTCCAATAGGAAGACTTTCACATAGGGGACGGAGAGGATGATTAGGAAGGGGATCTTTATCTCAATTGAGAGTATCCCCTATGCCAGATGGACATTTTCACTCAGTTTTGACCTCAATTGTGAAAACACTTTTTCTCCAGGCACAAATACCACTAATTGCATTTGCCTTCACCTGACTGGGTGCTAAACCATCTCTGGTCATCTCCTCGATCCAGAAACCAGAACGTACAGTGCTGGAATCCAATATCACCTGACTTACAGGTTTCAGAGTACCGTTTTCTGTGGTTGAAAAGCAAGACACAGCCTTCTCCGCCCACACATGTGAAGAAACCAGGAGAGATTGTCCTGGACTTATTTTTGCTTTTTTAAACTGGAAACCCATTAGGAGCTGCGTAGATTTGTCTACAACAGTGTCCCAGGGGGGGTCTGACTATACTCGGGTCGGTAGACACTGAGGGGCCCAAGGGGGGAGAACTTAAGTGAGATACTGAGTCTTTTATCAAGGATTTCAAAGATGGCTTTATTTTTATATAACAGCGTCTTTGCCGGCTCGTTATCCTTTCTCGGGCAAACGCTGCAGGATCAAACGGAGGTTTTCTCAAGGTATCCAGTTTGATGCACTGGACTCACGGGGCTGTCTTCGTCTCTCTTCGTCTCGGCCTCCGGGTATAATAGGAGAAGAGAGAGAGACGTCGTCAGACAGCAGTAGGAAACCACAGTTCGTAGGGCCGGGGGTGAGGGAAACCAGTGACTCTGTGAACCCTGTACACACGGTGAGAGGGGGTGCTCGTGCGGGAACAGGTTCTAGGAAGGGAATTAATTACAAGGGACTGTACACTCAATCGGGAGGCTGGACCCTCTGAGCCACCCAACCCGCTACGCGGCCCTGTACCTGTTGCAGCCACGCCCCTCCCGTGAGTGCGTGGCGGGGCGAAGCGTGAGTCCGTTGGCCTCCTGGCTTCGTCTCAGGTCCGGTTTTCCAGTCGTCTCGTCTTCTCTATCCGTCTCGCGATTCACCTCCGTCCTCGGCTCTCGATTCACCTTTCTCCAGGGAAGCGCCGTCCGTCGTTTCCGGGTCTGGGCTCGCCTTTGAACTTCCTCCCGGGCCAGTGATGGGCGGGGCTCCGTCGTTCCAGGTCAAGTTGTTAAAGGGACAGCTGTCCCCAGTCGGACTGGTCCAATAAGATTCCTGCTCCTCTATCCATGTGGGTTCCGGCGGCTGTTGAGAAGTAAAGGCAGCAGGTAATAGTGGAGTACAGTCCCACCAATCCTTAGGTTCCCTGTGCATACGGCACGCTCCGTCACAAACAGTAACTCAGGGGAAAAAAAAGACTATAGAAAAAGCCAAGGACTTTTTTTTACAGTAATGTTATCTGACGGTCGGCAAAGACTTCACTAATAAGCAATGGTTTGAAGAAAAATGAAGAAAGAAGTAATGATGGTTCCAGGGTTTCCTTTTACAAACAGGCCCCTGATATATTAGCATATTTGACTCCACTGCAATACACAAAAACATGAACAGTGCAGACATTGCAGTATATCATGATTACAATGAATAATGACTGAAGGGGGCTGCACTACACAAGCCAATGGATGAAAGGAGCTGGTCCAGAGCCCACCCTCTATGTATTTGTAATCTTAATGACAGGAGCTTTGGTAGACAGCAAAGGCATCTTTAGCCACTCCTAAAATGACCTTAACATCTACAAAATAACAAGAACATGGGTAATGTGCCCTGTTGAAAAGTGGTCTACAGATGCTCGGTTTAATGGAATTGGGGCATTTTAGGGGCTGCTTCACAAACACTAAAAGTGGAATTGATTGAAACAAAAAAATGATCCTCATAACTCAGTATGAAATACATTCTTTTGCTTCTTCACAAACATTAGAGTGCTCATTAATACCTAGTTATTTTAGGCACATAGACTGTGCACATGAATACTTACATGCATACCTGTGCTTACCCTATAAGAAACATACACTATGCACAAGCCAGATAATATTGATGTTTAAAGATATCATAAAAATGAAAAAAAACGGATGCACAGAACAGGTGCAGCATAGTTTTCACATATTATTGTTCATCATAGCAACACTATAAACATAGCCATGCGCTCCTTCATATAATGTATACATGAATGCCTCAAAATCTTACACCTACCTATGATGCAGCACGATTTTAAAAATCATAATACACAACATGCTTATTCACAGAAGAGGCAAAAAATTGAAAGTACACGTTGCATATGTTAGATACAGTGACACACGAAACATAGACAAGTGAAGTAAAAGCACCGTAAGAACGTGCTATAAAACGTGAAGTAAAGAAATCACACATATAAAGTAATACTGATACATATAAATGAAGTTGCACTAATAATTTTCTATTGCCCACGTTGCTTATTAAAGTATACTGATTTAAAGTGAAGTGGCCTTGTGTTTTCTATTCTTTTTGCTGAGAGTGCACCAGTTAGAAAAGTCAGTGCAAAAATATGTAGATTTGAAGTACAAACTTGAAACTTTGTACAGTAATACTAGAGCTTCTATAGTTTATGAAATTATGAAAACACAATTTGAAAAATGAAATTACAAAAACATGCACACATAAAATGTGAAAAATTGTGGTAGTAGGGTATCTCTAAACATTAGCTTTTGTCATGTAGTACTGTTTTGTGAAAGTTCTATATATTCTTTATTTGAATTGATTTCATTTCATTATATTTGATGTCGGGTTAGGGCACATTGCATTTAATGTGCAATGCTAACTTAAAGGCCTTTTTCGAAATGCTTTATCTTTAGTGTTTACCTTTCCACTGATTTAATACAATGGATCGTTCTTTACAAGTGAAATGTTGCTTATTAGTCCTGTGTGTGCTTACACCCTGACATTCCTGAATGTTTCATTAATGTGCACTGTAAAATATTGCTGTGGGAATAGAATTTCAGCTATTGCAATGGACAGTTTACATTGTATCTTTCTGTATTGATGCTAGGCTTATGAAGACTCTCAATCTTTCATTTCTCATGCTTAGCATGGGAAACTATCTCGATGTTTCAAGTGTCTAAGGTGGCACTATGATGATGCATATTTATGATAGCCTTTCAATGGTGGTGTGATGCCATCCCACTAAGACAAAAAATCTTATAAAAGAAGAAACCAAAAAGGAGGGGCAGAGCCATTCATATTTTTTCCTATTTGATACCCGGATGCAATGCTAATTGATTTTTTCTCTTACTTTGAACTTCCTTGCTGATGCCACAGTTGGTAGCTGATGGACTGGACCTTCTTTGCTGAGCCATTTCTATTTTATATTCTTTTTATTCCTTCAATCCATGCACATGGACTTGCCCTTAATGGACTCTAGACCTGAACCCCTTTTCCCTTCTCTTGGGACTTTAGCTGTTAGACAATGGACTATCATTCTGCCTTAATGGAAGTAGGACTCTTCCACTATGAGGCTAACACGGTGCAGGGATGTTTCAAAACATCCATTTAACAATGGCAGCTTGTGCTGCAGGCCTTTTCCGCCCACTGCACAAGCTGCCATTATTAAATGAATGTTTCTGACCGCCCATATGGTGATCACATCCTAATACTGAGGTCGGAACCGCCGACTTAAGTTCGGGTGGTTCCAGACTGCTATGTCCACCTGACATCGTAATGAGCCCCTTTGTGTTTTTAAGTCGTCAAGTTTTTAATGTCTGTATTGATTTAAATCTTAGTGCTAGTTTTCTTATTATATGGATTTCGGATGTATTATTTTAATTACAATTGTATGCTTTAGATAGGTACAACATTGATTATGTTTCTACTTTTTTAGCTTCAGGTTGCATTCATGGGCCACTGATAATTTTGTTCACAAGCGTTATGTTTTTTTTTCCTTTCAAAATACTTTATTGATTTCCATAAGAAAGATACAAAGAGTAATACTGTATCAGGGTTAGCATATCATATATGTAAAGCAAAAATATAACATGTATAAAAGCATACAATAAGGTTATTACTCCTATGAGAGTAGTAAGAGGCTAACAACCCAAGTGATCAGTAGTGAAAGAATAAAGAGAAGCTGAAAGAAATTAAAAAGTAAAGGTAAAGAGGAGAAGGAAAAAGGAAAACAAAGATTAGACGAGTTGTATCATATACATCCTGAATTCTATGCAGTCGTGTGCACAAGAGCAGTTCGATATTGAGAGGCATAACACATAACAACCTAGTACAGGTAATAACGATTAGATAAGAAGATACAATGGATGCTTTAATGTAATCTTCAAATGGCATTATCAATCTAGTCTTTTGTGCAAATATTTAACCTTTTTATGACTGCTTTATATGTTATGTTCCTGGCTGAATATATTTGTACTAGACTGTGATAGTTAAATAATTCTAATGCAACTGTGTTATTTTTGTGCTTTTATGGCTTCTCCCTGGCCAAATAAAGATATTTGACTGACTCACTGGCCTTTGTGATGTCTCTTGTATTGGGTTAAGGTACTGCAGTCGGCTACAGAAAAAACATCTACCTCAAGCAAGGTACAGCAGAGTGCACTGGGGAAATTCTGATTGCCGCTTTTGAAGGGCATGAACAGCCTAAGGTACTACCGCCTGCAATGGAAAGTGCAGATTGCAGCTTTTGAAGAGCAGGAAAATGACTGCCAACGCTTCCTTAAAAAAAAATGTGAGCTATTGTCTTTGCCAATGCTTGTTTCCATTTAGTTTGAAAACACTAACATAGCTAATCTTTCTCTTTTCTTGGCCTATGTAAAATGTCTCTCCAAGGCTTTTCAGGGCACTGTGTATTCTGAAAACTCTTTCAGTGCTGTGTATTTTCTACTTCATCTCCCTCTACTTTGATATTTGGTGCCTGTCTTTATCTGAGTCTCATGGAGTTTTAGTACACATTACTTACATGTTAACCATTGGACTGCATATGCTGTCTTCACGACACTATCCAAATGTCAATTGGGCAAATTAACACATATTTCCAATTCCATATCCCAATCGTTTTTGGGTTCTGGAGTAGCGTGCTACTCGCCAAAAAGCGCTTTGACTCCACTTGAGGGGTAGTAAACGCTATATAAGAACAATTACAATTTCTAAGTGCACCGTTTTCTTAATCTGATACATTTTATTTTGTCCAGTCACTTACATGCTGTATAGACTGTACAGGCTTTGAGTATATCACAAGGGACTTTAAACTTTTCGCTTACTATTTATTGCACTTATCAGAATAGTTGCGTTTTGAGGGTGTGGTAAAGTGAATCAAAAGTGAATATCCAATTAAAAAACACTTTAAATGAAAAAATTACGATTACTACCTGAGAGGGGCTGTGTGCTACGTAATAGTTATTTGAGCATGGTTCCTAGGGGTGTCATGCATGGAGCGGCGGAGCAGGCTGTTTAGTCACTGAGTAAAATTAGCTTTGTCCGTGCAGCCAGTGGGCTGGAATGCAAGACGTCGCCAAACATGTGAACACATTTTCTTCCAATGATTGTTCCCGGGCCAGGCTCGAAATATCTCCCACTCCTGGTTTGAAAGTGGCGGACAAGTCACCTACTATCGACGCGCCTCAGCTCGGAGGACAAGTTTTTACCGCCCGGATTTCTGACAGAAAACAGAGGTACGTGGTAAACAAATATCTTTTCGCCAAGTTTTGCTTCGTCAGTGACAGCGAACAGCTGTTGAACTGCAGACTGCTCACAGCGTGCGTTTTTTTCCTACGTCTGAAAATCTCTGGTTGCGTTTAAGATTATTTCCATCTGGTACAGGTTGTTTGCACTTCTGTTGAAGGTCCGTCTGTGGTTTCCCGTGGAGAGACGGCCGTCCACGTGTATCACATTTCTCCAGCAAAATGCCGTTTACGTTTGGGTTTTATAGACTATTGTAGTTTGTTATATCTTTTTGTAAGGGGAAAAAATGATCTTCGTGCAGAATGCATAATTTTAGATTACATTTTGCAAACATATGAATGCGACATTAGTTTTGCGGTCTTTATAATTCAATTTTTTAATAGCAAAAAAAAGCATCCGACGTTCAGCGCAGTGAGCCGTCAACGCACTACCCTTACTCTTTCCTAAATTGAGAGTGTTGTTATAAAGTAGACATTCAAGAAGTCAGGCACATAATATATGCCGGAATTTACTGTATTCCGCCTCTACTGTATGTACTCTAGCGTGTTGTAAATACTATCCAGAGAATGCTGTGTTTTTTCAGACATGCATATACATACAAAGAAGTCTTTCAACTGACATTTCTCTGTTGAACTGTTTCAGCCTTTTGCCACACTAACACTGTCTGATAACCCCACAACTTTCACTAGAAATTACTTCTAGCTGGAATAAGATCAATGGCCTTCTACTGTACACAAACTACGACGTGCAGAAAGAAAGGTGAAAGTCTCAAGTCTGTTAACTGAGTACGAGTCTGGAGGGTCTGCTTCGTAGTTTAGAACCAGGGAAGTGCGGAAAGGAACACGCGATATAAACACTGGGCTTGAAAGGCTGCTCGCAGGATTGGCATTTCGAGGCAACATTGGTAAGGTTGCATTTGCTATCTGTGGTGCACACAGCATGGTGACTTTCTTAGGGCGACTATCGTGACCTATATAGTGCAGTGTATGAATGGACATTTAACTCGAAATGTGCTCCACTGTAGAATCCCGAATGATAATATAAATGCCGAAAACACAGTGTTATAAAAATGCATACACCACGTTAATACAAAAAACAGCAAGTGGTTAGGCAAGTTTGAAACTACGGACATTTTCTGTGAAAGTTGCATTTCTATTTTAAATGTTAGGTGATTTATAGTGACCACATAGCAGAGTTTACCTTTGAGGGCTGGTTTGCCCTAGACATGGCATTGGTTGTTACTTTGTGATTTACTGGGTGGGAATTGAGAAACCTCAGTATATAAAGGTAGTTGTAGGCCTCTAACTGTTCATATTCTCCTGTTTATATTCACCTGTATGAATGTCCGTCTAAAACAATATTGGCACTGCAAAATGTAATGAAACCTATGTAGGGCAGTTAGCAAATTAAGGATAAGAATAGATGTAATAAATGTAATTTAAACATTTGAAAGTATATTTTAAAATGTTAGACTTTCTGCTCCTGCCTACCTCCTACTCAATCACTTTTAGAAAAAGATCACTTCCAGTGTAGGCGGACATATTGTTTGTTATGCTGCTCCTTCTAACATGCTTGCTGTTTCTCAAGACAATTTTCTGCTCTTTGTGTCATAATCCTGCTCTTTACAGTACCTCCACTTTGGCTTTTCATGTTGCTTCAAGGGCCCTGAAGAAGGAAATGCTTGGATCCTCACTGAATGTCTTATGTTGCTTCTTTATTATGCCTCATAAGTGCTTCATCAAATGATGCTCCTTGGATGTTGTTTACTTACTGCTCGTTCACAATGGTTATACTCAGTTTCAAACAATGGACAGTCTGTGGTGCAGGCATATCATATTTAGCAACATGCAAATACATATCTAGGCCTATGGCCAATATTTGACAAAGATTGGACTCGTGGTCTCAACTGAAAAGAAATATGTATTTATACTCTTTTCCATTCATCTGAAATCAAAGATCTTGTTACTGGCTGTCTATTACTGTATTCTGTTTCACACATTGTAAACCATAACAGTTGTCTTGACCATGTGTTGAGCTGCTTTGAGACCAGTGAGAGCTGTTTGGGCTGCAAGTCTGTGATCTAACTCCGAGAACCCATTGATCACAACAGCTCATGTCTGTCTTCACGTCCAATGCATTTTAAAACATTCTTGTGAAGTCTCCACACTCAGTATTTGCCGCGCCATGTGTCTTTGATAGAGCTTGGAATGTAAGTCTCAAATACACAGGGCCAACTATCCCATTTCTCCAAAGGTTTTGAGGAATCGTCATTTGTATAGAATGGATATGACTGAATCCCTAACCAGGAGAAAAATATTTTCCAGCTCAGTCTCAGGAGAAACTCAGAAGCCTGACAAGCAACACTTTTTACCTCAGAGTTCAGATGTAATGGAAGCTCCACAAACTAGTGTGTGAAGTGGCAAGCACAGTGAAGAATCAGTGGGCAAAATTTTCTCCTGCACCGGATTCATATGGTGGAAGATACGTGTCTTTGTGGATTCATTGTTCAAGTAGACACTTCATCCACAGGTCAAAGGATTTCCCATTACATCTCATCTCTAAATCAGGCCATTACCCTTCCTTTTCTTGTTGATACTGGTTGCTTTATAAACAAAGTCTAAAGAGAATTTGGATTTCTGCCTTTTTTCCTCCCAGAGATTCTGTGTATCATCTCAGACACATTGGTCTGCTGTACACTGCATCTACTATGGCATAATTTTTTAACGTTGTATGTTCTGTTTGGTTGCCAATTGTTCATACTAGAGCGTGTGCACAAAATATACACATAGTGCTCATTTACAATGATTTTCATGTGTTAGACCTGGAATCTTTTTGGGGTGCTCTTCCCTGATGTTTTTGCCTGCTGACGTCATATTTGGGCCTTGTTTTGATAGCCTGAGGACTTTCAGTGCGTTTGACACTGCCATTGAGTGCCAAAGCGCTGTGCTTTTCATATACATACTGGTGATTGGTGTATACATGATTGGATGATTCAAGTTAGCTGTAAGTTCCTTGTCTACGGGTAAGACACATATACAGGGCATGTACCTTGAGTGCTCCTCCGTGTGCACATATTACTGTTACTCAGCTTGGCATTTAAAAAGCTATGTGCCAAGGTTCTGCATGGATATTGCTATATCGAAGTTCTCCCTGGGGACAGCATGTGGTGTTGGGAAGAGGTAGGGCATGTGCACGTGTGCTTAACATGCAAGGGTTGTCAATGGCACCAGATGGTGTGTTCTGTACGACGAGTCCTGCTTCTCGCATTGGATTAGCCTGGGGAAAGGTAGGTAAAGGCTATTAAGCAGTATTTTCTAAGTGCAGAATAAAAGAAGTGTAGTGTTTGAAATCTATGAGTTCGTATTGGTGTTTTCTCTCCGGTAGTGGGAGTGGACCGACATTAAGGGGGTCATTAGGATGGTGGACGGACCTTGTCCGCCCGCCATCCTATCGTGAAATGGGACCGCCCGCCATAAGGGCGGGGGTCCCGTGGGGGCCATTACGATGCACCTGACACAGTGGCGGGCGCATCCTGCTTCCTGACATTGTGGCAGGCGGTGCACTCAGCACCGCCCGCCACAATGCCGGGAAGGCATGACATGCACTTCCATGCACAACATGGCAGGCACCGCGCAGTGCCTGCCATGTTGTGCATGGAACTTTAGGGGGTACCATAGGTACCCACGATGTGCACCCCCACCCCCCAGAGTCCCTGGGGGCGCGCAAGCAATTCTTGCATGCCTTTCCGGGGCAACAATGTTGCCACGGAAAGGCATGCTTATGCCCCTATAGTAATATGGCTGGCAATGTCTAACAGACACCGCCACCATATTAAACTCTTTTCCGCCCGGTCGACTTGTCGACCGGGTGGAAAAGCATCGGACGGTCTTTCCGTCTGCCGTGGTCCCCCCGCCATAGTAATATGGCGGGGGGGGAAATGGGTGGCGGGTGGGGTCAGATCTCGGACAGATCGCCATGCGGGCGGTGGCGATCCGCCCGAGATCCTAATGGGCCCCTAAGTGTGTGGAAATGTCACTTCATGAAAGTGGACATTTCGATGCGTGTGGCTGTGTGTGCCTGTCGACTTGTCTCCTATTCACATTTGGGTGCTGAGGGGACAGCTACATCAGTGCATTCCTGATAGAAGGTCATAAACTAGGGGTTCAAGGGAAACTGCAGGCCTCTGACTCTGAGAGGCCTTTCTGGGAACGTTATGTGGGGGTGGAATTGGGTCCTGCATTTCAAGGTGGAGGGTTTTGCTCTCACTAAAGATAGTGATCATACCTCCCGGGGTAGGATGGCAGAGTAGACAAAATTCAGAGAGGGCCAGTGTGTTTTAAATGTGGCCTTTTGAACTGATCGCATCTTCAAAGGCTATTGTGGATATAATGACTGGGGCTGCGGCCTCAGAAGTTAGAGACGCTTTTGGATTTGGAACCAGACTATGCTGGTTTGAGGCTGGGACATCGACAAAAGGAATTATTAGGGCAGGAGGGGCAGCAACTGGATAATCTGCAGACTTGTGGTGGCCTGGAGCTTCTCGTGCTCCAGGAAGGTGGATTTTGCCTAGACATTGCTGGCCTGCAGCTAAGTGCAAACTGTTGTGGCCTGGGTCCCTAAGTATTCTCCAAGGGCAGGTTAGCTAGCCTCCTGTCCACAAGATCTCAGTGACACGCAAGCCTGTAAGGATCGCGCAGGGTGCAGTGAAAACGTGTGGAAGTGATTGTTAGTTGGGACAAGGACCGTCCTGACGTACACCACCATCACCCTGTACAGAGGAGTGTGCTTGTAAAGATAAGCAGCCCACTTGAGGTGCCAGGACATGATGAGTTAGAGGAGTGCGAGGAAAGATTGCAAATAGGGGACCTGTTCTAGCTTGCTCTCTGGAGCGTGTGGTGCTTGAGGGGTGTTGAGGGACCTGAGCTGGGAACTGAGACTGTCTTCGACTTTCAGATCTGAAGGACGACAGAACCTGACGTCATGGTCTCCCTCCGAGTTCACTGGCTTCCTCTCCCTGGTCCCACGACACAAGGTACTTTCTTGTGGAGAACATTGTGACTGGCCCAAGTGGTTTCATTGTGACTTGTGGGCACCAACGGCTGGCTGTCGGAAGGTATGCAGCTCACACCTCCGCTTGAGGGGAAACATTTCTCCAGACTTGGAAGTGCACCAGCTTCTTGGGTCACGACCATTTGTCTACGTGGGGTAGTGATCCGCACTCGTGCAGGTGCCGCTGGGCACCAGGAGGTCTAATCCATATGGGTGAAACTAAGTAACTGTTTCTCTCCATTTTAGGTGGTTCCAACAATCTAATCAACATGTCTCCAGCAGGTGCAGTGTATCGTTGGCTGGTGTAGTTGAGTGACTGAGAGACTTGTTCACAAGGCATAGTCAAAGAACTGTGATTGCTTAACCATTGCAACTGTTGGGGATTGCGATATTGTGGAATGTTGTGTTGGATCAATACCTCTGATTAGGGCATGTGAGCTCATGCCATTATGCTGCTAATAGGAAAGTTTGACAATTGCATATAACTTGTATATACAATGTGTATTTTGTTTTCATTTCATTGTGTGCGTAATAGAAAGACCTGTGTTTCATGCATATGCAGTGTGTAGCGAGGGTGGTGTTGTGCCAATACTTTATTTATTTCATTTATTTTATTTCGAATTTTGTATAGCGCGTAGTTACCCTAGAGCATCCCAGCGCTTGTTCCAGAGCAACAGAAAGGTAGCAGTCAAGCATATTTAGAGGCATCAGTTAGGAAAGAGGTGCGTTTTGAGGAGTTTGCGAAACCGGAGAAGACAAGTCTCCGATCGCAGACTCAGGGGGAGTGCGGTGCGTTTTGAGGAGTTTGCGAAACCGGAGAAGACAAGTCTCCGATCGCAGACTCAGGGGGAGTGCGTTCCAAAGAATCGCTGTGTTCACTGAGAATCTTCTCCCCCCCCCCCGTACGTGCCTTTTTAACTTTAGGATTTTTGAGCAAATGTTTCTGATCTGAGAGCAAGGCTCTATTGGCCTTGTAGGGCACAACTAAGTTCTTCAGGATAGGAGGTCCCTTGTCCTGGAAAATTTTATGTGCAATACAAAGGGACTTAAATTTGACCCTTTCGCGCACCGGGAGCCAATGCAATGCCTTCAATGCGGGTTTAGCTGACCGCGTCATTGGGGTACTCTTAAGAAGCCGTGCTGCAGCGTTTTGAATCTGTTGGAGTTTGTTAAACGTTGCTTCAGGGGCATCGAGAAAGATAGCATTACTATAATCCAATCTTGATACGATCAGCCCCTGAATAAGCAGTTTTATGGATGGCGGTGGAAGGAGGGGCAGAACTTTCCGAGCTGAGCGGAGAAGACCAAAGTAGACTCCCGCCATTTTTTTCGCTTGGGTCCTGAAAGAGAGGTCTTGTTCCAGCCAGACCCCAAGACTCTTAAATCTCCTCCTTTGAACTCGGGAGCTCGCCCAAACAACTGGGCCAGATAGTCGGAGGGAGTGAGGGTCCTTTGTGTCCTAAAAGCATTATTTCGGTCTTTGAGCCATTCAGCTTCAATGCCGATTCACACATCCAAGTGTAGACTTTGGACATGCAGGAGTGCAGCCTGTCTGGACTTTTAGCAAGCTGGGATAAGGTGACCACCAGCTGAGTGTCATCAGCGTAGCTCACGATTTTGATACCAAATGGGGCGACCACATCCTCCAGGGGGGCCATATACACATTAAATAATGTGGGGCTTAGGGATGAGCCCTGTGGCACACCACAATGGAGGGGGATGGACGCTGATCGTGCGCTGCCTTCCCATACCTGGTAAGTCGGGTCGCTAAGGAATGACGTGAGCCATTTCAAAGCCGTCGCTGTCACTCCTACATCTGACAGCCGTCGAATAAGCACTTGGTGATTAACAGTGTCGAAAGCCGCACTGAGATCCAGGAGGATCACTGCCACTGATCCTCCCAAATCCAAGATGCTTCTGGCTTCCTCAACAACTGCCAGAAGAGCGTTGTCGGTGCCCTGACCCGGCCGAAAGCCTGTTTGTGAATTATGCAACAGGCCATTGGACTCAAGAAAGTGTGATAGATATTGGTTCACCAACCTTTCCGTGATTTTACTGAGTCCAGGGAGCAAAGAAATGGGCCTGAAATTCGCCAGATCCGATGGATCTAGGTGAGGCTTTTTCAGGAGGGCTTTCACAACTGCTCCCTTCCAGCTCTGTGGCACCAGACCCCGTGCAAAGGATGCGTTAATTAAATCGGTAACAGGGGTGGCAATAGTAGTTCCTACCTGTTTCAGGATCCTCATAGGGACCGGGTCGCTGGGGGAGCCGCTCTTAATAGTGACCAGCACTTTAAGGACCTCGTCCACTGACGCTGGTCCGAAGGCTTCCAGGTGGATGGGGGCTCCGACCGGCTGCCTACTGGCGTCTGCTCTCTGGTCAATCTGAGGCAGGGTACTTAGAATGTTCTCTATTTTGGTGTGAAAATAGTTCGCCAGATCCTTACATTTGTCGCCTGGGTTGTCGTGAGCTAAAGAGGGCTCGGGAACTCTCAATAGTTCCTTAACCACTAGGAAGGTTTCTCTGGAGGAATTCGAGGAGTTTTTAATTCTTTCATCAAAGAATTGCGCCTTAGTACGGCAGATTTATACGCCCTTATCGTGGAGCGGTATTCATTTCTATTAGATTCGCCCCACTCCTTCCTCCATACGCGCTCAAGCTTCTTACAGCCCTTCCTAAGAATTCTCAGCTCAGGCGTATACCAGGGGGCAGAGCTCATTCTCTTCTCCCTTTTTGAGACTGTTCTTTTAGGGAGGATGGAATCGAGTGAGCTGGTCAACCAGTTACCGAGGTTCGCATCTGCCAAAGCCGGGTCCAGGACTGGGGGGGGACGCGAACGTTCAAGTTTGAGGATCCAATTCTCAACCGACAACCTGGACCAGGCCCTTTCCAGAGTACGAGCACTGGGAAGAGATGTAGCCATGGCCTCAATTTGCCAGGTGAAAGGGACCAAAAAGTGGTCTGACCAGGGGAGAGGGTAGGAAGGCATGGCCCTAAAAAGGGGCACATTGGAAAAGATCGGGTCAAGCAAATGGCCCTTGTTGTGTGTTGCTCCAAAGTTGATCAGGCCCACCTCATAGGCCTTAAGATCACATTGTAGGTCTCCCGCCACAAGGTCAGCCGGGTCGTTAAAATGGAGATTAAAATCTCCCAACGTCATAAAGTTAGTAGTAGTGGATGCCAAAACCGTGACGGTTTCCATCAAAGAGCTGACAAAGTTGCCAGCACACCCCGGTGGGCGGTACACCAATAAGCCTGACACAGAAACCGTAGGTGAAATCTGCAAAGAGAACTGATAGCTCTCGCAGTCCATCACCCCGCTATTCAGAGCCCTACACACAAATGAATCCCTGTATAGTATGGCAATGCCACCCCCTCGACCCACAGGCCTGTTCTGAGAGTGTATTAAAAAACCTGGGGGGAGGGCCCGTACAATATCCACCCCTGAGCTCGATGTGAGCCACGTTTCCGTCAAGAACAGGATATCTAAATTATGATCCTGTATGAGAAAATTAATCTCTAGGGAGTGCCTCAGGAGGGTTCTGCAATTCAACTGGGCCATTTTCAGGGAGCTCTTTCCCTTAGATGACTGGGGCGAGCAACATACCTCACAATTGGAAAAAGGTTTTGCTCCTCTATAAGTGTAGTTGCAGGTCGTCTTTTTAGAGGGTCGTAATGACATAAGGTCGTCGCGAGTATAGGTAATACCGAGCCCTAATGATTTTAACAGGGGTCCTGGCCCTAAGCCCGCCTGGGCCCGGACGGGCACAGACGGGCTGGACTCTGGCGCGACTCTGGCGCCATTCCGGCGCGCCCGCTGCGCGTCACCGCTGCGCGTCACCGCTGCGCGTTTCCATTGCAGATTTATATAGCGGTTCGTGAGTCTGCCTGGGACACTGAAGCGCTGACCAAAATGGCGCCCGTGGAGTGTCCCAGCCTACCCCAAGATGGCTGCGGAATCGGCGATATGCAGCAGATAAGGACCCTTTACAATTTGGACCTGAGGACAAGCCTGACTACTTGGTGCCAAGCTACCTTAGGGTGAGCACAGGTTATCGGACACGTGTATCGTACTTATCCTGTTTAGGACAGTGCATTCGGACTGGATTCAATACATCCCAGTCAGCCGGAAACCGCTCGGTTTAACACCATGGGTATCATACACAGCCTGGGTGAAGGACAATGTCCATGTGCAACAATATCAAAACAGTGCACATGTTCATCTTCAAATTGCATGTAAATGTAAATGTAAATGTACAGGAATTTATATAGCGCAAATCACCAAGCGGTTTCTAAGCGCTTGCTTAGGGAACCCGTCCTGGTATTCCCCTGTGAGATAACCCTGGCAGGGTATCCGCAAGGTGAAAGCCAGGCATCCCGCCGCGAGGGGCCGTTGTGGAGATTAAGCAAGCTATTGCCCAGAGTCGCAGAGTGTGAACCCGTGAATCGAGTAGGCACCTGAGCGAGAATTGTCGAGTCCATGGACATTTTAGGACTCAAGACCCCGCCGAGCTGGGAATTGAACCCTGGTCCCGGACTGACCTCTGCTTCCAGGTCTGCCTCCTCTAACCAGTGAGCCACACTTCTCCACAGTGTAGCCTGTCAAGAGCATGGTCAAGGTGCCAATGGACATATGATAAAACAGATGTTGGTACTATGTTGATGCATTTACCTGTCACAAACACATTGTTACAGTGATGACACCCCAGCAAAATACACAATGCACAAAATTATGATCCAACTCTTTATCTAGCATCATTGAGCATAGTGCACCTGTAAGAAAACAGGATGTGACCTGTGAAGCCCCCAGTTTCCTTTGCTTTTGAAACCCTGGTTTTTTAACCTCTGCTGTGAATACGCCTTCTAAAAGATGTCTCTTTAACTATAAAACTCTGATTAAAATTGATTTGAGCTGAACAGTTAGTGCCAATATTCTAAAATAAGGTCACTTTCTGTGTTCTTTTGAGGTAAAGGGCTTTGAGGAGGTTTTGTCACTTGTGTGGGACAGGTATTTAGAAGCATGTTCGCACATGTGGGGGCTTGGAGAAGGAGTACCTGTCTAACTCTGGCTGAAATCTGCACACAAGTAGCTCTTTGCATAGATGAAACCCTAGCTAAATTGGTTGTTACCTGAATTCAATAGAAAAGATAAATAAATAAAAATAAAAAATGGCCCAAGTGTTCCAAATGTAAATTTATAGTACTTAAATTGTTTAGTACTTTGTAAATAAGCTTCCCTTAAATGTAATTTTTGGTTGGCATAAGCTGCAAGGATATCCTTATACATCAATTGCTGGGTCACTAACATATATCATGTGTCCATTTTACTTTATAAGCTTTCTTTCATATATTAATAAGTAATGCACTTTTCTCTTAGCCCGCCTATGTGTGATCCATGTTTTGAGGTCACCTGCTCCATTGCACAGCTGGCATATCAAGACACAGTGAGAAAAATTCATCCTTCTTAAAGGGCTTAGACCTCTTGACAGATGAAGGCAGAGGATGAACTCTCCATAGCTGTTAGTAGCACCTCCCTGTAATGTACCCTTCAAGAAGTTCCCACATTAATCAAAGGAAGACCTCTGGCTCCAGTCACCAGATGAGATTTCATTGAAGTCTTGGAAAGAACAAAGGAGGATTGGGTGTGAGTAGCTTCAGCTCAGGAAAGTGGTATTCTGTGATTCTAGAGGGGCCTAATATTTTTAATTTTTCCAAAAATACTGTGCAAGGCATGGGACACCAACAAGCTGTCAGTTAGAGGTGGAGAAATGTTGTGGTATCACTGAATTGTATTGGTGACACCCAATGCTCTAGTTCTTCCCACCACCACTTTTGATCCCTTCCATGGGGGCGAACAGTTAAACAGAATAGGAGAGGAAAGAATATGGAGTGCCCCACCCTATGCTTGTATTCATGAAATCTGTGGACCACTGTTCTCTTCTCAGGGTCAAAGGCATTAACTACCTGCTTCCTTCTGAAGACCAGCAGAAGGTGGACTTGTTGGGGACCTTGAAGGAAGTGGGTCCACTGGTCTGCAGTTGGACTGGTCTTCCTATGATGCTGTTAGGATTGAGCACCATGACTCTTGCTTAATACACAACACCTTGCATCTGGTGAGTGCATGTAGAGAAGGTGATCTGCCATGTAAGGCCTGTCCGGAGAACCCCAGGTATAGAATCCCCCAAAACTGGACAGGATGGCACGTCCAGTACCCTTCATTTAAGCTGCTGCTATGGAGAAGAAAGTACAAGTGCCAGAGGCTGTAGAAAGACATCCAGAAATTCTAATCATAAATAAATTCTAGAGATCAGGAGACTCCTGAGGCTGGCCTTTGGCTGGTTGTATGCCACTAACAGGATATACTTCTCAAACATCCATAAAAAATGAGCCAGCGGGGATCAAGCTATCTTAAACCATAGTAATGACCTATCTGAGGGTGTCCTTGAGCATTGGGCACTTGTAGTGGTGAAGATATCCCAAACATTATCTGTAAAATCCCGCTGGGGAGTCCGTGACCATTCTAGTCCTTCAAAGTGGACAGGAGTCCTCCTGCGTTAATTTCAAGAATATCGCAGAACCCAGACTTCCCCATGTCACTAGGAAGAGGTTGGCTCCTGGGATGGAAGCTCTCGAGCATCATGAGAGAATATGAAACACAGAGTAGTGAGGAAAGAATTGTTTGTACAAAGTTACCATACAACAGAAATTATTTTGGAATGAAGTAATTGTAGTGAGAATTAAAAAAACATTACATAGGTTCATTGTAATTACAGTCATAATGTATCACATTCTTATACACATATTTATATAATCCTTAAAAATTCATACCGATCCTTAAGTTGCCAAGTTGCCAACATGTATTACGAGGAGTGAAAAACAGTTTCTTCGGGGAAAACAAACTTCAGAAGGAATATTTGAGCAGTACAAGCCAGAGGAACTCAAAAACAGGTGATATTAAAAGATTAACCTGGTTTGATGTTTTGTTCCTCAAAATCCAATAAGCAACCTTCATGATTGTATGTTGGATCATGGTTCCTGGCAAAACCACACAGAAGTCATCATAGAGAAAATATCGTATACGAAAAATACCCAGCAATCTTTCTTAGTTCTGACTTTTCAAATATTCAAGCAGTGTAGTGCAATACCATACAGGCTGTATTGGGAAAATTAAATGTTAACCAAAATATTCCAAAGACATCAGATAGTGTCTTTTCTAAGCCTGAACATGAAAAGCATTTTTGCATCAAACCTCCTCTCATACAGCCTAGCTTGATTTTCCCAAGACGGCATGTATGGTATTGCACTACACTGCTTGAATTTTTGAAGCAGGATTAAGACTGAGTGGCATACGGTTGGGTCCGAAATGGAAAGGCATGGTGAGCAAAAAGACTTGGGCCCCTTTCTATGTACTAGCGATGAACGTTTGACTTTGTTTAGCATTCCTTCCATCAATTGTCTTTTTGTATTTGTCACCCCAAGTGGGACTGGTATGCCCAGACTTGGGTCCCGTGCTCACCATTTCACTGGAGTCAAGCTAGCCTGGTTGATGAAGGGTGATACCCTGAAACCGGTCCCAGCCAGGGCTGGACTGGCCATAGCGGGCACCAGGCAATCCCCCGGTGCCCCGCACAGGTGTGGGCCGGTTTTGGGCCCCTGGGGGCCGGTTTTGTAACAGGGCCGTTTTTGTAACATTGCTGCAAAATCAGCCCTGTACCAAAATCGGCCAGAAACCGGCCCCGGCAAAGAGCTCGGCAGCACCTCCAACACGCCCCCCCCCCCAAGAGGTGGGGGCCGAGCCCTATGCCAGGGCCGGTTGTGGTTCCCAGTCCGGCCCTGCCCAGCATGCTTGTTTCTGATCTAGGAAGGACCTTGCTTGGCAGTTCGGGCTGGACTGTTGCCATGGGGGGCAGGGTAAAGACTGATTTGCATATAACTGGGTCCGAACTGGAAAGGCACTGTGGTAAAAAAAACTATGGATTCAGGCCCAGATCTCTGTACTGCTGCGAATGTTTGACATTGTTTAGCAGTCCATCCATCAATTGTTCTTTTTGCTCCTGAGGTGCAAGACATCAGTTAAAACAACAGTGGCCAGTACCTACTAATTGTTTTTTCTGCACTAACCAGTCTCCTCCTGGCAAAAGATTATGCAAGACTGCTTAGTTTGAATTTTTGTGAATTTTTTTATAATGCAAAATTCAGGAACATGACAAATTTTGCCTACGTAGTTAACATTTCACCATGAACTACTTCATTTACACATTTAGGTTGGAATTAGATGGGCGCAATATGTTGTAAATAAAGGCCACATTGTTTATATTTATTAATGACTATATAAACATTTTGAAGTTTTTTATAGCGTGCAAAAGATCTGTACGAACGGAAGAGAACTTTACATAAATACAAAGGCTAGTAATTAATACATTTTATTTCAGTTAATAAAAACCATAAAATATTGCACAGATAAAAACATTAATAATAAACATATTCTGCTAATAAATCCAGATTTTTACAATTTCCTTTGAGCATCGCCGGAGTGCATGTTGTGCCCTGTTTAAGTAAAGTCACTTTGGACCCATCCTTAGGTTGTATTCATCAGACTATTTGCGATCAATAATCGTTCGGCTTCAAGATACAATTTTATGAAAGCAGCTATTATTTGTGGAGATTCCCCTCATACAGAATAAAAGGACATGCCTACATGATCGAATGCTATACATATTAAAAATCTTGTCAACAAGATTGTTCTTTCTATTAATAAAAAGCGGGTAAATTCATCAAATGTGAGTCAAACTTTCTTCATCTAGTAAGCAAAGTCTGCACTTGTATTCAGAGGTTGCAGTTGCCACTTGGGGGTGTATTCTAATGTTTGGCATAGACTAAAATGTAACTCCATCCGCATCTCAACCAACTCAGACGTCAACCTCGCTAGCGTCGAACACCTCCACTTCCAGATCCACACCGACCCCAAGACCACACTCAGAGGCACCCTCCTCTACAGACCACCAGGACCCCGTGCTCAATTCAGTGAAGACATCACTGACTTTATCACCCCACACGCCCTCCCCTCCGAGGAATACATTCTATTGGGAGACCTCAATTTTCACCTGGAAAAAAGCAACGACAGCAACACCACCACCCTGCTGGACAATCTCGCCAACCTCGGACTCAAACAACTTGTTAATACCCCCACTCACTACGCAGGTCACACACTCGACCCTATCTTCACCTCCAGCAAACATATCTCCTTCAGTCACACCACAGCTCTCCACTGGACGGACCACAGCTGCGTTCACTTTATCTTCAAAAAGACCACAACCCACAACCACCCTCAACCTACTCTGCGAAGAAACTGGAACAAAATCACCATCGACGAGATCTCCTCATCGCTTCTTCAAAACCTCCCTGCCCACTCTTTGAACCCCAACCAAGCAGCCATTAACTTCACTCAATGGCTAACCAACAGCGCCGACAGCCTAGCACCCTTGAAAAAACGTCAAATCAAACTAGGCAGCAAAAACGCCCCCTGGTTCAACGATGAGCTCAAGAAATCCAAGAAACTCTGTCGCTCCCTTGAGAAGGCATGGAAAAAAGACCCAAACACCAACACCAGGGACGCCTTCAAAAACGCCATCCGCACACACCACCAACTGATCCGGTCCGCCAAGAAAGCAGCTTTCAAAGACCGACTTGACAACAACGCCCACAACAGCAAGGAATTATTCAACATCGTCAAAGAGTTTACCAACCCCACTGCCAACTCCAACGACATCACTCCCTCTCAAGCCCTTTGCGACTCCCTAGCTTCGTTCTTCCACGACAAAATCGCACACATCCACAACAGCTTTGACAACCAACCCGGAGACCAACCCACCCAACCCTCTGCCGAACCGTCACCCCCCCCCGAACATCCTCAATGACTGGAACCCAATCTCCACTGAGGACACCATCCGCCTGATGAACTCCATCCACTCAGGATCCCCCACAGACCCATGCCCTCACCACATCTTCAACAAAGCTGACTCCATCATCGCACCCCACCTCCGAGATGTCATCAACTGCTCCCTCAACTCCGCCACCTTCCCGGAAAGCTGGAAACACGCCGAACTCAGCGCCCTTCTGAAAAAACCCACAGCTGACCCCACCGAACTCAAAAACTACCGCCCCATCTCGCTCCTCCCATTCCCAGCCAAAGTCATCGAGAAAGCTGTCAACAACCAGCTCGCCGCCTTCCTCGAAACCAACAAATCCCTCGACCCCTCACAATCTGGCTTCCGAGCCAAACACAGCACTGAGACCGCACTCATCGCAGCAACAGACGACATTCGAACTCTACTGGACAATGGAGACACAGTCGCCCTCATCCTCCTCGACCTCTCCGCAGCCTTCGACACAGTCTGTCATAGCACCCTGTTACAACGCCTCAGTAACATCGGAATCCAAGGAAATGCACTGGAATGGATCACCTCGTTCCTTGCCGGAAGAACCCAGAGAGTCCGCCTCCCACCATTCAAGTCAGAGGCCGCTGAAGTCATCTGCGGCGTGCCACAAGGATCTTCACTCAGCCCCACCCTCTTCAACGTATACATGAGCCCCCTCGCGGCCATCGCACGCCAACACAACCTCAACATCATCTCCTACGCTGATGACACTGAACTGATCCTCTCACTCACCAAAGACCCTAACACCGCCAAAACTAACTTACATAAAGGAATGAAAGAAGTAGCCGAGTGGATGATGCACAACCGGCTGAAACTGAATTCCGACAAAACAGAAGTCCTCATCCTAGGTACCTCCCCCTCCGCCTGGGACGATTCGTGGTGGCCAGAGTCCCTTGGAAAAGCCCCCATCCCGACAAACCACGCACGGAACCTGCGCGTCATTCTGGACTCCTCACTCTCGATGGCCAGACAGGTCAACGCCGTTTCATCATCTTGCTTCAACATCCTTCGCATGCTCAAAAAAACATTTCGCTGGATCCCCACCGAAACTAGAAAAACGGTCACCCACGCACTGGTTACAAGCCGCTTGGACTACGGAAACACCCTATACGCCGGTACCACCGCAAAACTTCAGAAAAAACTCCAACGCATCCAGAACGCATCAGCCAGACTCATACTAGACATTCCGCGTAAAGACCACATTTCTGGTCACCTGAAAAACCTCCACTGGCTCCCCGTCAATAAAAGGGTAACATTCCGCCTCCTAACCCACGCACACAAAGCACTTTACGAACTTGGACCCGAATGCCTCAACACACGACTTTCCTTCTACACCCCCTCCTGCCAGCTACGCTCCTCCCACCAAGCCCTCGCTGCTGTACCTCGCATCAACAAAACCACCATGGGTGGAAGATCCTTCTCCTACCTGGCAGCCAAAACTTGGAACTCACTTCCCACTCACCTTCGTCTCACTCAGAACCACCTAGCATTCAGAAAGCAACTTAAAACCTGGATATTCGACAAGTAATTCCCCACCCTCTCCAAGCGACTTGAGACCCTCTGGGTATGTAGCGCGCTATATAAATTAATTGAATTGAATTGAATTGAATACTTTTGTAAAATGATCCAAGTAATGTTGTAAAATATTTCTGAGGGTGCAGCTCCCTGTAAGTGTCAATCGTTGTCCATGCATGCCTTCTTTTTCTAAACTCTACTTTATCTTCAAACCATGACAACTTCCTTGTTTGCTTGTTGATTACTTTTTTGAAGGAGTAGTGCCATGTCCCAGAGTTCTTAAGCTCTAAGCATCGTTAATGCTATATTGAAGGCTTGGACCCAGTTAGAATTTTAGTCCATGGTGTTTTGTATTTCATTCCATATCAAAGCTTGTAATGTGTTTCCGTTTGAGGATCTTACTAATGACATGTATTTGATCAATGCACCTGTTTGTGCAAAATTATTTTGGTTTATTAGCCCGAAATCTAATCGAATCTGAGAGGGGGATACACTCTGGGGTAACTGAAATAAAAGTCTGAAGACCTTAGTTTGTTCAGAATTGAGGAAAGACCCAAGTTTACCTAGGAAAGCTTCAGTGCCATAGCAGAAAGTTGGAATAAACATAGCTTGTATGGCTGGAATGCCAGGCTTTGTAATTTCCGGGGGATTCACTGGAAAGCTAAGATTAGGGAAACAATTCCTGGTATTAATGCACTCTGATGTAGGTTGTGTGACTGCCATTCTTGTACACATACTCCAAGATATTTGTATGACGTTGTTCTTAGATTTGGTTTCCCCACTTAATGACCAGCTGCCTTTCTTACTTATTTTTCTGCCAAAAACCACTACCCACGTTTTCAAGAAATTAATAGCCATTTCATTCTCAATGCAATAAATATTTAATTGGTTAAGTACTCTCTGTAAGCCCATTCCAGTTATATCCATGAGTACAAGATCATCAGCGTATTGTAATGATGCTACATTCCTGGTTGCCAGTTTTTGTGGATGAGAATTAGTTGTTGCTAAATAAGCACTAAAATCTGCCAAAAACAGGTTAAAAAGTACAAGTGCCAAGACACAGCCTTGCTTCAGACCTCTCTTTATAACAATTTTTTCTGTAAGGTTGGTATTTTGACTAAGTCTGGCCTGTGTCCAAGTATTGTAGTATAGAAGTTGAATTGCATGTAATAATTTTAGTGGGATTTCCCAACTGCACAATTTTTCCATAATAAATTGCGATTGACATGGTCGAAGGCTTTTGAGAAATCCACAAAACATGTATATAATATTTGTTTCTTTGACAAGCATTTGTCGACAATCATGTTAAGAGCTACCAGATGATCTAAAGTACTAGCTTTTGATTGAAAGCCATTCTGATTATATGGTATGAAGTTTTTCTTGTTAGCCCAGTCTTCAAGTTCTGTTAAAATAAGTCCTGCAAATACTTTGGAATCAATGTCTAATAATGCTATCATTCTATAGCTTTCTGGGGAACTATACCGACCCTTCTTATAGATTGCCTGTAAGATTGAGCCATGCCAATTGTCTGGGATGGTTTCTGTGGTTAAACAATGCTATGTTGAATAAAGTTTGGAAACGGTTACTCCAAAAATCCCTGTCTTCTTTATAAATAGGCCTTGGAAGGCCATTTGGGACAAGTGCACAATTACCCCGACATTTCTCCATTCTTCTTGTGATTTCGCTTTGTGTAGAGACTAACACTGTTTCACATGTAATATCCATTACGTTTACTGACCGATCATCTTTCATGTCACATAGGGCAGATATATGAGCTTTAATAATAATAATAATAATCCACATTTGTAAAGCGCGAACAATCACCCATAAGGGTCTCCAGGCGCTGGGGGCCGTCAGGAAGATTAAGCATGCTATTGCCCAGAGTCACATGGTGCTGGGCTAATCTGCCACCGGTGCCCAGGATCGAACCATGATCCCCAGATTCCAGCGTCAGTCGCCCTGGCCGTGGCGCCACACCTCTCCCAATAAGCTTTCCAAGCTTCTTCAGTGACTTTGTTCTCCACTGATCCCATGCAGTGACTATCTTATTGATTTTGACCATAATAACTTTGAGTTGGCTTTACAGGCTTGAACTATCTCTATCCAGTCTTGCTCGGATTTGCTCTCTTTGCTTCCCATATTGCCTGTTTATAAGACTTCTGCATTTCTCTGAGCTTTGTTTGGCTCTGTGGGTTTAACTGGAGATTAATAGCTTTCATGTCTCTGTCCATGGTCCTTCGTGGTCGTCTAAGTGAGCTGGAATACTAGGCGTTGCACTTATACTGACGACTTGGGGCTTTAAAGTTATTTGGTGGTGCCAAAGTGGCCTTGAGTTCTTTTTGCGATTGACTCCAGGCCAGGATTAGATTTTCGGGATCCCAGATAAGTGTTGAGCCAGACTTCTTCCAAAATTTATATCAGGAAAATGACACTCCATTCCATCTGATTTTTTCCAGCTTGTGTCTGATTCTTGTATGCCGATAGGCTTATTCATTTGTCTGTTCATGTTTTAATTGATTATGCTTAAGATTTGTGGTGAATGGTCACTTTCACACCAATCGCAGATTTTGAAACATAAGGTTTTGTGAGAAGATTAAGGGATACAAAAGTGTAATCCAGAAACAAATTTGATTTGTTAGTTTTCCTTGTGGTACTCATTAGAATATCTCCTTGAGTGAGCCATTTAATGCTTGAAGGTCCAAGTCTTCCATTGTTTGTAATAATTCATGATCTGATTTATTGAGTGAACCGAATTTAGAAATTTGGATTGGGATGCCCCAATTTCTGTCTGCTCTTTTTAAGTTTCCTCTTATTCCTTGGTGATTAGCCATGTTTATATTAAAATCTCCTGACACTATGCAGGAGATACCTTGATGCAGAATTTCTAAGGACAGATGATAATTGTATTATTTTTACATTTCTCCGTTTTTTAGTTGAATTTGGGTGGATGTAAATGTTTAAAATTATGACAGATTCCAGGGCATTGTCGTAAATCCAATTATTTATTTTTATACTATGCATAAAAGAAACGTTGCTTGGGAGACTGAAAAAAGAGAAGTTTTGTTTAATGTAACATATATGGATAGTCATTACTTGAGTGTGAGACTGCCTCCTCCTCCATTTCACAATGTTCCTTTATGCAATGTGTCACATTGCTCTTGGACAGACCTGCCCATGCCTATAATGCACAGACCGCAGTAAAATTACAAATGCAGAAAACACTGTGTGCCCACAAGTGTGATCTGAACATTATGAAGCCATTATCGTAAAAGCCTTGAAAAAGCCCTGGTCCGATTGACACTGTAGGCCGAAACACGTGTCTGCAGTTCAGGATCTTTTTATGCATTTGATTTCACAAAGAAAAATTGACCTATGGAAATACATTAAATGCATAAATAAAGGAATATATTGGAAATTACCACCTGGTACTGAGAATGATGTCTGTGCATAAAGGAACATTGTGAAATGGAGGAGGAGGAAGTTGCACACTCAAGTAAGGCTTAAATAATGAGGTATAAAAGGTTCAATACCTCGAGAATAGCCTCTCCAACAACCGATTTAAGGCATTAACATCGAGGACGAGACCACTTGAACCTTATCTCGAAACCTTAAAAATATATGGATAGTCCCCCTGTGGGATGCCTATGTTTCCTTGACTTTTGTGCGGTGGTGAAGATTTCTGCGTAGCCTCCCAGTGGTTGTCCCTCCTCTTTCCATGTCTCTTGAATGCATATGATGTCAAATTTTTAAATACAAACTGAGTTCTGAATGAACAAGTAGTTTTTTGATGCCTGCGATATTCCATGAAAGCAGGGTTGATTGAGAAGGGGTATTATCTGCTGAAATTCCTTGATGTACTTCAGTTTCGACCAAATTAAATTGTTGCTTTAGTGCATTTCTTGTCCTATGTCGATTTTGAGTCCAATGATAGAATGTATTGTGGCATTTTTGTTCCTGTCAATCAGTTTTATTTTGATTGATGGTAAGGTAAAGCCATTTCCAATCTGCTTTCTCATTTTGGGAGACGACAAATGCATTTTTGTGTTTGATTTATTGATATTGTTAATGGAGGGTAAGCATCAAAACCTTCCCCTATTGAATTTCTTAAAAAGGATATGGTCTTTCCCTGTCTTTGTCCTAAATGGGTGCTAACCTTTGTTGATTGTTCTGTTTGATCAGTCTTTAGTAGCTCTACTGGGTATTTCTCCTCCGGAGGCTCTGATATGATAATTCCCCACTCAGAGAAAAGGCTGTGTTTTGTTAGAATAAGATCAGCGATTTTAGGAAAAGCCCAAGTTACTAGAGTGGCTTTGTGTGGATTACTGCATCTGAAGTCTATTGCCTCAATACATGTAAATGTTTTCAATCTTCCTGAGCCACCAATAATTAAAAAATATGTGTTCTGTTTAACGTCATTGTTACCATGTGATTTGTAAAAGGGCTGAAAAATTGTTTGACTCTTTCCCTTCTGGGGCAATCCCATGTCTTGGAAGCTTTCCTGCACTGACATTGCGGGGAAAGGTGACTTGTTGCGGAAATGCAGCATTTCTAGTGTTGCTTTGGGCTAGAGGCAATGGAAAGTTTCTTTGCAAGATTGCCCTTGTTTGCGATGTAACCTCAGCAGATTGGGCTATTTTATAAAATTGTTGTTTTCAGTTTGATTCACTGTCCACTCAGTTGGACTGTATTCTGTGTTTGTTTGTTTGACCACCTTGATCTGTAAAGATTTTTGCGGAATTTCGTGTTCACGTTTAGAACTCTGGGGGTCATTTGAAATAGAGGTTGGAAAGTGTTGTCTAATGTGTTCAGATTGGTAGTTTAGATGGGCTCCTTTTTGTGAGGATGCCGTGAAATGGTTTAATCGATTAAGGGAGAATCCACTCCACTTAGGTCCTTAGAAGAGTATGAGACAGTCAGTTGATCTTGTTGAGACCTATGTGGTGGACTTTCAAAGCTCCACTGCTCTTGAAAGAGGGGTGGGGGGGTGGACTATTGTGTTAATCCATGTTTGAGTCGAGTTTCTTCTTTTGATTAAAAATTGGGGAAAAATCCTTAAGGTATTTCTTGTAGTATTTTTGCCCTCACGATCTTCTCTTGTATTGTTTCCGAATCTTTTTCCATTTTCCGTTTATTCTTTGAAATGGCATCGTGTTCCATTGAGGAATTTAGTGTCATATATTTATTTGGAGGAAGAACGACTCCCTGACTCTGAGGAGTATTTATGCCTATTGTCTGGGCCATCAGTGTTGCGCTTTTAAATCAATTTTTATCATCGGAGTCGTGGCTTCTGTGTACATCTGCTGTTATAGTATACGTGTGTTGTTGCTGTAACATTGTGGAGTTTGGGAAGGGGGCAGCTATTTGTATTTAATGCTTTGTTACAATAGGGGGCGTGCAAGTGGGGAGGTTATTGACATTTTTTGACAGAAGTTGAGACTTCATGCTTTTTATTTCTTCAACTAGTGTGGATACGATTGCTGGAAATTCTTGCACTTTGTCACTAATTAAACTGCAAGTATGACACTGGTTGAGTTTGTTATGACTTTTGTTTACTGTTGGAATTTCCGTAGCCTCCCTCAATAGCTCATTTATTGTGGTGTGCATGTTCTCAAAGCGAGAGTCAATAGCTCCAGTAAATTGTGCTAATGATTCTAATAATGTTATTTGTATTTCGAATTTATTTGATTGATATTCAAGTGCCTTCGATGTATTGTCTAAAGATTGAAATAAATGGGTTCACTTGTCTGGTTCCATACATCTACTATAATCACAAGGTGTTCGGCCAACTCCCTTTGCGTTAGGTGGTGTGAATAGCACTCTGTTTCGCTATTGTGCTGTAACGTATATTGGTCCCAGCATTCAAGCTCACTATCGTTTTTTTGAGGTATTGTTGGATGCCTACTAGGAGGAGCCTCTCCTGGTTCAGGAGGTACTAAGATTGAGTTATGTATAAGTTCTTTGGATACCTGTGGCTGCGCCGAAGGAGAAAGCAAAGGGGTAATTGCAAAGAGGTAATTGTGTTTTGGTTTGTTTCTGGAGTACTAACAACTAGTTTTGACCAACCGAGTGTTGCTCAAAGAAAGATGGAGTGTTGGTTACCATGAAATCTTTGTTTTTTGCCGACGAAGCTATAGTGTGTATATTTGAAACACTTGATGTCAATTTTGTTCCTGTTACTATTAGGTTTCCTATATCTGGTTTATTTTGTTTATCTTTGTTTCCCAATTTTATCTCCTCTAGGGAGAAGAATACTCCTTGTAATTTATTGTTTTTGTTTCCTTTCCAGGGGCCTGGCGCCACGCGGCTTCATTTGTCTGCTGGCTCCCCTGTATTCTGGGGTTGATTTCTGTTTCGCTTTTTTTTTAAGAACTTGCGGTATTATAGCACGTGCCTAATAATATGAGTTATTCGATTTTTAAAAAGACTTCTGGTGCCATTGGTGCAAATAGCAAGTTGGGTTCTGTCTCAAAAATTGCCTGTTGCTATCTGACCACAACATCTGTATATTTCAGGGGTTCATCTATTTGAGTTGATTCTGGCGCTGTTATCGCCCCTCCGCGGACCCCATGTTTCTAAAAGGGCCTTCCTTCGTGCTCCAAAAGAAAAGCCGAAGGTAATAAAGCCTCTGTGGGCTTAGTCAGAGTGTTTAATGTCAAGTAGATTCCACAAGCCAACGTCAAAGGGCAGAGACGAGGGGCTGAGAGGGTCGGGCAGAGAGCTGAGCGGGAGCTCGCTGGGTGGCCGCAAGCTGCACCCAGACCTAGCTGGGCTGCTTCCGTGGGGAGCCCCGGGCTTCCACTCAGCTACTCGGCATAGCTTGATCGACTTACCACAATACAAAGGCTGATTAGTACAATAACGATTAGAGCAAACATCATTTGAACACCTAAAGGACAGATAATATGCACATTTAGAGGACTTTTGCGAATGTAATAAGGAATCACTCGTCAGTGGAATATCCTCTAAGAACAAGTCACTGGTAGAATTGGCATTGAATTTCTTTTTTTAAGTTCCCATAGGAAAGATTTGTCCTAGCAAAAGGAGGAAAAGGAGGTCCATACTTTGGGTGATTTCCTTAAAAAGATTGATGTAGGGGATTTTTCTCAAAATGTTGTGCTTTCTAGGAGAGGAGTATCAGAACTTTGACGGTAGCAAGAGTCACCTAAGAAGGGCAATGATGTCAGATAGTTTGGTTTCTATGATTGAAGCCTTTTATTAACTACTAGCAGCCCGTCCCGACGTTGTCTGGGTATGAAATAGAATGTGTGTAATGTGACACGCTCATTCGCGTGTGCCCCCTGTTTGAGGGCCATCGGCGACCGTCTAACAATTAGAATTGTGTGTCTTGAATGATTATTTCCCGCGGTAAACGCCCATTATTCCGCAACTTTCTTTCCGCATACCATCACTCCGCATACTTTCATTACGAAAGTACCATGACTCCGCAATGCCATTATAACGCATGGCATTACATTTTATATGCTTTTACCGAGCATACATTTACAACGAAATTCGTTGTAAATGTATGAATGGTGAAAGCATGTTTTAAAAAAAAATTTGGATAAGGTAAGTATGGGTATAGGGGTATATGTTTTGGGGTACTGAGGTATATGTTTTGGGTGTTTGGGTATTTTAAGGGTTCAGATATAGTTTTGGGTTATGGGGTACAGGGGTATTTTTCGGGTTTAGGGATAGGTATGGGTTTTGGGGTACAGGGGTATTTTTAGGGTTCAGGGCTAGGTTTGGGTTTTGGGGTACAGGGGTATTTTTAGGGTTCAGTTCTAGGTTTGGGTTTTCGGGTACAGGGTTTTTTTAGGGTTCAGGGATAGGTTTGGGGGTACAGGGGTGTTTTTAGGGTTCAGGGCTAGGTTTGGGTATTGGGTACAGGGGTATTTTTAGGGTTCAGGGCTAGGTTTGGGTTTTGGGGTACAGGGGTATTTTAGGGTTCAGGGGTAGGTTTGGCGTACAGGGGTATTTTTAGGGTTCAGGGCTAGGTTTGGGTTTTGGGGTACAGGGGTATTTTTAGGGTTCAGGGGTAGGTTTGGGTTTTGGGGTACAGGGGTATTTTAGGGTCCCAGCGTTTGTCACGCCCCCAGCATGCCCCTTGATGCGACGCAATTGCGTAATTGGCGCTTCACATGGCATGAAGGGTGGACACACGCCCACAGTGTTAGTCACTGCCCCAGCGTGTCACGCCCCCAGCGTGCCCCTTGATGCGGCACAATTGCGTAATTGGCGCTTGTATGTACGATTCACATGGCATGAAGGGCGGAACGTACCGCACGCCCCCAGCGTTTGTCACTCTCCCAGCACACGCCCACAGCAGTTTGAGTAACACCCCCAGCACACGCCTACTGCAGAACACAGACACGCCCACAAGGGACTACTTTGCTGGCACGGTTCTTTTACCTTTTATATGTATATGGTGGCCGTCTGCATAGCCTATGTCCTTCTGCTGCAACTGCCCTTTCCAACGCTGTATTGGGGTTTTTGATTGGTGCTGTGGTTACTGAGATTACCCGCCTCAAAGGTTTGGGCTCTCTCTTTACATTATTAGTATGGATTTAAGCCAGCTTAAATATAATGTCCGTTTCTATAGGATGTGGTACCATCATTTTATTATCAAAATATCGCCTGACATAAATGTTGTGTCCTAAATAATGAATACAAAAATATTGCGGTATTGAAGATAATAATAGATTATCTATGTTTCTGTAAGCAATATTTAGGACAGAATATTTATGTGGTGATGTGTTTCCTCCTGAAAATAACCTTTCAGAGGAATGTAGGGCTGCCTTAAGAAGAGCAATGTAAATGCTTGAGCTAATTATTAGTAAGCTGTTGCCATAATGTAGTCAAGATAGGATGAAGGAGCCAACCACTTACTCAAAGTCATCTGGATAGAAGATTTTATTCCTTGTAAGAGCTTGCTATGGTTTTTGCGCCTTTGGCTAACGAATTTATGTAGCCATTAAGGCTCAAATTTATGTCCGAGTGGAAACCATAAGATTTAGAAACCCTCAATAGTGAAAGTCAAGCAATCAAGCAAGCTGACGAAATCGAGGTAAATTTGCACTGGAATGAAATGTGGGGACAGATTACTAAAAACTTTGTTTGAGTGGATTTAATCTCAGATGCTGAAGAGACACCCAAGACTGAATGTGCCGGTCGATAAGGGCAAGAGAGGTGATGTGCTCCAGGGACGAGACTTTCATATACATTTGAGTGCCATCAAATATGGTAAACAATATTGGAATGTTTCAAAGGAGCAAGAAAGAGTACCATGTGGAGAATGAAAACAAAGAAAATAGGTTAGAGATTTGGGAAAATCCTTATTGAAGAGGGGGAGAGTTTGGTAAGAGAACTGGACCTTTTAATTCCCTGAGAATAATTCTCTAGATAAAAGAAAACCCTATTAAGGCAATCATATTCATCTTCATATATTATAATTAGGAAGGTTTGATTGGTTGTGTGAAACATTGCTGGCTAGTGCAGGAGGCACAAGTAGTCACACCCCCTCTGTGCTTAGCATAAACAGCGCTACATTAAATATTTGTTGCACAGTAATCACTGTGCTACAGCCAGTTCACGACTCATAAAAAAAAGTTCTATAAATAATATTGATTGTGTCAATCATGTTGGATTATGTTAAATAGAATTATTTCTCAAGTTTCAATACATGGCACAGAGAATGAGTAGAATATGGGCACACGCAGTGAAAACGTTCCTCAGACAGAACACATACTACCTAGGAATCAGCACTGTAATTTAAAGGAACAGTAGGTTGACCAGCCAGGTGGGAGTAATGAATATCAACTTGAGACCTGTTCTCGAAAGGGTAATCTGCACAGGTGGTGACCTAGTCTCGAATGGAAAGCAGCAGCCCTTAAAAGCAGCAGGAGATATGGATGGGGGCACAGGATATGATGCATTTATGGGTGCATGTTTCTCCATTCTGAACCACACTACACAAGCTCTTGTAGGACAGAGTCGTGTTCTGTATTGGTATCATATGAATTCATGAGTCTTGAGTGGCAGCTCAACATGATGGGCAAGCAGTGGCAAGAATGTTCTCTGTCCTAATGTCATTTAATCCCCCATGCTGACAGAAGGAAGAAAATGATGCAGCACCAACCTAGTGCCACACAGGCTGAACAACTGGCAAGAATGTCCCCAACCAATCCTTGACAAGAGTTCACAGTCTATCCATGATCAGCACACTTTCTCACCAGGAAACAGAATATGTTCCCACATACCTGTTTAATTGTGAGCACGTCTGTCACAAACTCTGGCCCTTTGCTGAGTCACAGTCCCTTCCATTAAAGTAGCTATTTTCATCATGAATCATACCTTCTGTACCATTAATGTTACTTTCCTGTTAATTATAACACTATATTACGGAACAGTACCCCATGCCCCAGCATTCTTGAAATCCATTCTAATAGTTTAGTTTTGTGGCATTAAAAAAAACTAAAAAGTTTGCTAGAGAAATCAAGGCCAAAGAAGGTACACTTTTGCTCCCATGCAGAGTAGTGGCTAAATTAAAAATATGCTTTTTAATAAGCAATGATCCGAAAAACTGGAATACATAACAATTCCTGCTGGGAAGACATGTTATACACAACAAAAATAACGTCAATCGCAAGTATGTACCAGTAGGTATAACATAAGAAATTAGAATTGGGCATTGTGAGAATTATGCTATTTGGAATTGTATACCAAAGTGCATATTAGATTTAAATTAAAAATGTGGTGTCAAAGTAAACATTGCACCAGACTACTGTACCAAAATGAGCATGCCATCATAGTGGGGTACTAGGATGTTGCCATCACAATAGTGCCACTGTGAGCTACGGGAGAGGGAAGGCCCCTGTGTGCCCTGCTCCAAAGCTTCTCTTTCCTCTGCCCAACCCACATATCCTGGAGAGGTAGATGAAGAGAGGCATAGATAGGGAAAGAAAGAGGTACAGGCTGTGGACTACGACATTGTAATCTTGAGAGCATCCGGACTCTGCTGTTCCCTTGTTTTGAATGGAGGTCTCAACAGTCCAATGTTTTAATATACCTTAACAAATAAGGTATGCAGGTACTGCAACATGACAATTGTGTTACAGAAATGCTGCACAATTACAATATTGTCCATTGAGTTTTTTGCCACGAGAATATTGATCCAGAGTAGTCACCGAATGCTTCTAGAGAATTTATCCCCAGAATTATGGGTTCTAAGACTAGCATTGCTGGCTTTATTTTACTGTGATGGTAATTTTCTTAAAAATGTGTGACAGGAAGATCATTGGATTGTTTACCAGAGCAGTGCCTCATTCTCAAAGGCTGCAGTCTCTGTCTGTCACAGAACTGGGTAACTCTTCTGAGTTTGGTGCCAGAATACTGTAACCAAAATATTTCCAGCATAAAAAGTGTGTTCTAAACATAGTTTACAAACACATTACCCGTATGGAGTTAATGATATAAAATATGTTCTAGATCTGAACATATTTTTGAAAACGATATTTAGAACACAATATTTCACTCTGGCTATATTTTTGCTAATAATATCATGATTTATAACTTCTGTCGGACTCACCATTGCTTGCATGTTGATTGCTTTAGTTGTATCTAGAACGTCATTAGGACAGCCAGACCAAATATAAAAATGTTTTTATTTCTCTTGGCTTAAAGAGTATCCAGGCAAGTTACTTGATATTTTTTGACACATCTGGAGCTTTCCTTTAGTAAAAATCTTGTGTAAATATTAAGTTACACCACCAAGATAATGAACAGAATTCTTTGACTTTATTTAGTTTCTTCACAGGAATGCACAATGCTTTGTAATGTTTCCCAAATTGGGAAATAACATCTCCAGAATAAAGTAACAGCAAACATTCTGACATGGAGGAGTTGCTGTATTCGCTATGTTTAAAACAAACGCAATAGGGGCATACCAAAGAAGACTTTCAAAGATGTGTGAGTGGGTGTGAATGAGTGAAAAGAATTAATAAGTTTATATATCACACTGTCAATAATTTGGAGTTGTAAAGGTTACCATGCAACAGTAAGTTCCTTGCAATGCGATGTTGGTACCACAGGATGTAGAAGTAAAAGGTATTATTAGACACCAATGACTCATATAGGTTTGGTATAGTTAGCATGACCAGGCTACATTATTAACATTGTAGAAAATACGTGTTTATTTGTTGTGCATGAGCTACACTTGCTCATGTGTTTTATTATATAAAAATTGATCAAAATGCATCTGTAAGCCAAGGGGCCAGATGTACTACCATTTCATTTAGCACCTGGCAATTTGCAACACATAGGGCCATATGTATCAAGTCAAATTGACTTCGCAAACGCCGAAATTCACAGAATTTCGGCGTTTGCGAATGCAATTTGGACTAATGGTATGCATCAAGCCAATCTGCTTGAAAAATAAGGAATCACAAAGTATGCGATTCCTTATCTTGCGATTGCATTTAAGGAATCGCAAAATTTGCGATTCCTTAAATGCAATGTAAGAAGCCGAAAAAATTAGCAAATTGGCCTTAAGGAATCGCAAATTACCACCAACTTCTAGTTGGTGGTAAGTTGCAAATTCCTTTCAAAATGCATATTTTTTCAATTTTCTAAGTGCCATGTGACGCACATACATGCCCTTAGGGCATGTATGTGCGCCACATGTGCACCAATGCCGATTTCAGGGGTGCAACAGGGTGTCCTTTGGACACCCCTGCACCCTTGAAAATATTCACAATTTGCGATTAGCAAATTGCGAATCGCAAATTTCCCCTTCATTCCTATGGGCCTCCTGGCCCATAGAAATGAATAGGAAATTATTCCTTAATTGCAATTAGCAATTTGCTAATCGCAATTAAGGAATTTTAAGGAATCGCTAAAATGAAGGTAATTTCTACATACATACCATTTTGCGATTAATAAATAGCGATTCCTTAAAAATCGCTATTTAGGAATCGCAAAACGGAATGTTGATACATATGTCCCATAGTGTTTGACACTATTTGCGATTCCCAATGGGGTCGCATATTGCAAGGCTCATTAATATTAATGAGCCTCTCACAATTTGCGAGCCCATTGGGACGCCAGCCCTCCCAGGGATGGTGGCCTGCTGGGCTCAGCAGACCACCGTGTCTGGGACTGCTTTTAAATAAAGCATTTTTTTTTTTTTTAAATGAAGCCCGTTTTCCTTAATAGAAAACCAGAGTCATTTATAAAAAAAAAAAGAAATGTTTTCGTTATTTGCATGCATTTGTAATGGGTAAGGGGTCCCCTGGGGTCCCCTTCCCATTAGCGAATTTATTACCACCTACTTGAAGTAGGTGGTAATTGCGAGTGTTTTGTGACCGCAATAGCGGTCGCAAAACATTTGTACATGGTTTTGAGACTCACTTTTCAGAAGGGAAGGCCCTTTACAAATAGCGAGTCGCAAAAAAATGACGACTCGCTCAATAGCCTATGTACATGACCTAATAGGTTTTTGCATGTGCAAACGGTTCGCAAACCTTTTTACGCATGCAAAAACGGGTCATACATCTGACACCATGGCCTATATCCTTGTGTGAAAATGTAACTTATCTCTAGGATTTCGGAAATTCATGAATGTATAGAAGCAATTCTTTGTTCTCTAGTGTTTTTGCATTAATAAAACATATGATTTCTTCTGTGCAATAAAAAGATATATTTAAGGGCAAATGAACATAATGTGCAAGTACATGCTATTTTGGAATTAATAATGTGATTGGTGCTGTTCAAGTAACGTTTTTAGTGCTGCACACTTTATTAAATTCATGCTATGAATTTATGTATTTTTTAAAAGAAATAGGTTTTAGGGAAGAGCCAAAAATCAAGTTGATTTTCCTTTTCAGCTGCCATGCTTTTATGCTTGTTGATTAGAGAAGCCTAAATGTTCCTAGTCTTTTCTGTATTTAGGCCAATTTACTATTTAAAATTATTAACATGATTGATTGCCAGATGCACTGTGCTTGTTAATTTCTTAAAGGCACATAGCAGTATTGAATTTTTTATGATTTTGGTTTTAAGCTAATTCCCTTGATAGTAGTTTTTACTTTCTGTAATGTTACATTTATTTTAACAAATCTACAATTACTGATTATAACTAGAAAAGCCTTGTTGTGCAGGTTTTCTTAATGTACCTAAATGAGCGCGAAGGTCAGGATTCTCTATTTCCTGCCAATCGACCCTCCCTAATTAAAGAGGTGGAACGTCAATTACATACCTCACCATGCTGCAGACAGTCACATGTTGAGAATGGGAAAGTAGAGGCTGTGTGTTAGACCTGTCAGTCTTAGAGTGTTTTTGCAACAAACCGTTGTCTTTACTCCTCCATTTTTGCTGATCTCGTTTTTGCATCTTGTTCATCATCATTATATAGCTAAACCCAGTGGTCCACTTTACAACGCTGTGCAAATTAGGGGTGGGCGGAATTTGCGTAATTGCGTTACGCAAATCTCTGGGAAAATGTAAAAAAGCTCCGCAAACACGCAGAAATTCCGCAAACATGCAGAATTGCTTGTTCGCGATGCTTTTTTACTGTCCGCAATCGCTGTTTGCGTGCTCGGGGGGAAATATCTCGCAAACATGCATTTGAGAACGTGAACAAGCAAAACATTTCACGAAGTCGCGGAACGCAGAATTTTGGGCAATTTCACGTTCTCCGCGGAACGCAAAATTACCCAAATTCCGCAAATTCCACGAACGGAATGGAATTTACCGCCCACGCCTAGTGCAAATAAAGTCAGAAGTTTGCAGCCTTAACACTACTTTTATGAGCAAATATCTGACTTTCCAAAGAAAAAACAAACAATACCAGCAGTGGAGTACCAGTAGACTTGTGTGCATAAAGTGCATGCATGTGGAATTATCACCAAATGGAAAGGCTTGCATGCTCAAATTTGACACAACTATGCATGTTCACATTTGACTAATTTTCTTCTTTGGATCGAAACAAGAAACCCCATTCCCTGTACCCTCACTAACTATTTGGATAAAACCTAAACAGGTGCTGCTCCTCTGGACCTGCCTTTCCCTGCAAAGAAACCACTTTTAAGGAGTTTGTGAATATCTGCAGACCAATGAGTTTTCAGGTGTCCACCTGCTTTTCCAGGCACCCCCACCCAGGTTAACAAAAAAGAAAACCCTTCCTTACATTTGCAGTGGTGGAAATTCCCACATACTAGCTGATCTGTGCTAATTTAAAAAATGCAAATTACCTTTTCTATTATGTGACGGTCTGGAATTAAAAGTAACTTTTTATTTCATTTCAACTGAAGAAATGGGATTATATGAATCATGTACATTTTGTCACTACTTCTACGTAATATCATTTTACATTAAGAAGCGTACACCTACGATAACTATAGCATTTATATTAGTAAAGGAATTCTTTATTCAACAACTCAAACAAGTCGTAAGAGGAGCACGCTTCATATTCCGCAGGCTCGTCTGCAAACAAATATAGAATTAGAAAATCTAAGATTGAGTTGAGAGAAAAATATGAAAGCATGATGGATTGACATTGGAGCCTCGTAGTTTTATGATCTTGACATTTATTGAAAGAAGAGTATTAGCAATAAGACTCATTGCATTAGTGATTAGGTGGTCCTATTTTATGAGGTTTCATTTTAGAAGATGAGTTTGCATATCATGGAAGCGTTTTTGGTCTGATATTTAGAAGGGAGGAGTAAGTGATTCTTCTAAAACACTTGTAAATATAATTAATTAACTCACACAAGGAGAGCAGTGGCTGATGATAGGATAGTCAAAGAGAAAGAAAGAAAAGACAGTTTTGAGCTCAAAGGATGATCTACGCTTGAACATTCAAATTAATAAACATTAAATAATTTGTCAAAAAGTGATAAATATCTTTGTATTTAATGATTACATGTAGTAGGTATATGAAGATGTTATCACTCCAGGTATTCTACTTTAAGTAATTTACCAATACCATTACATAAGAATGGATTCGATGAGCCACAGAGCAGTAGACCAAATGTGATCAGTATATAGAAGGCAATTCATATGCACAAGATTCAGAACCAGATTGTATTCACATCGGTCTTGAACAGGAGATGAATAGTATATATGCAAATGTGCAGAGTTCATTATGCTATTTATTATGCTTACTATTGTTAAGCGCGGGAGGAGGCAATAACTCATGAAAGGTGAAGCCTCAAGTAGGTCATGATGCTCCTCCCTTTCTACAATAGTAGTAATAAGATAAAGTACACCCTGTGGTGCACTCTAAGGGTATTGCAAGTCACTGAGGAGTTCACTGACCGTATAGTGGAATGAGTCCCAAAGAAGAGTACCTTTATGAGGTCACGGTCTCCATGGTTATTTGCAATATCACTTTAATGTACCACAGGGGGTATTTTATTCCCTGGAGTTCTTAAGGCATTTATTGTTTTATAGAGCCTCGTCTGATCACTGTAATAGGCAAGGCTTTTGGTGTTGTGAAATCCCTGGCGTTGATCATTTACACTGTGGTAAATTCTTTGACAATCCTTTTAAGGGGTTCTATATTTCTTTCCAATCCTAATATTTATATTTTTGTAAGTTGTATGCTGTATTAAGGCTTGTGTACAATAAAGAACTGTTTTCTTTTCTACGCTAAAACACTGGTTTGGAATTGATTTATTGAGTGTTTCTGGTGTGTATACTGAGTTCTATGGTTGTAGCACACAGCATCTCCTTGAATCTTCCCTGGACTGATCTTCCTCTTTATCATGAGAGTAATGTGCTAAAAGGTGTACTTTGTCCAGCGTTGGAGAATTGTCGCATGCCATAGGTAAAAAGACAACATAATTAGAGCCCAGTAACTTATTTTTTGTACTGGGACTCCCCGCACTGGCTTTCTCATACATGGCCAATCAGATCAATTGGCTTTGAGAAGGCAATGAAGGGTAACAACCATGCTAAACCATAATGCATGGTGTATAAAGAATCATCCAGACACTTGAAGAAAGTCCTTCTCCATTCTGCATTTAGGCCTACAGCGTGATTGATAGGATCTTTAATTGATTTAGAATACATCAGTGGTGGCTGGCATGGATCGGGGGAGGCGGAAGGCGCAGGAGGGGGAAAGGAAGCTCTCAGGCTCCCCTATACCAATCACAATGATGCAACTCAATATTGTGATTAGTCTGATCACTATGGTTCGACACTCAGCAAGGGAATGGGTACCTGGGCATGTGCTCCATCCAGACTGTAATGCAGCCTGGGTGGAGAACATGCAAAGGGCCCATGAATGTTTGGCCATCCGAAGACGGCCGGGCAACCATTCATGCAAACATACAGAGTGTGCGCACCACTCCTCCCCCTGCTCTGAGAGCAGAGCAGTCCGCCTACAAAGGTGCCACATCAGGAAAAAATAAAGTTATAATAAAGTTAATTTATTTTCATTTTATTTTTCCTTTATTTCACTGCTGCAAAGCAGTGGAGCAACACTCCTCCGCCTTGGCGGTTGGGCCCCACTGGGATACATACACGTATTTGGGCACATACTGATTCCTCAATTCATTTTCTTAAGAAATGAATTTTGGATATGTATCAGAGGTTGTGGTAGTCCATATTTTTATGAGTACTCTTTTTAGCAAAAGGGTGATGTGCCCATTTGTAAATGTAGACTTAGTTACAAGCAGTCATGGATTCATCTAATTTTGATATAGGAATGGATCTGCACAACAATTAATCTTAGATAGTAGTGGTTTATATAAATTCTCAATACACTTGAAAGCTTTTTCCGTTAATATTTGATTGTTTTTTTAAACACTTGCTTTCAGAATTTGTACAAACTCAATGAGTTTTAAAGGTGTAAAACTTTCTCGGAAGGGAAAAACAAACCCTGGGCCCTACCCAAAAATACAGCCGGGATTCATGCAAACCTGTCGTCATTGACCGCCTTCAGATGAGATCCTATGAGCAGCCGACCACATGTGCAGCTCTGTCATGAAGACTGCACTCACTCAAAGAGGCCTGCAACATAAAACGTGCAAATCCTCTCCATAAATATAATAAAGGAGTCGTTATGGCCATAATGTGAATCAGCAGGGTAAACATTGCACTGCACCAGTTAGTACACTCTAGCAAAGCATCCACAAAAACACTGCATGTGATACTCTTTTGCAAGCTGTTAAGCACAATCAAATTTACAGAAAGCAGAGTAAGGCAAACAAAAGAGCAATTTCTTCACTGTTCTTTGTCATGAACCAGAGTGCTTTGGCTGCACACGCAGGAGGTAATCCTTCCACCATAATGTCCATCTCTTTCTTTCAAAGTTGGTTCAATTTGTTCATTTTAAATTATGCATAATGATCGGGTTGTTGTTCGATGTCTATTTTAAAATGTTTATATCAGGAGTCCAACCATGGAGTCCATTTCTCCCGCTGAGCTGCGCAAATCAGAAGCAGTTGCTTCATTGTTCACCAATCTGCCATTATTTGAAGTAGCTACTCTCAAAAAGTACCTTTGCTCAAATTGTTTTTTTTTTGTTATAAGATACCCGGCGTGATCATTACAAAGTGATGTTGATATTATAAACTCAAGAATAAGTTTAATGCTGTTAGTTGTGATTTCAGTAAATATTAATCTGTTCTCCATATTGTGTAGTTCTTAAACTTAAAAGGTCAAAGTTGTCTCTCAGAGGCACAATAACCTCTTATGTTAGTGTAAATATAAGCAACACTTCATGAAAGTAGATGTATCACAAGTGCCACAGGCTATAATACACTTATAGTACTGTTCCATGGGACCTTCTCCATGTTTGGATTGGGTATTGTGCCCCAAACTTCATATAAGGACCATAGTAATTGAATCAAAGTAGTGCAGTGGTTTCTGAACCTACGCCTAGTCTTGGGGTCTGTGACCGCTTAGAAAAGGAAATAATATTAACGGATTATTAAAGTGTTCTTAAAAAAGCAAAATGTAAAATTAAAACTTTTATAACAATCTGTAAATGTAAAGGAACTTGACAATGGGGATAAACATGAAGTTGGCATCCTCAGATTGATTTGTGGGAGCACTGCACGTGCGTCAAACAGAATATAGTATGGACAATGGGCGGCCTAAATGGAATTTAGAAAAGCTCCAACTTTACCAATATTATTTTGATTTTGTGTTATATTCGTTTGTGAAGTAAACTCTTTGTGTGTTGATTTGATTAAAACTTGTTTCCATAATTGTGTGTTTAGTTTTGGGAGTCATTGAAATTGTTTATTATAGGGTTAAATGCTTCAATACTAGTCCTTGCAGACCCAGACGCGGCACACCCAGGACATGGGCCTGTATATTTAGCACAAACAATGGTTCCCTGGGACTCTTTTTTATGATACCCGATTAATATCTATCAACGGTGTCAACTGTCCATTTTCTTACATTATTCATAACCTAGAGGAATATGAAAATGTTACGCTTTTGGATCTCTTGCTAGTGGAATTCTGTGTATAAAAATCTGTTTTCAAATAAGAGCAAACTTGTTCCTTTTTATATCTGTTTGTGTCCTGTTACACCTTGTCTATATATATCACCAGTAAATAAAATAAATCTATGTATACATAATATATATATATATATATATATATATATATATATATATATATATATATATATATATTCACTGAAAAAACCATAGGTTATAGACCATATATAGTTAGGAATTAGCATTTAAAAAACCTTATTTTACTCACACAAAACCATTGAAATTCCATATATAGTTAGTTGCACTAACTATATATCGCGCACCTGCAATCCACTGCTGATCATGTCACATATTACATCATTCATGACATGGTCAGTGACATCACTGATGACATCACTGATGACATCTCAAATGACATCACTGATGACATCACTGATGACAACATCCAGTGACTGTATGTTTCTGTAAAGTTAAAATATGTCTTACATATTGAAGAATGAGTGGATGTATAAGTGTCTGGATGAAGGATTTAGTAGGTGCGTGACTGACTGTATGAGTGAGTGATTAAATGTGTCTCACTGAATGCATGGGTTAGTGACTAAACTGTCTTAATTTGTGCATCATTATGTCTGTTGTTCTGTAAACTGCTGCATGTGTTGATCATTAGCTATACGAGAGGCTATATGTGTTATTAATTGGTTGCCCAAGTATTTCTATGGGAGATTGAGTTTGTGTGGGGGTGGCTGGAAGGTGTGTGACTCTATGCATAGATGTGTGAACAGTTTATTCACTAGGTGTATGAGTTCAAGAGTGCATGTGGAAACAGCTACATGGGCAGTTGACTGTGTGCATGAGTGTATTGATGAGTGAATGGATATCTCAATGCTACATGTCATAGTAAGTACATATGTAAAACACAGTACATGTGAGAGTTGGCATATATAAATAACTGTGCATGAGAGCCACCGAATGAGTGAGTGGTTGTATCGATCATTGTGAACTTGTATCAGGGATTGTATAAGAGAGTAAATATGTGTTAGTATATGTTTCAATAAGTAAGGTGTGTTTAACTGTATAGTTGAAGAAATGGAGATGAGATTGTTTCTTTGCATGACTGACTGGGTGTGTGAGTAACTCCATGGATGAGTGGCAGTGTGTGAGTGTCTGTATACACTGAGTGTATCTAAGGTTATATTAGAGTCTGAAGAGGTTTATCGTATTAGCACAAGAATGATGTCAAATGAGATGTCATCAGTGATGTCATCAGTGATGTCATTTGAGATGTCATCAGTGATGTCATCAGTGATGTCACTGACCATGTCATGAATGATGTAATATGTGACATGATCTGCAGTGGATTGCAGGTGCGCGATATATAGTTAGTGCAACTAACTATATATGGAATTTCAATGGTTTTGTGTGAGTAAAATAAGGTTTTTTAAATGCTAATTCCTAACTATATATGGTCTATAACCTATGGTTTTTTCAGTGAATTTTCAAGGTTTTGTAAATGCTAATTCCTAACTATATATGGTCTATAACCTATGGTTTTTTCAGTGAATTTCAATGGTTTTTTAATAGCAAATATCATAAGCTGTCGAATGTCAAGTACGTGGTAAGTGAAAACATTTTCGTGTTTATGCACACTGATCTGCTTTGAATGGTGCCCCCCCCCCTCATTTCTATTAGGAGTACTCTCTCTTTGCAGATAGTGAAAGGTAGTTAACGCAGGTCTTTGCCCCCATTGTAATCCGTCGTGCCTGCTTCTCTCTCCATTTGATTGATTGTTATCCAAGTATTTACTGTTTTAGAATTAGTTCTCTTTGGTTCATTCTCTATTTACAAACAAACACAGAGTCGCAATACTCTGTTTAGTCTTTGCAGATAACGAAAAATCGTGTAAAAAAAAAAGAAAAGGAATCGAGCAAAATCAGTAGGCCACTAATGGGATCTCTTTTTGACCTCGCTAAAATAGAAACATTAGGAACAACCCCTCATGACAAATACAAAACTAGTGAGATGAACTGAACTCCACACAATGATGGCTGCAAAACAGCTCGGCTCCGCCACCCACCCCGCCCAAAATAACGATAAAGAACGGCTGCCATGATTGGTTGCGGAATGACCACGACGGAGCTACGAAATGGTGCTGCTCTCATGCTAACCCCAGCTTCAGTCTGAAACATCCAGAAACACTGTAGACTACCAATTCGATCAGTTCCGGTAGCGCCCCAATGTAACCCGGTAGAGAAGAACTAGCTCTCCCCTCTTTGACTGATGGTTCTTGTTGCCTGTCCCTTCTGTTGTCATTTAACAGAACTATTTAGCCTGCTGAAAGGGGTTGTGTTCCGACCGCTGGTTGGTGGAGACATTTTGACTATATTCTGTACCTGCGTTGTCGCGTAATGCGTCATATGACGCGCCGCGTTAGCGCATCCGGAAGTCATCCGGGGCGCGCAGCGCGTAACGTAAGCATAACAAGTCATGTGACTTGTTAATAAAACTTTTCATTGGTTCATTTTACTTTTCTTATTGTAATGATGAAAGGCTTGGTCATATGACCTAAAAATTACGCTTTTCATTACTTCCGAACATTATTTTTTCTTAAATATATGTTATAATGTTCCAGGCTAATGTACTTTCCCGGAAATTTTACAACTGTCCTGCAAGTAAAATATATTCTTTTTTCGAGAAAAAGAGCGTTTCTTCGTCCCATGACGGAGCCGTTGAGCAAAAGAGGGTCGACCTGCTGTCTTAGTCGCCGATACGCCTGAATATGAGATTCTTATCGATCACTTTATGTTGCAGGAGTAGAAAACACAACAGCCCTTGACCATTTATCTTTACTGCGTTCCTTCGTATTATACCTTTTACCCTTCATGTAATTGGTCTGCTTTATTTCACTTGCCTTTTAATGATTCTAAAACAGTCACTATTATTAAAAACTTTACCAATGTATATGCTACTACCATGTTTTCTTTTAAAAACCTTTATTGTGAAAATTTCATTATACAAATACGAGCCTATAACCACGTGGGCCTGCCACAGAGCAAACTGTAATCGTATATGATGAATAGACATTTACACTGTAGAGGAACGTAACGGGCGGGCCATTAGGTTGCAAGAACTAAGGTGTCTAACAGTTACGGAATCGGTGGACGTACATTTTATAATTAAAATACGACAGGGCCAGTTACAATAAAATTATCTAGATATACATTTGCGGGCAAGTACCATGGGTGACGTTAATTCGAACTTTCAACAGTACAGTAATCAATAACACATCAGAACTTAATATCAATAGGGATGTCGAAATATTCAATCAATTCTCGTCCCCGCCCGCCATGTGCTTCAAAACTGCATACGTATCTCGTGATTTCAAGGTTCTGCAACCAGTACACAACAAGGAGTTACGAGTCCCATTTATTCCGGCGCCATTTTGGGCGAGGACGGGCAGGTCCAGGATATAGTCAAAATGTCTCTACCAACCATCGACTATGATGATGTTCATATGCTGTATTTATTAGAGTAACACTCATCTGTCCACATGAAATTAATTTGCCACAATCTAAAGATGTCATTTTAATCTTTCCAAAGTTCTTCTAAATATTTGGGACCGTTTCCCTTGCCTCTGAAGCTCTCAGTGCCACTTCTTTGATGAATGTACTACCAGGTCAGGGGTTCTCCTCCAAATCTCTCTTTTATGCAGCACTATAATTAATTGGTGCCACCTCTCCATATGACGATGCATGGTATAGTTACCACAACTATATTTTTTTTCGGTTCCTCCGGAGAGTTCATCGTGGCAGATGAAGCGTGTAACGTACCGGGCATTTACCTTTTTTTGCATGTACAGGAAAGGAAAAAAAAATCGAGCGTCCGAGTTCTAAGGTGTCCCAGGGCCATTTTGGTGGACCAGGCCCAAATCCAAAGAACAGCCATCTCACAGGCTAATGGGGCGACCCACGCCGAGTTTCAGCATTGTAGGATGACCACACAAGTACAGCAACTTGCTAGACATCACCTCGGTGCCATCCGGATCTCGGCGCCCCACTGCAGATGAAGTGCCTCTCAACTATGAAACCACCACGGTGACATCCGGATCTTGGCGCGTTGTGCTGCCTTCGGCCTATTCGCACATCGGTCCGCTACTGACGCCATCTCACAGGCTAATGGGGCGACCCACGCCGAGTTTCAGCATTGTAGGATGACCACACCAGTACAGCAACTTGCTAGACATCACCTCGGTGCCATCCGGATCTCGGCGCCCCACTGCAGATGAAGTGCCTCTCAACTATGAAACCACCACGGTGACATCCGGATCTTGGCGCGTTGTGCTGCCTTCGGCCTATTCGCACATCGGTCCGCTACTGACGCCATCTCACAGGCTAATGGGGCGACCCACGCCGAGTTTCAGCATTGTAGGATGACCACACCAACTTGCTAGACATCACCTCAGTGCCATCCGAATCTTGGCATCTCAACGCCTAGTGGTATCTTCCATACAAAAAATATTGTTACGCTGCCTTTGGCCCCATTCGCACATCAGTCCGCAACTTAGACATCACCTCGGTGCCATCCGGATCTTGGCATCTCAGCGCCTTGTGGTGTCAGTCAGAAAATATTGTTGCGCTGCCTTTGGCCCCATTCGCACATCGGTCCGCTACTGACGCCATCTCACAGGCCAACGGGGCGCCCCACGCCGACTTTCAACATTGTAGGATGGCCACAGAAGTGCGACAACTTACTAGACACCACCTCGGTGCCATCCGGATCTTGGCGCGTTGTGCTGCCTTCGGCCTATTCGCACATCGGTCCGCTACTGACGCAAACTCACAGGCCAACGGGGCGCCCCACGCCGACTTTCAGCATTGTAGGATGGCCACACCAGTGCTGCAACTTGCTGGACACCACCTCGGTGCCATCCGGATCTTGGCGCGTTGTATTGCCTTCGGCCTATTCGCACATCGGTCCGCTACTGACGCCGCCTCACGTGCCAACGTATTTTCTCCGCATTTTATACCCTATGCCGCATAACAGGTCATGTGACTTGTTTATAAAACTTTTCATTGGTTCATTTTACTTTTGGTTTCCGAATGATGGAAGGCTTGATCATATGACCTAAAAACAACACTTTTCATTGGATGAAAACTTTTTTTTTCCCCCAAACGATGAAAGCCCCACCTTGTTTCTGGATGTTTCAGACTAAACTGGCGTCAGCATGAAAGCACCACCATCTCGTAGCTCCGTCGTGGTCATTCCGCGAGCAATCATGGCAGCCGCTCCCCACCAGAAGCCTGCAGGAGTCGGGGCCTCCAAAACTTTTGATGAATTCTCAAGGCGGAGGGGACGCTTTCGAGAATGGGGTCCAAGACCTAGCAGACAAGCGTCCGATTTCCAAGGTGTCCCAGGGCCATTTCAGTGGACCACGCCCAAAAAGGAAAGAGCCTGCCGCCATTTTGAGAGTCCTGTGGCAGCCGCCTATCGCTGCACCGCAAGAGTGGGCGCAACTCAGCTGAATGGCGGATTTTGACACAGTGGACCAAAAGCGGACGGAATGGCAACTGAAACGGTAAAGGGGCGCCCCACTAAAACAGATGAGACTCCACCTGGAGAGGCCCGTTCACGCCGCCTCCCCCGGGGCGCTCCACGCCGTTATTCGGAGCAGCATTGTAGGATACCAAAACCAGTGCGGCAACTTACTGGACATCACCTTGGTGCCATCGTTCTGCTGCCTTGGAACTATTCGCACAACAGTTTGCTACTGATGACCCACCCCCCGCGACGCCCCACGCCGTTATTTGCTGGGTGGCAACTTACTAGACATCACTTTCGTGTCATCTAGATTTCGGCGCGTTCTGCTGCCTTGGAACTATTCGCACAACAGTTTGCTACTGATGACCCACCCCCCGCGACGCCCCACGCCGGAAATCTGGACGTTGTGCTGCGTTGGGACTATTCGCACAGCCGACCGCTACTTCGTTGTTTTTCCCTAAAAATGTTTATATGTTATTACTATTTTTGTTTTCTTGTATATATTTATAAATTATTAAAGTTTTATAATCTTACTACTTTGTCGGAGTGCTATATATTTTTAATGTGACACATAATTGTAAAAACTTTGATGTACAAAGAGTCATCCCTGGAATCTTCCGCTTCACGCTCGGTCCCCTCCCCAATCACAATACAGGATGGTTTTCAGATAATAGCAACGCTTCTGCTGTGACGGATCTCATCGAGTGTGGGCCTTGATCTACTATAACTCCTTTGAAGAGGGGTGATTCTTTACAGCTGTGGCCATAAACTACATCTGCAGGGCTAGCTGATAGCCTAGGACCGGCCTGGACAATCGGACACAGAGGAAAAGGAGTGTCAGAGGGTGCGGTAGTGAATAGGGCGAAAGGGAGGTGTCGGGCGGGCACAGGGTGTGATTCTCAGGGAAGAGCAGCGCAGATGGGGGGAGGTTTATTACCCATGCATAAGACAGAGAGCGGGGGTGACCACTGCCTGGGTGAGATGCTTGCGAGGGTGGGGAGCCATGCTAAGGATCGACAGCGTGCACAGAGTGGGTCTGGTCAAGGCATCTAAAATGGCTGCCGTGCACGACAAAAGTGTGGCATTTGAAAAAAGACAAGATGGCGCACACAATGTTTTTCAACAATTCCTGATTTCCTTCGAATCGAACGTTAACAGACGTTGGGGCATATTACCAAAGTTAGGCGATATTTATCCCTAACGATGCATTGCAAAGATTTTTTTACCGTCAGAAATTATCGCAGATAAACCTTGCTATTATCAAGGTTTATCGCAAATACGATAAAAAACGAGCGCAATGCATTAATATCGCTGAAAACTCCGCGATATTCATGCATTACCGAGCTAATGCTCTTAGCCATGTTATCCACCTCCCATTGGATAACATGGCTAAGAACTGCTCAGGGCAGCTGTTACTTTTTGGAGATATTCGCGCTTATCTCGAATATTTCCAAAAGTTGATAATAGGAGATAGCGATGTTAGCGACTGTTTCCAGTCGCTAACATCTTGGCATGCCCACTTTGCATGTCATTAGTGATAAATATCACTCACATGCAAAGTGGGACCCAAGATGGTCGCTATCTCCTACTAGCCGTCGCTAACTGGTGTTAGCAACAGCTAGGTAATACAGATATAATTTTATCTCCGCGAAGCGGAGCGCTGTTACAGATATATATCTTGTTTTTGAACGTTAATTTCTCAAAATGCACTGAAGCACATATATTGAGACATAGCAAAGGCACATCGGGCTACCAGTCCCTAATATTTTACCAAGTTTCGTGCAAATCCATTCAGCCGTTCGATTATTATTATTATTTTTTTTTTTTGCCCCGCGGGGCCCTTTTAAAACCTCCACATCAAACCTAGGGGGTCAGCGAGGATCTACTATGCCCCCTTATAGTCATTTGCCCCTTCGCTTTGGCCTCCTCTTGTCTCTCGATCCTACCGAGAGACAAGATGGCGGCCGCTACGTACTGTTTGGAATGTTTACAGACACCGGAGAGCCAATCAGCTTCGCTTCGCAAAGCTCCGTAACGCGAAAAGTACGCGAAGCGGTGCGCTGTTACAGATATATATCTTTTTTTGAACGTTAATTTCTCAAAATCCACTGAAGCACATATATTGAGACCTAGCAAAGGCACATCGGGCTACCAGTCCCTACAATTTTGCCAAGTTTCGTGCAAATCCATTCAGCCGTTCGATTATTATTATTATTATTATTTTTTGCCCCGCGGGGCCCTTTTAAAACCTCCACATCAAACCTAGGGGGTCAGCGAGGATCTACTATGCCCCCTTATAGTTATTTCCCCCTTTGTTTTGACCTCCTCTTGTCTCTCGATCCTACCGAGAGACAAGATGGCGGCCGCTACGGACTGTTTGGAATGTTGACAGACGCCGGAGAACCAATCAGCTTCGCTTCACAAAGCTCCGTTGCGCGAAAAGTCCGCGAACCAGAGCGCTGCCCGGTCCGCTGTTACAGATATATATCTTTTTTTAAACGTTAATTTCTCAAAATCCACTGGAGCACATATATTGACACCTACAAAAGGCACATCGGGCTACCAGTCCCTACAATTTTGCCAAGTTTCGTGCAAATCCATTCAGCCGTTCGGGCTAAAAGTGAGGCCAACCGCCCTATGGAAAACTCAATGTTAAAAACACGTTTTGGGACCCCCCTTTTTTCTCGGCCCCCACTGGACGAACCCCCCCCAAATTTTCAAGGGCTGCTCAGAAACAAAATGTGCCATTTTCCTGAAAATTTCAGCCAATTCCGTCCACAAACGCCAAAGTTATTAGACATAGAATTTTCAAAAAACCCATAGAGAAAAAATCCTAACTATATATACCTACTGGCGACCGCCAGTAGGTAATATATATATATATATATATATATATATATATATATACATATATATATATATATATATATATATATATATCATCTCAAATGCCCTGAGCTTTACAGAGGTCACACGATGCTGCTCCTACCATCCGGTCTGGAAGCCTCGAGGCTGCTTGCAGTTTTTTGCATCCATTTCATATTTAGATTCCCTTCTTTATTCCCGACGCGTTTCGAGGCCAACGCCTCTTCTTCATGGGCTGCGAAGGGAATCTAAATATGAAATGGATGCAAAAAACTGCAAGCAGCCTCGAGGCTTCCAGACCGGATGGTAGGATCTGCATCGTGTGACCTCTGTAAAGCTCAGGGCATTTGAGCGGAAATATATATATATGTTTGTTGACTTTTGTAAATTAAACTGAGACCGCTAACTTACCACCTTCTTCTGAGTGCTGTTGTTCCTTTCGAGTAAGGGAGCTTTGAACGTTCATATATATATATATATATATATATATATATATATATATATATATGTATATATATATATTACCTACTGGCGGTCGCCAGTAGGTATATATAGTTAGGATTTTTTCTCTATGGGATTTTTGAAAATTCTATGTCAAATAACTTTGGCGTTTGTGGACGGAATTGGCTGAAATTTTCAGGAAAATGGCACATTTTGTTTCTGAGCAGCCCCTGAAAATTGGGGGGGGGTTCGTCCAGGGGGGGTCGAGAAAAAAGGGGGGTCCCAAAACGTGTTTTTAACATTGAGTTTTCCATAGGGCGGTTGGCCTCACTTTTAGCCCGAACGGCTGAATGGATTTGCACGAAACTTGGCAAAATTGTAGGGACTGGTAGCCCGATGTGCCTTTTGTAGGTCTCAATATATGTGCTACAGTGGATTTTGAGAAATTAACGTTTAAAAAAAGATATATATCTGTAACAGCGGACCGGGCAGCGCTCCAGTACGCGTACTTTTCGCGCAACGGAGCTTTGTGAAGCGAAGCTGATTGGTTCTCCGGCGTCTGTAAACATTCCAAACAGTCCGTAGCGGCCGCCATCTTGTCTCTCGGTAGGATCGAGAGACAAGAGGAGGCCAAAGCGAAGGGGCAAATGACCATAAGGGGGCATAGTAGATCCTCGCTGACCCCCTAGGTTTGATGTGGAGGTTTTAAAAGGGCCCCGCGGGGCAAAAAAAAATAATAATAATAATAATCGAACGGCTGAATGGATTTGCACGAAACTTGGTAAAATATTAGGGACTGGTAGCCCGATGTGCCTTTGCTAGGTCTCAATATGTGTGCTCCAGTGGATTTTGAGAAATGAACGTTCAAAAAAAGATATATATCTGTAACAGCGCTCCGCTTCGCGTAACGGAGGTTTGCGAAGCTGATTGGTCATTCTGTCACTGGGCTATAGTTGGGCTACATCTGGCTGATATTTGGGCTACATTTGTTTTTTTTGTCTCTGGCGGCCATCTTTGGGCTACATTGGGCTACATTGGGCTTCATTGGGCTTCATTGGGCTACATTGGGCTACATTTGGGCTCCAACATATATATAGGCCAATGTAGCCCAATATATATTTTTCAAAGTTAATTTTCGTAAAAACCACTGGAGCATATATCTTGAGACATAGCAAAGGCACATCGGGCTACCAGTCCCTACAATTTTGCCAAGTTTCGTGGAAATCCATTCAGCCGTTCGAGCTAAAAGTGAGGCCAACCGCCCTATGGAAATGAAGGAAATGAATGGGTAATTTGTAATTAGCAAATAGCTCATCGCAAACTAGGAATGGTAAAGAATCGCTATTTATTCCTTAAAGTTCGCTATTTAGGAAATGCAAAAAACTTTGATGATACATATGGCGGTTCATCTCTAACAAGATAAGAAGCATAGGGATAGATTTATGATGACTGGCGCATCACCAGGGATGTGTTAGTCATTCTGTGCCGCTGTTCCGTCACCTATGGTGTGCTGCATTTACAATGCGGCGCATCATGGGGCAAAAACAGCACAGATGCGTGATGTATCTGTGCCGTAAAGGTGGCGCATTGCTGGAGTTGTATCGCAAGTGTGATGAAGCTCCAGCAAGGGTCGGGGGTGCCCCTGTCGCAGGGTTTCTGTTCTCACACAGAACTGTGGACAGAGGATTGGAACCTCGGCGAATTAGGGTGCCCCAAAACTCACCTTAGTAATCAAAAACCCCTTAGCAAGCTAGGTACAGTGTCACATTGGATATAACAAACTCTCAATGTTTAGACAATCCAGAATATGAACTTATAGTACCTCAGGATACGTGGAACTCATGAACAGTCGGTCGTTATATATTTCTTAGAAACCAGAACATGGAGTTAAGAAGAACACATGTGTATTTGAAATGTTTATTTACTAATGCCGTCTTCTCAGGCGTAGTATCTTAGATAATACAAGTACACATATTATCAGTAGCAAAATTACCAGCATAGTTACTAGTACATAAAAAGCGACTGGTGACAGTATGTTAACATGCTGTAAATGAATAAGAGTTAGCAACACTTATAAGCAGCCACGGGCCGTGGAGGGAGTTACGGTGGGGCAGGGAGGCGGGGAGGGGGAGGGGCAGGGTGGAGAGGGCTCCACCCTGCCCCTCCCCCTCCCCGCCTCCCTGCCCCACCGTAACTCCCTCCACGGCCCGCGGCTGCTTATATCTCACCCTCCCTAATACACATATTATATTATTTGCTAAGAAGGTCTGTTTGTGTTGGTTTAGGGCGTGCCCATACTTTAGTGTCTTAGATTTGAAGGAATCACATCAGCATACACCAGCTCTCTCTTCATGTGAACCGCATCAACTGTTGTGTATGTGTGTTCGGCAAAGCAATATAAAACCCGCCTCATGCCCAGAATTGGCAGAAGCTGCACTTATGTTATGAGTATGAAGTCGTGGAGATCAGACCTCATAACAATTCTGTATCGTGTTGTTCTTGAAACTTCAGCACTCGCTGTACAGATATAGTTTAACAAGCAAAGCAGATAGTAGAGCAATAACATATTATTCTCATGTAAACCACGATGAACTACTAGGTTGAAAGCTAAAGCAACAACTAAGTGTCGTGTGCAGAAGTTGCAAAAAAGGAAAAATGGTGTTTAAACCGGTAATGAGCCCATGCTAACTTAACACGGTGTAAAGATATCCAGGACCTAGATGACACCTCCCCATGATCCGGAAACGAACTGAATAAGATAATAGAAGTGCCATCTCATGAGAGCAGATTGCAACTTTATATGTGGACGGTCCGCAAGGTAAAACATTAAAAACTAGGAAAATTTAATGCTAAAGAAAAATAAAACAGCCAAGTACTTTATCGAGTCTTAAGCCAATAGGCAAGCTAAATGATAAAAACTTGACAAATAAGTCAATGAATTGTCAATGAAATGCTAGTACTCAGCATATCAAACATGAAAAAGGTCTATGACATAACTGTGTATGCAAAGTAAGCTGCAACAGCCTCCAATAGGAAGTCACCGTCTTCATCCGAAAAGAGTTCAGCCATCCAATTTAAAAGCGGAAAAGAACATACGTGCTCTCCCAGCACCGGATCCTCTATCACCATCAGAGGACAGCTCGGTGGGTTTTCAAGAAAGCTCTGTTCCAAGAAAGACTGTGTTGCCGCCAGTAAATTCCAGGGACCAATTAGTCCATGCATCAATGCCACAGCCATAATCCTTTCGCCAGGACAAACCAACTCGTGAGTAATGATAGGAGTCATCAGCTGATTAAAGTCGACGTCAGGAGAAACCGGTCCGCAGAGACACAAATCAATGGCCCAATCGAAATCACAGGTCAGGCAGTGAAATACAGGCTGGACACAGGTGAAGTAGGAGAATCGAAAAGATAATCCATATGCCGTGCTTAATATCGCCAACGGCATTGTGCCATAATATTCTAGCATGCGATTGCGGAACAGTGTCAGCAGCTGCAGGGCGGGAGCTTGCACAGGAGGGACATCCATATTTAAAAATGTAAAAAAGCACAAGAGCGTCCGCTGGTAATGCAAGTAAAAATGGGAATCCACGAAGCACAGTGGAAAAAAATAGAATGAAAGAAAGCAGGGATGACTCCAAAGATTTTCTCAAATGAAGTCACGAGACCACTGGTAACAACTTTAATAAAGTGCGCCAGGCCCTTTGTGGAGGACGCGTTAAAGATAGTCCGAACCATCTTGCTGAAATGGAAAGGCGAATCTGTATTGAAAAGGGTCTGCACCTCTGTACGGGTGTTCGCTATGTGAAGCACGAAAGTTTCACGGGCCGAACTCAAGGCCACCTCTCTCTGAGACAAAAGAGCTCTTATTCTTGCCATGCCGTTGAAATCTGCTCCCAAGGTTGGTATTTGTGGCCAGATTGAAAACTCCCTATGTTCATGTGTGGGAGGAAATAGAACATTTCTGCAGCAAATAACCCGTTCACTTACTGTTACGATAAAAGGAATACTTTTAATTAACCCAGAACAATCTTCATTATTGAGCATCAAATAACTACCATTTTCCAACAACTTGAACGTGGGGATGATAGCAGGAACTGGCGTGCCTTGCAACACGCAAGCCATATTTGGTCGGTGTTTGTTGCATGAACCGTGTAACTGTATGTGCCTACACATTAGTGAATGATCTGGCGTCTCAGTGCATTCCTCTCCATTCAGATAAACTTCTTGATCATCTTTGAAACATCTGTATGTGTATGGAAGCGACCAGACCTCATGAAGAAAAGCACTACCTAAAGGTTCATAACGACCTATTGGTATATATTTCATACAATTTGAAAACTTATATAAAGCAAAAGGCAGCGTTATTAAACCGTGGATAAGGCACGTTGCCAAAAAACCCGCAATCCTCTGCTGATGATGTCACTGAGCATGTCATGAATGATGTAATATGTGACATCATCAGCAGTGGATTACGGGTAATAGTATCTCTAGTTTACTCCCCTATAGCTGTCTTTCTTTTAACATAAGTGTCTGTTTCCTTCCCTTATACTTACTGTTCTTTTTTTTTTTTTTAATTTTTGGTTCACTTCCGGTTCGCGTACCGGCGAGCGAACTGGGAAGCGAACTACGAGAAATAGAGGTTGGCACAGTTCCAAATATTGTACCAATTTTTTAATAACGGGGAGGTAGTTCTGAAAAGAACTTTTTTTTTATTGTTTTTGTTGTTTTATATTTTTTTTATTATTTTTCTGAACATTTTTTTACTTTTTTTGAATTTTTCTGAACAGTTTTATATTTTTTGGGGTTTTTCTTGCAGGGGGCAATGAAAACGATTCATTGTAAAGGGCTCAACAGGAGCAACAAAACAAAAAAAAAGTATTTATTATTTGGGGCGTTTCGTACAAACTTGCATATGATAGTCAATAGCTCTGTTGATCAGAGTGATGCTTCTTTCTCCGTAGCAAATGAATCCATTGCAATGTACGCAGACGTGTTTTACTTCATGAAATCTCGTTTGAATATTTGGCACCATCTCCCTGCCCTCTGGTCCCGTTACTTCCGGTACAACAGATCTCCTGGCCATAATAGGGAGATTATCTAGGTCGTTACGAAACTGTGCAGCACTGTAGTTGTTAGGATGCCACCTAGTCATATGGCGATGCATTGTGTAGTTTCCGAAATTGTATTTTTTGTCGGTCCCTCTGGACAGTCTATCTTGACATATAAGGCAAGTTACGTATCTTGCATTTACTTTTTTCTGACCTTTGGGAATTTTAAAAATTGCCAAATGAAGTTTTCTTTCCGGTGAGACGTCCTGGGCTCCTCAGGCAAAAAGTGCCTCTCTTCGTGCTCGTCGTCCTGTTCCTCTTCTTCCTCTTCTTGCTGAATTATAACTTGAGCAGGTGGTCCACTCTTCCTTGGATGTGGTGGAGGTGGTGGGGAAGCACCAGCTGAAGCTACTAAAGAAGCCATTGCTCACTGGTAACAAAGGGTCTTTCTCTCACAATGATGAAAGTCAGAGTGAGGAAAGAAGGAGGGATTTTCATCATTTGGGAAAAACAATAGTTCTCAACCAATGAAAAGTGTTCATTTTAGATTATATGACCTAGTCTTACATCATTAGGAAACCAAAAGTGAAATGAACCAATGAAAAGTGTTATTACCAAGTCACATGACCTGCTGTGTTTACGTTAAGCGCTTTGCAGGGCCTCCCGGTCTGCTTCCAGAAACCTGTGCTTTGCGACTCGGTAAGCGTACCAGTTCGCTAACGTAGCGCGTCATATGACGTATCACGCGACAACGCGAAACGTCATGCGGACGGGAGGCGTCACGATGTTGTTTTCTAACGCGGCAGTTGCGGTAAAGAAACGTTTACCGGCTCGCGGTCTATTTCGCGGCATCAAGGTCAGCTAACGGGAAGCTTCCCGATTCGCGAAGCGGGAACGAAGAAAAAAAAATATTTAAAAAAAAAATTATTAATAAACATATAAAATATATTTTTGGATTTAAAGAAGAATACATTTTACAGCTACAGATATTAGCTGTTAAAAAACCAATGAAATTCACTGAAAAAACCATAGGTTATAGACCATATATAGTTAGGAATTAGCATTTACAAAACCTTGAAAATTCACTGAAAAAACCATAGGTTATAGACCATATATAGTTAGGAATTAGCATTTAGAAAACCTTATTTTACTCACACAAAACCATTGAAATTCCATATATAGTTAGTTGCACTAACTATATATCGCGCACCCGCAATCCACTGCTGATGATGTCACATATTACATCATTCATGACATGGTCAGTGACATCACTGATGACATCACTGATGACATCTCAAATGACATCACTGATGACATCACTGATGACATCTCAAATGACATCACTGATGACATCATGACACACCAATACCAGTTACTACATACGCACTCACTGATTCCTACGTCTACACACACATTCACTCATTCACCCATACAATCACTCATACATACAGTCACTCATTATTACAACACTATCATATGCACTCATACACCTATGCAGACAGTCACACACTGCCACTCATCCATGGAGTTACTCACACACCAAGTCAGTCCTGTAAAGAATCAATCACACTTCCATTTCTTCATCTATACAGTTAAACACAGAACACCATACTTCAGTGACATCACTGATGACATCACTAATGACATCTGAAATGACATCACTGATGACATCTCAAATGACATCACTGATGACATCATGACACACCAATACCAGTTACTACATACGCACTCACTGATTTGTACGTCTACACACACATTCACTCATTTACCCATACAATTACTCATACATACAGTCAGTTATTATTAGAACACTATCATATGCACTCATACACCTAGTCAGTCCTGTGAAGAATCAATCACACTTCGATTTCCTCATCTATAGTTAAACACAGAACACCATACTTTTCACACATATACTAACACATACTTACTCTCTTATACAATCACTGATACAAGTACACATTGATATGCACAGCGTCACACACCTCCCAGCCAGCCACACACACACTCAGTCTTCCATCCATCCAGTCATTCTTCAATATGTAAAACGTATTTAAACTTTACAAAAACACACAGACACTAGATGATGTCATCAGTGATGTCATCAGTGATGTCACTGACCATGTCATGAATGATGTAATATGTGACATCATCAGCAGTGGATTGCGGGTGCGCGATATATAGTTAGTGCAACTAACTATATATGGAATTTCAATGGTTTTGTGTGAGTAAAATAAGGTTTTCTAAATGCTAATTCCTAACTATATATGGTCTATAACCTATGGTTTTTTCAGTGAATTTTCAAGGTTTTGTAAATGCTAATTCCTAACTATATATGGTCTATAACCTATGGTTTTTTCAGTGAATATATATATATATATATATATATTACCTACTGGCGGTCGCCAGTAGGTAGTTATAGTTAGGATCGATTTCCATAGGAAATCCGCAACATTCTATTGGTAATAACTTTGTCGCCGAATGAGGAATCTGCCTGTAATTGTCCTTAACTTTGCCTCGCTGCGCTCCGCTCCTTCCCTGAAAGTTTCGGGGGGATCCGTCAAGCGGGGGCCGAGATAAAAGGGGGGTCCCAAAACGTGTTTTCCCCATGTTAATTTCCATAGGGCGGTTGGACTCACTTTTAGCCCGAACGGCTGAATGGATTTCCACCAAACTTGGCAAAATTGTAGGGACTGGTACCCCGATGTGCCTTTGCTATGTCTCAAGATATATGCTCCAGTGGTTTTTACGAAAATTAACTCTGAAAAAATATATATTGGGCTACATGGGGCTATATATATGTTAGAGCCCAAATGTAGCCCAATGTAGCCCAATGTAGCCCAAAGATGGCCACCAGAGACAAAAAAAACAAATGTAGCCCAAATATCAGCCAGATGTAGCCCAACTATAGCCCAATGACAGAATGTTCCAGAGTGTTCTAAAGAACAACTAGAGCGCTAACAGTCTTACTTATGACAAAAGTACGGCACACCTGAAGTCATCTTGATTGGAATAAAGTGTTAACACTTAAAACATTTAATTTGCAAAGGAACAAAATGAGGGGGTTCATTTTGCCATAGAAATTATGATTAGTGCTGAAGAAAGAAAAATGAGGGCACATTTTGAGTGACTTCTCAAATCCTCTTATATTTCATTAAAAAAATTCTGATATGCAGTCTCCCAAGATGGCCACGAGAGACAAAAGATCCCAAATGTAGCCCAGATATCAGCCAGATGTAGCCCAACTATAGCCCAATGACAGAATGTCCCAGAGTGTTCTAAAGAACAACTAGAACGCTAACAGTCTTACTTATGACAAAAGTATGGCACACCTGAAGTCATCTTGATTGGAATAAAGTGGTAACACTTAATACATTTAATTTTAAAAGGAACAAAATGAGGGGTTTCATTTTGCCATAGAAATTTTATATATATATATATATTCACTGAAAAAACCATAGGTTACACACCAGTTATAGTTAGGAATTAGCATTTAAAAAACCTTTGAAATTCACTGAAAAAACCATAGGTTTCACACCAGTTATAGTTAGCTGGAAATTTTACTCGCATAAAACCATTGAAATTCCCACGTTATAGTTAGTTGGACTCACTATAACTTGCACGTCTGCAATGCACTGCTGATGACGTCACATATTACATCACTCATGCATATATTTAAATATTTAAACATTACTCGCTAATATATGTATTCACTAAGATACACTTAATAAGCCAGTTAACCAATCAATTTTTTTTTTAAAAACACTGTCATGAGTGATGTAATATGTGACGTCATCAGCAGTGCATTGCAGACGTACAAGTTATAGTGAGTCCAACTAACTATAACGTGGGAATTTCAATGGCGCCACTTGAAAAATCTTCATGAAATTTTCAAAACTAATATTACATGTATTTCAGCTGCTAACTGATAAATTTTGGGGAGATCTTTTTAGCGGTGGCCGAAAACCAGGGGGTTCTTAAAAGTGTGTTAGTGGAGTGGAGGTAACAGGACAGATAGTTGGACCCCAAGGGCACTGCCAGTAAGTCCCACACAACAGGATTGCTAAGAGGTGTTTGGAAGTCACACACCCTTTCTCCACCACTCTGCAAATGTGGCTGGTGGTGCACTACCGGTTGGGGCATGAAGTCCACTTTACTCCTGAGGGACCTTGGGGGCCAAGAAGCCCTCCTGGTATCTCCTATAAGTCCTACACAGCAGGATTCCGGATAGCTGGTCGGAACACCCAGGCTCCTTTCTCCACCACTCTGCAAATGCAACTACTAGGTAAAAAAACATAGAAGTTCACTGAAAAAAACAAAGGTTGCTGGGACGTTATAGTTAGCAAATAGAATTTTAAAAAACTTAGAAATTCACTAAAAAAACAAAGGTCACTGGGACTTTATAGTTAGGGTCAGATTTCACTCATACAAAACCAGAGAAATTTGGCAGTTATAGTTACCTGAGCTAACTATAACTTACTCCCCCACAATGCACTGCTTATAGCCTCACATATGACATCCCTCATGACATGGTCAGTGACGTCACTGATGACATCTCAAATTACATCATCCACAGAACCACTCACATACCTACTCACTCTCCAATATAATCTCTCACACACCCTTAAAACCTCTGACATACCCATTCACTCACCTATACCAAAACTCACACACCCACTCACTTCTCCATAAAGCCAATTACACACCGACTCATTCACCCATCCAGGCACTCATACAATCAATTGCTCACCTATACAGCCAGTTACGTACCCACACACTCAACTATACAGTTACTTACACACCTACTTATTTACATACAAGTTCACACACACACTCACTCATTGAATCAGTCTCTCAACACAGCCACTCATTCACCCATACAAGCCCTCATACACTCACTCACACAACCACTTACAAACCCATTCACACATTCATACAAGCACTCAAGCATCTCTGTATTCACCCATACAGCCATTTACAGTCAGGCACTCACTGTCAAATATAGTCACTCACACACTAAGTGGAGAAGTGTGGCTCAATGGTTAGAGCGGCAGACCCTGATGCAGAGGTCTGGCCCGGGACCAGGGTTCAATTCCCGTCTCGGCAGGTCTTGGGCTCAATTTCCTCAGACCTGATTTCTCACCTCGGTGCCTATTCTAATCATGGGTCCCACTCTGCAACTCTGGGCAATAGCTTGCTTAATCTCCACAACGGCCCCAAAAGCGCTGGGATGCCTGGCTGCACCTGGGGGGTGCCCAGGAGTGGACATTTCCCAGGGAAGCCAGGAAGGGTTCCTAAGCGGTATACGGACAGCGCCGGGACACCTCTGGTGGAGGTAGCTGTGCTCTTTACAAATTCCGACATTTTTAAATTTTTACTAAGTCACTTACTCAAACAGCCACTCATTCGCCCATACAGCCACTTACACACCCAGTCACTCAATCATACAGCCATACAGACACCCACTCACTCACCTATACAGTCAATACACACCCACTCACTCACCAATACAGCCACTCACATAGCATCTCACACACCTACACAGCTATTTACACACCAATACACAAAAGGTACATACTATCACACAGCCACTCACATGATATATATTAAAAGTAGTATCACTCAGTAGTACACCTAGTATACTACTTTAACTTATGTAGTACCTTAGTATATATGTTTAACAATCATTAACTCTTACAAAATACTTACACCCACTGGATGGTGTCATGAGTGATGTCATTTGAGATATCATCAATGATGTAATGAGTGATGTCACTGACCATGTCATGAGTGATGTAATACATGAGGTCATAAGCAGTGCATTGCGGGAGCATTAGTTACAGTTAGCGCAGGTAACTATAACTGCTGAATGTATCTAGTTTTGTGTTAGTGAAATCTGACCCTACCTTTAACGTCCCTGATACCTTGGTTTTTTCAGTGAATGTCTAAGGATTTTTGAGTTCTATTTGCTAACTATATGTCCCCATAACCGTTTGTTTTTTTCAGTGAATATATATATATATATATATATATACTATGGCATTATGGGAGTGGGAGTCCCACAATAGTCCTACATTGAGGTATTGCAAAACCGGGGTTGTGTGCGCTGTCAATTGACATTTTTGGCTGCCTATATTTCTGCACAAGGCCTGGAGTATGGTCATCCCACAACGCACTTTGAATCTACACATCGTGGTATTGACTGCATTGAACAGGGCGCCCTATTGACAAGAGTATGTGACTAAAATTATTTTCAGCAGCACCTGTGCTTGCAAAATGTTCTTTTCATCTCAGCAGTTTCAGTCGTTAAAAAGACTTGTAACTTATCCAGCCCTATGTTGATTATTAACATGAGCTATTTGAGTCTTTTTAAAAAAAATTTGCAGGAGGCGCTTGACTCCATTAGAGTTCAGTCGTCGTAATATATTTAATGTGCTGCGCTAGGTTTTTAATGTTCACATATTGGCATACTTTGCACAATATGTTAGGTGTATTAAGCAGCTTCATTGTTTATTTGAGAAACTTACCATGATTGGCTCAGCAATTTGTAGAGTATGCTTTCCATTTCTCCATCAGGCATTACATATTCCTTGCACATTAGGTTGTCAGTCAGATTGACAAAGGCTTTTCTAGCCGAAACGCATCTCTCCTTCACATGGTGGGTTGTGAGGGGCCCTTTTAATTAAAAAGAAGACGCATCCACACAACCTTTTTCCTATTGGAGTAAGTATTATGTGTGTGTATATATATATATATATATATATATACATGCTTTGGTCCTTTTTGACTTATGAATACTTTTTTCCTGATCGCTCTCAAAAGGTCCATCTTGCTCCTTTTTGCTCATCTAAGGTTAGGCTTAATTGTGGAGTACCACAGGGCAACTTCTTTATCCCCCATCTATTTAACATCTACATCCGCTCGCTGGCTCACTCTTTACAGAGGCAAGGGGTGAAGAAATAGCACTATGCAGATGACATGCAGTTGCTCTTCAGCATCGATGATGCAATGGACTTCACAAAGTTCTGCTATACATCCGAAATTTGATTAACCAGTACAAGCTGAAGCTGAATTCGGAAAAAACCCTGAAATTGTGATGATCAACAACAAACTGCATAGCTGGAACTCCTCCCTCTGGCCTTTAGAGATGGGAACACTTCCTAGTCCAAAAAAAGCAGTCAAAAGCTCATGATTCGAGTTGAGGAAGATCTTTCTATGAAGCTTCAGATAGAAGCGGTAACTTCATCTAGTTTTTGACAGCTCCCGAAAATAAAAGAAATTCATGAATACTTTACTCTAGAAGCCATCATTCAGATTATCATCACTTTTGTTGTGTTCCCAATTGATTATGCTAACTCCCTCTACCTGGGACTTGGAAAGTGATTGAGTCAGAGGCAGCAGTTGGTTCAAAACCAGGCAGCCAGGATGGTATGTTGCCAATCGAGATACTGATGAACTAAACTGCTAATGACAAAACTGCACTGGCTACCCGCCGCTCAAAGGATCCTGTTTAAACGGGGTGCATAATTTTCAAATCTCAACAAGGAAAAAGCCCTACCTTTGTGACCTACAGATGCAGAAATATACTCCTAAACGTAATCGTAGATCAGCCCACCAAAATCTATTTGAACTCCCCAAATTCAACAGGAAGAGATTGGATGGTACTAGGTTTGCTGTGATCGTCCCAAATGTATGGAACTCTCTTCCCCCACATATTAGAGCTACAAATTCTCAAGAGAGCTTGAGGACCTTATTGAAAACCTGGCTTTTAAACAGGCTTATGGCTAAGCTTTATGGGTCTCTCTTGCCTCTAAGCACTAGTGCCAAGAAACGTTTTTGAGGTAGGTGTGCTTTATAAATATGTTGTAACATAACATATCATATATATCGATGGATATATTTCTCTAAAACTACTTAACTCAAATGTCTGTTTTTCTAGCAGAGTTTTGAAGTATAGGATTGGCATGGTGCCATCCAGACAGTGCTAGAAAAGTGACAAAGTTCTTTGCTATTTTTGCAGCTAAGTCTTTAAGCATAGGATTAGTTAGTGCCATCCACGCCAAGCCGAAAAATGACAAAAGCCTTTTACCACTCCAGACAGAGAATTACACCTTTGGATTTGTAAACTAGCATCTAAGCCAACCTGCAATTAATAAAAGCAGTCCCTGACACACGTGTTCCACCGTTATTAAAGCTCATCGGAGAGACATATGTTTGCGCAGGGTGAACCAGTATATGTCAAAGCAATACACTTTCAGGCTTAGAGTGCCACCTAAATATGAAAAAAATTAAGTAGTTCCCAAGTTTTAGGTGGAGAGCAGCTCCTTTATATGGAACACTCTCCAACACCACTGACTGTAAAACTGCTAAAAAAGTGACATAGTGCTAAAAAGCTTTTGTAATTTTTCACCTCAACATGAATAGCACTATCAAATCCTAAACTTAAAGACTTTGCTGCATTTGACTCTTGTGCCACACAATTTTCCATGAATTTGCATAAAAGTGCCTACCAATCTTTTCACATGATTTACAGCAAAGCACATACATTGAGAGATGGTTATCAGTCACTCACAACCCAGATGTCAGAATTGCCAGCAGTCATGAAATGTCTGTCCTGGCCCTTTCTGCATGGTTGCAACAGATATTTGCCTTCTTCTGCTTTCCTCATTTTTGTTGGCTTTTAGGACTCTGTGCACTTTTTCCCTGCTACCCAGAGGTAAGGTGCTTGTGCTCTCTCCTTCAAACAAGGTACAATTGGCCTACACCTAAACCGTACATTGAATTTTCTGTCCCTAGTAGATGGTACTCCATGGACTTAAAGCCTATAATTTAAATGCTTCTGGTAGACTGCGTACATGCAACAATGGTCCCATGCATACAAGAAATATGAAAAGAATGAATATAGACAGAGTCAATCTATATTACGAGTGACATGTCCAGCCGGACATTGGTCTTCAAAGTTTACTCAATATACACTTCGTTAAAACACAAGGAATACCTTCCACAATTCAACCAGTGTGGTACACAAGCCTGTGCCCAGCACTAACAGAACGGGTACAGAAGGTAAATATAGAGAGCGAAGAAGGGCTTGTTAAGGCAAAAGACGTTTTCTGTCATTAATACAGTTGTACAGAATTTTTTAAACAAAGCACCATTACATCACATAGTAATCACGTTTAGTATTAGGTGCTAAATAGGTCGACGGCGTTTCGGACCCCTAGTAAATCACGGGGACCATCATCAGGACATTTCAATGAAAGCCTTAACAATAATTAGCCTCTAATTGCCTAGAAAGGGAGAGAAGGAAATATATACATTTAGATACACAGACTGCAAAAGTTTTCCAAAACAGGTGACTTGTAGTGACAAGTGAGGCACTAGACTCCAGGTCGGGTGGAATTCATAATGAGTGCAGTAACGGGGTGGCGCGAACGAGCATGCTAACGTATAAAGACCAGTTTCTAGAACCGCCGGATTAAATATACATACGGTAAGCGTTGTGGATAACCGATGGGCGAGATTACTCGGGTGTTGGTCGTGATGCATGCACGGTTGTGGGCTCAGCAAGGGCCGGTAGTACGTGGTGGTATTGACTGGTCAGGTATGCACTTAACGTGAATTCAATTGTGTGGGCAGATAGGCGCTTGGGGCAATACACGAGTGAGCAGCCTACGAACAACTGGGAGCAGAGTTGGTGGCGATTGCCGGAATGATCCAGCTTACCGGTAATGCCCAATCGGAAACGGCAGTTGGAAGGTTGGATGTGAACGCTCTAAACGGGGAAAAAAAACATATTAAGGGCGTGCGTGTGGAGAAATTAAACAGAACTTAAGAGCGAAGGCTCTGGTTCTTACCACAATCGAGCGCACGAGTCCGCGGAACAAAATGGTATCCGTCGGAGCCTAGGGAAACCTAGAAGGAAACCCAAAACGTCAGGGAATAGCTGGAAGCGTTTAAGGAGGCCAGGAGGTGTGACAGTAACAAGAGTTGCATTCTTACCGGGTGAGTCAGCGGGCGGGTGTGCTCCCTGGCGTGCTCGTGGAGAAAAGTGAATGCTGAATATACTAAGTGCTGATTGGGCAGAGAACATGTGACGTTCAAGGGCATAAAAATAAAGGATGGACCAAGCTCGGCGGCCATCTTGGGAGAGTGGTTATAGTCGGAGTGGAGTGCCAAAGTAGAGTGCATGTGACAATTTAAAAAGAACCACATAATTACATATAATACAACAAGGAATTACAGTGAGCAACAGAGCTGACTCAGGGCCCAAACTAGATTAAAGCAGTCCATTCATCCTGCAGATTTTGTCCAGAATTCAGACTATCAGTCTTCAAAATCCATTTGAGCTCTTCTCTGTTCAATAAGCGAGTTAGATCACCACCCCTGGGTGGAACGATGACCTGAGTAATCACAGTCCAGCGAATGTCATTTTCCGTGTGTTCCTTGTCCAGAAAATGTTCAACCAGCGGAGCATTGGGCGTTTTACAGCAGACACGGCTCCGATGTTGGGATATCCTCAGCTTGATTTTTTGTTTCGTTTGGCCCACATATATCAAGTTGCATGGGCAAAAAATGGCATAAATGATGTTGCAACTATTGCAATTGGTGAACGTTTTCAGTACATTTCTCACATCTTTATATACAAATTCCTTACCATCCAATGAGTAATCGCATACAACACAGGTACCACATTTAGAATGGCCACGGAGGGGTGGTAGTTGCCAATGATCATGGAGTGTGGTGTTTCTTACTGATGGCAATGCAGCCCTTACTAGCTGATCTTTAAGGTTCTTATTTTTCTTAAATGCAAAGAGTGGAGTATCCCAATTCAGTGGGCCTGAGTTCAGTATGTGCCAGTTCTTTTTTATACACTGCTTGACACGATTTGAGATGGGTGAGTAGGTGGTTACACATACCAATTTGTCAGAGGGTTGTTTTGGTTTTGGCTCAAGGAGTGTTTCACGGGGACAGTACCAGGCTCTTTTCATGGAGTTTTTGATCAGACGCCTGGGATAGCCTCTCGCTCTAAGTTTCTCAAAAAGAGTATTAGCCTCACAGAAGTAGTCCTCCTTTTTGAAGCAATTTCTCCTGAGTCTGAGGAATTGTGAATATGGCAAGCTATCCCTCAGGGCCCTGGGGTGACAGCTGTCATAGCTCAGCAGGGTATTTCTTTCCGTGGGTTTACGGAACAGTGAAGTATATAAAGTGCCATCTTGATGTTGGACATTAAGGTCTAGAAACGAAATATCCTGCCTATTGTGGGATAGGGTAAATGTAAGGCCGTTGCAATTATTGTTAAGTAATGTAGGAGTCCATGGAGCTCATCTATTGAGCCACCCCAGATAAGAAAAATATTGTCTATGTATCGCTTCCAGGTATGCAACCCTTGATGGAATGGGTTGCTGGGGGACAAGATGGTATTGGTCTCTAGCCAGTCCATATAGAGGATCGCCAGAGTTGGGGCAAAAATAGCGCCCATAGACGTGCCCCGCACCTGCTGATAGTATTGTGAGTCATACATGAAAAAGTTTTGGGTGAGGCAGATCTCTAGAAGTTGTACAATGAACAGAGTAGGGACCCTGTGGGGGCTGGGCCGGGTGTTAAGTATGCTTTCCATAACAAACAAGGAGTCTCTCTGGGGTATGTTAGTATAGATAGACTCCACGTCAAGTGTACATAGAGTCTCATTATCGGGATCGTACGGATGGTCTTTGATGAGATTAATCATATGCATGCTGTCTCTGATGTAGCATTGAGTTACTGGCACAAAGTCCTTCAGAAAATAATTGACGTAGTGGCCCAGTGGTTCCAGCACCGACCCACAACCGGACACTATCGGTCTACCAGGTGGGTTTTGGAGTCTTTTGTGGATTTTGGGCAATGTATAGATGACCGGGATTCTGGGGTTGGTGATATTCAGGAAGTTATATTCATGTTTGCTGATAATGCCATTAGACAAGGCCTCGGTAGTAAGGAGCCTGACCAGAGTCTGTATGTCTTTGGTAGGGTTACAAGGAAGTTTACAATAATGATCCGTGTTAGAGACTTGACGTTGCAACTCCTCTTTATAGTTACAAACGTCCTGTAGTACAATGCCACCACCCTTGTCGGCTGGCTTGATAATCAGCTCATTATTGTTTTTCAGGGTAGTAATGTCAGTTTTCTCTTCGAGCGAGATATTAAATGGTATGAAGAGATGTGTTTTTTCAAGGGCCGAGATTTCTTTAAGAATAACCTTCTCAAAGGTAACAATCTCCCTCGGGATCATGTTGGCGGTGGGCGCAAAGGTTGATGGCAGTCTGAAGGGTGTAACTACAGTTTTTGGCTCTGAGGGATTAAGTTCGAAGTAGGAGCGGAGTCTCACCTTACGAAAAAAGGCCATTAACTCGGACTGAAGGTCCAAGAAATTAGGATAGGTAGCCGAGACAAAGGATAATCCTCTCCGTAGAAGGGATGATTCATGAGTTGAGAGAGTGTGCCCTGAAATATTGAAGATTGGAATGAGGTCAGAGGCAGAGTTAAGGCTTACCATTGGTAGAATTTGTGTCTGGTCTGACCTTCTCCCGGAGGATTGTGCCATCTCTGCTGTTGTTTTACCCTTCCTCTCTTTTGGGGTTCGGAGTTGCCTCTGGCTAAAAAATGGGTTTGATTACGTGCCTGACCGCTAACACCCTCCCCAGGATCAGAGCTATCAGAGGATTCTGCTGAGGAGTCGGTGAAGCCCACCACTGTGTTTCTTCTATTGAAACGGTCCCAAGGTCTGGGGGTTTGTTGGTGAGGGTTGAAATTGCGGTTTGCGTAGACATCTTTCTGTAGATAGGGGTAGGTGCGCTCAAGCGAGAAGAATTTAATATCCTTCTTCACTTTATTCGATTTTTTATTTTGCTCAATACGGTGGAATTCCACCACCGTTTTATCAATTTTCTCTAGTAAGGACTTTGCGTCAGTAATCGTTTTGTCATCAGCGATCTGTTTCTCAAGATCTTTAATAATATCATCCAACTTTTTGAGTTCCTCAACCGCAGTTTACTAGCCAGTGCCTGGAACAAGTAGTGCCAATACTGCTAAATCCAGTAATATATTTGGGATTGTCGGTGAACACCCCGGGGATATTTCTCACTTGTAGACCCAGGGGAATGGTATTAGATTTCAAATATTGGGTCAACATAAGCGTCATTAGTTCTTATCGAGCATGCTTTTTCTTTTGTTTTTCTAAATCCTCCGAGAGACTGGTATTTTCTGTCCCTAGTAGATGGTACTCCATGGACTTAAAGCCTATAATTTAAATGCTTCTGGTAGACTGCTGCACTAACTGTGACTCCCACTACAGCATAGGCTGTTGGCTTTAAGGAGCGCAGGGAGCGTTGCCCTCCGAATTCATAGAGAAAAAGGAGCACTCCAAGAAGTTCAAGGATAAGGCGGCAGGTTGTTCACGGTAAATCAGTTGAGGCTGTGTTTGTTTAGAGGCCGGTAGGAGTGACAGAGTGGGTACTTCTGTACATGAGCTGATCAAGGTTTCACTCACCCTCAAAGTTCAAGCCAGTGCAATGATGTCAGGACCAGTGGGTATGTCCTATTTTAGCAACTCTGCAAAAGTCTGCCATGGGGCTCAATTGTTGTGACCCAGGGCGGAGTCAGCAGAGCTTCATGCAAGTGAATGGCAGGGGAGAGGGCTGGTTTACAGTGTTAATGTGAGAGAGGTTGGCGCTGAGTAGGAGGAATCTGGAAGCTAGTTGCAGCACTGGGAGATTGGCCTCAAGGAGTAGAGAACATGTTGATCCTGCAGCAATATGCTAAAGAGGAGCTGCTCTTCGCACCATCGTTGCTAAGTGAGTGCTTCTCTCTTCTGCTTGAAATACTAAACTTTGAGTTGCCCTTCATGGACCATAGGGTTGAAATGCAGTACTTTTACAACAGCAGAAACTTCTTAGCCCTACACGCCACAGCTTCTGACTGCCTCTGGCAGTGCCAAGGGGCCGGGGTGATGTCACCCTTAGCACGGCAACTGTGCCCAGGCCTCCCTTCACTATGCAATTTAGAAGCTTTCAGAAGTGCCCAGATGTTTGTTGAGTGGAAATTTACATTTTTCTGGAAAGATTGATGTATAAAAGTCAAATACTGGTGTCACAGGCTAAACATGCTGATATCTGTTGGACTTGGCCCTGAATTCGTTTTTGTTGGCCTTAGGATTCTATGCACTTTGCCACTGTTAACCAGAGTGCTTGTGCTCTCTCCTTTAAACTTGGTAGTATTGGTTTATACACAATCGGCAAATTTAATTTACTTGTACGTCCTTAGTAAAATGGCACTACCTGTGCCCAGAGCCTATAAATTAAATGCTACTAGTGAGCATGCAGTACTCAGTGTGCCACTCACTTAAGCGGAACTTTAAACATGTCTTATGCCTACCATTGCAGTCTCTATGTGCAGCTTTAAACTGCCATTTCAACCTGGAAAAATACACTTTTGGCAGGCCAAACCTTCATTTTTAATGCATGTAAGTCACCCATAGCTTAGACCTTGGACAACCCTCGGGGTATAGGTGCTTTAAAGTTTTACATGTCCTGGTAGTGAACAACTCTTACATTCATTTTTCACTATTGCAAGGCCTACCTATCCCAGAGGATAACATTGGAGTTACCTTATTACAACATGTTATAAGGGTAAGTTCAAAATGGGAACAAGTAAGCAGTTCATGTTTCATGTCTCTGGAATTGTAATGAAAAATCCGTATTGGTGAAGATGATTTTAAATTACAGTTTTATAAATGGCACTTTTAGACAGTTGACATTTTCTTACCTCAGCCTTTCGGTGCCTGCAGTCTGTCTCACATAACTGGTGTAGTTGACGGTTGGGCTTTGTGTATTCCTCCTAGACAGTCACACACAATGGGGAGCTTAGATGTGACTGTATGGGCCATCACTAGCAGGATAGGAGGGAGGAGCTGGGCCCAGCCCCACATGTACTTGAATTGGCTGTGTCCTGTCTCCACACAAAAGGCTGCATATCCCCTGTAGTTAGTCTAGGGCCAGAGCCAGGATGGCAGGTCAAGCCTGCATATCAAGGCATGCCTTTGGAAGCTTCTCCCTATTTCAAAGGCATAACTGGGAATATATACTGGACCTCAGACTCCAACTCTTCAGTGCACTTTTGGACCTGTGGATACTGTGCCAGGAAGAAGGACTGATGTGTTGCTGAAATGACTGCCACTCTGCTGGACTTCTGCTCTGATGAACTGCTGCCCTCTTCTGCTGACCTGCTGCCTTAATCCCTGGGTGAGAAGGACTGGAGCTGCATTTCTGAGACCCAGAACCCAAAGTGACTCTAAGGGATAGTTGGCCGACTTCCTGATCTGAAGCCTCAGGGACATACCAGCCTTCCAACAACCCTCCATCTGCACCTTGACACTGCCTTCTGCGAGTCTACCCTCCCAAGTGATGCCACCCCAGTCCTGGTCCCTTGGAAATGGGCTTAAGTTGCTCTGCCAGCCTCTGTGGATCCAGCAAAACTACACATCTCTGCTGCGGCCCGCAACCCTCAGCAGAACTGGCGCATTTTCACTACTGCGTGGATTGGATCCGTCTCAAAGACCCACATTCCCTCTGCAGCCTGCAACCTCTTTGGAACCGCCACTGTGTGACACATCCTCAGCACAGGTCCTTTCATCCCTCATCAATGGCACAAAACCAACACATTGCCCCAGTTGCACACCACAACCTCCACACTGGACTTCACATCACAAGCCTCATCTACGGGATCCTTGACAATGCAGGCCGTTGCATTGCAACCTCACTGCATCTTGGAACTGATGCATCGCTGCGGCTGCACACCACTTATTTGACGTGGATCCTCGCTAAGTTCAGCAAACAAGGATTTAAGCTACTTTGTTCAGCTGGGCTAACTGGGTCCCTGTAGCTGGCATGCTGTCCATCGCAGTCAGCCTGAACTTGTAACTTTGTCATGGTCCATCGCAACCAGATATCCACAGTTGGTGCTTTTGGGCGCTCTTATCTCAAAAATCTCTAAAACTGCGTATCTCCAGTTCTACCGATTGGATTTTTGTTGTTTTGCTATTGTTTTATTCATGAAAGAAAGGTCTTTTTTTTCTAACTTGATGTGAGAGCCTAACTGCTCTGTGCCAAGCTACCAGAGGGTTGAGCTTAGGTTAATTTAGGGTTGTCTTGTGCCGCACCCTGACAAGGATTGTGGTTGCTGCTTGACCAGGGCTCACACCCCAGTCAATCAACAACCCAATTTCTTACAATATATCAATTTCAGGAAACATACGTTTAAACTGCTGCCCTGTTGATTTTCATGTTGCCCAAAGCTGACTTTCTTAACATCTTTGTTTCAAGTTAGCAATGATACGATGTTTGGGCAGCCTCATTTGATTTACTACACATTTTTTAATGGAGAAACAATTTAATGGACAGCTAACAAAAATAAGAACCCTTTTTTATTTCAGACATCCTTCCTCACTCGTTCAGTGCCCCTCTAGTTTTGGAATCCACTGGCCGCCACTGCACTTGAATAGCTTTTTAAAACATGTCTCAGGCTTGCCTCTGCAGCCTGTAGTGCAGTTTTAAACTGCTATTTCGACCTTGCAAAGTAAACCTTTTGCCAGGCCTAAACCTCTATTTTTAATGCTTAAGTCACCCTTAAGGTAGCCGCAAAGTCTCTTAGGGCAGGGTGCATGGTATTTAAAAAGTGGGACATGTGTCTTTAAGTTTTACATGTCCTGACAGTGGAAAACTCCTAAAGGTGTTTTTCACTGTAGTAAGGCCTATCCCTACTATAGACTAGCACTGGGTTGCCTTATTACAATTAATAGGTGCTCTTAATAAGTGCTAACTCTTCTTTAAGACCATATAGAGACATCCTGTATCCCTTCAATTACATTTTTATTTAATATCCTCTTTAATGGTAACATTGGATTTTAAGTTATCATTTTGAAAAGGGCAATTTTAGAAAGTTGGTATTTTTCTGCCCAAACCAAACATGCCTTTGTGTAAATGCCCTTGGTCACATGACATGACTGTGAATGGTTCTCATTTTGTGAGCTCTGTATTACTTCCAGACATTGAGACAAAAGAGGCCTAAGTGTGAGGGGAGAGAGTATTCCTGACAGAATAACTGTTAAGGAGTTGAACCCTGCCTTGATTACACTTTAAAGGGCCCGGCCTGTACGATACACAAAGGAACGTGACACCAGGCCTGCCATTACCTTTGTCACCCTAGACAGTTTGTAGCCAAAACCAGAGAAAGCGGAAGATTTGACCAAAACCATTTTTGCAGGTAGGTCAGGGAATTCATCCACACAAAGCCTAGCAGAAGGTATCAAATTGGCAGCTTAAAAACCTCTCGTCAGAACACTCCTGGACCTATGGCAGATTCAGAAAAATGACTGTCCTGCTGTCTGAGGATGAGGGACTGCTCTCCTGACTGAATAAGAAGGATGAGAACAGACTTGCTTGCCTTGAAACCAGGTTAGCCAGACTCCAAGCGTTAGTTGGCTGACCTCCTGTGTGAGCTACAGGAACACAACAGTCTTTCAGAGGCCTCCATGCAACTGTCCAGTAGACCAGCACCATCTGGCCCTGGCTAGACCTGCTTGAGCCCTGCTGCTTGCCTCTGCTGGAGGGAGCCCTGATTCCCAAGAAGTGTCCCACACGTGTTGGACCCTTGGCTGGCATCAGTGTGAACGCCTCTTTAAGAGAATTTGAAGATATAGATGTTTTTGACTCATCATGACTGCAAAGTGACCTCTTCGTGCCAGGAACTGGCCACCAGCAATGACCGCAAACAAGAAGCTTCAGTGGTTACTGCTCTTTGTGCCGATAACCGACAACGATCAGCAACACAAAGCTCCAGCAACAAATGGCACTTTGCGGTACAACAATGACTATTCACAATGCTCAAGCTAGTTCTGGCGTCATCAGCCTCCTCCTCACAGCACCTGACCATGAAAAAGGCACTCTTCACGTGGACTTGAGAAGGTAACTCTTCAGTGGAGCTAACATGTTCACTATAGTTCACCTGGCTCCATTGTGGTCAGCCTGCGTTTATGACTTCCCTCATGCTAATGTGACCAGATAACTGTGAGTGGTGCTTTGTGCTTTTTGACGCTATTTTCACCTAAAATTTTAAAAAACCCATTTCTCTGGTTCTACTGATTAGATTTTTGTATTTTTGTAGTCATTTGATTTATTACATTTTGCTCTATGTTTCTACATTGGGGTTATGATTTCAGTATATCACTGTTTGAGCGCTGCATAAATACATTTACACATTGCCTCTAAGTTAAGTCTGACTGCTTTTGTGCCAAGCTACCAAGAGTTAGCACAGGTTTAATTAGTGACTTTTGTGTTTCACTCTAAAAAGGTTTGTATTTATTATTTCAGTGGGACTTCCACCTCTCTCAACCAATAATCTCATAGAATAAACATGAAACATCTACCGTGAAAAGGTGAAAAAAGTATATACCTTACTATAACTTATATCACCAACTGAAAAGGAGGTCACTTATATATTTCTGCAACATTGTGAGTTAGTATCGTTTTACAAGACTACCAAAAAGGTTAAAGGTCAAAGGGAAGGATGGAGTTAACATTATTTGAATTTAGAGGAGCTCTACCCAAGATTCTTGACAAAGGCATGATGACAGTCCTAATGCTACTTCACTTACGTTTATCTCATCAAACTGTCTACCATCTAATATACCTAAAAATATAGCAATAACTCAAGCAATATTTAATGGCACACTGAGGTAAATATATTGCTTCCTAGCAAACAAATCTCTGTAAAAAATATTAGTATCACATATGGTACAAACCAGAGACAGCTCTGTCTACTCTGCTATATTTGCGTTCCCACAGACAGATATCATTTAGCTAAAACATTATATAGAAATTCAAACTGCATGTCATTAACACACAGATCCAGGACACTGAGTAGACACTATATGGGTAAAATGAGGGTGCAGCACAGGGTAAGTGTCCTAACTTTATGCTTGAGAAAGTATCTCTGATTCTATGTAATAATGCACATACACGTGGACAGTTGTTTCTCAGTAATTGCCATGTATTGAACGTCAATGTGTACACTGCATGACTGAATAGTATCCATTACTGCATAGAATAATACAGTTATCTAAAAAAAGAAAGAAGGTGTTAGGGTATTATTTCATTGAAATAAACATATCATATGGTCTGATAGGCATCTATGGAAAGGTACCAGGATGCTTCCTCTACTTCCTTCAAAACATCAAAAGCAGAGGGGCTCCCCTTGGCAGCATTATCCCCACCCCTTTACCTTCAGCTGCCCCCTTGTTACTAGCATTATAATAGAAATACCTGTGAGTACTTGGCCTAGTCTGTGTTTTCTGTATGGTTTGGTTGTTCCTGGCCTGTGGCTTCTCTATGGTCTAGGTGGCACTGGCCTGAGATTGCTTCTTTGCACAATAATCTGGCTCTTGAATGTGATTCTCGCCCTAAATGGAATTCTGTACTGGGACTAGTGTTTTTAAATCTATCAGCCATGCACCCATTCCACCAATGGGTCTCCATCCCAACATGTAATAAATGAAGAAGAAAGCCTGCACACTGCTGCATGACTTAGGCAGTCTAACCTGTGACTGCTATGTAATTTAAGTGGCCCTGGGTGAGATTGTTTATTGAAAGATCAGTGGCTCTTAAATCTAATCTGTGTTATAAATGCAATGTGTGTAATACTGAGAACAGTGTTAAATATCCACTGGGCAAGGTTGGATGCATTTTCCCATGAGCAAATCTATTCCACTCTGGGGTTTTAAGTGAAAATATAGATGACCTATCTGAGCTTCCTTTATTTATTTATTTATTTATTTATAAGTTAATATAGCGCTTGCTAGACCCGAAGGTATCAGTGCGCTTTACATATAATACAAGATCGTTTGGTTGAAGTACACACATGCACAGACGAAGAAAAATCATTAACATCCACAATAAGAGAAATATTATGGTCTAAGTGTTAGGTGCAGTTAGCAAGACTCAGAATTTTAAATGGATGTTTGGGAGTGATGACAGTTTTGAGAACGATGCTCATAGCACAGATGTATAGGTAATCCGAGCTGCCTGTCATAAAATGTGCTGGGCTTCGAAGCGTGTTCATTATGAGAACATAAACATTTACATTGTGGTTTACACGTGTCTCTATGCAATGTCTGCATGCTCTGCAAATATAATGTGAAGCAGCAAGTTGAATTAAATACAAATGTAATAGAGATAGGAAAGTTTCAATTTGACGTTTTAAAGTTTTTAGGCTGTGAAAGATCAAAATGCCAGAACTATAGATAACTACTAATGTTCATGAGTATTCAGAAAGACTGCACCTCGTGGGTCACTAATTTAATGCATTACCTGAGAAGAAATGCGCAATAAAAATATCTTTAAATGTGCATTTAGAAAGCCATTAGGTCGGGCTGATTTTACGTCTGGGATTTGACTGCACAGCTACCAAACATACCTATTCCTAACAATAACATATAAATGTAAATTGATACTTGTATAGCGCACTACTCACCCGCAAGGGTCTCAAGGCGCTTGTACGAATACCGCTGTGGAACCCATCCTGGTTTTCCCTGTGAGGTGTCCACTCCTGGGCACCCCCAAGGTGGAGGCCAGGCATCCTTAGCGTTGTGGGGGCCGTTGTGGAGCTTAAGCAAGCTATTGCCCAGAGTTGCAGAGTGGGACTCCATGATTGCAATAGGCACCGAGGCGAGAATTATCAGGTCCGTGGAATTTTGAGCCCAAGACCCACAGAGGCGGGGAATTGAACTCCGGTCCCGGCTAGACCTCTGCATCAGGGTCTGCCGCTCTAACCATTGAGCCACACTTCTCCACTAATATGCATGGAGCGGGCTATACATCTACCCTAGAAGCCTATGCCTGCTCATGCTGGCTTCCTCTTGCTCTAATGTGCTAACACTACTTTCTAATGTGCTAACACTACTTCCTTTAGCATGTTAAACTCAGACCTATCGGCTTAATAAGTCACAGTACTTCTAAACTTACTGGCATGGGTGTGTGTTTTGTTTTTTCATGAGTAACTCCTATTTGTGCCCTCTTTCTGCATGGTTGCCCCCACATTTTGCTGATTTACTGATGCGCTTTGACTGAGTGTGCCCTGGGCTCCTGCTAATCAGGTACCCATGGCGTATGTTCTTTCCCTAAAACTGCATTGAAGCCTAAACCCAATTGGCATCTCTGGCCACAGGTCAGCCCCTGGTAAATGGTGCCCAGGACACTGTGACTAGAGAAGGCCTCTTAGGACTGCAGCACTTATTGTGCCGCACGTAGAGGTCCTGTACCATTACACTAACACACTGTCTTTACAGGCTGCATATTTTGGTGCAGAACAAAGTGAAGAGTCGACATGGCACACATCTCTGTGTGCCATGCCTACAACCCACTACCCTGGCATAGATCAGACCCCTCTAGCTGGGTGAACTATACCAGTGGTGAGGGTACAGATGCATGAGCCCTGTAGCCCTACAGTGTCTAGGGCCATTCTTAGACATTGTAAGTGCAGGGCTGCCATTAAGAGTATATGGTGCTGGGAGGTTGTCATTACGAACTCCATAGCACCATAATGGCTACACTGAAAATTGAGAAGTTTGGTATCAAACTTCTCAGTACATTAAACCCACACTGATGCCAGTGTGGGATTTAATGAAAAATGCTGACAAAGGGCATCTTAGAGATGCCCCCTGAAAACTAACCTACCATTAGTGTCCAGGCTGAGTGGCTGCTTTCAGCTGCCACCACCAGGCATGTTTCAGGGCACCTAGGTAGAGATCCTGCTGGTCTCTGGGGCCTGAAACAGTGCACATCTTGGGACGAGGTGCCATACCGCCTCCCCCAGGATGGGCAGGGTTCGCGAAGGGAAAGCTTCAAAGGTTTGCCGCCTCTGTGAGCTTCCCAGGCCACTTGCTGATTTCTGCAACTGGTCCCCATTGTTTCTGACCCCCACTTTGGGTAGGAAAAACAAGTGAGGAAGAGAGGAGTGCCCACCTCTGCCAACTCCACCCCTCAGGTGGGGGAGGCAAGGTGAAGCACAACTCCCAGTCCCCGCCATCTTGCAGATGGGGGAACTCAGCCAACCAGGGATAGGCTCATGCCCCCTCCCACTGGAGGATGGCATAATAGGGGATGTACCCACTCCAGGGAAGGGGCCCATTGGTCCCCACCTTTTACTTACCTGTAACGCCCCTAAATCTAGTATTCAGGAGCACCCTCAAACCTTGCTTCCTCAGGCAAGAAGAAACTACAAGGAGAAGAAGAAGGACCGGACAGCTGTGCAGCAGCTAACAAGCGGAAGACGCCCACTGACTTGGCCCCAGCCCTACTGGCCTGTCTCCACCTCGAACCTGCTCTTGCGAATTCTCGGTGTGTCCTGCAACCAACAACCTCAAAACCCCCGGAGGACCTGCCTGCCTTCAACCCCAAAGGCTGTGTCTCCAATTGACACCGGATTTGTTCATCTGCAACCTCTGGCTCCGGCCGGACACCGCAAATCCACCCCACTATGCACCTGCCGTCCTCGAGTGGGCAAATACCCCGAGATCACCCCGGTGATCCTGACCCGAGATCCAGTGATCCCTGACCTACTTCAAGCCTCCAGCTGACACCTCCAGCCTAAATCCAGAAGGTCCCCCCAACCGCGACCACAAGCTAGTAAGAAGATCCGACCCCAAAAGGCATCCCTGCACCCAATGCCCTACGGCCCCAACGGTGCCTAACCAACCCCTCACTTCCCAATTTACCTCTCGAAGTGGTGGTCGCACCAGGAGACCTTCGTTCCGAAGCCTGCAGTGCCTTTGCAAACCAGAGGTTCCCCATTGAAAACAACATGGCGCCCAATCTTGAAACAGCAACCAGCTCCCGGCTGCCCTAGTGCCGCAGAGGGTGCCTTTGGTGCTACTTTGTTTCCTGCCCTGAGCTAAATTCCAGGAATTTTGTTCCCTCAACCAAGTGGCCTGCTTGTCAGCAGCCACCATCCGGAGGCCCCCTATCCCCACTGGATAACATTGGGCCTCAACACTCTGCACCTGGCCGCCCTAATGCCGCTGAGGGTGTAACTAGAGTGCATCCTTGACCCTGGGGGACCCCTGAGTCTACCGCCAGATACTCAACTCCCACCACCAAACACTCACCTAAAAACTGATAACACTATTTTCCTCCATAGGATAACTTGACTGTTTTTCTTTTCTGTGAAAAGTTTCCAAGTTCGGAGTTTGAAAACCTAAACACATTCTTTAAAATTGTACTGTTTAACAAAAACGATTTTACTTACCCGATCACAGGAAATGCCCCAGAGTAGTATCCAGGTATACTACTCTGAGTAAGAAAAGTAATCCAAAAGTAATTTACTTGTAATCTTACAGAGAATATCATTCAAAGTATATGTACTGTATTCTGAAAAGCTTTGCATTATCAGTAACACTACTGTAATCAAATCAAAGTACATTTACTTCACTTATCTGTGCCAGGCTCGCTTGTTTCTAGGAAATAAAATAACTAAAAGAATATTTTTATAAAAAACAATTCGTCTGAAGTTCAGTCTTTGAGTGTGTGAATTCATTTGCTGGCTGAGTGTGTACAACAAATGCTTAACACTGTCCTCTGATACTGCCTTACTGCTCGACCACACTACCACAAATAGAGAGTAAGATGCTATCTACTTTTACCTCTGTCGACCTTTGGGGTTCCACTGGACTCTGTGGACATTATACCTCACTTTGGTATAGTATATACAGAGCCAGCTTCCTACATTGGTGATTACCACCTGATCACACAAAAGAACTCTTAAATTGTCTTTAGAATTCAGATTTTTCGAATTGGCAATTTTTTTGCAAAATTACTAAACGTCTTGTTAGGTCCTTGATTAAGTCCCTTCAGAATTTTAGAAAACGAAATGTCACTTAAGCTAGGATTAGAGGGGTTAGACGTTTTTTTTTAACAATGTCTCAAAACAAGAACCCAGCTGTTTGTGAGAATAACCATAATGACATAGAGGGCATGCTTGAGGAGCTTGACCTCACCCCTTAACTTCAGTTGTCTTTCAAGGAGGTAAGGTCCCTATGCACAATTAAAAACATAACCATGGGGTCCCATCCCACCAAACAAAAGCTCCAGGTGCTGTTGGTGGGGTATACTAAGGACCGCCCATCTGAAAATGGAGGAGACCAGTCGGATGAAGAAGGAGGGGAAGGGGATGATCTGGTAGATCAATCCCCTCCACTTCAGAGAGAGAAAAGGGTCCAAGTACCCTTGACTCCAAGAATGAACCTCTCAGTACCTAGATCCCACACAGGTGGGTCAAGTACCACTGAGGACATTGAGGATAGCCTCAATGAGGAGGACAGCCTTTTAGCAAGGCTGACTAAAAGACTGGATCTGGAGACCAGGTTGCTGGCTCTAGAAAGAGAGAGAGAGAGAGCAGAGATGGGCCTAGCACCCTTCAATGGTGGCATCAATTTACTTAATAAGGATGAAGAGCAATCTTATGATCCTAAAATCCCAAAGGGATTGTCCCTAAATATGACGAGAGTGATGATATCACAAAATGGTTCACAGCCTTTGAGAGGGCTTGTGAAATTAGAAAAGTGAAGAAGTCACACTGGGGGGCACTCCTTTGGGAACTGTTCTGTGGTAACTGCAGACCTCTCTGGGGCAGGTGCTGGGTCTTATGACTTCATGAAGAGAACTCTGATTGAGGGATTTGGACTCACAACTGAGTAATATAGAATTAGATTCAGGGGGCTCACAAAACCCAAAACCAATCCTGGATTGACTTTGTAGACTACTCAGTTAAAACACTAGATGGCTGGTTAACTGGACACACTGTGCAGGATGTCAACGGACTTTACAATCTGCTTATGAAAGAACATATTTCAAGTAATTGCACTAATGAAAAGTTACATCAGCATTTGGTAGACCTAGGTCTAATTTCTCCCCAATAAATAGGAAAGAAGGCAGACCACTAGGTCAAGACAAGGGTGTCAAAAACAACCACTGGAGTTGACCTAAAGAAAGGGGTTACAAAACCTCCACAGGGAAAGGCGGTGAGAATCCCCAAGATAAAAAGCCTGACGCTTCTAAAGGGCCCCAAAAACCTGCACAGGGGGGGTGGGTCCCAAAACTCTTCCCAGTCCGTTAATAGGTACGGGGGAAAGAACTTTGATCCTTTAAAGGCCTGATGTAACAACTGTAAGAAGTTGGGACACTTAACTGGAGATGCTGCTTGCCCAAACAAGAAGGCCACTAGTCCTACTACAGCTACTCCTGGTGTAGCAAGTCTCCAGATGGGAACAACAGCGTGCCAAGAGCAAATCGGGTTGCACATTGGAGCAGTTCTAGTGTCAGAAGGGGAACTTGCGTTTGCCACTGTAGCTGTGTGGCCACCCAACTTAAAAAAGTACTTACAATACCCTTGGATTAATGGAAGTAGGATAGAAGCTCTGAGGGATACAGGTGCCAGTGTCTCTATGTTACCACTAACAATGCAATGGCTATGGTGACATTAGACTGGGGGTGTTACTGGTCTGAAACAGGTAGTGGTCTCTCCAAAGCTGCCAGCTGCATGTCTGTGTGGCAATGACTTGGAAAACTCAGCATGGGCTGAGGGTGAACTGAAACCCCATTCAGCAATGCTGGATATCCCTGAATTGGTGTGTGTAAAACAAAGAGCACAGAGCAAGAGACATGGTGAAAAAGAAGTGTTGGAGCCTGAAAGTATGGTCCAACCTTCCAAGAGAAAAGGTAAGAACACTGGGGAACCCGCTTCTGTACAGCAAAAGGATCAGGACCCCTCTCCTCAGGGAGAGGACTTGGACACCCCAGAGGGAACTGAGCCCATGGAGCTTGACCCTTACCAAGTTGAACTTTTAGGCCCAGGGGGACCCTGTTGGGAAGAGCTGTACCTTGGACATGGGGACTGTCCAAATCTTGAGAGCCTGAGGCAACAAGCTACTTCGCAGGAAAAGGGAAACGTCAGTGGTACCCACAGAGTTTATTGGGAAGAGGGACTACTGTACACTGAGGCCAGAGACCCCAAACCTGGAGCCACTGGGAGAGTGGTAGGTCTAAATGTTAGGAGCAGCTTTTTGTGAATTTGGTATGCTGTGTATACTTGATAAGTGCAGTATCTAAGAATATATTCCTCCAGAGTGCTAAATAGGAGGTAGTGAATTACCTCTTTAACATGTTGCTCCAGATCAGCATTGGGAAGCTCTGAATTGATTCCCCTGATTCTGATGTTGCTCCGCTCACTTCATTTTTTACCATCCTCCAGCTTATCAAGGATCTGGGTGTGCTATGGTTTCAATGCCTCTACCCTCTCAGCCAGTGATTTCTGTTTATGTCCTTGTTCTTCAACAAATGCCTCAGCTTTACTGTCAGGTTTAGTGTCAATGCGTTGTAAATTCTTATCAAGGTTAGCTATTAATTTCTCCAGCTCTTGTCACAAGGCTGACATCTTAGTCTTGATTGCTTGTAGAAGTAGGTTTAAAGTCCACTTTAGTGGCTGATGACTGAGGGAGCATGGTGCATATGACTACCCCCAGCTGCTGGTACGGGGTAGAAAAGCTTCCATCAACACCCTCAATTTCTTTCTTCTTTTGGGACTAGATTATGTCTTGGAGGGAGTTTTTATCGTTTATAGTCTTGGATCGGGGGTGGCCATAATCACACATGTGGCTTTGGAATGTGTATCCCCCTAAGATATTGGTCCAGGGAAAGTGAACAGTTTACCACCTTTCAATTTGAGCCTGATGTTTGGTATGCAAAGGAAATAGGCACTGGACGATCTCAATGGTCTTTGTGTTCTGCAATTACGAAGTGATCTGCATAATTTTTTTGTCCACTAGAGTGGAAACCTTTGAAACTAATGGTCAAGGATTTAAAGAGCACCAGCTTATAGACAGGTCGGCAATGGTAAGCCCCTGAGAAACCCCATTATTGCAGGAACACTTAATCACCAATGTAACTGCTGTACACTGAGCATTTCGAAGCTGCGCAGCAAGAACTTTGAAAAGCCAAAGTAAAGGCTACTGAAATAGTCTAGCCTCACCATATTAGGAGAGCTGGCTACAGTTTTCCTTGCAGTTAACGGAAGGAATTGAATTCGCTTTTAAGGAATTTAATCAGAGCAAAGACCCAGCCAGACACTGCTAAAAGTTATGGTTGAAAAGACAGAGACTGTACTATGCTTCCACAGTGCACTCCAATGTACAACCTTTTTAATTCATTGATTTTTCTGATGTATGCATCCCAGTGTGAAGTGCAATGTCTTTTGTTGCTATATGGCAAAAATGAAAAATGTGTAAATCCTTACCTCCTGACTCTGGTCGCACTTAACTTTTAAAACTCAATGGTTTTGTTCACCCGATTTTTTTAAATAAATCCCTTATATTCTGTGTTTTTTTTCTATTCAACAATCAATGTTTATTCACGAAGTTTGTCATTTACCAATGTTGCTCCTTCAATATTCACATTGGAAACCTTCAATTTGTGGAAATTTATAATTTTCGAAATCCGATATAAAAAAATTCTCCTGCAAACTTGCCGAGAAACCTTGCCCAATGCATTTCAGGTCATACACCCTTTGTCAGGGGCATCCAAGTTCAAAATCTAAAATAGAAAATGAATTCCCATTTCAGCTCAAGACAGCCCTCACAAGTTCAAGTAAGTCAATGTGCCAAAAAAGGTGCCATGCAGTTTTACAGTGTGTCTGACACCTGATGTGTACACAATGGTATGTGCTGAGAATTAATGATTCAAATCAACCAATTATGTGCATCGGAACTCTTTTCAGTTAAAGCCTGCCTTGTATTTTAACCATGAAGTGCGTAAAAGAAACCTACATGCATGCTGGAGTTCGGAAAGACTCTGAAAACAAACGTGGCCTGTGCATGTTTCACTATAATTGTGCAACCATGCTTTATCTATGGTGTCTAAATGCTTACGTGTTGGATGCTCCATGAAGGAGTCCTCCGGCTGTATTGTGCATTTAATGTAATCTAATGTGCACCCCATATCATGGTGGCACAATTCGTTCTTACTTATTCTCTCATTCTGTGAGTTATGGCACGTCTCACGAATGAGTGCAACATGAATGGGGAAAGAACATTTCTTATCTAATCGGCGACCGGCTGAATGCGTGTGGAAATGGACGTCTAGCGTGAGCCACGTCCTCACACGGCATGTGTTAGTTTCACACTCTTAATGATGTGTTACTTAAAGGTAATGGTGTATATCTCCGATACTAATCTAATGACGGTAAATCTGTGCCATGCAAGACAGCGGTCCCTTCAAACCTGACCCCTAAATTCTTAGCTACCTCCCCTCTGGGCGGATGTGTGGACAGATCCTGCAGCCACCAGTCACATAGGTCAAATGTATTGTTCTTCACCTGATCTATGTTACATTTAAGCTGGTTGTTTTCAATCCAATTGACAATCTGGGTTAAACAGTTTTTAAAGTTATGCTCAGAAGCAGAGGAATTCTTATCAAGTGAAAAAATTAATTGATCTGCATAATAAGTGGACGAGATGCGAAAAGAATCAATCAGAGCCATCAAAGGGGATAGATAAATATTAAATAAACTGGGGCTAAGGATTGATCCCTGCGGGACACCACACTTTAGGAATTTGTCTTTTGAGTTGAAAGGACCTAGAGAAACTATCTGTTTTCTATTTGTGAGAAATGACTGAAACCATGTGAAACTCTGACCACTAATGCCAATATCCGAGAGACACTGGAGGAGCACCACATGTGACACTGTATCAAATACAGCAGATAGATTTAAAAGAATCAGTACTGCATTCTGACCTTTGTCCAGCATAGCTTTGATTGTTTCAGATACCCCCAAAAGTGCAGACTCCTCAGAATACTTAGATCTAAACCCAGATTGAATTGGGTGCATATTTGCTCATTGACATGTTTTTCAGGGAGAAAGGTCTAAAATTGGAGAGACTGGACGGATGTGTCAATTGCTTTTTTATTAATGGTTTAACAACCACCAATTTGCATGACTCAGAAACTGATGCTAAAATAAGAGATGAATTAAGTAAATAATGACAGACTGGGTTGACAATTTCAATAGCGTCCTTAACCCAGCAAACAAGGATCTAATGGAGATGCACAGTTGAATGCCAAGTTGGCACTTTCTGATTGCTGAAGAGAAATGGGTAAAAGAATCTGTCATGATAGTATGTGGAGGGGAAAGATTTTTGTTCCACCGCCTTAGGAAGATCTAGATCAGTCGGCCTATTAGAGAAACCCGGTTGGATTGAGGCTATTTTTCTCCGAAGAAATTGGAGGGATTGCCACACAACAATAGAGATGGATTAACATGCATTGAACAAGCCTTGGTTTGAGGGAAAACCGTAGCTATATAATAGATTTTCTTTGATTCGTTGTGAGCTCCCTCAATTTGAGAAGTACAGTAGGAATGTATGTGCATCCCTTATCAATTCATGGTACTTCTTTAAAGCTAATTTACACAAAATGTTGGTCCAGGGAAGGTGAGCCCACCACTTACTATGAAAAATGTGGGTGTAGATTCTGCTACCCAGATAATCTATTGAAACCAAGCCTTCTTGCCAGTTCCTTTCTGCTAACCCCACACCAAACTCAACCAAACCCAGGCCACTAGGGTCCAATTCATGATTGTAGAGGTCTTTTATACTAGCAAAAATTGTTTCTCATGCTGCTCAAGCGGGTGAGAAAGCCTTATATACACCCAGCTCCTCTCCTCATATTATGATCATAAGGCCTGCGTTGGTGTTGTTGTGCCCCAGCTCTTCAGGGGCACTGCTTGTCATCCCGCCACTCTGTTTCTGTCTGCTGCATCAGGGTCTCACCTCCCGCTCACTGCTCAAGGCCAAAACGGAAATTGCAGCAGGAGGAGTGGTGGACTAGGGAGCTGCCCCAAACCACTTTGGCGCGCTTCCTTCTCCATCATGGAGCTAAAAAGCTCGTAGTTGCTGCTACGTGGGTTGAGAGCTCCCCTTGTTAACTCCCCGCCAATGACCAGAGGCGCCTCAGAGCCACTCCCACTCCCAGAGGGGAAGCATTGTTTACAACACATGCGATACATCGCATGCCATTACAAAGCAAGTTGTTACAACTACGCGTTGATACATCGCTTGCCATTACAACGCAAGTCATTACAACGACTTGCTGGAGGGGGCAGAAGTTGTTGGATTTGTTGGATTTTCAATCCAACACCTTCCCTACTGTTGCACACACTGGAGTTGGAATAGTAAATTATACTATTCCAAACTCCAGTGCCCCCCTACAGCAAGTCATTGTAACTGTAACAACTTGCGTTGTAATGGCATGCGATATAACAAAGCACCATTGTAATGGCATGCGTAGAAAACGCATGTGTTTTAACGAGTTCCATACCTCCCAGAGGCACACAGCTGATATCAGGCACTCTTGGATCCATTCCAGTTGACCACTGCAGTTGCAGTAGAGACCTTGACAATTTACTGTGTCCACTTGGTGTGACCTCCACATATGCAGAGAAGCTTCATTGGATTTTCCCCAGTTCCCACAATCAGGATCAGTCACCTCATGGCCACCTTGCGGCCTACTGGCCCAGAGTCTGACAGTGCTCAATGAGGACAAGTCTTGCCTGGTCCTCATCCTGGCCACGCTCCCTCAAACTACATCTTCATTTCTGCCTGGGTTTCAGGTGTCATGCCTATATGCATGACACTCAAATAGGATCTCGATCATGCAAAATCGCTTGGAAGAAACTCATTATCCTTGGCTCCAAAGGTGGAACGTGATTCTTAAGTCTAACATTATGAGTAAACCATGAGCAGCTTACTTATGGTGTCCTTCCAGATTTACCATTACCGGGGGTCCTGGTAATTTTGGTAGAGGGAAATAATGATGAATATGATTAGTTGGGGAATCAAATACAGAAATCGGACCTATCATGCCTTTTACTCCAAGTTTTTCATGAAATTCGACCTGGAGATATTGTCTGCTTGATGGAGGTGAAACCTCTAGGTAGAATGACCAGCAGCGTTCCTGCTGGACTCAAACATCTAATGGGCCTGTGTTAGAAATGGGGTTTCTGGTCCTAAGACAGGCAGAACCCACTACTCTAGTCAGGGCAAGTAAGTTAGGCACCAAAGATAACCTGCGCTCACCCTCTGGTAGCTTGGCTTGAATCAGTCAGGCTTATCGTCAGAGGCAATGTGTAAAGCATGTGCGCAACACTCTCATACAGAAACACAATGAATGCACCACAAAAGAGATTCCACAAAGGATTATATAAAGGCTGTGTTGTACATAGAACATAGACCAAAAGGACATGAACCATAAATACTTTGCATATTATGCAAATACTGAAATAATACTTGTTCTTTTGACAAGGCAAGAATAAAAAATGACTTACATCATACTATCAGTGAATCCTTAGGGCATGAAATGCAGCAGATTATGAAACCAAAACACATAAATCATCACGAGTGCAAGGACTGTAACGTAATTTAGAGACAAAGCACATGAAGCATCATGAGACCATAGGGCACAGCAAAACTGTGCTCCAATTAACCTTTAAACGGAAATTAGGCTCCAAATGTAGGGCCCTGAGGCACCTGCATGCCTATTATACTTGATACAGTAAACGGGCCCCTTAATCCATCGGCATGTGAAATCTCCCATTGAATGCAGGCAAAAAGACACTCCCAGGGAGGGGGCACCCCACCAGTCCCTGGAGAGCACACATAGTACAGAAGCGTGCAGCAGGCCAGCATACTACTTTACCTGAGCAGAGTGGCCATCTCTCTAGTAGCCCAGCAGGTCAGCACAACAAAGCAAGTAGTCCCGGTGGTGCTCTCTCCTGGTAGTATGGCAGTTCTCTGGCAATGTACAGCATGTAAAGCCAGCAGTGTCTGATTACAAGTCCACACAGGGTCTAAAACCATGGGCTTGGAGCCCATCTGCTTATACTCACAATGTCTTTGATCAGGGGTGAATTCAAGGGAACCATTTTAAGTGCCCCTTTCACTTCTGCCCAGGCAAAAAGGCATCATTAGCGGGGAAAAACAATCCTTTGTGAGAAGGCAGGACCCAACCTATTCAAAAATAAAAGAGTGAACACCCTTCCTTCTCCCAGCCAGGAAGACAATCAATACGCAGATAAATGCATATGTAACTCCTGCCACACCCACACCTTCTTGTGTTGTGGCTGTCTGAAAAGTATGAACTAAGTGTGGCTGTTACACAGGTCTAGACATGGATTGGAGTCAGGCTGCAAAGCACAAAGAGTCATAAGCACAGCAAAATGCCCACGTTCTAAAAACGGCATTTCTAAAATAGTAATGTAAATTCCAATAACACCAGTAAGCAGGACTTTTCACTACCATTGTAAACATACCAAAAATGAGAACGCTACTACATTCAGATCAGGAATTACCACTTAAGAATATATACTGGAATTCCCAATGCTAGCCTACAAGAGGAGTAGGCCTCACAGCAGTGGGAAACAAAATAGGCTGGTTGCCACTGCCAGGAAATGCCACACAATAAAGGTGAATGCCCTACCTTTTACTTACACAGCACCTTGCCCATAGGGCTACCTGAGGCCTACTTTAGGGGTGACCTATATGTAATAAAAGGGGAGTTTTAAGGCTTGGCAAGTAGGTTTCAAATGTTAAAGTGGCAGTAAACTGTGCATGCAGGTCCTGCAGTGGCAGTCCTGAGACAGGTTTGAACGGCTATGTCTGTGGGTGGTACAAGCAGCGCTGCGGCCCACTAGTATCATTTAATTTACATGACCTTTGTATATGGGATACTTTTGTACAACGGACTTACAAGTAAATTAAATATGCCAAACAGATGTAAACCAATCATACCATGTTTTAGAGGACAGAGCACATGCACGTTAGCACTGATTAGCAGTGGTAAAGTGACCAGAGATCTTAAGCCAACAAAAAAGACAGAAAAATAGGCAGAAGAAGGCAAAAAGGTTGGGGGATAAGCCAGGTCCAACAGCCTGGTAACTATTAATAAGCCTAATGAAATTAGAAGGTTGCTCGTAATGAGGGATATAACAATATGTGGACAATAATGGTCACAAGGATGTATTTCTAGATGTGTCCAGTGAGAAGGTCAAATCTCACCGACAGCCTCGTCGCCATAATTAATAACTGTTGTTTTTTTATACTGCAGAACATATCCCGTGAAGTGAATTAATATAATACTTCATGATTGGAAACGAAACATCATTTTGCTCTGCGTGCGTTAGATCCACCACAGTTGTTTCATGAAATTCGCACAAAAGGTTTGGAAGGGTTGCATACTAACGACGGTGTGCTTTCAACAATATTACTCTGAGGTATTTGACTTCACGGAAATCTTTTCGTATCTCTAAGGAGAGACGGCCAGAGATCTCAGAAAATGTTTTGTCAATCAGCAACAAAAAACAATGATTAATAGTGTGCCGCGTTTCATTTTCTATGCATATTTTTTGCAAATATGTGCCGTGAAGCATTCAGTAATCAGACTTTAACCAAGAAGAAAAAGAATGCTGATAGAGGGTGAAAAGCATCCCCTGCCTTCATGAAACAGTATGAGACTTTTATTAATGCTCTGTCACAGAAGAGGGGAAATTGCGTGTAAGCCATTTTTGATAAGACCAGTAATTATGTTTACCTCAGGAGTCCAAACATTTTTTTTCATTCGTGAGCTTTGTTCACGCTCTGACACCCGAAAACTCTGCACGCCAGAGGAATTACTAAGAGTATTCCATTATTTTTAAAATAAGCTGGCCTCTCATCGTTTCCCCGTAGTTAAAAATTTATTAGGGTGTGACCAAAATAAAAGGTCTGTAGTGGGTGATATATTGTAACCAGTTTGCTAGCTACGCTTGCGGTTGTATCAGCCATCGAGTAAAACACAACACTGAACTTTATTTATATCATGTAGAATGTGGATTTCCTGGGCCATATTGAATCAACTTTGCGAGTGATGCAAAAGCATAAGGAATAAAGGAAACCGCTCATCTATTAATCTCCTTTATTAAAAAATGAAACGAACTAATATTTGATTACTTAGGCTATACTTCTAATATATAGGAGCATATTTCTTTTGTGCCCCGCGTAATTTCATAATTTACATTTTAGAAGTAACAGGAACCCGTTTGCTGCACTGACTATACGTCACCATATCAACGCTATAACACATTCAGTTTGCTTCTTTCTTTGTCCTGATTCAAAAACCCTTATTGTGTGATATAGACTGAAGAAAACACTATTTACTCAATTTCCTATTACCCAATCAACAAACCAGTAAATAAGAGCATTTGCTTCAATTTTACACAATGGCAAAGAGAGTACAACCTAGCCGAAAAAGAGCAGAATAATTCATAAAAGTACTTGCCTGACCCCATTCAGGGGGTCACAAGCTAAGTTGAGGCCACTGAGCCTCAACCATAGGTGTTGAAGTCGTTTGCCTCTGATTTCCTAGGACTTTGCAAACTGCTCCAAGTACAAGCCCTTCAGCACCTCACTCTTAGTGGTGGTCACAGGCTTTTCAAACAGGCTATGTGGGAGTGCTCGAGCTCAGCATACCACAAACACACACTGATATATTTTAAATGATAGTCCAATCCAGCACTTGACTTTCAAGAGTTCTTCTGTCAGTATGCAGGCTGACTTCTAGGCACTATAGGAAAGGTAAACAGCTATTGAAACATCAGGTGATTTCCTTTCACCTCTGGGAAGCAGTCTGTCAGGCAGACACCAGCGCAGGTTGCACAGCAGTCCCCAGAATACTCCCTTCCTTATTCACAGAGAACTTGAAAGTGAAACAACAAACAGGTCAATGGCTATGCTTTTATGCAGTTAGAGCAGCCAGGTGTTGTTGATCAATTGCCTGATTGCCTGAACTTTTGGAACTGGTTTGGTTCTCCTTTCAAGTGTCCATTCTAGGTTTTTCTCCAGACACAGTGTTTGTGTAGGGTGATGATCTTCACATCAGAGTAGTTTCCAGCATGAGGTGAAATGAAGTGTGAGATTTCCCTGCATCTGGCTGTCATCAGCCACCCTGAAGAATAACCAGGGAAAGACAAAAGGCAGGCTTCACCTAAGGGTTTTCCTTTCACCTTGAACTGCAGAGAATGCAGTCTCACCTGTACCCCTAATCTACCAAATGGCAGCGCTTTAGGAAGACCAGTCAACACCTCCTCTCAACTAAAGGCCATATCACATTTCTAAAAGAGCCTTATCTCCTCTTTCCCCACAGCTATATCTAGGTATATTTCCTCCAGCTTCAAGAATGTAGGCAATACACTTCCACTGTCAGTGAAAACAACCTCACCCCCATCTTGTGTACAAGGTCAGGGTTAAGCTATCCAAAATAGATCCCATAGGCTTCCATTACTCTGGTTGACTTATATACATCTTGCATGGCCCGTGAGGGCCATATACACAAGCATGCACAACATACACTTGGGATGTTGGTGCTGGGATCTGGGGTAACACACAGAAGCAGGAACTTTATACACATGGGCTAGTACGCCTCTACTCTCATGACACAGATAAAATGGTCTGGTCACAACTATGAGTTCACAAGAAATGGTACCAGTGGCGGCTGGTGACAATAAAAAGTGGTAAGCGAAAAACTTTAGGTTGGCTCTTCAGCAGGCCTGCAAGCGAGCAGGAGCTCCTCGCTGGACAAGAGGCTCACCACAAGGAAGAGAAGGAGGCTGAGGTATGCCCTTTTGAGTTTGGGGTACACTGTCAGGGTCCTGACGCCCCCACTTCCTGCTGAGGTCACGCCGAGCTCTGAGTCCTGACAGTGCCTCAACAGCACCAGACGCATTTTCAGTGGTGACCTGGCAAATGAAAAGGCAGCTCGGCGCTGCCATGGGTCTTCGGCCAATTCTGAGAAGAAGGGATGGTAGGGCCTTGGCATAGGCCCCAAGGAGCGCAATTCTTTCCTTCTGCTGCTGGGTGCAGACTAAGTAAAGTAAAACTCTAAAGTTGCAGATTTCTGCGAGTGTGGGTTAATATACTGCTTGACAGTATGTCTGAATGTCATGTAAGTCGCATAAGAAGCGCCAAAATTAAAATCATGATACTTATTTCATTTACGAATGCCCTTGTTGGCTTCAAGTGCGCAGCCGCACACTGAGCAAGTCACAGTTTATTTTTTAATACAAGCGCGCACACAACTTCATATTCTTTTTTTTAATAACTCTTTTTATTAACCAACATGGGCAAAATTATACAGTACCGAGGATCGAACACATTTGACATCACAATACAAATGGCAGGAAGGACTCACACAAATTGCAACAGAGATGAACATTACGGGGAGCTAGGGTCATCCTGCTCGATGCTGCTGGGTGGGGTACAGATGTCGCCTCTGTAACTATTCCATGAGCCCCAGACACATAACCATTTTCTGGGGCACCCTCTTGCCAGATACACAGTCTTCTCTCTGAACACACACCAGTCGAGATTACCTTCCCAGGCCTCCAGGGTGGGTGGATCTACGGCTCCCCATAATTGATCTATATTTCTTTTAGCCAACATGAACCCCAAAGTGGCCCATTGTGTCTGTGAGGCATTCAAATCAGTGGGCTCCCATATGGTTAGAAGGCATCTCCTTACCTCTAGATGGAGTGTGATGCTTAACACCTTGCTGATGATCTCGTGAATTTGAAGCAAATAAGAGCTGATGTGTGTACACTCCCAGATAGTGTGCATAAAAGTACCAGAGAGGCCACAACGCCTTTTACATTCTCCCGAGTCGGCCCACCCCATGCTCACCAAACGAGGCCCCGTCATGTAAATTCTATGGAGGATTTTTAATTGAAACAGTCTTAAACGAGCGGGAATGGTGACAACCCTGGGGGTGAATACCGATAGGGAGTCTATTTGGGCCCAACGCTTTCCCTGAATTTAGTGAGCAAATTGCTTGGGCAATTTCCTCTAATGTAAGGGGGCTATCAACGAAACTCCAATCTTCCAAGGAGAGGCAAGGAAGTTTAATGTCACGAAGCAGTTCATGCAAATCCCCCTCCGAAGAGGAGGACTTAGTCGCATAGACCGCTTGAAAGTGCTCAGCGAAGCTATCCACAATGTCTTGCTGGTCTGTAATTAGGACATCTCCTCGTGTTCTGAGCTCAGGTACCAGGCGGCTCACCCACTCCTTTCTGTCCAACCATGCAATGAGTTTCCCGGCCTTGTCTCCCAGATCATAAAGCCTACCCTGCTGCTCCCTGCTAAGGGGCTTGGCCCTATCAGTGACTAGTGTTTTGTAGTTGTGCTGTTTTAGGCCCAGTAGATGAAGCTTCTCCAGGTCAACCTCTAGTCTATACATTTTCGGTCTGAACTCAAGAACCTCTTTTTGCTTGTCTTTCTTAATGCCAGCAATTAACGATAGGGCCTGTCCCCTGACTACCGTCTTGAACGCTTCCCACAAAGATCGGGAAGAGGATACTGATTCCACATTATTAGTAAAATATTTGTCTATAGTCTTGATGAGATCTTTACGGATCTTTGGGTTAAGCAGATACCAGGAGTTAATTGGGGCCAGTCTCCCAGCTGTTCCCTGGCGCAGAAGTAGGCGGATCCAGAGTGGTTAGTGATCGGAAATACCTCTGGCTAAATGTTTAATTCCACTTATATAAGAGGCTTGTGTGGCCGGTACCAGACAGTATTCTAGTCGAGAGAGACTGTGGTGAGCCCCCGAATGAAAGGTGTGCTGTATCTGGTCTGGGTGATAGAGCCTCCAGCCATCGACTAGGCCCATAGCTTCCATGGCGTTGGGCAGCCAGTGGGTTGCCCGCTTCATCTCCCGTGGAGGGAACCTGTCTAAAGTGCCTGAGACAACTGCGGTAAAGTCGCCTCCCAGTATCAGAAGCCCATCTGAGACCACGAGCAGGACTGCACCTAAATCAACAAATGTAGTTCCCTGCAGGCCCGGGGGAACACAGATGGACATGAAGGTGGCAGAATGGCCCTCCCACATACCCGTCACACCAACATACCTGCCTCGATCATCAGTACATGTGGAATCACTGACAATGGGAATGCGTTTCTTGTCATGATGCCCACACCCCTGGACCCAGAAGTGAACCCCAGTGTGCAATCATCTTATACCCCCCCGGGCATTGCTTTGCATAGATATCCGACCAAGTGCGTCTCCTGTAGCAAGACTACATCTGGCGCGTGTCTTTTAATATATTGGAGTACTACACTCCATTTGTTTTTATCCCCTAACCCATTCACAATCCAGCTCAGAACCTTTATATCCTTATCCCCTATCATCTTTGGTGCGACTATGGACATGCCAACAATCCTTTGCGATTACATTTGCAGTAAATCTTCTGCCGATACCCTCATATACTGTGTGTCGATTATACACAAAAAATATGAAACAAACCAACTCGATTCCCCAACCCAACAACCCCCCTCCCTGCTGTCCTGCACTCTGGGCTTCAAACGGCCCATTGAGGAACTTGCAGAGTGCCTGTCACCCTAACAGATTTCAAAGAAAAAAAAATATGTGGGAAAGTAGCGGGCTCCGTGTCACCGCCCCAGACAATCACTTAGTCACACCATCAATTGCGATATTAGCTGAAAACAATAGAAAGTTACCACTCCCTTTAAGTAAGGCGCCGGTGTCACCCCCGACCCCGCCCAACTGTTTAATTGTATTCTAAAGAAAGGTGCCTGCATGGAAGGTCCAGCATCAGAGCGGCCACGGCTCCACGGTCTGCTGGGCTCCTTGCACCTCTATACTCAATCCACTCCGCCACTGCCTCCAGCTGGTCGAAGAACCACGCTTTTCCGTCAGCCTCAACCCGGAGGCGTGCTGGGAATAACATTGAATATTTTAGGCCTTTATCTCTCAGGTCGCGCTTCACCGACAGAAGCGACCTCCTTTGCCTCTGTACTCTTTGAGTAATGTCCGGGAAGAAGGAAATGTCCGCATTTTCAAAGCAGAGGAGGGCTCCAGCCCTGGAGTTTTGGAGAATAACGTCTCTATCTCGGAAATTTAGGCCAACATGGGCCGCGGGGGAGCTCCCGGTTTGGGACGGCCACCCGGGATCCTGTGTGCTTGCTCAATCACAAAAAATGTACTGAGGCCTTTGGGTTTCAAATGGTTGAGAATGAGTTCCTCAACAAATAGGTTCGGGGTTTCCCCTCAGATTTCTCCGGAGACGCTAGGATACGCAAGTTGTTTCGGCGAAGTCAACCTTTATAGTCATCAAGCTTGAGGTTTGTGGAGTTACTAGAGTCCTGGAGTTCACGGACCTCCTCTGAAGCTGCACGACGTCTCCCACCAGACTGGTAGCTGCTTGACTTTTTCATTTTGCTTCCCCATATCCGCCCTGATAAGGTTAATGTCAATGGCCATGGTGTCCATTTTGTGTTCCAAGGAGATCTTAATGCCAGTGATGGCCTCCATGACGTCCTTGAGAGAGAGAGTTCCTGCTCCTCTTCCCCCGTGCTCCCAAGTGCTGTCTCTTCCAACAACCGGCCCGCAGCGCCTCCCTGGAGACCGTGTATCGGTCCAGTTTGTTTGTTTGAGTTTTGTTGGCCCACGGGTCCCATATCCCTTAATGCGCTCCATTGTAGAGTTCAAGGCGAGTGTTGGGCCAGCTGGCGGCGATGTATGGGGGGCCCACAGTGCTACACCATACCCGCTCCAATCCAGCCCCGACGCGTGACTCACCGCTAGCCCTGATCTCAGGTCTGTGCCCTGCAGATGTTGGGGTCTCTGCAGCTGTTTCTGAGGCCTTGCCACCCCAGGGCCGCGGCAGAAAGGACAGGCTGGAGGGAGATGTTCAAGGGGTGGTTGGTAGCCAGAGGTGGCGAAGCGCACTGATCACCAGGATTACAGACGTCAGCCCCCCCGGCCCTGGGTCCTCCAACTAACAAGACACATGGGGCACCAAGCGTTCTGGGTGGGGGGTTTTCCTAGAGCCCGGTGGACTCTACTGTGTGCTGTTGATATGGCCTCCCGCTGCTGGCAAGTGGAAGTAAGATGTAAGACAATGTAGTTTACCACCGGAAGGGGCAACAAGTGCACAGGTGGTGAAGTCTCTAGAGCCCTGTGGTGCCTGCTCTGCACATCAAAGACGTGCCACTGCTCTCATCAGCCCCACGGCCGGCACGATCACCGCAGTGTAATTATGCACCCCGCTCCGGTGCACCTCTGCGGGTCTGGAGTGTCTTAATTGCCTAATTGACGGGCAGCGTCTCACAGTCAGGGGGCAATCACCAAGCTTCAATGCGGCATCTCACAGAAGAGATTGCCGCAGTAGAGACACGCCGCCACCATTTTGGTGCAGCGCAGCCGGCGCGTTGAGTTGGCCCAGATGTAGATTTCAGAGGGGATGGGGATGTTCAGGGACGCCCGTGGATCTTCAACAAGGCCACCACCGCAGGTCGCGGAAGCTGCACGGGCCGCTCCAGCCGCATGGTGGACAGCGGCGTCACCCCAGACAGCAGCTCCACCTCCCAACACTCCGAGACAGCCGAGGCACTCCCGTGGCAGGCCGCTGTACTGTGGGCCCCGGCTCCAGGCCACGATGCAGGCCGCAGCTCTGACAGGCCCAGATCTCGGGCACCAGGCACAGACTCGGCGCCAGCGATCCGGTGTTAGAAACTGGCAAACAGTGCCACGGATGTTTGCTCAGGATAGACAGGGGCTAAGAAGGGTGGCGGAGCTCACTTGCTACGCGGCCATCTTCTCTCCGCGTTTGGCCACGCCCCTGCACACAACTTCATATTCAAACATGTAGCGTCTTGGCTGTTTGCAACTCAAATCAAAGAATTTTTTTTTGCATTTTACTAGTATGATTCACACTAGTAAAATGCAAAAGCATTTTCTTTGATTTAATTTAAAACAACAAAGATGCTTTAAATCCAGTTTGATTCTCCACTGATTTTATATTACCCAGGGCGGTGAACTCCACTCTGCTCGCGGAGTTTGCAGAGTTTCCCGCACTCCGCGCTACGCGGAGCTTGCGGAGTTCCAAAAAACTCCGCTTCACACAGCGGGGAAGAGATTTTTTCTCCCCGCTCGCGTTCACCAACGTCAAGTTGCCGAGCACGAGCTAGGGGAATCCACCGCCCGCCGAGATTTTTCCTCGTTCGCGATCACCAACATCAAGTTGGCGAGTGCGAGCCTGAAAAATAAACCTCCCAGTGATATTTCTCATTGTGGGGGGGTCAGGTTTCTCAATGAGAGTGGTCGCGTATGCTCGCAACCACTCGCGTTGAGAAACTGCCCGTTCGTGTTGAGAAAGCTCCTGCTCGAGTAAAAATCAAATCAAATCGAGCAGCAGAAAAGGTAAGCTTGCGCTGTGCATGATGCTGTTTGCAATGTTTACACAGTGCAGACAAGCATCTGGCACTGTGCAATCATCGCATTTTTCTACCATACTCCGCCGCTCCCGGAGCTCCACGTAGTGCGGCAGAGGTTTTTTTTGCACTTCGCAAAGCTTCGCGTAATGCAACTCTGCGAACTCGCCCAAGGTTAATTTTAGCCGAGAACAAGCACTGCACCATATTTACATTTTCATCATTTAGGATTTTACGAAGTAGAACTTACTTCGAATGCTGCCTTCCAGTAAGGTCAGGACGGACAATGGAGCAGGAAAAGTATGACTCATCATCTCTCCCACTCCCAGTTGCGTAATGAGACGGCAGGGGAGGAATGAGGACAGCAGCCTGTTTCACTCCTCCTAAGCCCACCCCTCTTGTGATGAGTGTTTAATTGTTGCCACCCACTCCCTCATTCTTCCTCTCAGCCTGACACTCTCCCTGCCATTGAAAAGAATGGAGTTCTGTGAACTCCTCCCGGGGCATTATGTAAGCCCCCAAAAAGTACCCTTATTCACTGCATTAAATGTCACTACTGTAGATTGTGCCTGCTGGTCGAAGAATACCTCGCCCAGCCGGCATGTGCAGCAGGACCGTACCTCTGCAAAGTCCTCACAGCTGCCTTATTATAAGTAAGAGAGCAGCAACCAATTAGTAAATTTTATTCAGCTGCTTGGCTTTTTTAATTGTGTTCTTGCCTCTCCTCTCCCCTAAGGGTGGTAGGGCAACGCCCATTTTGCCCATTAACACCATCCGCCACTGATTAGTACACTGCCACCACCGATCTATGTACTAAACTCATTACAAGGACAGTAGTCAACTCTACAAAGAGGGTAAACTTAGTGCATCACTCCAGATTACAGAATAGTTCCAGGACCTCATTCATATCAAGGGACATCCTAAGCCTCTACACACACCAGATTAGTGTGAGTCTAGAGCCAAATAAGAAAACAGGATACTAGATACATGCAGCCGGGCACCAAGGGACAGGAAAGACGTGAACACCATGCAGGGGACATTGCATCCCAACAGTACCCTCGGAAGAAATATTCAAAAGAGGTGGCCCGATATCATTAAATGTCCAAAGTTATCAACAGGGAATAAGAGCATATTCAATACTTTTGGAGAAGTGCAAAGTGTAGATATTTTAACTATTCTGCATGGACACACAAGATTTTTAATCTTTTATGGATCCTAGTTTTTTCTGGTTTTGGCTTTTGCTCTGTGACACTGCTGTTCATTGCCACGGTGCCTTTAGTCCACCTGAAATACTGTGCACTTAAATTAAACCTTTGTGTCTCAAAGGTCAAAACTGGGAACACCCACCTGGTTTTCTTAATTCTAAAGAAAAAACATGGTAAGCTGGCACAGAAAATGCACCAAAGGCATGGAAGGTAAATGTCATACATGTAGTGCAGTGTGTATTTATATCACCCATATGTATCAACAAATGCATGGCTTCAGAGAGCATCCTTGTGCTTTGTTGAGCTGCGGTTTAAGACCGCTACAGTGACACATGGCAAGGAAAAGTGCTTTGCTAAGTCAGTTCTACAGTGCACCTTGTAAGTTCACAGGTCATATATAAAAGGGAGACATTCTAGATATTAAGGAATAGTATGTCCCCTCAGTGAATGGCAGAAATCTGTTTTCCATAGTGTAGGTTAAACTATATTTTCTTTAGTTAGGACTCGATATAAATAGGCCTGAATTAGATTTAAATTTAGCTGGTGTAATTGGCATAGCTTTGGAAATTTCATATTATGCTTGATATTAGAAATTCCTCAAATTACACCACTTTGCGTAATTATGTGCCATTCGTGGTAAAAATGTATCATGAACACGCCATTCACTGCAAATATTTACTGCAAATGTGCAGGACCAACAGAATGTGAGCAACTGGTGCTTGCAGTGCTTCTGTTTTGTAACTTTTTTCTAGCATGAAATGCATACTTGCATCAAAAATTAATGCAAGGGAACATTTTACACTAAAATACAGAACAAAACTATGAATTTGCATTTTGTTGCATTTGTATTTCATTAAATGTAATTTTGCATAAGTTTGCCAAATCTTATCCTAATTACGTGAAAACAAATTAAGCATATTTCCCTCACCCAAAGTATAAATAAAAGCCTCTTTTCTGCAGGTAGTAAATGATATAGACAAACAAATGTACAACATACACAAACAAAATATATAATGAAGGTGCTAGGGAATATCAAGAGCAGCATATGGAAGGGACACAATTTCATGACCACAATAACAAAGGTCAAAAATATTGAAGAGGTAAGTGCACAGAGGCACATTTTTATTTACTATACGTACCTTCACATCTGTGTACCTTGAAGAGATATATATATATATATGTATATATATATATATTATATCTCACCAAGATACATATATTTGGAGTTAGGTATAGAAAATCTATACAACCTTACTTTTTGATATTTTGTCCCTTGATTTTCTGGTCACAATATTATGCAATATTCTTTGTTCGATATTCCCGCCCCACACCATATAAAATGCAGTATGAAGATAACATATAGCTACAAAGAGGTCTATAATGGAGAGCTGTCATGAAAACATTAACTGAAAAAAGGTATCATTTTTAAATTGTGCACTGGTGATACAAAGTGCCATTCACATTTGGAAAGGAGGTAATGTTGAAACAATATGGCTTTCAGTTTTTGTTTTAAAGGACTTCTAGGATGAGACTGCTGTAATGGCTAGTGAAATGGAGTTTCAAGCCCCAAGGGCACTTGAAGTAAATGACTTGAAGTAAATGATTGTTTTAATGGTTTTTATTTTCTTCTATCCTGGTGCCTCAAGGAGCAAATAGTCTCTTTTCTAAGGAGGAATTGTTCACTGAAGATAGTCCAGTTTTGGGCATGGTAGATGGGTATTCCCAAAAATAGAGCTGTATCTGTGATGCAAGCAGGTGTAAAGGTTATTCTTATTGTGTGAATCCACACCAATGAGATAAGAATCTGCTAGATGCGATCAACGTTTCTAATGCCTGTGGCCAGACTGGCAGCTATGTGAAGGCTGCTTTAAAGGGATGTAGATGTAGGTACATCATTTTTATCAGTAAGGATTAACCAAAGCCAAGTCTTCGCAGAACAAGGGATAGAAGCCTTCGCTTAAAATCTGTATCAGAAATATAAAGACTGATGTCGTGGCACTGATGTGTGCTTGAAAATTGAGGTATTCCCAAAGTAGAAGCCCTGTAATGTTGCTCAGTCCATCACTGAGGGGGCTGCAGTTTAGTAGAGAGTGAGATAAGGCATGTTTGCATTGGGGTAGTGCAATTTGGCGAGGAAAGCAGAGGACAATCAGCAGCATTTGTTTCAGGTGGTGATGTAATAACCAAGTTTGAATATCTCAAGGAACTTGGCTATGTGTTGCATATTCTCTGGGAAGGAGGGTTACAGATACAGCTGGGTTTCCTCAATGTAGAAATGGTGCATGATGTTGGAGCTGTTATGCATGGAGGCTGGTGATGCCATAGAAAGGTTGAAAAAGGTTAGAGGTGCATAGAACCTCACGGGAACAGCTTGCTGCAGAGATGCAGGCTTTCCAATGAAATTAATTATGGCAATTTTATTCACTGGCTCTGATTTACCAAGAGGAGAACCTGCTAAGAACGAACAGATCTATTCGCTTACTGAGGATTTTAAGGATGGTGGCAAAGTTCAATGCATCAAAAACCGCTGATAGGTCAAGGAGAATAAACAGGCAGGAGTCTCCTTGGATGAGGCTGCATAGAGCATTGCAAACTATTTTTAAAGTGACATCCTCGGTGCTGCAACCAAGCAAAGGCCTGATTGCATCTCATCAAATGGATCAATTTTCTGGAAACTAATCAGAAGTTATTCAGATCTACTGAGTTGTCCACTTACTTAATTTTAAAATCAGGCAAAATACCTGACCTATTTGTAAATAATCCTGGCCCTTTCCTCGTGGTAGTGAGATATTCATATTATTCTACTGATGATTCAGGATGGGTGGCTTGTTTCATGATTTCAAAGAATTTTTGGACAGATTTTTTCTTGTTCCCTTTTTTATGGATCAATTTTGCTTTAAAGATACGTTTCTTGTATTTGATTCTTTAAGGTCAGAGTTGTTTGGTTCTCCAAAGAGGAATTTTAGCACCAAGTATGTTTAGATACTCTAGGATCTGCATCAATTTGTGCAGTTTTTTTTTAAAACCAGTGTGCTAATGATTTGGCTTTCTGTTTTTTGGAATCTTTTTAGGACAGAGTTTCTATAATCCCTGCGATGCTTTCATCACATTGAGTTGTTAGGTCATTGGCTCCTTACTGTAAGGGATTTATTTGTAGCAAATGACCTATGTCTGAAGAAAGCACGTGAGCATCCAAATTCTTCAAACCTCTTATCCATTGCTTAGGTCTTCTGAGTTGCCCATTCATAATAACTTTCAATGAATGTCAAGAAAAAGGGGTAAGTAATGATCTGACCGAAATCGGACTGTGGGTCTTGATCCTGCCTTCTTTTTCAAAAAGGTGGTGCAGAGTGGTGCTATTTTGTGTGGGTTGTTCAGAGTTGATTGAGAATTGAGAATTCTTTTTATTGCAATTGAGAAAAATTTTAAGCTAGAGAACTGGTTTGCAAAATTTAAACTCAAAAGATATAATCACGTTTTTATTGATTACTAGTACCCCCTAACTATATTCTTTGTTTTATTAAAGTGGACGATTGTATATTCTGAAGGCACACTTATGTTCAGCATGAATTTCGAGGATTCATTTAGCCATATCTCTCTTAGGAAGAGAAAGTCCTAGGATGTTTGAAATATTACGTCTGCAATCTTAATGCTATTTTTATTGCTAATCTGCAATTGTGCAGAGGTTCCTGAGGGTGCAGTGTGTGGTGTTGCAAGATAGGGTGCTTGAACGTTTTATTTCAAATATGTTGTCTGGACGGATCCCTGTTGTGTTGCCTGAGGTACTTATTTTCATTGTGTTCATTATAATGGGAACGGTGTGAGCTTCTTGTGACATATGTTTCTGTGTGTTTGACTTACATTGTCTGACGGGATCTTTGATGACCTTCTTGGAGAAAAGCATCATGATTTTCCTAAGTCGTTGTTCTCCATTTCAGCAGGGTCGACTTTCAATTTTGTGTTTGGAGTATGTAATTGTGTGGTGTAAAGTGAGTTGGCACATACTAGCATTTACCTGGGACGTCAAAATAAACTGTGTGCAAGTAAGTCTCTGTAGAGCATTCCGACTTCCTTGAGAACATGCCAGAAAGTAAAATGGCAATGAAACATGTTATCTGTTCTGCTTAAAATGCTCTAAACATGTTATCTGTTTTTTAACCATGGGTGCAGGCACAACAAAATAAAGACTTATGCAGTGAGCTTTTCGCAACTCATTTGTACCCCTCTTTGTGCTAGTGAGGAAGAAGCATCTTCTCTCTTCACGAGGATCCATGGGGAGTTGTTGAGTTGTGTACCACACATGATAGAGGTTTTTAGGTTACACACACACACACACAACATTCTTCTGCACTTGTTTGGGTGTTGGTTCCATTCCCTATATAGGAAAGTTGCCGATGATAAAAGAGGGAGCAAGTTGGCAAGAACCTGCCAATCCCTCTTTGGTGGTTGCTTACGTGAGGCACTTTCTATAGATACCCTTTCTTTTTGTATATTTAGGATTCACTGCGATGCGTGGGACCTGGTTTGGTTTTAATAAAGCACACATAATGGTGGGGTTCATAGATATGCACTAGAATATTCCCCTCTTAAAAGTAACCAGTGGGAGATTCTAAAAATATCTACTGGATATGTGATGCATAACAAGGGATTTTGTTGTGTTTTTGATTGGGAGTGGATGGTGCCCTTGACACTACTGTTTTCCCTCTATTGCTCCTCTTTGTTTAACAGTAATAATTGTTTAACTTGTTCACAATACCAGGTTATATTTCAAGGGCTGTGGGGTGTAGAAGCTGCCCATCCCGTGGGAGGCATGCCCATCGCTGACCCTCACATACAACATCCTAAAGCCAAACATAGCTCCCCAAGTGCTGCAGGTCGAGCTGCGTCCAGGGCCCTTCAGTGAGTTTGTAGCTGACTGATCTTGCTTTGTGCTCAGTTCAGCTGCTGGATCCTGCTGTGCACAGCTTAGTAAATAATGTAGGCACACTCATGACCTGGAGGGAGGGTGTAAAAAAGAGAGCACTGAATGGGCTAACCCTTGTGTGTGCTTTCAAATTTCTTTTAACCCTTGTATACCAATTGCCCTTTGATTCATCAGGTCTGCATGAAGCAAACCCAGCGATGTGGTCTCATTTTGTGCAAAGTACTTTCAGTAATCATTGTGGATGTATTCATTTTCATGGGCGCTTGCATCAAACTGTAATTTGAGGGTTTCATGGTGTGGCAACCCCTTTTTTTGCAGTAGCTGACACTGTATTGACATCAGGGATTCCGCGTCATTAGGGGAAAGTTTGAAACTCATGGAAAATTAACTTTCCTAGGCTTTCAGTTAGGTCAATCATCACAATAACACATGAAAGACGCAAATGTAGCATCTGTGCAATACTTACAATGTACAGCCAAGCATGCATAGTTGTTTATTGGATGGGTGATGCTCAGAACAGTGTTAGTCTGGTCGCACTTAGGAAGCAATTTGAGAACTAGATATTCTCTAAACTTTAGAGAACGGCAGTCGTAGTAGATTATCTTTATTCTATCAAGTAAAAATGATCATAAAAGCACAAATAAATACATAATCATAAAAAAAATTTTAAACTGCAGTCCTCTGTCCTTGCTCGCAATGATGGCTGCCCCTCAAGCTCTACCTTTAAAATGAAAGAAGTGCAGGCAGGTAAGGGGCTTGGATGTGCCCCGGGTGTACTGCGGTGGCATTTGCATGATAGGAAACCGGGTTGAGCCTCAAAACATTAAAGTATGATGGATGTCCCTCTGGCGGTGCTGCCGCAATCAAAACCCGGGGGCGGGGCTCAGGGCTGAAAGAGAGGCTTGGAGCACGATGTGTTCCAATTAGGGTGACCAACCGTCTGTAAATTTCACGGACAGTGCGTAATTTCAGCCGTCTGTCCGTTGTCCGTGAAGGATTCTTTAACGGACACCATTTGTCCGTCATTTTAACAGGGCACCGGTTGCCCCACCCTAAAGCCGGCACAGCTTGCACCCACCTCCCTTCTTGACTCCAATGCTGTTGAGGTCGGGAGTAACAGACTCCGATCAGCAGCATTGGCGAGGCAGCGGGATGGCACCCCTCACACCTCCAGCCCTTGATGACCTGTTAAGAGGTGCTTCGAAGGTGACTGAGAGGGAGGGGCTGCAGGTTCAGGAGCAGCGACATCTATTCACATGCAAGCAGCCCTGAATGCATCATGTCTGCTATTTAGAGGGGGGCTCACACATTCCATTTCTGCCCAGGGCCCCAAACATCCTAGACTCGGCCAGATTACACCCCTGATTACACCGAGGCAGCATGTGCTTCTCTTCACCGAGCTTAATTACTGTCACTAAATTGTAAGCAAACCTCGGTTCTTCAAACATGCAGTCTATAATGTAATACAATAAAGAAATGGCACAATCGCACCCACACTGATTAACAAAGTATGGAGGACAATCAGTTCTCTTAGAGTAACTCCTGTAAGTACTGTACATCACAGTGGGGGATGGCATTTTGGACAGAGAGCCTGTCTTCTCGTTGTCTTGTGCAGGAGGGGGCGAGGAGCCCAAGATGATACTAGAATACTGCATGCCCACCCCTGTGCCCACCCTGGTGGATCCTGTTCCGTCTCCTGTGATGGCTCCTGCCCTCCCCTCAGTGATGGCTCCTGTCCCCCCCATGTGACGGCTCCAGTCCACCCCCCGCCTGTGATGGCTCCTGTACCCCCATGTTGTGGCTCCAGTCCACCCCCCCTGTGGTGGATCCTGTCTCCGCCCTGGGTGGCTTCTGTCCCAGTCCTGGAACGGCCCCTGCAGCAAGGGTGACCTTCTTGATAGGCCTCTTCTCAAAAGGGCTCAGCTCAAAATTAATATGGAAAGGTGGGCGAGTAAGTAAGTGAAGGGATGGGTGAATGGCTGGATGAATTAGTGAAAGGGTGAATGGATGAATGAAAGATTGAATAAATGGATAATGAGAGAGGATGGATGGATTGATGAGTGAGGGGAAGGATGGAGAGAAAATGTAAATAGCTGGATGTATGGGTGAAAGGGTAGCTGGATGATGGATGAGGGGAAGGATGATGGATGAGGAGAAGGATGGATGGATAGATGGATGGATGGAGGGGAAGGATGGATGGATGAGGGGAAGGATAAATGGATGGGATGGATGGATGGGTGAGGGAAAGGATGGATGATGGATGAAAGGAAGGATGGATGAGGGGAAGGATGGATGGATGAGGGGAAGGATGGATGGATGAGGAGAAGGATGGATGGATGAGGGGATGGATGGATGAGGGGAAGGATGGATGGATTAGGGGAAGGATGGATGGATGAGGGGATGGATGGATGGGGGGAAGGAAGGATGGATGGATGAGGGGAAGGATGGATGGATGAGGAGAAGGATGGATGGATGAGGGGAAGGATGGATGAGGGGATGGATGGAGGGGAAGGATGGATGGAGGGGCAGGATGGATGGATGAGGGGATGGATGGATGAGGGGAAGGATGGATGGATTAGGGGAAGGATGGATGGATGAGGGGATGGATGGATGGATGGGGGAAGGAAGGATGGATGGATGAGGGGAAGGATGGATGGATGAGGGGATGGATGGATGAGGGGATGGATGGAGGGGAAGGATGGATGGATGGATGGAGGGGCAGGATGGATGGATGAGGGGAAGGATACATGGATGGGATGGATGGATGGGTGAGGGGAAGGATGGATGATGGATGAAAGGAAGGATGGATGAGGGGAAGGATGGATGGATGAGGGGAAGGATGGATGGATGAGGGGAAGGATGGATCGATGAGGGGATGGATGGATCGATGAGGGGATGGATGGATCGATGAGGGGATGGATGGATGGATGAGGGGATGGATGGATGGATGAGGGGATGGATGGAGGGGAAGGATGGATGGATGGGTGGATGATGAGGGGAAGGATGGATGATGAGGGGAAGGATGGATGGATGATGAGGGGAAGGATGGATGGATGGATGGATGGATGATGAGGGGGGTGGGTGAAAGGATGGATGATGAGGGGAAGGGTGGATGGATGGATGATGAGAGAAAGGGTGGATGGATGGATGATGAGGGAATGGATGGATGATGAGGGGGTGGGTGAAAGGATGGATGGATGATGAGGGGAAGGATGGATGGATGATGAGGGGAAGGTTGGATGGATGGATGATGAGTGGGTGGGTAGAAGGATGGATGGATGGATGGATGGATGATGAGGGAAAAGGATGGATGGATGATGAGGGAAAAGGATGGATGGATGATGAGGGGATGGATGGATGATGAGGGGAAGGACAGATGGATGGATGATGAGTGGGTGGGTGAAAGGATGGATGGATGGATGAGTGGGTGGGTGGATGGTGGGTGGGTGAAAGGATGGATCAGTGGATTGGATGATGGGTGGGTGAAAGGATGGATGAGTGGGTGGGTGGATGGTGGGTGGGTGGATGGTTGGGTGGATGATGGGTGGGTGGGTGGATGAGTGAAATGATGGATGAATTGATGGATTGATAAGTGCAAGGGTGAATGAATGGACGTATGAGTGAAAGGGTGGATGAGTGAGTGAAAGGGAGGGTAGATGGACAAAAGGATGAATAGATATGTGAAGGAGTGAAATAATAGATGGATGAGTGATAGGGTCAATGGATGGATTCATGAGTAGATGGATGGATGGGTGGGTGGATGGATGGAAGGAAGGATGGCTAAGTGAAAGGGTCGATGGAGAGAGAAAGGGAGGATGGATGGATGACTAAAAGAGTGGATGGGTGGAAGGATTAGTAAGTGAAAGGATGGCTGGATTGGTGAAAGGGTAAATGGCTGAATGGATGAGTGAATGGATGGATGGGATGAAGAGTGGATGGATAAGTGTACAGATGGATAGGGTGAAAGGGTGGATGGATGGATGGATGGATACTGGAGAGTGAAAGGATGGATGAGGAGATGGATGAAGGGATGGATAAGTGAAATGATAGATGGAAGGATACATGATGGATAGGTTTGCAAATGGTTGAATATGTTTGGAAATGGCTGGGCTTACTTATATACTATTGCGCGACCTCTGATGTGTCTGTAAAACGTACCTATTGTCCTGAAGATTTGTCCTGAATTTTGACCTCCTGTCCTGAATTTGTGTCCTGAATTTTGACCCTTTGTCCTGAATTTTTACACTCACCGTCCTGAATTTGCACCAATGCCAGTTGGTCACCCTAGTTCCAATCCTCATACAAGAATGGAAAGTTACAGCTCAGAGTGAAACAGAAGGAAGAGAAGCAAACGAAAGACACTGGATCTGACGGCGAACGAAAACTTTTTACTACCACTTAAGCCTACTAGCAGAAATGTCAGCAGTTGAAAAACAAGCACAGCGCAAGCGCTGCGCAGACAAAACCTAAAAAATAAAAGTTTCACAAAAGCGGATAAAAACAGTACCTCGGCCATGCGACACTAATGAGAGAAACACACAAGAGGAACAACGGGAAGTACTGTGCTACACTCTATGTTAATGGAGGAAAAGTAAGTGGCAAGCACATCATCAATGAAAAGGGAGGGCAAAATGTAAGCTCCTTTTAAGACTTCTATTAAATACAATCAATTTCACAAGTACAGCACAAGTGCTGTGCAGGCGAAACCTAAAAAAGCACAGAAAATCAGTGATCTGCAGAGGTAATTCCTTTCTACAAACCTACTACAAGGATAAACCTACGTCTCTGTCTCTCCGGCATTTTCATCCATCACTCTGTAAACATTGTGCCCACAGACAAGATAAGAGCACCTCTTTAGTCACTCAGGCGTGACACCAAAACACTTCCCACGTTAACACACTCTCATTGACAACACTCTTACCAGCACACAACAATCTCACATGGTGTAACTTGCCACCCACAAGCAAAGAGCTGTTCACCACAAATAGGGGTATGAAGCTCGGGATAAATGCTGCAATACAGAAATGATCTTGCAAAGATTGCTGAGATGTACTCATCCAGTCCACATGCTTAGAAACCTCATTAAGGTAGCTTCATGCATCCACAATTCAGCGACAGTGTGAAGATGAGGACTAGACTAGACAGTGAAAGACAACATGTCTGTCTGCCTGGGTTGGCTAAGATTAAGAGTACAGGATCCAAGAGCCTTAATGCCCACACAGTGCCGGGTGTTACCAGCTGCTAACTGCCCATCTTTTGTTCCTTCAACTTGGGACCATAATTGCCGGGCAGGCACACCCTGACAAGTGGGCAACATGGCGCAATTAATTCTTTAATTCGAAAAAAACTATTACTTGCTGGCAGAGTTGACAATTTTGAGTAAAATATTGTTTAACATAGTATCTGCTACTTAACGTAGTACCTCATGACAAGGACGATTTTGTAAAGTTGACATAAGAGTAAAGCACCATGGTTGCAGTTGTTAAACTTCGAAATCTTAATATTTTCCTTCTACTGCACTCTTTTCAGAAAGAGCCCAGGGAACTAAAGGCACTGATAGAAGGTAACATGAGTATTGTAACAGATTCTTCTGATCATCTGCCAGAGGGGACCACAGCGGTGAATTGCTAAGCGACTGCACCTTAGCAACAAAACAACAGTAAAGACACGATATGTAAAACATGCTCGGCTGGGATGGGGCTGGTAAATCAATTTGCATCGAAGCGAAACTATAAAGAACTGCAATATTTCTGTGGCTAGCTAATGTTTGGAAAGCACTGTAAAGGAATTTGAAATACCTGGAAAATTGCTTGCAGTGTAGCAGAACCGTATGTCTGCGTATGTGCTATTTTATTATGTTTCTGGTTGCTTTGCTTAGCCTTTGTTTTCTATATCATTAAGGTAGTCTTCGAAAGAAGCTATACGAAAACCTATCATCTTTCTGGGGTGTGAGGGGGCTGTGTCTGTTTTCTTTATCTGCACTGCTACACTTAAGCTATCTTTATTCAAATGCTATCTATGATAGCAGACAGTTACGTTTGGGGAGAAATAGACCAACTTGGTAACTGGCGTCATTCCATTATTATATGACTTAGCCATACCTTGAGGCGTCAATCCCCTGTGGAGATTCGGAAGCAGCGAATACTGCACTGCAATCAGGGAATCTACCAATCAAGCAGGGACAATCATCGGCATCTTTCATTAAATAACAGATCCTAGTGTCCAGAAAAACACAGCAAGCAATACCAAATAGTATTTTTTTTTGCTTTTTATTAATTGTTTTACAGATGTTGTACAGCATCGTGAAACCAACGTATTCATCAATTACAAACAAAAAAAAATACATTATCATAAATAACAAAAGTGTTGCAATCATTTTACAAGATCCATTTTACATCTGGCGTCATAATTGTGATCAAGAAGATGAACCGCCAATCAAGGTTGCTCTCTTACTATGACCGAGAGTTCATCAATGAGAGTACCTTATTCAGGGGGAGGAGTCGAGTCAAAAGTGAAATCCAGTCCACACATTAATCGGTTCAAATTCGTATACAACTATCACTCCTTCACAATAGGAACAATAGGCTTCAGGCCTCCATTTACACCCCTTTGAGCATGCCATTCTCCCATGTCATGATACCTAGGGCACTCTTTAATTTTCAATGGACTACAATTACTTTCATATTTTTCTTTGTTTGAAAGCAACAGGCGGCATTAAGGGGCATCAACATATAGTCCCAAAAATCTATAAAAGGTTTAGAGAAGCAAATAATGTGTAGGGATTTTGATGCCTATTTTTGACTCCTAGGGCAGCAATGATATAATTCAACTTGGCATTAACTCAGACGATGTGAAGTTCGGTATGGCTGCTATTTATTTTGTTCTAGATAGGGTTTTTGTAAATCACTGCGAACCACTTTTTTGACCTCAAAGTACTTTTTAGTAAGGGTACATATGAGAGTGGCCTTAATAACCATGTCCTACAGGAATCCAGTGAAAGGGAATCAGAGGTCTATGTAAAATGGTAAGAAGTTGACCGAAGTTGTCTGTTGTCAAATCTGACCCGAAAACCATAACAGAGTCTTGCAAATAGGAAAGGTCCTAGGAAACGAGTAAAGGTCGCACAGCCAAACTCAGAGGTCTGACCAGGCGCAGTAAACAATGTCACAATTGCACTTGCATGGCTTGTGTACCAGAACAGTCGCCCATCTGCTTTCCTATTGAATTATATTTACCATTTTTCTCTGGTACCCCAGATTTGTATATTTTGGCTCCTTTTCTACCACCTTCTCTCGGTATCCCTATAATTTCAGGTCTTTTCCTGCTGATGAATGATCATGGAATCCAGGTCACACCTCCTTATAATCACAGCCATACAGGCATAGACGAGGAACGTTCTGCACGTTCCATGCAGAATTGGGGCAGGCTAATTGGTTCGTAGCCTTTATTTCTCTCCCTATTACAGAAATACAAACGTTGCCACAAAATTGTCCAGACCTGATCAATATGCACTCCAGAATTTAGAAAATCTGCTTCTACATTCAACGCACGTCTCCTTTAACTTAGTACTTCTGTATGTGAAGAAGCTTTAGTCACTTGAACAGGTAGAGCCGCCATATTTGTTGAGCAGTCAGGTAATTGTTCATGTACGTACGAAGTACTGACATCTGATTGCTAGTGTGTAAATGACTTGGCGCAATGACCTCTATTAATTCCATAATTTCATGACGCCCAGTTAGATGGCAATTTACTTTGTCTTTCTTTTCAATCAGCTGTTATAAAATGCTTTAGTGAAACTGTAACATTGTGTCTGTGAGTGATTGAGTGTTTGAGTAGATGGTGAACTATTGTCCACTCCATTACAAATAATAATAATAATAACTAACATGGCACAACTAAAAGGCTTGTCCGTTTAGACACCTTAGTAGTAACACAGTCACGTGGGTGAAAATGTTTTACTTAAACATTTTTTTTTTATATTGCTAACACATGGCATCCATGTTAGGTGGCTGCAATGTTTTCTTTTTGTAGTGTATGCTTGCAATAAAAATAAATAAATAATAATCCTCGCACCAGCTTGCCAAGGCCAAGCCTATTGCCTTTCCCAAAGATTGTTATGATACGGACTATGTAACATGAATGCAATGGTTCAATGGATAGTGCAAGAGTGGATATTTTAGCTTTCAAAGTCACATACCCAGTTGCACCAAAAAACTCGCTGACATAGTTTCTTTTGTTCTAATTCTGGTTGTAGGTAAACGTGGCCTGTTTCTGTGCTTCTTGTTCAAATTATGTTATGTCGAGAATGGTAAATGGCGGGCACACAATCGGATTTTATATTACCATTTGCATTAACGCACTAAATCTAGGGTCTATGTCTCCGAATAGAACACACTGTGCTCAGTTAAGCAGTGTTAGTGGGCTAACATACAATGGAATAATTAAGCCACAAAATCACCCTTTTTTCACCGATGCATCCCATCCCAACTGAAATGACATCAAGTGCCCATGCAGAAGTTCACTAATATGCCGATAGTAGTACGACAAGGCACCCTCTAAAACACCTTGCGGCACCTCAACACAAGGAAGAAAAGCCATTGGGTACCTGTCAAATGCAGCACCCAATGAAAACAAGTGCTTACCACCTTCTACAGCACAACAATGTTCCTCATAACCAAGTGGCCATACAGGGGCCCATCATAGCCAACACAAGACCATTGAAAGCTATGTTTACAAAAAAAATGTCAGCCAATAATGCTTCAATGAGAGCACTGGAGGATCATTCATCTAAAATGAGTTGCAGTATTGCAGATCTTGGATCTCTTCTGATGTGCACACAACCTTTCATTTCAAGACACAAACATGCGAGATTTTGTTCAGTAGAAGCACTTTGTAGCCCATGAAATGTATTTCTAACTTGTTGTGTACGGAAAATGCATTAAGTCTGAATTAATATCTTTTTATTGTAAATAATTTGTTTGATTTGTAACCCACATGGGTTCCTGAAAGGCTGTACCTGTATAATCATTGCAAACAAGCTCTTGTGTGTAGATGTGTCTAATTGCGAAGTCGCGTTGCTGTCTAATGCCTGAGATTGTTATCTCTATGTACCTTCTACCCTTCGTTTTGCAAGTACATTGGTACCTATAAAATACATTTTTACTACATATTTTATTCCTTTAGAGAACCTCTTCTTCCCAATAAACAGCACTGGTGCTGGTCAGACTCTCTGCTCGTCATAACGTTTTATATTTCTTGTGTGCCATTGAATAACTGCCTGTGAAACCTAGGACTTTTTGCCAACGTGTTTAATGGTTTGACATTAAATATATATATTTTCTCCTGAGGGAGATATGCCTTTAAACCCCTTTGGGATAGTATCACTCGCTCACTCAATTTGTGTGGTGTACTTTCACCCTGCCAAATATGAAAGTTCACCAGCATCCACAGGATGAAACTCTTAAATAGTCCTCTAGTTACATGCGTATAACTGTGTGCTAAGAACAGAGCAGCCGGGGTACAGTGAGGGGTACAGCTCAACAATGCTAATGAAGTCTGCCAGCGTAGGGACCTATTAACACATCCATATTGTTGTAGCCCAAGATGCTACTTCTTTATAGAATTTTCTTTATCGGATAGCTGGGGTCAACAATCACAAAGTTGCCCAGCCATTTGCATCTCCTATTACAACTCCAGACCTATTGGCTTTGCCAGTGCTTGTTCTTGATACTATTTTTTGCTGCAATGTGCAGCATCTTTTCTTTGGGGGATAAATAGCATGCACATATCTCAGCTTTGAACCTAAATGGCCAATGGCCAAAAAGAGATACATATATGTGACCCCCCCCCAGGCAGTGTTATATGTTGCTATTTCAGACTCATCACTCGACAATGGGGTGCTCAGAAGATATACAAAGGGAGTGTGAAATAATGTAAGTTCCATCGCTGAGCTTCTTAGAATGTATGTTGGAATCCCGCATGCACTTTACACGCATGCCTTCATCACGCCGTCATTAGAACGAATGCTTCGTTGCGACTTGATCCTTTAGCACGCAAGTCAATATATTGGCTTGTCTTAGAAGGGTGGTGGATTTTGGAATAGCATCCTATACTATTCCAACTCCAGTCTGCCGTATAGTAGGGAAGGTGTTGGACTCTAAATCCAACACCATGCAGGATGCCCGCGGTGCCTGCAGGGGACCCCCCTGGGAGGGCAGACCCCGTGGTAGGGCGTGGGGAGCCGATCGCCCAGGCATGTGGAGGGAGGTGCTGGGGGGGGCCGGGACACCTGTGAGTTAGGCCGTCCCCCCCTTGGGACTAGATATAGTGGGAGCCCCTCCCTCCTCGCGCCCTCTTTGCTGCTGCCCCCCTCATTAGCTTGGTCGCGCTTCAGGCTGCTCCTCGCCAGCTTTAGGGCCTTATAGGCCTCCCAGCCCCCCCTCCACCCCCCCGACGGACGCGAGGCCCGCGCTTTCATAGGAGGGAACGACCTGGTAACGTTGGGGAAGAGGCGTTTGCTAGAGACAATGAGGAAAGACTTGAGCATTATGAGCGGCGAACTGGGACAATGCAGCATAATTTGGTCGGAAATCACCCCTAGACCAATCTGGCATGGGGCTTTATCGCAGGAGGCACTAGAGGTCACCCGGAGGCGCGTAAACGCAGCGATGCGCAAGTTCAGTGAACAGCGAGGGGTAGGTTTCATCAGACACAGCTTGCTACATGCTAAATCCATTGGCTGCTGGGAATCTGACGGGGTACATTTGTCCAAAGTAGGCATGGCAATATTCCTATTGGATCTAGGGGAGGCATTAGAAACAGCCGGATGCAGATAGGAGAGGACTAAAGGCTAGGTAGTGGGGGCTCTGGGCGCAGCGGGGGCCACGCCCAGGGCTGTGGAGGAGGACAAGGCGATCCCCAGACAGGACAGGCACAGGAACAGGATCTGAAGCCCCAGTGCGAAACGCACCGCGCTGAGTCATACATAATCCAAGGGGCCCTTCTGGGGGACCTGGTTTAGACGGCGCCCCGTTAGTCCCTAGGGTGGTTGTAAGCCTGAGCAACCGGCGGCTTGCCGATAACGACCCGCCTGGATGGAGAAGGTGTGAGTTGACTCTCCCTTTTCCGGAGGGCGGGGCGGGTGGACGATAGGTCCGCTGGTGGGACACCGGGCTATGGCCGCTGGTGTCAGCTTCTTTGGCTCAACTTCAGGCGCCCTGCAACAAGGGGTTGCGGGGTGTAGGGGGTCGCCTGTCAGTTAACCCGTTCTGTTATTTGTTCTACAAATAAACCTGCAACTTCTTCATCCCAACATGTTTGTCTGTGTGTCATTTGGTTGGGGGGATGTTGTGGGCAGAGGCGTACCGATGTAACTACTATGCAGGATGCCCGCGGTCCCTGCATGGGACCCCCCTGGGAGGGCAGACCCCGTAGTAGGGCGTGGGGAGCCGATCGTCCAGGCATGTGGAGGGAGGTGCTGGGGGGGCCGGGACACCTGTGAGTTAGGCCGTCCCCCCCTTGGGACTAGATATATTGGGAGCCCATCCCTCCTCGCGCCCTCTTTGCTGCTGCCCCCCTCATTAGCTTGGTCGTGCTTCAGGCTGCTCCTCGCCAGCTTTAGGGCCTTATAGGCCTCCCAGCCCCCCCCCCTCTCTCCCCCCCGACGGACGCGAGGCCCGCGCTTTCAGCTCCCCTCCCTGCCGCTCACCTGCTGAAAGGGGGGAAGTGGGGAGGGGGGATTATTAACAATGTATTTATGTTTTCTAGGTTGCAGGAGGAGTTACAAGGCGATCCCCATACAGGACAGGCGCAGGAACAGGACCTGAAGCCCCAGTGCGAAACGCACCGTGCTGAGTCATACATAATCCAAGGGGCCCTTCTGGGGGACTTGGTTTAGACGGCACCCCGTTAGTCCCTAGGGCGGTTGTAAGCCTGAGCAACCGGGGGCTTGCCGATAACGACCCGCCTGGATGGAGAAGGTGTGAGTTGACTCTCCCTTTTCCGGAGGGCGGGGCGGGTGGACGATAGGTCCGCCGGTGGGACACTGGGCTATGGCCGCTGGTGTCAGCTTCTTTGGCTCAACTTCAGGCGCCCTGCAACAAGGGGTTGCGGGGTGTAGGGGGTCGCCTGTCAGTTAACCCGTTCTGTTATTTGTTCTACAAATAAACCTGCCACTTCTTCATCCCAACATGTTTGTCTGTGTGTCATTTGGTTGGGGGGATGTTGTGGGCAGAGGCGTACCGATGTAACTACTATGCCACCAATGCTCCCCCATAGCTAGTCGTAATGCGTGCGTGCTGAATGAATGCGTGCTAATGGCGCTTTCGTTCTATTGACGGTGTTGTGAAAGCACATCGGCTTCGTCCTAAAGGACGTTTCCCAGCTTCTTACCATCATACACGTGAAACAGGCAGTGCAACAGGTAAATCAAACCTTGAGAGCCCTTCAAATTTCGCCACTGTTTAACATCTCAGGCAAGCAGAATCACCTCTTTACTTCACCATCTCTGCCTTGCATTTTGATTAGTCAACATGCTTCTTCAATGCATATTGGAGACTGAGAGGTCTGGAAACCTCAATGACCTGCCTGAGAGGAGCTGGAAGGACAGAGCACATGAAAGGCTGGACCACATAAAATGCCCAGATGTAGCAATTTATTTGTTCTTTCCTTTGGTAACTTGTACCAAAGTTGATGTTACTGTTTGGCATTTACATAGTGTACAATCTGCCACAGGTAAGGCATCTCTCCACTTTCTGATGACTTTCCAAGCGGTTCATAGATTTCCGTCACACACTGGAATATGATTCAGTTTGTGGAACTGTGTAGTTAGCACAGTGACCTGGAATGTATCTCTGTTAGGTTAAGGTCGGCTTTAATAAATTAAGTGTTACTGATGTAACTGGGTCATTTACAAAACATCTTGGTTGCTCCACATACCCACTGCCTAAAAGCTGCATTTATGCAATAGGTAGCTAGTGGAAAGAAGTACTATTTGCTACCCTAATAGCCTATTAATTGCATACTTAGGCTGTGGTCCTTATTTGTTCATAGCTCGGTCTTAATGTGTCCCTGTTCAGGCAGTGTGTGGTGCTTCGTGCTGAACATTTGTGAGCCTGTAAGTATCCAAATATGGCTCTGATTAATGTTAACTCCATGAGGCCGGTACAAGGATTTACTGCCCCCTTGGGATTACAGATACTGCAGGAATTGTTTTCATCCAGCCGTCATGTACAGTTGAAAAAAAAGCTTTGAAAGGGCAAAAAGCATGCAGAAAGCGGGAATGCAGTATGACTTCCCCGGTATATTGTCATCAGCATTGATTACTCTCTGTGTTATTTGTAATTCTGGTGAGCAGGTCTTGCAGGCTCATTCTCGGAGCACTTGTAATGGGCCCCTATAATTATATCCGTGTTGGATCTGAGTGTAATGATCTCTGTAATGGGCACTGTAGGATGTTATGTACATGACCCCTGATTATAATTGTGCACTATTGTGAACGAGTTGCTACCTAACTATCTGTTCCATGTGTGCTGTGTGAAATGTGTATCCTCTGGTCTGTCTAATGTATATTGTTGGAAGATGTGTGTGTCACACATCAAGTGTAAGAAGAAATACCTGCTGTTGTGAACTGAGTTGTATCCAAATTGTTGGATTTGACCCTTTCTGCAGGGTCCTCCCCAAACGTTTTGCCTTCACCCTCCTGTTTTTCTACATCCATTTGTGTTGGCTTTTAGGACTATGTGCACTTTACCACTGCTAACCAGTGCTTAAGTGCTTGTGCGCTCTCCTGTAAACAAGGTAAAATTGGCTTAGACCCAATTGGCACATTTTATGTACTTGTAAGTCCCTAGTAAAGCTGGCTACATGTACCAAGGACCTTTAAATTAAATGCTACTAGAAGTCTGCAGCACCTATTGTGCCACTCACTTAAGTAGCCTTTTAAACATGTCTCAGGTCTGCCATTGCAACCAGTGTGTGCAGTTTTAAACCAGGCTAAATAAATCTTTTGCCAGTCCTAAACCTTTCTTTTTAATACACACACATCACCCCGATGGTAAGCCATAAACAGCCAGTACTGCAGGGTGCAGTGTATTTAAAAAGTGGAACATGTAATTTTAACTTTTACCTTTCCTGGTAATGAAAAACTCTTACATTTGTTTTTCACTACTGCAAAGCCTGCCTATCCTATAGGATAAAAGTGGGTTACCTTATTGCATATAATAAGAGATAACTTTCAAATGGGAGTAAGTAGGAATCTGGAGTTTGATGTCTAAAGAATTGTGATTTGAAACCCTCTGTTAGAAAATGAGTTTCTGGTTGCAGAGGTATGTATCCTATCCAAGCAGGAACCAAATCCTAGTCAGGGTAAATCAGATACACACCATAAATTAACCTGTATCTACCCTCTGGTAGCTTGGTACAGAGCAGGCAGGCTTAATTTAAGAGGCAATGTGTATAGTATTTCTGCAACACTTCAAACAGTAGCACAGTGAAAACACCACAAAAGCCTACGCACCAGTTTCGAAAAATAGATTATGATTCTTTAAATCAAACAACACCAACATGACAAAAATACAATAAGTAAAAGTCAATATATGAACATCTAAAGATTAAATGAAGAAATATTGCTTAGAAGCAGTAAGCACCTAAAAAGTTAATTGGTCGCACTGTACAGCGACAAAGTCATTAGTTCATGGCAACAGCGATGGAGCGCGGGCTGGATACACCTTAGTTCTGGTTGCACACAACGAGATGCTTGGTGCAGCAGAGCAATGCTTCAGTGTCGATCCCGCACTCGAGGAGATGCGTTGGTTTCTCTGCGCTGGTTCCAGAGATGAAGCGCTGGTCCTGAGATGTATTGGTTCTGAAGCTGATGCGCCCGGTTTCTCCACGCTGTTGAAGGGATTCATTGAATGTCCTTCTGCAGTGGTGGTGATGCGGTGGTTCCGATGCAGCGTCTTTTATGGTGATGCACTAGTTCCAAATGTGATGCACCAGTTCTGTTCCAGCAACAGTGGCAATGGGTCGATTCTGCTCTCACATCAGAGGATGTGTCGGTTCCGCTAGAGCAGGCACCTAGGTTCACTTTCAATGAACCAGGCACAGGAGCAGGATGGAAGACTTTGATGTCCCTGAGTCTTCTAAGAACAGGACGCTAGTCAGCTAACCCTTGGAGTCACTCGGAGTCAAGTGATGAAGGTCCAGTCAGAGAAAGCAGCAGGAGGCAGGGCAGCACAGCAAGGCAGCAGTCATCCGGAGCAGCAGTCCAGCAGAGGGGCGGTCCTTAGCACAGCAGATCTTCATTTTGGCCAGTTGGTTTCAGGTCCAGTAGTGTGCTGAGTTGGTAGGATCAGAGTGGGGTGACTTCAAAGAAGGTTCTTTGAAGTGCGCAGAGGTCCTTTCATCTTGCCCTGGCTCCAGACTAACTACAGAGGGGATATGGAGCCCTTTGTGTGCATCCAGGGCCCAGCCTACTCGAGTGTGAGGCAGAGTCCAGCTCCTCCCTCCCTTCCTTCCAGGAAGATGCATGAAGTCAAACCCAGCCGTCCTGTGTGTATGTCTGTCTAGAGGGAATACATAAAGTGAACTTTCACCAAGCCCAGCCAGTAATCAGGAACAGGCAGCTGACACCAAGGGGCATATTTACAAGACCCATGCACCCCCAGAGCATACCCTTTTCTGACGCTCCGGGGGTGCACAATGCTGAGCCATATTTACAAGACCACGTAAAACCACCCTCATGGGCTTGCAAATATGGCCCCATTTCACAGGAAACAAGCATGGATTCTTATGCTTTCCCAGATTTACACTTTTACGCAAACCTGAGAATGTGTCAGCTTTTAACGCGTCCCCAGGGGAGGCGATAAAGTGGTACAACAAGGAGAAATACTTTTATTTTCCCTAGTTGTTTGCTCTTTCTATGTGTGCTGCATTTTGCAGCACACATAGAAAGAGAAAAATACCATCAATGATTACTTTTGTGGAGGAAGGTGTTCCTTCATGCACAAAAACAATCATCTCTGCAACACTGTGTAAATAATGCACCCTCAAACTCTTGCATGCACTTCTGGACATGTAGACTCTCCCAGGAAGAAGGACGACTGTGTTGCTGAAAGGACTACAACTCTGCAGGACTGGTTCTCTGAAGAACTGCTGCCCTGCTGTGTTGACCTGCTGCCTACTACCCTCTTGCCTGGGTGAGAAGGACTTGATCTGCATCTGTTGAACCCAGGACCGCAGAGTTACTCCAATGGCTAGTTGGCTGGCCTCCTGACTAGAGCTTCAGAGGCAGAAGGCTCCAACAACCTTGAACCTAGAACCTGGCCTCTTCCATCTATGAATCCTACACTGCCCAGGGATGCCACCCAAGTCCTGGACCCTTGGAAGTAGGCCTGACGGTGCTCTGCCAGCCCATTTGTGGATCCAGCAAAATCAATGCATCTCCTCTACTGCACGGTGCAAACCAGAGCAGACCGGACTGCTGCATGGGCTTTCCTGAAGCAAGGACATTGCATTGCAGTCCACATTCCCATCGGACCCAACCGCTGCATGATGCATCCCTAACATAGACCCTTGCATTGGAAGCCTCTCGTCAATGGTAGGCTCAGTGAAAACATAGCACTCTGCATCGCAATCCCCACAGCTTCTTCGGAAGCAACTTTTGCCCAATGCATCCTCAACGCAAGATTTCTCAACGCAAGGCCACCTTCAATGACTCCCTCGACGATGACACAGGACCTCGCATCAGACTCACAGCTCCTCAGAACCAATGCTGCATAATGCATTTCCAAACTGGACCTCACATCGGCTCAACTACCTGGTGCATCCTAGACATGGAACTCAGCAACTCTTTGCAACCAGGATTTAAGGTACTTTTGTTCAGCTGGCCTATCTGTGCCCCTGTTGCCGGCCCACCAAAATTGCATAGCTCCGGTTCTACTGATTGGATATTTGTTGTTATTTCAGTCTTGTTTTATTTATTACTCTGTGTTTCTAAACTGGTGTGGAATTATTCTTGTTTTGTGTTTTCACTTTAAAACTGTTTAAAGTGCTACTTTGCACATTGCTTCTAATTTAGGCCTGACTGCTCTTTGACAAACTACCAGAGGGTTGAGCACAGCTTATTTTGGGGTTTGCTTGTAACTTCTCCCCTACACAGATTGTGGTTGCTGCTTGAGTAGGTTTTCACCTCCTCAACCAGTAATCCAATCTCTTACATAAATGTATGGCATATCAGAACTGTGTTAAATGCAAATGCAGTGTTCTCTTTAACATGTCCAATTTCGAGTTGTGCACATAATACATATGTGCAAACTTTAAAATGAATGCTGAGAGATTTTAAAGTCAGTTATGTGCAGGTCCGGACTAGCCGTAATGGGCACAGGGCAATTTCCCGGTGGGCCACCAGGGTGGGGGCTGGTTTTGGGCACCTGGGGGTCCGTTTTTGTTATGTTACCGGGGGGCCAGCAATTTCAGCCCCCCGGTAACAAAATTGTCCGAAACTGGCCCTGGCAAACGGCGGCACTCCCACCCTTCCCCTAGGGGCCGGCCGAGCAGTTTGCCAGGACTGGTTTTGGTTCCCAGTCTGGCCCTGGTTATGTGGGGACTTCTAGACGGATGTATGACGGTACGACACGGGCTATTACCACACGTACCGTTACAACACGTGTTTTACAACGCAAGTCGTTACCACGACTTGCGCTGTAGGGTGCAGACTTAGGAATAGTTTAATTTACTATTCCAACACCAGTCCCCGTGGATAGTAGGGAAGGTGTTGGAATAGTAAATTAACTATTCCTTGTCCTTGAGCGCCCTCCAGCGCAAGTCGTGGTTATGACTTGCGTTGTAAGAGATGCGTCGTAATGGTAGCGCGGGGTAACATCCGCGTTGTAAAGGATGTTCCCCCTTCAAGACAGCCAGTTAATACATAAATATTCCTTTTATATTACTAAAAGGCATTTGGATATGGCTATGGCTGGTGGCGCCTGCCTAAAGTCCCTGGGATGGGCTGCACTACACTGGAGGTTACCATATCCATGGCCACTACCGTAGTGTCATTTATCTGTGCTTCAATGCTCAGATATAGTCTCGGGCCGCTGTGCACAGCAGTGATACCATGGTGTTCCATAGATAACTGTGAGATACGGTGATATGTCAGCAGACGTCTTGCCAAAGACCAATCTCTGTCACTCTTAAGAGTTGACTTTACTCTTCCAGCCTGGTTTACTCATTGAACCCCTCCCCTTCTGTCATCCATATGCCAATAACGACCCCTAGGTTTACACCATCTACACAGCACCACATAATACATTTGTAAGGGTTCCCCACTTAGTTGCATTTCTTTTCACAACAGTTGGTACCACATCTTGCCATTAAATCTCAGTATTTTTTATTTGTTTATTTTTATTTATAACGTTTTATATAGCACGAACATGACGCAAGAGGATATCAGAGTGCTTTACAAGTGGTCAAGAGGAGAGACACAGTGAAACAAATAACATAATCCAAAGCGAAACAGGAAGTGGTGGGACCCAAATTGAGGCAGGAGGCCCCCGCAGAGTCCATGCCACCCAATAATTATACATGAACATAGAAGTCCAAAACTTTACATGGGTATAGGAAATGTGGCCTACTGGGGCTGGCTAATAGAGTACATCAGCTCTACAGCAAAAATGTGTTCATTAGTAGCAGTTTGACTGAGTTGTGATGAAACAGCCAGAAGGCTGGGTAGAGAAATAGCCAGGTGATTCTGCTCTCATATAATACATTTTTCAACAGTGGCACAGGCAGTCACAGTATCACTTCGTAAAAGATCACATCCAAATTTGAACTGAACAATTGAGTTCCCTTTGTCTCCTTTAAAATGAGCGTTTTACAACACTTTTATACGACTGCTCTGTGCACCACAGAATAGCGGTCTTAGAAACAGCCCTATCTAAAATATTGTCTCAATACAGACCTCTCATTGACCTAAACGAGAGCATTTCCTCACGTTTTGGTCTCTTCCAATCTCCTTGGAGCCCGTTATGTTCTTCAGTCATGCCTTGACCGTGCAGAAAATTTGAAAACAAAGGGCCTCATTTATGAGGCTGTGCGTCACTTTTACGCCGCCGGTGCGTCACTTTTTGTGACGCACCAGTGGCGTAAAAAAAGCGCCTTGTTGCGCCATATTTACAAAGTGACGCATCACTTTGTAAACCCCTGCGCCACATTATACCTTGCTCCAGGTATAATGTATGCAAGGGGGGCGTTTTGACGCAATGAAGGGTCATGAAAGTGACGCAGTGAAATCTATAAGATTTCACTGCGCCATTTCTTGGCCGCTAATGCGTCAAAATCTTACGCCTGCCATGACGCAGGCACTAACAACATGGGACTTGCCCATGTGAAAGTACACATTGCTGGAGTTGCGTCACTTTTGTGGCAGACTCCAGCAATGCGTCACTTTTGCGCATCAATATGACGCATCAATCATGTCGCAAGGAGTGCGCACAGAGAAGTGACGCATCACTGCTTTCACGCAGCGATGCGTCATTTCTCATAAATGAAGCCCAAAGTTTTTGTATTATTAAGAAATGGACCTTAAAGGAAAATAGACATATACTGCTGATCTGCATTTTTCACAGAATCTTTCAGTTGTCTTCTAGTTTAGCAATAAAGTATAATTGCCTCGGAAACTCCAGCTCTAAACTAGGGCATCCTGATTATCTTGTCACAATCTTGTTATTAATGTTTAAAAATTACCCCTAAGGATTTGCATGCATTATACATCCTTGAGCGTTACAACAATGCGTTCAGCTTAGGTGTGCAGGAAAAAGAAACAGATATGCCCATAAGAATCTAGTGGAGCGTACACTGAATAGAGCGTACAGACACCAATAAATGTAGCTGAAAGACAAAAAAACAAATACATAATTTGCTGGTACATTTAAACCATCAATAATTTTAATTAGTCACCCCTCAAAAAGCGGACCACATCGACAGTTTTTGGTCTTCCGGGCATAAACGTTTGCATTCTAGACTCTACAGTTTTTTAGTATAGTTATTGTCTCGGAACATAGCATGGCCGTTATCTCTCTAAAGACTGTGGATTTGTCATGGATTTAATGCCCTTGCAAAAATAATATTTTTTTGGACATCATTGACTTTATGATTAAATTAATTTATAGCTCTATATAGTAATAAAGCTTTATTCTTTTGACTAATTAAATTCATTAACAATGCCTAGGTCAATAATGCTGTACAAGGTGAACAACCTTTACAACGCAACTTTTACAACGTAGTGCCTTTACAACGCGGTATTTACAACGCAAACCATTACAACGCATTGCGCTGGGGGGCGCTCTAGGATAGGGAATAGATTTAATTTACTATCCAACACCTTCCCTATTATCCACAGGGACTGGAGTTGGAATAGTAAATTAAGCTATTCACTATCCAGCACCCCAAAGCGCTATGCGTTGTAAAGGCATGCGTTGTAAATACCGCCTTGTAAAGGCATGCATGGTAAAAGCATGCGTTGTAATGTCATACATCCGCTGTACAATAGCAACTTGCGAAGAGGCTGCAGACTGTGCAGAATACCGCTGCTCGGGTTCTATTGAATGTCCAGAGGCATCAATCTGTAAAAAGAGCATTACAGGACCTCCCCTGGCTCCCAACTGAGAAGAGAGCCTAGTTTAAAACCCTCTGCATCCTGCACAGACTGCTTCACGAGAAAGGCCCTGTCTTAATAAGATCACTAGCCATCCCCTACTCTCCTAGAAGGATACTAAGAACTTCTTCAGCTCATCTACTGCCGGTTCCTTAGTTTCGCAGACCTGTTGGGTGGCCGTTCCTTTTTACATCGGCCCCCAAACTCTGGAACACCCTTCCTTTGGAAATGTGTGTACTCCCCAATGAACTCTAATTTCTCAAGCCCCTGAAAACGCGGCTATGCAGAAATTAGCCCTGCAGAGTGCTGGCTTGTTACCTCCTTCATGGAGGCCTCCGGGTAGCCATGCACTAGAAAAGGCCTGCAGAATAGAATAGAAGACGAAGACGTGTTCTTTGAAATACCACTTGGGACCATGTCCAAATACATGAGCATTTGCAGAGCTAAAAATGGTGAATTTGAGTCCTTGTGCTACTCCTAGTTAATAGCGCCCATACATTTGATTGGTTGGTCTCCTGTCCCCGCAACTAACCATCTGAGTAATGGGATATCTTCTAGAAATAAGACCTAACACTATAAATTGAAAGAGTTAAAAAGCAACTACGTGGGATTGTGACAAATATGCACTTGTTGGCCAGTCCTTCATGTCAGAGATCATTCAAATTTGGCATGTCGCAGGACCGCTGTATACAGTTATGGTTGGAGTCATTTCATGAACGAAGGCACACTCCTTCTGCTGTCCTGCCCATCCTGCAATGTTTCATGACAGAATGGATAGCATCTGGGGTTCAGCCAGGAGGGTGCCTGAGTTGGTTCCAAGCAGTTGCTATGCTAGGCTGGGCACAGAAGCAAGGGTGCCCAGAATCCACAACCAGCCTGCATGTGTTGGAATAGCGCTAACATTCGATGTTTTATTGTACGTTCGCTTCCCTATGGAACCCTAAACAGTTATGTTGTTTGAGTTATCCCTGAGTGGCAGCTTCCCAAGTGTGTTTCTAAGGACAGATTTTGGTCTTGATTTTTCCCTCATAGTCGATTTGACTTTTTGGACAGACTTTGTAACTAGGATGGCTAGCAGCGTGAAGTCTCTGCTTCTACGCTAATATCCCATTCCAGAAAAGTCTGTTTGCGTATATAGATTAAGTTGGTAATTTCGGTTGATGAATAAGTCATTTGATGGATTCAAATGCCCACCCCGCCCCCTACGTCATCTGGCTTGAAATGAATTCTACTGATTGAATATCTGTTGTTTTTATCCTACCTAGTGCAGGGACATCTGAAAATAGGTGAAGTAGCATGCCCCGGTTGAGTACGTCATGTGAGCCGCTACTATGTATGAAAGAGGAAAGGTGATTACCTGGTTGCATTGTAGTCCTGATCATACCTCCCACCCTGAGGAGAGCGATGGTTCGGATGATCTTTCCTGGGAGGTAATCCTCTCTCAGCGTTTGGCCACACTCTGCTCTCATCTATCTTGCTGAGTGATGGTTTCACTGAGGGTGCGTCCAGAAGCCCCTTTGGCAGACATGTCATGTCCCAGACTGGGGGCAGAGGAAATTGATTTGACAAATGGGGCTTCTTCAGCAGGATTCCTCCGCTCTCTATGTACATGGTATCAATGCAGGATTCGTTGAGTGTCGTTGTGACCTTGCACCTGGGCCTGGCTGGGTCCTCCCCAGTTAGATTGCTCTTGATTTCTTTGTGTACCATCGTTTTTTCACTGGGCAACAATGATACAGGTTTTATTGCATACATTCCCTTTCACCTCCTCCTTTTTAGTTGGCATGGTATAACTAGTGTTGGATGTAGCGTTCATTACTGGTTCCTGGAAGCCTTTCATTTCTTGGCCTAAGGTCTTCATTGTCAATAGTTCTATTGGTGTCTCCATTTTCTCAAATGCCTGGATAGGCTTTTTGGATGATCTGTTTGTGTTCAGTTCATTAACTTTTTTTTGTGCTAGTTTTCGGATTTTCTAGACAAATGATTCAGAACCGCTACAGCTGGCTTGCATTTATCCAAAAATGTGGGATTGGCTGGATCTGAAGGAGTCTTCCCACTTTCCATGATGTTCACCTCTGATGGGAATGGTGCGATCGATTTCACCACTTGGGTTTGAGGTCAGCCCACTTATTACTGTATAGTCAATCTGAAGACACCCCAACTTGTTGTGAGGGGCTTACTGCATTATGGGCTTCGCTTGGGCCTTCCTGGGTCATATGAGAGACCATGTCTGCCCATTTAGACCCTACTGTGTTGTCCCTTCGTGTGGGGAGGTTAGACGGTGGCTTTACCAGCATGTTGCATTGGATACTTTGCAAGTGGAGGTCATTGTGTAGTACACCGGGTAGTGTTCCAAGCTTATTTGTCCTAGCAAAAACAGTGATTAATTCCTTTCAAACATTCATGGTTCAAAAGAGTTCGAGAGTGGTCTAGTTTTTTATCTATCTCTTGGAACTGGACAGCAATTTTTAATAAAATATCTATTAGAGTATGTATTTTTGATTATTGGAAATTCAATTCGTTGACTGCAGTTGTCAGCAACTCTGCCATAGATATTATGGTAGATGTTAGAGGGTTGTTTGAGGGCACCAATAGGATTATGCTCTCATCCTGAGATTAGATCCGTGTTGAGAGTCTTAGTGCAGAGTGGAACCTTATCTCCCCTCTGAAGAACTCATGAGCATAAATGGGGCTCCAGTGTGTCTGGTTACCCATGGCATGCCCCCTAATAGAATGTGGTACAAAAGGGGGTGGTGAATGTGACAAGAATGTTCCTGAACCATACAGTCCAGAAGATGTTCTGGCGCCTGGCCTACATATGTCCATTAATTTGCCGGTCTCCTTACCCTGCCGTTCTCCCTAGCCAGCATTTTGTTGGGAGTTTTGACACTATCCACACTGTCAAAGCTGACTGCGCTTATTGACTTGTGCAAATTATTTTCAGGTCTGTCCAGGTTATTAACACTCTGTTGATCACTACTCAGAATTGTACTATTATATGTTACTTGGTCTTGCTGTGGTGCACAGTCATAGATCTCATTTTCATTGCTTTTCAATGCTGGTGAAAAGCTTGGGTATTCATATTGATGATCACCTATCTATGAAAGATCAAGTGTCGTCGGTGGTAGGCACATGCGTTGGCCTCCTCAGGCAACTTCGGAAAATCTCGCCAATGCTGTCTTTTTCCACTCTCAGGACGGTGGTGTCGGCAATGATTTTAGGGCGCTTGGATTATGGGAATGCCCTTTATATTGGGATTACCCAGCAATTACTCTCGCGACTGCAAATTGTGATGAATGATGCAGCTAGACTGATATTCGGGAAAGCTAGGGGCACGCATGCCTCTCCTCTGCTCTACCAATTACATTGGCTGCCCATCAGGCAGAGGATTTTATTCAAAGGTCTATGCATCGCACACAAGGCGGTCTTTGGCAACGCTCCCAGTTATATTAAAGCTAGACTGGTGCATTATATCCCTAGAAGAACTTTGCGCTCATCTGAGGACGTTCTCTTGGTAAGCCCGCGCTATCGTCTGACCACCCTTGGTGGACGCGCTTTTTCAACGACCCTGCCGGCAGCTTGGAATAAGCTGCCTCCAGGCCTAAGGAAGGAACCAAACTTACTACCTTTTAGGCGAATGTTAAAAACGGTGCTTTTCCGAGAAGCCTGGGGTTCAATATAATCTGTTTTGCCTGTCCTCTTGTGATGATGAGTTCCCAAGTACAAGCGCTTAGAGACCAATCGGTGATAATGCGCGATATAAATGTAATAAATAAATAAATAAATAAATAAATAATTCAATCAACGTCGAATCATGGAGTGCACCATCCTGCAATTAATTAATTTCTCCCCGTACCAAATGCTTTCTGCGCTCTGGCTGGCTTTTGTTATCCTCTTGGCCTAAGACCAGGTCTGCCCTCTTTGCATTTTCTAAATCTTCTCGCTTGAGAGTGGCCTGGGCTGAAGTATGACTCCACTGCAAGCATGAGGTGATGCTAGCAAAGCTGCTTCTAGTACCAGATCAGTAAGATCTGTCAGTGTGGGGTCCAATCAGCTTCCTGATGGTTTTCTAGCAGACTGCGTCATGCTGATCCATCTAAGGCAGGGATCTCTAACCTTTTCTGTAATAAGAGCTACTTATGTTTAATGAAAATCATACTGAGCTACTAACGTTTTTACTGTTATAATGGTGACGACATCAGGGCAAGATTATCTTCGTGGCCACCATGTGCAAGATTACAAGCAGTGATCAACTCAGTTCATCAGGCAGGGTTGCCAGCAATAATGTAAAAAAAGGCTTTGTCAATATGGAATGCTTTTACATGGGCAATACATAATGCAATAGCTGCAGTGCCCCTGCTATCAAAGCAATAGTATTAGTAATACATCTCCGCAGTGCTGCATGATTGATCTGTCAGTATCAGCTTTAAATACATTTTGGAAACTCAACTATTTTTCTCCAAATATCAGCTAATGAGTTCTGAAAATGTATACATTTTCATCTCAAATATATGCTTTCCATTATTGGTACATATATTAACACAAACCAAGCAAAGCTTCTGATTTACTACACTGGGCTGCACACAGGAGAGCTACACACAGGTAGCTTGTGAGCTACCAGTAGCTCACAAGCTACTTGTTGGAGAAGCCTAATCTAATACCATGTACTGGAATGCTCTGGCGCAGTCAGGCTGGAATAGGTAGGTAGGAGCACAGGGCAGGGGTGCTGTGGCAATAAACTCGGCCCTGCTCCTGTTGGGATGGGGCAGAGGCAGGAGTGCCGGAATGGTGGGACCTGCTGCCGCAAACCACCCGGCCCTGCTCCCCGTAGTGAGAATGCAATCCAGCAAGTATGAGAGCGCAAGACATCAGGCCAAATAGACTCCCTAGCCAGGAAGAACGGTTAATCAGTATAAATCAGCTCATTGTATAAATATAATTTACATTTTCAATGTAAAAATTATTATAAAACTGACGTACAAAATTAATCAATTTCTTGGGTATATATGCTGTAGGAAATTTAATGTGAAATCAGATATGTGTTTTCTATCGATCTATCTATCTATCTATCTATCTATCTATCTATCTATCTATCTATCTATCTATCTATCTATCTATCTATCTATCTATCTATCTATCTATCTATCTATCTATCGATCGATCTATTTATCTATCTATCTATCTATCTATCTATCTATCTATCTATCTATCTATCTATCTATCTATCTATCTATCTATCTATCTATCTATCTATCTATCTATCTATCTATCTATCTATCTATCCATCCATCCATCCATCCATCCATCCATCCATCCATCCATCCATCCATCCATCCATCCATCCATCCATCCATCCATCCATCTATCTATCTATCTATCTATCTATCTATCTATCTATCTATCTATCTATCTATCTATCTATCTATCTATCTATCTATCTATCTATCTGTCATGAGATCAAGGCTCAGACGAGCCAAAATGTGTAATGACAACAAAGGAGGAATAAAATTATTGAATAGCACCAACCTGGGTCTGTGTCTGTTCTTGGATGATTCCTGTTTGCGGCGAAGAAGCAAGTAATATCTAAATATCTATCTATCTATCTATCTATCTATCTATCTATCTATCTATCTATCTATCTATCTATCTATCTATCTATCTATCTATCTATCTATCTATCTATCTATCTTTCTGTCTGTCTATCATTCTGAGTCAAAATGGGTCAAAATAGTAAAATGAATAACTGATTTAATGAAAATATGTATAGAGTAAAAACAGAACATATAGGATAACCAAATCTATACTGGCAACATGATGGTCATTTCTAGTGTTTTGCATTGTAGAGAAGCAAAGTGTATGTAGAGTACTTCAAAATCCTGTCTAAGCCGTGAGGAACTTCTAGATGTTCGAGTCAGGGGCAGCTCTGTTTGTTATAGATGGTTACTAGAGCATGGGTTTGTAATGTGGTTTCTGTGGAAAGTATTAGATGTTTACTTCCGGCTGGACTGTGCTCCAGTCATGTGTTAGTGAACCTACCACTGCAATTAAGCATGGAGAAAAGCAGGAGGTTTCTAAAAAAAAAAAGAGTTGTGCTTACTGATACCATCTTTCTGGTGGTTAGTTACACAAACGATCTAAATTGTTATGCATGTTTAGTAGAGTGCGGATTTTTAGTGTGGCTTGGGTGTTATTTCTGAGGGTCAGAGGGTTGCTTCAATAGTGTCACTGTGGAACAATAGCTGCTCTTGTGCATGGACTGTGGCAAAGATTACTCCCTCCCTCCTTTCTTCTCTTCCTTCCTTCCTACCTTCCTTTTCTACATTCCTGTCCTTCTCTCCCTTCCTTCTCTTACCCCTCTTCCTTTCACTCCTCGCTTCTTTCTATTCTTTTCCTTCTCTCCATAATCTTCCATAAGATCCTGGGCAGAAGGTGGCAGAATGCAATACTGTGCAAGTCAAAGAAATAACTGTGAACAGCAAAGACGTGACAGAAGAACACAGTTTCGAGTCCTCTGAAAGATATCAGTATCTTCATAGCGCAGGTTTAAGGAGACCAGCTTCGACAGGTGACATCAGATTATGAGAGGTCTTCACAGAGAGTGTTGTTCAAAGTCCCTTTAAAAAGCAGAGCTTAACATGGCATGTCAAGTATGTGTTCGTTTATCATTCCAGATCATGAACATATTTCAACAGAATTAATGTTTCAGGGTGGCAGAGGTTCTGAACCAGGGAGTGTCTAGCTTGAGTAGAGCGTTGCTTCTTAAAATTATGCAGCTGCCAGGAAGCCAAACGTTTGAGATTAGTATTGAAATGTTCTCATGTGAATGACCCTATAGATGATGCTTGCAATCTTACTCAGAGGGCAGCAACCCACGAGAAGGCAGCCCAGTGATGCAAGGACTGGTGAGACGGGTTGAGATCTTTTTGTATTGGAGGTCAGAGTTGCTGTTGAGAGGAGCACTGCTTTGAGGGGAGCTTGGCGAGAGTTAGACTGTCCGGTCAGTATCTTGTTACCAAGATTTTAAAGACCCTTCTCTATCAAGAAGCATTTCTGTCCTCTTAACTTCCTAGTTCACACTACCTGATGATCCCATGGCTGGCAAAGCGCGGAGATACCCTTACGGGATTGATTCCAGCGCTATATAAGAAATTAAAATAAAATAAATAAATAAAATAAAATAAATAAATAAATAGTCCATATCAGTAAGGTAGAATGAATAGGGGGTACCTTGCATAATGTGATAAGGGGCCCCTGAGTCTCCCATATCTTACAGATATTCATTGGCCTAGGGCTGAATGAGTGCCCCACAAAAGGTTCAGTGTCTCCCTGCAGGGTTGGGCAACCCACCTACCCCGCTACACCTATGGTCTAATATGTGAAATGACTGTGGCGGCCAGTTTAAGGTCTTTTATTGGAAGGAAAGGCCTGAGGCCAAAGAGAAGTTTTAGATGTGTAGATAGATAGTTTGCCTAACAACTTCCTCTAGTCTGTTCTCTGACTAAGTGGGTGTTGGACTTGGCCCGTTTTGGCTAAAGTTCCCTAAACTTTTTGCCTTCCCCTAGAACTTTTTCTGGCATGGTGTTGCCAACTTAGATGCTTTGGGCACTTTGCCACTGCTGATCAGTGTCAAAGTGCAAGTGCTCCCTGTATAAAGTGTAATGATAATTGGTTGTCCATAATTGGTATATTTGTTTTACTAGTAAAGTGCACTATGTGTGCCAGGGCTGGTAACACAAATGCTACTAGTGGGCCTGCAGCACTAATTGTGCCACCCACTCCAGTAGCCTTAAAAAGGGAACTCAGGCCTGCCACTGCAGTGCCTGCACAGTTTGTTAAACTGCCTTGTTGTCCTGACAAGTGCACCCACTTGCCAGGCCTTACCCTTCTCTTGTTATGCACATCAGACACCCCTATGGTAGGCCCAAGGTACCCCCCTGGGCAGGGTGCAGTATATGTGAAAGGTAGGACATGTACTGAGGTGTGTACCATGACCTGACAGTGAAATCCTCTCCATTTCGTTTTTTACTGTTTAAAGGCCATCTTGCCCATAGGATAGAATGGGGGAGGCTGTGTAATATGTTTCCAGCCTATCTTCCCATAGGCTTAAGATGGAGAGGTGAAGTTTATTGTGCCTGAACTCACAATTTAATAACACATCTTTTTGTGAAGGTGGTTTTTGTATTGTGTGTTTAGAAACCTCACTTTTAGAAGTGGCTGTTTTTTTTGTGTTCTAACAATTCTGTGTGTCTCTGCCTGGCTGTTGATTGACTGACTGGATTTGAATGTGATAGGATCTGGGGAATGTCTTGACCCAGGGGAGGAGGAGAGACAGCAACAGGCTGACCTGCACCTGGTGTGTAGGGGGGAGGAGTAGCCCCTGGAGGTGAAGAGGCCTGGGATGCCGTCATAAAACAGTGGCTCTATCTCCTGCTGAGTGATTGAGGAGCCAGGCCTCCACTATCAAAGGAAGAAGGTGACGGGCAGGGAGACACTCAGAACTGGTTTGGAAAGGGGTCAGTGCCCCCCTGAACACAAAGACTTCAAAGACATTTAGGGGTATAACTATGAGACCTGAAACCCCTGAACGTTGGATTGTTCAAGACTGAAAATGATTGAAACTACTTTGTGGTCAAGAGGAACCTCTGCCAAGGAAGAAAAGCTGAAGAGACTGAAGGAAAGGACTGACCCTTGCTGTGTGTTCTGGGGCTGGCCTGCAGTTTGCTGATTTAACCTAAGGAGAGGCTAAGGGACTTTGCTGTTTGCTGAGTCCCCCTGCTTGAAATAACTTTGATGTGTGTTTTGTCCTGAAGTAACTTGTCCCCAAGGTCCAGAGGAGAGCTGGTTCCCTGTTGTGGAAACTCAGAAACATGAAAGTTTCCAGGAGAGTCTCAGCGACGCTGTGTGCGTGTGTTTTTGCAGCCTGAGATCTTCGTAAGAACTGCCCCGTGATTGTGTGCACCTGGAGTCCAAGTGAGTCTTAGCAACTCTGTGTGTGTATGCAGCCTGAGAACTTCGTGAGGATTGTCCTGTGATCGTGTGCACCCGGGAGTCCAAGTGAGTCTCAGCGATGCTGTGTGCATGTGCTTCGTGCAGCCTGAGATCTTTGTGTAGATTGCCCTGTGATCGTGTACACCCGAAGCTCAAGTGTGTCTCAGCGACGCTGTGTGCGTGTGGTTCGTGCAGCCTGAGACCTTCGTGAGGATTGCCCTGTGATCGTGTACACCCGAAGCTCAAGTGAGTCTCAGCGACGCTGTGTGCGTGTGCTTCGTGCATCCTGAGACCTTTGTGAGGATTGCCCTGTGATCGTGGGCAGCCGGAGCTTAAGTGAGTCTCAGCAACGCTGTGTGTGTATGCCCTGTTCCAGCCTGAGACCTTCGTCATTGTCATCAGCCCGGAACGGCATCCCCAGAGAAGCTGTGCTGCCGGCCAGAGCCTGCCTTTGCCAAGGAGGGACCTCGAACCATCCCCGTTGGAGGGGAGCCTGTGTTCCACTGCCCAAGATCAACAAAGTCGCATCTGAGGCCCAAGCCATGAGGAAGAGGAGAGGAGAGTGAAATCTATCCCCCAGGTAACGCTCAGCGAGAGTGCGTGTGTCGCGCCTGGGGCGGGGTGTGGGCTACAAGAGAAACGCTCTCGGCCTTTCCTCAACTTGCAGCGTGAGCCTCCACTGAAGTCCGTATTGCGGCCCGTACTTGCTGAGGAGTGGCAGTACCGGGGCGGAGTGTGGAGCTACACTTTGTTTTCCATCCTAAACCGTGTTGGGGCATATTTTGGCAGTAGCTGACCACAAGTCAGTAAGAGTGGCATAGAGACTGTCCAGTGTACTGGAATCGGTGCCAGAGTACATTATTTTGGCATTACGAACTGCCTGATTGGTGCATTATTTTTGCATTACGAACTGCCTGATTGTTGCATTATGCATTGAATTATTTTTGCATTACGAACTGCCTGATTGTAGCATTACGCATTCAATTATTTTGGCATTACGAACTGCCTGATTGTTGCATTACACATTGCATTATTTTTGCATAACGAACTGCCTGATTGTTGCATTACGAATTACATTATTTTGGCATTACGAACTGCCTGATTGTTGCATAACGAACTGCATTATTTTTACATCACATAGTGCCTGATTCTTGCATTACAAACTGCATAGCATTGCAATAGGACTGCATTGGATCATCGAGAATTGCTCATTAATACTGCAGGAACCTACAAGGGCTTGCTGGCCTAATAACTGGCCAGGTGAAATATTACAAATACGCATATGTAGGATTTTTATCGTGTGGTCTCATCGTATATCTTTTTATATAAACATATAATTGTTTATTTATGAAACTTGTGTGGAGTCCATCTGTGGTGTCATCATTGGGTTACTGAGAGCATGGCTGCAAATACTTTACACATTTGCCTTGGAGATAAGCCTGGCTGCTCATGCCAAGCTACAGAGGGGGTGAGCAGGGGCTATCTGAGAAGGTGTCCTTCCTTTCCCTGACTTAGAAGCAAGGGTCTCTATTTGGCCTAAGGTACCTACCTCAGTCATCTAGAGCCCCCCCAGGTCTATCAGTGGGCCATGTATTTGGAAACATCGTGATCTTTTTTGTTGTCCGAAATTCATTTCAGTTGTGGTTGCTTCTTATTCATACAAGGAGCATGTTCTAGAGCTGGCCTAAAAGCACCAAGAAAGATGTACACCATTGCAAGATTTTCAAAATGAAGGGATGATCAGGAAGGGGTCCTATCTAATGGATCGCATTTTCTGACAGTGAATGAGTAGTTTTCATTGAATGAGGTAATGTCTCTGTGCATCGCTCAGTGGGTGATGTAGATGGCCCTGAATTAAATGCATCTAGCCAGACACCACAGTTGAACATAAAAAGGTTTGTGATATATTAAATTATCAACCATCAGCATGATGTTAATGGCAAATTATATCTAATAAATATAATGCTGCAGCAGTAGTTACGTTTAGAGTGAAACCAAATTGCTCCATCAGATGACCACAGATGTTTAAGTTCAGACCTTCATTGTGATTTATCCACATGCAGACCCAGAATAATATGTATTTTACAGCCATAGGAATTAAGGCAAATGGAGAGCTAGGATGTGGTACTGACTGACAGAACGCATGCTGATTTGAGAAAAATGCTATCTATGAGAAAGAAGTGGCTGCATCTCCTTGAAACCTGTGGAGATGCTAGAAGCTAGGGTCTGCTTGATGCTTGGTCAAAATTGCTGCTCAGTTCTTGTGATCACAGCTTGTGATTTCAATGCTGATAGAACCAAACCAATGTACCCTGCCCATGTGGATATGTTAGAAACGTGTGAAATGCGGCCTCTTTCAATGTTTGGGAATGCAACCCTTGATGGTTGTACACATTTCTGAACAGCTTCTTTCAATCAGTCCTTCCTGCTGCTCACTTTGTTTTGCAGTTTTATATACCGCAAACTCGACTCAAAGGGATTGGAACGCTTAACATGAACACCAGTTGCATTACACAAGGACACACTCATTTGTATGCATAAGGATATTCAATAATGTGCCCAGAATCCCAGGATGTTGAGTCGACACAGAGACCCAAACCTGGTTCCCCAGTTCCAAAGTTGACAGCTCTGGCCGTAACCCCATCCTCTCATCACTTATTAAGTTCCTCTTCCCTTCTACTCGAAAGCCATCCTCATGTGTGAGGAACAAATGGGTCAAACAAATAATGCTACAGACTTGGCATATGCACAAACTTCAGTTCCTGTCATTAAGGTGAATCAGCTCCCAACATGCCATCTTCAAATCCTAGATTTTCCTGTTACAATAACCTATTGCATTCTATGTATTATAGTCTTGGTTTGCTTCCAGCTAGACTAAAAAACTGAAAACTGATTTTAGGTGAAAGATTCAGGACTGAAGGCAGTGATGCCTGCCCTATACACCTCTCAAGTATTAAAAGCATTTTAGTGCCTATTTTGTTGAAGATCTTGCTATATAGAGAGGAATCTCTGGAAGGGTACCAAGGTTTCTATCTCGGGATGCAGTTGTAGAGGCAAAAATCACTCCAGAGGAGCGAGTGATGTGGGTCCTGATCAATCAGATATTTGGTTGATGATGGAAAGGTGGCCTCAGTAAGCCCCCCCCCCACACCCCCCACCCCTTGCCACCCTGGGTAGATGAGCTCTCAAGGCCTAGTTTAGGGGAGATGATGTAAGGCACATCTAGGTGCATCAATATATAACTATTAAAGGAAAATAAAGAGGTGAATGACTAGTCAGAGTTTTAAGCACAGAACACTTTGCAAAAGAAGTGTTGGTAACGCCAGTAGGCCTGGCCTAAGTGTTTGCACCAATCTTTGTTTTGGCTATTTCCTGTCCTTCTTCTCTAGCTAAATTACTTTATCTCCTGTGCTAGCACTCTGTCACACTGTATTCACTATGCAAATCCACAAACAACAACGTGTATTATAACACAATGAAGATGAATTGTAACATGTGATCCAAGTTTGGCAAACTGAATAGAGGCAATCTCAGCTACGAACTCGCTAATATCAATGAAGTTTACTACATAATACAAGCGTATTTCTGATGTGTCGCCAACTTATGCCCTAAGAAGCAAATAATATTTAGAACTATGACAAGTATATTATTAAAAAGGCGAACATTCCTCTACAAACAAGCAATCATTTCTGCAGTTGGACATACAGACTTTACTAGCCACAGAAATCCACTATTTCATTATGAGTATCATTGTGTTTAACCTCAGTTTGGTTATTTTCACACCATTCTACTGTAACTTTAGTTTTTTTTGTATTCTTCTTGGCATTCTGCAGTCGAAACCACAGGGTTTTCTCACTTGAGATATGGTTGTATGACACAACCACGCATGTATAAACCTCGCGTGCATTAACAACGCGGTCCGCACAATAAACGTGTCTGAACCATACATTCCTTTACCACGCAAGTCTTTAGAACGACTTGCCTTAGGGAAAGCACTGGACTTTGTAACAGTATAATTTACTATTCCAACTCCAGTCCGAGCAACAGTAGGTTAAGCGTTGGACTGTAAACTACAATGCCGCTTTACCTATGGCACGTCATTGTAACAACATGAGAGATAGGGAATGTGTGGTTAAGACGCATTCGTTGTTCTGCCTATGTTGCATATGCAAAGCGTAGTTTGGCCATCGTTGTAATGGCTGTTTCAGTTGAGAGATCACTGAAGATGAACTTGACTTGACTGCCCTGTGTTTTGCTGTCACTGTTCCATTTCCATTCAGCTCAGATTCCTGTTGAAACCTGAATTGAAACCTGTAACTTCTACTAAGTATTTAAAGCTAACTGTTTAGTTTATTACTGCTGCAGCCTATTCCCCAGTAATCCATGTTAAGCATGATTTTTTTATTCTTTGGTGCTTCTTTGTTTGAAAGCTGTAATTGATATTGTTAGCAATAAGGTGTGCGTTTCCTTGATACTTGCTCACACACAATGAAATAAATGTGCAGTTGTAAGGTGCTGTGACTTAGCTTCTTGAAGTATTGCTATTTTTATCTGCTTCTGACCGCCCTGTCAATGCTCATTTATGTTATGTTCAATAACATGCACTAAACTGCATTCTTCACTGCAAATCGCAAATCTATTGGTGCCTTCAAGCAAAGAAAGAATAACACAAGCAAACAGCTAGCACGCTGGCTAAGCCCATAAACAAACTCTAATGATACAAGCTGTAATGGAAACATCCGAGCAGTAGGCACTAGCACTTATTATATCAGGGAAAGTGTAACTAAATGTGCCAGAGGCAGAGCAGAGTGTAGCCAATATGAAAGAATTGTAACATGTTAAAAAAGCAGACAGTAGCTTAAAACACTACCAAATGCAAGACTCAGATAAGGAAATGCATATCCTAGGGCAGGACTATTAGGAAATATAGTGACTCTAGTAACTGCGATGTCTCCATATCACTAAGGATTCAATACTTCAGTCATGGGATTTTTTTAACAAAGCTGTTTTTTTTAAGGTGTACAAGCTCAGTTGGATCAAGTGAAGTGAACTGCAGCTGGACTGCAACACAACTCCTCGAATACATTAGGGCCTATATTCATCAAGGGTTTGCATCGCCATTGCATCACACAAGTCGACCAAGCTTCTATGTCAGATTTACTATGCCACACAGAGCCACCTTGCTCTGTGTGGCATAGTAATTCTGGAGTAACACAAGGCAGAGCAAGTCATTGGTTTGCATTACTCTGTGTAGGGAAGGGTAGAGCGTAGGGGTTCCCATGCATCTACCTGTGGTTTATGGTGCATTTCAAGGTTTTCTAAGGGTTTGTGTCGCCATTGCTCCATTCAAGGCGACGCAAGCCCTTAAGTTCGATTTACCTTGCCTTGCTTGGCTCTGCGTGGCATAGAAAATCTGGAGTAACAAAAGGCAGTGCAAGTCACTGCCTTGCGTTATTCTACATTGGGAAGGCATTCCATGGGTAGAGCGTGGGTGATCCCATGCATCCGCCCATGATTTATGGTGCATTCCCAGATTTACTAAGACTAGTAAACCTAGGAATGTGTTAAAATGCTACACCTTCTCAGGTGAGGCGTAATGAAGAGAAATATGTTTATTTCTCCTAGTTATTTCCTCTTTCTATGTGTGCTGCATTTTGCAGAACACAGGGAAAGAGGAAATTGCCTCTGAGGATTGTTTTTGTGCCGTAAGGTGCCCCTTCCTACACAAAACAATCCTGCCTATAAGGCAGATACCAGTGCACCATGGAACAACGGTGCCTGTGTTCGTGCTTGGCAGCCGCAAGTGCACCATCACAGAGAGGGAGAGAGCAGGAATGTACCGTATGTTAGTAGTTATGCCGCATTCCTGATCTCTCAATTTGACGCAGTGCAGCAAATTGTCTTGTTGCGTTGAGTTGTGCCAAATGTTGATAAATCTGGCCGTAGGTTTTTAAACTAAAGCACAGGAGTGGCACACTTACTCCTTGATGACATGAAATCCTCTAATTACCCTAGCTGAACAAGAATGAAAAGAAAGAAAGCGGACTCCGCAAGCTCAGCTCAACTAACAGGGGACACCTAAGATATCTGAGGTAGCCACAGTCCTGTCAATAATACTAATCAACCATTAGGCAGTAGCGGGTGCCACAACACAAAGGTGGGAGAGTGTGGGATGGACTAGAGGGCAGGTGGGGGGAGAGACAGGGAAGGGACAGGAAAAAATAATTTGATAAAACGTACCTTTCGCTGCTGCTTTCAATGGCCACCTCGGTGCTCTCCAAACCATGGTGGCCGTCAACGTTGGCGGCAGCAGCATAGGCTGCCCAGCCAATCCAGAACCTGCTCTCTATGAGAGCAGCACCAGGATTGGTGTGAGTGGCCTGCTCTGCCACTCAGATACTGCCTTGTAGCCTGTGGATTTTCTTCCAACCGGCTGTGAATCCAGCTGGGTTGGAGAAATAGAAGTGGGCATGTCTATTTGGCCGGCCTAGGATGGCCTACCAAAACTTACATGCACACTTATAAGTGCCCACCATCTGCCTGCATGGCCCAACCCTGCTCCGCCCTACACGCATGCCAGAGGCAGTCACAAAAAATAAAATGATGCAGTTTCATTATAATTTTGTTTTTCTGTGAGTGACTTTGACAAGTGGGGTGACGCTTACAGAGGAGCCTCCCCTGCCATTAGGAAGTTTCAACTAGGCCGAGGTGAACTTTCCTAAAATAGTGCTAAGTGCTGGGATTTTGCTCAATTACTCATAATGTTGTGTTATTTTTTTCACAATTGTGTGTGATTATGCAAAAACAAATAACTCAAATCTCGCACATCCCTGGTTTCAAGACTCTGCACCTACTGCACCTCTTTCCCCACTCCCACCAAAAATGTCACCCAGCTCCTCCACTAGAGACACGCTTCCCCTTTGCACTTTTGAGTGATGGCTCAGCTTGTACCATTCAGTTCTGCAAAAAAATGTGCAATATGTCTTGCAAACTACTCATACCTGTCAAGTGACAGCAGCACTAACATATGCGAACATGCAATGGAGTCAGTGAAATCTACCAACTAATCATTCAGTGGCATGAAAAGGGGCTCCTATACCCAGAACTGGAAAACTACTGAAAGAGCACTGTGCTAACAAAGGGCAGTTTTTCTTTTCAAAATGAGCTATGTTTGGCTTGTTTTATTGGGTTCTTATGCAGCAGCTAAACGACACACACAAGAACAGCAAGGGATTGAGTCGTGTTACCAAAACAGCTCTTAAATATTAGTGACTCTCATTGCCAAAGGAAGAAACATTGAAAATATGCTACACGAATGCCAACGCTGAATTCAAACAAAGCCACACACCTGGAGGCTAGGGCTAAAAATAAGCACTGAAATTAGGTAACTCTAAAATATTGTGGACCTGTAAGCGACAGGCACAAAACACCTAATAAATATGCTGGATTGTAACAAAGACGCCTCGGAGACACTTCTTGTATAAGGTGATTGAGCTGGCAGTATGCCCAGGATGATGGCTTGGCAAGGCTGCTGATACAATGGATGGCTTGAGACAAGTTACAGTTCTCGCATGTTGTACTCCTCTAAAAGGAAATGTATGAGCTTGCTGCTTTGTGCGGTTGAAATGTAGCTTGAAAGGGTTTGCGCACCAGCTGTAGAACCTGCGTTTCAACTTTTTACATTTTTTTAAAATATAGATTGTCTATAGTCCTGCCAAGCGTCACACAACAGGTGTGACGCTCACGCATTTCAGTGCGGTGATCCGCATCACCGCACTGAAATGCATTGTCATGCATTTTTTACCTGTGCCAGGCGCGCCAGCGGCGCCTGTGCCCGGCACACCAGAGGCGCCTGTGCCCGGGCTCTCTCTGCTGTTCTGAGAGAGTTGCTGCTCAGCCCGAGTGCCTAAACAGTTAACTGAGACTCCAGCTCTCAGCTCTGTGTAGCTGAGAGCGGCGTGCTACAATGTATCTCAGTCTCTGCCAGGAGCTGCCTGCTGTCCGACTCCAGTGTTGCCCTGGAAACAGAATGCGCAAATGGTGCGAGCGGCACGCGGCTACTCTCAGACTCCTCACAGTCTGCAGGGGGGCCGGGCTGCCCTCTGAGTCGATACTGCAGCTCAGAGCTGTCAATGAATCACCGTGTGGCGCACCAAGGGGCCAGGATTAAATCTGGATGTGCCGGCCACCGTAGTGCCGTCACGTCCGGAGGAACTAGGAAGTCAAGTGCAGAAGCGGCGGGAGATTAGAGAGTGCAGGCTGCACACGAGACGCAGTCTCTCTCACGCGCCATGGCCGCTAAACACTGCAGTTGCAGGCCACACTTGACCTGGCAGCTCAGCTGAGCCGGCGACACACTCAGCTCTCTCTGGCCACCAGGAGGAGGACTGTGAGCGTGGCTGCGCTGGGCCCGGGGGTCGGGGTCCGTCGTCGGTGCGTCGACTCAGGAGTGGACAGAGCAGCCTGGATGAAGCAGGCACTGGCAGAGGAGTCAGAGTGGCCAGTGCACATCATGGCTGGGTGGGCAGCAGCAGGTCACTAACTATAAGTAAGTGTCGGTCAGTGTCCACGCTGCGCACACGCGACGCCGGTGTCACTAGGTTTTATTTATTTATTTTTATGTAATGCGTCACGTGGACAATTACCCTGGGGTGTCAGAGCGCTTCACAATTATAGGAACAGACAGTACTGATACATGAGGAGAACATTATGAGACAACAAATTACACAAAAAGCAAACGTGTTACATGAGGCAAAAGTGACAATCGTGAGCAAACAAAATACAAGAGATAGCAAACGCATTACAGGAAGAAAAAGTGGCATGCGTGCAAGTTATAAACCGTGCAAAGTAACAAGTAGAGCCCATAATAGTACAATAAATGGCAGACACTCAAACACAAGGACAAACGTTATGTAGGCAATGGTGGCACTGGTGCAAGTGTCTAAAGCAAACAAAATGTAGGAGGTAGCAACCAGTGTGTTACAAGAGAAAAGTGACACTTAGCAAGAGCTCAGAGCAGTTAACTTCTTTGTAGTTGCTTGCCTCCCGTGACATGCGGTATAAGGTATTCTACTTGCCTGGCAGTAGCACCACCGTGACCTTTACTAACATGAGTCATGATGTGAAACAAAATATTTTCACATAATAAAAAGCATCGATCTGCAGGGCTGCTCTGTCTGATCATCCTTCCGGAGTCAGAGAGCCTGCTGCCTTTAGTCCTGGTTTAGTTTTACCTAATATTCAGCAATAGGATTAGTCTCCTTCCATTGCTGGTGCTCTGCAACCGTTTGAAGAAGTTCTTCGAGTTTCTTGTTGCTCAATTGGCTGTAATTTCTGATATTTATAGTTTCCCTCGTCTTAATTGCATGATTTTTGCTCGCGAGAAAGTGTCACTCATAGTCGTTGAAATGTCACTCATAATTTCACTCAAATTTTTTAAATGTCACACATGGCAATCTGAAACCTTGGCAGCTATGTGTCTAGAATCAATGTGTTACACAAACAAAAGCACTTACCTCTGGAGACGGGAAGGGCAGCTTGAAACTTCTAGGCAGCACTCGCGCATGCGTGAGGCTAAAAAAAAACATGGAAGAAAGGTATATTGTGAGCCTCTGCCCCAGAGCAGCCGCTGTGTTCGAATGTGACACATCAGTCTATTTACCATCCACTTTGAAAATCATCAAAAGGGAATATGATCATAAAGGCTGTTTTTGGAAACAGAAGGATCATTGTCATTTATTTCAGAATATTCTCTCCAGATGGGACATGACGCACATTGGAGAGGAAGAGACTTTTATAGTCTACTGAATAGACAAGCATTTAAGCATACAAGCCCTCTGCAGCTCAGCATCAGATAGAACTGCGGCAGCCCGGTCTGAAAGTGGCCCGCAGGAATGAGTATGAGGGTGCAGGTCACTAGCAAAATAAGTAGTCATTCTTACTGAAAAACAGGCATATTAGCCAAATGAGACTGGCGCAAGTGAGTTGCCTGGTAGCAATCTGTGGGTAGCTTCCAGGACCTTGTAAAAAATAAAAGTCATAATTGGTAAGCCAACAACAAGGATAAATATATTTTAAATTTTTTTTAGAACAAATTGGCCCATCACCTATAGTACTACAGAGAACTACTTTTAAGGAAGATGTGAACATTGTGCAGAATCACAATGCCATTACAGTGAGAGAGCCAATGGCTGAAGCAGGCTGCTCCATTGCCCCATGCTGTATGCTGTGGTGGGCAGAAGGAGAGTGAATGACAGTTAAACAGACCAATAAACGAAGACTACAGGCCCACAACCCTCTAAGTATCTACACTATATTTATTTTCTTTTTGAAAAACAAGTCTGGCGATGTAGCTAAAGTTGTCTCAAAGCCTGAACTAATAACCAAGAAGTACATATATATTCATTGAAAGAAACAAAGAAAAGAGATGTTATAGTTAGGTGAAAATGTAAGTTACAATGTAACATTTAAAATTTTTAAAAAAAACACTGAAATTCACTAGTTATAATTAAAGGAAGTAACTATAACTTGCACTGTTGATGCACAGAGATGTCATTAATAATTTAATTCCAGACGTCATCAGTGATGTTATTAATGACATATTAGAACATGCCATGAGTAGGCTGGGCGTAACTCACGCCATTCCGTGTATCTTAACCACTCAAATAAAACCTTAAAATTCTACAAGATTTTACATAATTACCTGAGAAGAGTAATCCTACATTTAGTGATTTTTCTTACTTACAAACCAATAATCAACCAATTTACTGATAGCAATTTGCGCTACGTTCTTAGTGCTCATAGCTGCCAAGGTTTCAGATTGCCATGTGTGACATTTAAAAAGTTTGAGTGAAATTATGAGTGACATTTCAACGACTATGAGTGACACTTTCTCGCGAGAAAAAATCATGCAATTAAGACGAGGGAAACTATAAATATCAGAAATTACAGCCAATTGAGCAACAAGAAACTCGAAGAACTTCTTCAAACTGTTGCAGAGCACCAGCAATGGAAGGAGACTAATCCTATTGTTGAATATTAGGTAAAACTAAACCAGGACTAAAGGCAGCAGGCTCTCTGACTCCGGAAGGATGATCAGACAGAGCAGCCCTGCAGATCGATGCTTTTTATTATGTGAAATTATTTTGTTTCACATCATGACTCATGTTAGTAAAGGTCACGGTGGTGCTACGGCCAGGCAAGTAGAATACCTTATACCGCATGTCACGGGAGGCAAGCAACTACAAAGAAGTTAACTGCTCTGAGCTCTTGCTAAGTGTCACTTTTCTCTTGTAACACACTGGTTGCTACCTCCTACATTTTGTTTGCTTTAGACACTTGCACCAGTGCCACCATTGCCTACATTTAAAAAATTTGAGTGAAATTATGAGTGACATTTCAACGACTATGAGTGACACTTTCTCGCGAGCAAAAATCATGCAATTAAGACGAGGGAAACTATAAATATCAGAAATTACAGCCAATTGAGCAACAAGAAACTCGAAGAACTTCTTCAAACGGTTGCAGAGCACCAGCAATGGAAGGAGACTAATCCTATTGCTGAATATTAGGTAAAACTAAACCAGGACTAAAGGCAGCAGGCTCTCTGACTCCGGAAGGATGATCAGACAGAGCAGCCCTGCAGATCGATGCTTTTTATTATGTGAAAATATTTTGTTTCACATCATGACTCATGTTAGTAAAGGTCACGGTGGTGCTACTGCCAGGCAAGTAGAATACCTTATACCGCATGTCACGGGAGGCAAGCAACTACAAAGAAGTTAACTGCTCTGAGCTCTTGCTAAGTGTCACTTTTCTCTTGTAACACACTGGTTGCTACCTCCTACATTTTGTTTGCTTTAGACACTTGCACCAGTGCCACCATTGCCTACATAACGTTTGTCCTTGTGTTTGAGTGTCTGCCATTTATTGTACTATTATGGGCTCTACTTGTTACTTTGCACGCTTTATAACTTGCACGCATGCCACTTTTTCTTCCTGTAATGCGTTTGCTATCTCTTGTATTTTGTTTGCTCACGATTGTCACTTTTGCCTCATGTAACACGTTTGCTTTTTGTGTAATTTGTTGTCTCATAATTTTCTCCTCATGTATCAGTACTGTCTGTTCCTATAATTGTGAAGCGCTCTGACACCCCAGGGTAATTGTCCACGTGACGCATAACATAAAAATAAATAAATAAAACCTAGTGACACCGGCGTCGCGTGTGCGCAGCGTGGACACTGACCGACACTTACTTATAGTTAGTGACCTGCTGCTGCCCACCCAGCCATGTTATAGGTATTTGTTTTGCGCACAGCTGCTCCAGCATGATGTGCACTGGCCACTCTGACTCCTCTGCCAGTGCCTGCTTCATCCAGGCTGCTCTGTCCACTCCTGAGTCGACGCACCGACGACGGACTCCGACCCCCGGGCCCAGCGCAGCCACGCTCACAGTCCTCCTCCTGGTGGTCAGAGAGAGCTGAGTGTGTCGCCGGCTCAGCTGAGCTGCCAGGTCAAGTGTTGCCTGCAACTGCAGTGTTCAGCGGCCATGGCGCGTGAGAGAGACTGCGTCTCGTGTGCAGCCTGCACTCTCTAATCTCCCGCCGCTTCTGCACTTGACTTCCTAGTTCCTCTGAACGTGACGGCACTACGGTGGCCGGCACATCCAGATTTAATCCTGGCCCCTTGGTGCACCACACGGTGATTCATTGACAGCTCTGAGCTGCAGTATCGACTCAGAGGGCAGCCCGGCCCCCCTGCAGACTGTATGGAGTCTGAGAGTAGCCGCGTGCCGCTCGTACCATTTGCGCATTCTGTTTCCAGGGCAACACAGGAGTCGGACAGCAGGCAGCTCCTGGCAGAGACTGAGATACATTGTAGCACGCCGCTCTCAGCTACACAGAGCTGAGAGCTGGAGTCTCAGTTAACTGTTTAGGCACTCGGGCTGAGCAGCACCTCTCTCAGAACAGCAGAGAGAGCCCGGGCACAGGCGCCTCTGGTGCGCCGGGCACAGGCGCCGCTGGCGCGCCTGGCACAGGTCGAAAATGCGTGACAATGCATTTCAGTGCGGTGATGCGGATCACCGCACTGAAATGCGTGAGCGTCACACCTGTTGTGTGACGCTTGGCAGTACTGAGTGCTGTATGCACCCTCGTATCCAATATGGATGCAGCAATGCAGCTGGCCATTCCGCACACAGGGCGATACAGAGGGGACAGCATCCTAGTGTTGCTCCCCTGCTAGGATGTGAGCTGAACACACGGGGACACCGAAAGGGGAGAGTGTCGGTCAACCCTCTATTTTATTTCCCTGGGCATTAGGAGGGGAGGAGTAAGACCAGGTGGTAGTTGTACTATACCTTTTACATTATTGTACACATTCTTGCGCACAACTAGTGCTGACGTGTGAGTGGTGTTCCATCTCCATCACCGCTCCTGGGTCCTGCATAGCGCACGCCAGAAAGGTATTGTTCTCTGTGTTCTGCTTTACTTTGAAATGTCATGTGTATCAGCGCGCAGATGCCTTTGATCTGCGCCCTGATGCATGTTTCCTTTCAAAGATTGCTGTGCTTTATTTATACCAGTGTCGAGGACAGTTATGACAGTTCCTGCCCGGTTGTTGTGCTTTCTAGACCTGCTGTTGTGGGCTCCTTATAACTTGGATCTAAAATAAATATCTTTCTTGAATTTATTGTTTTACTTGCTTTTCTCCTCATTACTGTGGTGGTACCTTTCTGCCTAGATCTCTACCACATTTTGGCAACGAAAACACGCTTTGGGAGCCCACAGTTCTTCTTCAGTAGCACACTTATTTGGAAAAGTACTATACATTCTTGGTGTCCTGGATCAAAGCAAGCATGAGGTTTACACCTCATTTCGACAGGCTATTGTTATTCTGGCTAATTGTGATTTTGACCTCTTCAAGTCAAGGATTTCATTACAGCATATTCTACTGTGTGCCTTCCTGCACATTGCGATTCAAAAAGGGGGGTGGTGATGGACAGAGTATCTGAATTAAGCAGAACACTCCTACCCAGTCAAAAGATCAGGGCTTGATCCATCACCGTTTTTTAGCTCACTGCACCATCCCAGTTCAGAACCTGGCTACATGCAAATTAGTCTGTCCCTGGCCCAGTGCCTCATGGGAACAGGGCAGAACAAAACTACCAAGCCAATTCTTTACTGGATAGGAAACAAGCTTCCGGGGACCGGTTTCTGGCATTACAGCCGTCTTCGGCCCGGCTTGCTTGAATCCTGATGGTGCAGTGAGCAAGGGACTCACATCTGAGTATACCCTTCCACACTTGTGGTGGCCAAAGCGATTCAAAAAGGGGGGTGGTGATGGACAGAGTATCTGAATTAAGCAGAACACTCCTACCCAGTCAAAAGATCAGGGCTTGATCCATCACCGTTTTTTAGCTCACTGCACCATCCCAGTTCAGAACCTGGCTACATGCAAATGAGTCTGTCCCAGGCCCAGTGCATCATGGGAACAGGGCAGACCAAACTACCAAGCCAATTCTTTACTGGAAAGGAAACAAGCTTCCGGGGACCGGTTTCTGGCATTACAGCCGTCTTCGGCCCGGCTTGCTTGAATCCTGATGGTGCAGTGAGCAAGGGACTCACATCTGAGTATACCCTTCCACACTTGTGGTGGCCAAAACGATTCAAAAAGGGGGGTGGTGATGGACAGAGTATCTGAATTAGGCAGAACACTCCTACCCAGTCAAAAGATCAGGGCTTGATCCATCACTGTTTTTTAGCTCACTGCACCATCCCAGTTCAGAACCTGGCTACATGCAAATGAGTCTGTCCCTGGCCCAGTGCATCATGGGAACAGGGCAGACCAAACTACCAAGCCAATTCTTTACTGGAAAGGAAACACGCTTCCGGGGACCGGTTACTGGCATTACAGCCGTCTTCTGCCTGGCTTGCTTGAATCCTGATGGTGCAGTGAGCAAGGGACTCACATCTGAGTATACCCTTCCACACTTGTGGTGGCCAAAACGATTCAAAAAGGGGGGTGGTGATGGACAGAGTATCTGAATTAAGCAGAACACTCCTACCCAGTCAAAAGATCAGGGCTTGATCCATCACCGTTTTTTAGCTCACTGCACCATCCCAGTTCAGAACCTGGCTACATGCAAATTAGTCTGTCCCTGGCCCAGTGCATCATGGGAACAGGGCAGACCAAACTACCAAGCCAATTCTTTACTGGAAAGGAAACAAGCTTCCGGGGACCGGTTTCTGGCATTACAGCCATCTTCGGCCCGGCTTGCTTGAATCCTGATGGTGCAGTGAGCAAGGGACTCACATCTGAGTATACCCTTCCACACTTGTGGTGGCCAAAACGATTCAAAAAGGGGGGTGGTGATGGACAGAGTATCTGAATTAAGCAGAACACTCCTACCCAGTCAAAAGATCAGGGCTTGATCCATCACCGTTTTTTAGCTCACTGCACCATCCCAGTTCAGAACCTGGCTACATGCAAATTAGTCTGTCCCTGGCCCAGTGCATCATGGGAACAGGGCAGACCAAACTACCAAGCTAATTCTTTACTGGAAAGGAAACAAGCTTCCGGGGACCGGTTTCTGGCATTACAGCCGTCTTCGGCCGGCTTGCTTGAATCCTGATGGTGCAGTGAGCAAGGGACTCACATCTGAGTATACCCTTCCACACTTGTGGTGGCCAAAACGATTAAAAAAGGGGGGTGGTGATGGACAGAGTATCTGAATTAAGCAGAACACTCCTACCCAGTCAAAAGATCAGGGCTTGATCCATCACCGTTTTTTAGCTCACTGCACCATCCCAGTTCAGAACCTGGCTACATGCAAATGAGTCTGTCCCTGGCCCAGTGCATCATGGGAACAGGGCAGACCAAACTACCAAGCCAATTCTTTACTGGAAAGGAAACAAGCTTCCGGGGACCGGTTTCTGGCATTACAGCCGTCTTCGGCCCGGCTTGCTTGAATCCTGATGGTGCAGTGAGCAAGGGACTCACATCTGAGTATACCCTTCCACACTTGTGGTGGCCAAAACGATTCAAAAAGGGGGGTGGTGATGGACAGAGTATCTGAATTAAGCAGAACACTCCTACCCAGTCAAAAGATCAGGGCTTGATCCATCACCGTTTTTTAGCTCACTGCACCATCCCAGTTCAGAACCTGGCTACATGCAAATGAGTCTGTCCCTGGCCCAGTGCATCATGGGAACAGGGCAGACCAAACTACCAAGCCAATTCTTTACTGGAAAGGAAACAAGCTTCCGGGGACCGGTTTCTGGCATTACAGCCGTCTTCGGCCCGGCTTGCTTGAATCCTGATGGTGCAGTGAGCAAGGGACTCACATCTGAGTATACCCTTCCACACTTGTGGTGGCCAAAACGATTAAAAAAGGGGGGTGGTGATGGACAGAGTATCTGAATTAAGCAGAACACTCCTACCCAGTCAAAAGATCAGGGCTTGATCCATCACCGTTTTTTAGCTCACTGCACCATCCCAGTTCAGAACCTGGCTACATGCAAATTAGTCTGTCCCTGGCCCAGTGCATCATGGGAACAGGGCAGACCAAACTACCAAGCCAATTCTTTACTGGAAAGGAAACAAGCTTCCGGGGACCGGTTTCTGGCATTACAGCCGTCTTCGGCCCGGCTTGCTTGAATCCTGATGGTGCAGTGAGCAAGGGACTCACATCTGAGTATACCCTTCCACACTTGTGGTGGCCAAAACGATTCAAAAAGGGTGGTGGTGATGGTCAGAGTATCTGAATTAAGCAGAACACTCCTACCCAGTCAAAAGATCAGGGCTTGATCCATCACCGTTTTTTAGCTCACTGCACCATCCCAGTTCAGAACCTGGCTACATACAAATTAGTCTGTCCCTGGCCCAGAGCATCATGGGAACAGGGCAGACCAAACTACCAAGCCAATTCTTTACTGGAAAGGAAACAAGCTTCCGGGGACCGGTTTCTGGCATTACAGCCGTCTTCGGCCCGGCTTGCTTGAATCCTGATGGTGCAGTGAGCAAGGGACTCACATCTGAGTATACCCTTCCACACTTGTGGTCCATCACCACCCCCTTTTTGTAACTATTTTGGCCACCATGAGTGTGGAAGGGTATGCTCAGACATGAGTCCCTTGCTCATTGCACCATCAGGATTCAAGCAAGCCGGGCCGAAGACGGCTGTAATGCCAGAAACCGGTCCCCGGAAGCTTGTTTCCTTTCCAGTGAAGAATTGGCTTGGTAGTTTGGTCTGCCCTGTTCCCATGATGCACTGGGCCAGGGACAGACTAATTTGCATATAGCCAGGTTCTGAACTGGGATGGTGCAGTGAGCTAAAAAACGGTGATGGATCAAGCCCTGATCTGTTGACTGGGTAGGAGTGTTCTGATTAACTCAGATACTCTGTCCATCACCACCCCCTTTTTGTAACTATTTTGGCCACCATGAGTGTGGAAGGGTATGCTCAGACATGAGTCCCTTGCTCATTGCACCATCAGGATTCAAGCAAGCCGGGCCGAAGACGGCTGTAATGCCAGAAACCGGTCCCCGGAAGCTTGTTTCCTTTCCAGTGAAGAATTGGCTTGGTAGTTTGGTCTGCCCTGTTCCCATGATGCACTGGGCCAGGGACAGACTAATTTGCATATAGCCAGGTTCTGAACTGGGATGGTGCAGTGAGCTAAAAAACGGTGATGGATCAAGCCCTGATCTGTTGACTGGGTAGGAGTGTTCTGATTAACTCAGATACTCTGTCCATCACCACCCCCTTTTCGTAACTATTTTGGCCACCATAAGTGTGGAAGGGTATGCTCAGACATGAGTCCCTTCCTCATTGCACCATCAGGATTCAAGCAAGCCGGGCCGAAGACGGCTGTAATGCCAGAAACCGGTCCCCGGAAGCTTGATTCCTTTCCAGTGAAGAATTGGCTTGGTAGTTTGGTCTGCCCTGTTCCCATGATGCACTGGGCCAGGGACAGACTAATTTGCATATAGCCAGGTTCTGAATTGGGATGGTGCAGTGAGCTAAAAAACGGTGATGGATCAAGCCCTGATCTGTTGACTGGGTAGGAGTGTTCTGATTAACTCAGATACTCTGTCCATCACCAACCCCCTTTTTGTAACTTTCCTGCACATTGCAGCAAAAGTGTCTTCTGCCTCTGGATATTCATGACCTCACCTTCAGCGGCATCTTCACTTCAGGGGGTCATTTTCTGCATCCACAGAGTACACCTGGACCCATTTCAAAGATTCAGCTTACCTGTGATCATTCAGGAGAGTTCTTGCCTGTCTGCAACGGTGACAGGCACACCTTGTGGGTAATCTGCTTTTGCTTACTACTTTTCCCTTCACAAATAATTATGGCTGCTGTTAATTCTGCACCCAATTCTTTGGCACAGTTGGATTTATTTCTTGAGCAACCTGGCAGACCTCCTGCGAAGTAGATACTTTGGTCAGAGCTTTTGAGAACTATTTAATTGATGTTGGTGCTGATGAATATGTTCCAAAAACTGCAAAGCAGCTATTCTCTTTAGCTTTTTGGTTCATGAAGGCCAACAAGTATTAGACAATTTGCCCAGAATTCCAGCACCCACTGATGAGGAAGATGAGTGGGATGTTTTTCTGAAAGCGTAAGCTCACCTTCAAAAGAAAATCAGTGATGAGCCAAGCATTTTACTAGAACGCTTCAACTTTGTGAATAGAAGACAAACCTGTGATGAGTCCATGGCGGATTAATTATCTGTTTTGAGACACCTGGCTACCAACTGCAACTTTGGTTCTTCAATGGATATTACTTGGCCAGTTTGTATATGGCTGTTTATCCAAGAAGATAAAGAGAGGTTACTTTGTTTCAGAGATCCATCTCTGAGTGAAGTTATGACTGTTGCTAAAGGCATTGAATGCTCCATTGAGTCTTCTAAAGTTATGGGTCAGGAAATGGTTGCTTCTACTCCAGTGCACATTGATGATAATGAGGTGGATGTCAATTTTGTAAAAACTCAAAAGCAAAGGTACTAAGTACATTAACACAACTGTGACCTTGTGTTTCAGGTGTGGGTCAAAATCTCATATGAATAATTCACCTCATTGTCCAGCTTTTGGGAAACGTTGTGTTAAATGCAAAAAAGTTGGTCATTTTCATAATGTATCTAGGATGGGCAAAAATCAGACTAGAGTTAATAGTGTGGAAGCGCCTTTGGACACTGAGATTCTTCATCTATCCAATTTATTGCTTAGTCTTGATGTGTTGCAAATTTCAGATAAAGAAATTAAGGATCCCATTTGTCAGGTAACTGTAGCTGGGATCCTCACTCTAGACATGATGTGTGACTCTGGTGCTCCCATCACCATTATTTCGGATGTGTTATTCTATTCTAACTGGGGTGATGGGGCACATTTGCATCACTCTGATGTACGTCCCAAAGCCTATGGGGAATAAGAAATTGATATGGTGGGATTTTTCTATGATCTTATCACTTGCCTAGGTAGGACCTTACAAACTAACATTTATGTTGCAAAAAAGGGGTAAAGCTATTGTTGGTTGAAAGGATCTTGCCAAATGGTGGTGATCCTCCAGTCAGGGTTTATGATTTTCCCATTGCCCCCGGTTTACTTAATTGAGGAGTCTGGTATGGCATTATGGAAAAAAAAATTCCTGCGCTATTTAGTGACTCTTTAGGTTGTGTGAAATACTATTTACATAATATTGAGTTGAAGAAAAGCTCTACTCCTGTTACTCACAAAGTTCACCCGGTTCCATTGAACATTAGAGATGAGCTTAAGTCTTTGCTTGATCAAATGTGATCTGAAGGTATGATTATTAAGGCAGAAGCATCTGAATGGGTCAGTCCCATAGTTATTGTGCGCAAGAAAGATAGTAGTTTTAGATTATGTGCAGACTTGCGCAGCCTTGCTGCGTTCGTCGGCTAACGACCATCGTGTGCACTACTTGTGTAATGCAACGCATGTGCGTTGGCCGACACGGCCCGCCCACTCTGCTAAACGACCGCACTGCGGCGGAATTGCTGCCTCTGTTAGGCGGTTAACAAATGCATTGTTATTGAGAGTCACCCTTTACTTAAAATTCAGGAGTTATTGGCCAAAATTGGTGGTGCGCCGCACTTTTCCCTGCTGAATTTAAAGTTTGCGTATCATCAAATTCCTCCTCATCCTGTCTCTCAAATATTCACCACATTTGTTACACCTTTTGGGGCCTACAAGTTTACCAGACTTTCTTGTGGACTGGCGTGTGCCACCAGTGTTTTTTCAGAGATTGCTGGACACCATTCTGGAGGGCATCACTGGCGTGCAGGTCTACCAAGATGATGTTATCATCTTTACTAAAACCACGGCTGAGCATGATTCTGTACTGACTCAGGTTCTTGGTAAATTCACTGAGTTTGGTATTACTCTAAGGTTGGACAAATGGCAATTTAATGTACAAGAGTTTTATTATCTGGGTCATTCTGTGAGTGTAAATGGTATTTCACCAACACTTCCACTGATCAAAGCCAGTCAAGATGCACCCATTCCCAGAGATAAGGTTTATCTTAGCTCATTTTTTTGTTTGAGTGAATATTATTCAAGGTTTGTGGATGGGTATTCCATCATATTGCAACCATTGAGGAACTGTTAAAGAAAAGTGTGAAGTTTATTTGGAATGATGACACACAGATTACCTTTGAAGCTGTGAAAAAGTTAATAATTTCAGTGCCTGAACTTTCTCCTTTTCAGTCTGATAAGGAGTGCATCCTTATTGTGGATGCCAGTCAAATTGGTCTGGGTGCAGTTCTATCGAAAAGCATTTCAGGGCAAAGAGCGTACAGTTGCCTATCCACTGCAGAGTCACGTTTCAGCACCATAGAGCGTAAGGCGTTAGCTTTCATGGGCTGTGGAAAAGTTCAAAATGTTTTTATGGGGTCAGCATTTCACCATGTTCACTGATCACAGACCTTTGTAACATTTTTTTAATAGGAATGGCTCTGGAAAAGCCTCTTCTTGCTTGGTAAGGTTATTATCCAAATTACAAAAACACAATTTAAATTTAAAATACATACCTGGTGGGGAAAAATGTAAGAGCTGACTGTCTATCCAGACTGCCAATGCAGGATGATTCTAAAGAGAACTTGGGTCATGAGGAGTGTGTTATTGCACTAGTGGATGAGGTTGTTTCTAATTCTGCTTCTGTCTCACATGAAAAATGGCTGAAGGCCTCTATATTGGAGTCTGTCTTGGTCGCCGTGGCTGATTTTTTTAAAAAGGGTTGGCCCAAAGTAAGAAGTGTGGAGTCTTCATTGCGACCTTTTATACAAGTGACAGATGAGTTAGTGAGAGATGGTCATTGTGTTATCAAGGAGGCCCATGCTGGTCATTTAGGGATCCCCAACACTTGCAAAGCTTTGAAGCAGTTTTTTTTATGGCCGTCTTTGGAGGCACAGGTTGAAAAATTTGTAGAGGATTGTCCAACGTTCTTAGTGTCTGCTAAGCACTGGAAGAGACATGAAACACCCCTAATGCCTGTTCTGTTACCTGAGGAAGCTTGGAGTAAGATTGCGTTGGGTTTTGCAGGTCCCTTGAGCTGTTACCTTCGGGACAACGCTTTCTTATGGTGGTCATAGATTATTTCTTCAAATGGGTCTATTTCAAATTCACATCGCATCCTGACACTGAGTCAGTTATCAGGTTCTTAAGGAGTGTATTTTTCATTGAAGGTGTACCTAAAGAATTGGTCTCTGACAATGGCACACATTTTGTTTCAAGAAAGATGTGTGCATTTTTGGATGAACATTCTATCAGACATTTAACCACTGCTATTTACTCTTCCCTCTGTCAATGGACTTGTTGAGCAAATGAATCGCTTTCTCAAAGGTGTCCAGACAGCTTTAACAATGGGTTGGGATGCAAAATAATTTTTGACAAAAAACTGTGGTCTTACTTACTTATCTCTCACACCACCACTGGTGTTTCCCTTTTTCTCTTGTTGAGGAAAATGTTACCCAGGTGTTCTTTTTGTCCTGACTGGGTCAGGAACATGAACAAGCACGGTTCTCATTGTTGGTTAGAAAGTGTAGCTGCTAGGGTTGCTAAAAAAAACAAGAGCAGTCCAAAGTAGCTTTTGATCGCCGACATAGGTCCATGTGAGTGATTTGAAGGTTGGTGACTTTGTTTTCGTAATGATTAAAAGAAAAATGAAGAAAGGAGAGTCCAAATGGTCCCTCCCTGTAGTGGTCTAAAAAGTATCCGAAGGATCTGCATTTTTTAAAGGAAAAGTCTGGTGGAGTAAAAGGGACTTGGTGAAAGTTTCTAAGGAGCAGGCAATACAAATTTCTCACATAAGGAAGAAGGAGGATTCTGATTTCTTGGATTTATCAGGATCTGATTTGGCTGGGCCGAGTTCTAGCAATTCTTGTTCTGTATCCAGGGAGGTTAGTGCCAGTTTGGACCAGTCTACCACTTTATTTACTCTAGATGACTGATCACAATAGGGGGCATTATCTTCTGTTCTGCAGAGATTTGCATGAAATGTGGGTTTGCCTGCAAAGTTTAAAGATTTCTATGTGGACTAATTGATTTGTTTTTAAATATTCATAGTTCATGCTTTTGTTTATTTTTATAAGGGGGAAGGTATTGTACTATACCTTTTACATTATTTTATACGTTCTCGGGAACAGCTAGTGCACACATGTGAGTGGTGTTCCATCTCCATGACCACTCACGGGCCCTGCATACTGCGCACACCAGAATGGTATTGTTCTCTGTGTTATGTTTTACTTTGAAATGTGCATCAGCTCGCAGATACCCTTGACTGGCGTGGGGATACATGTTTCCTTCAAAGATTGCTGTGCTTTATTTATACTAGTGTTATGGACAGTTATGGCAGTTCCTGTCTGGTTGTTGTGCTTTCCAGACCTGCTGTTGTGGGCTCCTTATGATGAAAAAGGGTTCAGGCAGATCAGGTCGTTTTACCCCTTTTCTAGGTTTGCCCGGCGTTAGCCGCTTCTCACCCAACTCACGATTTACCAAATAAAGAGGCAGGCGCTGGAGATTGGAAGGCAGGAAACAGGAGTTTATTTCCGACGGAACAGAACACGTCAGATCAGACAACAGGGTATCTTCTCGAGGTGCTCTAACAAGTTTCTCTACGGCTCCGTCTTTTATACGCAGGTTTATGATGTACAAACATTCCTTATTGCAATAAAGACTCTTTAAAGTACAAAAAGGGCATGTTTGGGACCCCAGCTCCAGGCCCATTCCCATACCGACCGCTTTGATGTTGTTTTCCCCTCCCAAATGTGACATGTGATTGTAATCTGCAGCCGGACATTCCAACAGGGCACGAGGGCAGGAGGGGGTGGTCAGATCTAAGGTTGGGCAGGCGATAAGATCATGTTTCGCAATGCGGGGCCGGAGGGGTACATCCACGAGACCTAGTTTTATGATGTGGGACTGGGTCGAGAGGCCAGGTGTAGCCGGGGGGGGGGCCATCAGAAGAGAGGAAGGGTGTTCCTGGGAGGGATGCGGGGGTGTCGGTCAGATCTAGGGGTGTGAAGGCCTTGATTAATCACCGTTCCTCTGATGTGAGGCGAGGTAAGCAATAAACTGCATCTGTTGGGCTAGGTGATGGCCTGGGATCAGGCCAGGCAACCGGGCAGGGAGGAAGAGGTTACCAAAAGGACCCGTTCTATGAGTAGGATGAAAGAGCGAGGGGGCAGGGGTCCAGAGTGGTGACAAGGTCGTGTTTAGCGGTGCGTTTATGGCCCGAACAGGAGAGACCGGGGGCTGTCGGGGCGCGGGGTGCTTGCGGGGCTGGAGAGAGAGAGAGAGAGAGCGAGAGAGAGAGAGAGAGAGAGATGATGGCTATCGGCAATGGGCAGAGAGGTCATGACACAAAGATGGCTACTATCTATGTTCGTGATGGAGCCTAAAAGGGAACAAGATGGCGGGGCCACTGTTTCGTGACTTTGTTTACCTTCAACAGTGGCGAGGGTGAACACAAATGAACGCCGCTTATGTACATATACATTTTGTCATTTTCCACAGTCGCCGCTTTTTACATAAGATAGATCATTTCCGTGTTTATCATACATATAGTCGTGTGTAGTCAATGAAATAGCGTTTGTCAATATTGGTAGACTTACATATAACCGTGTGTAGTTGATGCAACATACGAGGTGGAATACATATAAATTTACATTTGTCGTACTTAAAAGTGACCGATGAAACATTTTACAGGCAAAAGTGGTTGAGGGAGGAATTTAGTCCAATACAAGCAATTAGTCAAGGGGTGTAGAAAGTTCCGAAAAAGGGGGGTCTTCGCCACAGTGTCTTTTTAGTAGCGAGTCATCACTGGTAGATTCTGGTAGTTCGTTTTCTTCCGTTGGCGCTGTTGAGCACCGGCGGTGGAGCTATAGGTCCAGCTCGGGTCCTTCTTTACACGTCGCAGGGTGTGATCTGTCCTTTGCCGTTAGGCCACAGTCCTGTTTCCTAGCTAATCTCTCTTAAGGGTGCCTTACGCTGGGCACCTGCATTTCTTTCTCGGAGTCAGAATCCACGTGGAAAGGATAGAAGGGGTTTTGTCGGATAATCGAGGGAGGAGAGGGCGGAGTGGGACCGGATCTTTGAGATGGACCAAGGGAGCAAAAGGGTGATGCGCAGGCAGGTCCATCAATCGGGCTCAAAGGGCGGGGACTTCTGGCACGCGTGGGTCAACAAGCAGAGGGCTTCAAGGCAGCCCTCCATTCCTTCGTTTTCTGCGTTTGAGAGTGGTGCATCGTCCCACGTCCCGTTGCTCTGCGGCTCCATCTTAGGTCGAGGTCACACGCGCCTCACGATCTGTGGCCAGGCTGTGCATCACGTCCAGCCCCTCTCCTCCGGTGGCTGTGTATCCTTGAATGGGTACAAAACAGGTTTTAGCGAACTGGCAAGAGGAGGCATTTATACATTTCAATTCCGTCCCAGATCTAGGTAGCTGGGGGTACGTTTCATCGGTCACGGTCAGAAGTTATCACTGTGGAGTATGTATACAGGCATGTCTACTGAGTTTGAACTAAGTCTATTTGGCGTTCATTCATGTCGCATGTGGCTTTCTGACCCTAGCCCTGGAAGTCTTTTATCATCATGAGAGAGGGGTAGAGGCTAAACACTCTTTTCTCGGGGAGCAATAGTTAAGCAGGGTCATCAGTTATACCTCGAGTTTACGGAGCTGGGGTCAAGCGGGAGGAACGGGGAAGTTTTGGACATCCGTACTTGGGTGCGGAGGGGTGGGGCAATCTGGGCCTAGGAGATTTTGTTTCTAACGAGCTGAGAGCAGAAGGCCACTGACGTATAGTCCTCCTATAAAAAGGGCCAGATTAGGGGGACATCAGTCGTCTTACCTGTCCTTTCCTTTATAGCCAATTCGAGTTCTATCATTTTTACAGAAAAGGAGAGGTAGTAACATGGCAAATTACAATTGTTTTAGTTTCTGGCAATTTGTCGATCACCTTTGTGTTCGAAAAACCAATTAGGCTCGTGCCGGCGGGGCACAACAGTACCACACAGAGGAAGAGGGAGCAGGGGTCGTTCGCATTTTAAATGAACTATTCGGTACACGTACAACATGAAGGGAAAAGACGAGAGAGAGAGAAACGTGTACAATAATAGGCCATTTTGGTGCGCACAAAACACAAAACAGTAGGGGTCATATTATATAGAAACACAGACTGAGGGACAACGCAAATCCAGATACTACGTACACATGAATTCAGGCGAGGGGGTGGGGTACATGCATTTACATACAGAACTCAAGACAAAACATAGAACAGTACTTGGCCAAAGACATTTCCTCCTGCATGCTGCGCATCCTTGGTTTCCTATTTAATTCGCCTGGCTGTCTTTTGTTGTTCGTCTCTGTTGCAAATACTTATACTTTCGTCAATTGTTCGGGAACTATCCTGGTCGGGATAGTACTTACGGTGGGATCTTTGAATAATTTTTAGCGAACGGGTATCCAGGCTGAGGCAACGGAGGGTGTTAGTTGAGGAACAATGGGCAACTTCGAGTTTCATGGCGTAAGAATCTACTCGTAGGTGCACGTCATTCTTGGTTGCATTATTAGAGAGATGGTCGTTTCTAAGTAAGGGTGTGTTATATCTATGTCTGTTCGTCGTGTATAGGTACTATGTTCAGACCCCCTTTTTCCCCATTCCATCGGCCGTCCAATCATCACTCAAGTCGTACAAAAACATCTCTCTTATCAGGTCAACGCGCGCAACGTATATCCAGTCGAGTTACACACATTCGGTCATACACGCATGCATTCATATCACCCAAATCCGCGTTGCTTAGGTCTTCTCCACACTTTAGTCGATGTTCTGATGCGACCTGCAGAAAGAAGGGGAAGAAGAAGGGGTGGGGGCAGCGTTTAAAGACACATTCGCGCGCATAAACCCAAAAGGCTTTTTACTTACTACGTATTTCGACCTATCTCCGCGGGGTGCAGTCCCTTCCATCTCGGCGTTTTAAGCCCCGAGGGACTGGTGGTGCGGGAGGCATAATCATTTATGGACTGCACATTGCATAGATCGCCCACGTGTGGTATTGCGGATCTTGTGTGGGGGGGGGGTCGAAACAAAAGGGCAATCAGGGTAAAGTGGGTGAACTCGTGTTCTTCTTCGAGGAGTCGGGGTGGTCTACAGTGGTACCGGGTCTGGTTTAGGGGCATCTGAAACAATTTCCCTGAGATATGTGGCATACAAAGTAAAACAGAACACCGGGACCTTTATCGATTGCCTTAGGTTGCACAAAAGTAAAAAAACACACGCAACAACTTGGATCGTTCACATTTTCAATATTTCTAGGTACTTTGCTTTTTAACCTTTCAGTAATCGACTTGCTTTATTTCGCCTATATTTTACGTAGATCGGAAACAAGGGCTATGTATTCAAAACTTACCAATCCAAAAGCTACGACTGTACTTGTTGTCACAAAATCTTTATTTAAAAAAAATGTTGACGTACAAATGCAGGCCTACAACCACGTGGGCCAGCCACGGAGCAGACTGTAACTGTACATGAGGGCATATTTATCTGCGGAAAACATAACTGAGTCGGTGGTTGTTTTATTTCATCAAGGTATGATAAGTGCAATAAAATCATATCGAAAATTCATTGTGGGTAAGTACCATCAGTGTCAAAAAGATTCGAACTTTCAATAATACTGTAATCAATGATGCGTCAGAACTTAATATCAAATTCATTGTTCGAATGTTCAAGCAATACTCATCCCCTCCCGCCATGTGCTTCAAAACTGCATACATATCTCCCGATATAAAGTCTGAGCATCCGGAACACAACGGGGAATTGCGAGTTTCGTTTGTACCGGCGCCATTTTGGGTGGGGTCAGGCGGGTCCAAGTATAGTCAAAATGTCTCTACCAACTCGTGGTTGGACCAGAACCTCTTTTCGGCAGTCCAGAAGTTTCGTTAGGGGGCAACAGAAGGGACCGGTGACATGAACCATCAATCAAAGAAAAGGGAGGGGCAACAATCTTTCCTACCGGGTCGTACTGATGTTCCACCGGAACTGATCAAATCGGTAGTCTGCAGTATCTTGGGTCATTCAAAACTGAGGCTGGCGCCAGCATGAGGGCGCCGACGTCTCGTGGCTACGTCTTGGTCGTTCTGCGGGCGATCATGGCAGTCATTTCCCATCGGTGGCGGTTGGGGGCCCGCGGAGGTCGAGGGCCCTCCGCAACTCTCGTAGAATCTTCAAAGCTGAGGAGAACGTTTCTGAACGGAGGACTCGTTTTTCTAGCTGGCCAGCGACCAGGCCATCCTTGCACGCCAGGTTCGTTCCTGCAAGGTCGACCGCCATTTTTAGGAGTTCTGCAGCTACCGGCAGTCACTGGGTCAAATGAGCAGACGGACTCCAGCCTGTTGGGTGAGGCGTCGTAGCACCGCCACAGTGGACGAGACCCTGCTGGGTGTGTGGAGCGACCCTATACTGCAAGAGTGGACGAACCCTTTGCCGGGTGTGTGGAGCGACACTGCACCGCAAGAGTGGACGAACCCTTTGCCGGGTGTGTGGAGCGTTGGGGGTGCAGCTGAGGGGCCTCCACCTGGGGAGGCGGGAGAGGCTCGTCCGCGCCGCCTCTCCCTCCCAGTGCACCCCACGGCGTCTCGCTGACATTTGTTATGGCCGGACCAGGCGATGAAGAAGAGGGGGGGGGGTCGGAGGCATATGCAAGACATCCCCCCCCCCGTGGCCTGCAAGGCGCCAGGAGAAGAAGGGAATGGGAGGACCAGTACATTCCGGGTCGGGCCCATGCCTTCGGCGGCCGGCCGCTCTTTGCCACGGCCCCAGGAACGGGTCCCTTGGTTCATCCCGGGGACAGGACTTGGCGCGTGGTGTCGCCTCCGGACTATTCGCGTAATGGTTCTTCACCCCCAGGCCGCCGCCGCCGGCTTTTGTAGACTTTCTGACGCCCAAAAAATCTACTAGAAAGTAGCCCAAAGTAGCCCAACATTGCTACTTTGGGGAAGGAGGGACGGGAACGGCGTCATGCAGACGGCTAAATGCATTGTGGGTTTGTTGTTGCAGCCGTTTGCCGTGTAAATAGTTGTTTAATATATTTTTGTTCAAATAAAAACGTTTTAACCTGTTACTTTGCTATAGTGTTGTATATTTCTAATATTTGCCTAGGGTTTGTCGTTAATTGGGCGGGGTGGTCGGTGGAGCCGAGCTGTCTCGCAGTCATCATGGCGTTGAGTTCGGCTTTCCTCACTAGTTTCATACTTCCTGAGGGGTTGTTCCTAATGTTTCCATTTCAGTGAGGTTGAAAAGAGATCTCATCAGTGGCCTACTGATTTTACTCGATTCTTTTTGTTTTTCCTAATGATTTTCATGTTCTTTTATTTGCTAGCACGATAGAGCGGCTAATCCGCATTTTCTTTATATATGTCCTTTTTATTAGGGGTGTCCTCCGGTGGAGCCAGATGGTCTACCTCTAATAAATGGTCCGGGCTGAACCAACTACTGAGCAATGGGGAGGAGATAGGCATGACGGGTTACAACGGGGACAAAAGTCAGCACTACCTATCCTTCACTACTTTGCAGAGACTAGGTAGAATATTTCTATTCTACAGTATTCGCAAATAGGGAATACCCAAAGAGAGAACCAATTCCAAACAGTCAAGTTCGGACAAACAATCAATCAATCAAATGAGGAATAAAATAGGCACGACGGGTTACAACGGGGGCAAAAGCCTGCGTTACCTATTCTTCACTATCTGTAAAGACTAAACAGAGTATGGCGGCTCTGTGCTTGTTTGCAAATAGAGAATGATCCAAAGAGAACCAATTCCAAACCAATAAATGCTTGGATAACAATCAATCAAATGGAGAGGGAAGTAGGCGCGATGGGTTACAACGGGGGCAAAAGCCTGCGCTACCCACCCTTCACTATCTGCAAAGGGAGAATACTCCTATCCTTCCCCGTTTGTAGACAGAGAATCTCTCAGGACAAAACAATCAAAATGCGTAATACTAGTATTTTCCAATGACAATCAAACAATCAATTCGCAATTTGTCATGATTACACGACCTTACCCGGACCGTATGGACAGTTTCTCGTCTTCCGTTTCCAGCGCCCGATCGTCCTCTATTCTCCGTAATTGCTGTGGCACTCCTGATGGTTCCCAGTCAGGACCGTAGATCACTCGAGAGAGGTCTGTTCGGAACCAGTGAAGTTCGGATGATCAGCTGCCAGACAAGGGTCTATCAGGCAGGAGCTCTTCCCGATCGTTGCAGTCGTTCACTCTGTCGTTGGGACCTCTCTCACTGGATCCACGTGTCGCTGATGGGCCCCACGTTGGGCGCCAATTGATGAAAAAGGGTTCAGGCAGATCAGGTCGTTTTACCCCTTTTCTAGGTTTGCCCGGCGTTAGCCGCTTCTCACCCAACTCACGATTTACCAAATAAAGAGGCAGGCGCTGGAGATTGGAAGGCAGGAAACAGGAGTTTATTTCCGACGGAACAGAACACGTCAGATCAGACAACAGGGTATCTTCTCGAGGTGCTCTAACAAGTTTCTCTACGGCTCCGTCTTTTATACGCAGGTTTATGATGTACAAACATTCCTTATTGCAATAAAGACTCTTTGAAGTACAAAAAGGGCATGTTTGGGACCCCAGCTCCAGGCCCATTCCCATACCGACCGCTTTGATGTTGTTTTCCCCTCCCAAATGTGACATGTGATTGTAATCTGCAGCCGGACATACCAACAGGGCACGAGGGCAGGAGGGGGTGGTCAGATCTAAGGTTGGGCAGGCGATAAGATCATGTTTCGCTATGCGGGGCCGGAGGGGTACATCCACGAGACCTAGTTTTATGATGTGGGACTGGGTCGAGAGGCCAGGTGTAGCCGGGGGGGGGGGGGGCCATCAGAAGAGAGGAAGGGTGTTCCTGGGAGGGATGCGGGGGTGTCGGTCAGATCTAGGGGTGTGAAGGCCTTGATTAATCACCGTTCCTCTGATGTGAGGCGAGGTAAGCAATAAACTGCATCTGTTGGGCTAGGTGATGGCCTGGGATCAGGCCAGGCAACCGGGCGGGGAGGAAGAGGTTACCAAAAGGACCCGTTCTATGAGTAGGATGAAAGAGCGAGGGGGCAGGGGTCCAGAGTGGTGACAAGGTCGTGTTTAGCGGTGCGTTTATGGCCCGAACAGGAGAGATCGGGGGCTGTCGGGGCGCGGGGTGCTTGCGGGACTGGAGAGAGAGAGAGAGCGAGAGAGAGAGAGAGAGAGAGAGAGAGCTGATGGCTATCGGCAATGGGCAGAGAGGTCATGACACAAAGATGGCTACTATCTATGTTCGTGATGGAGCCTAAAAGGGAACAAGATGGCGGGGCCACTATTTCGTGACTTTCTTTACCTTCAACAGTGGCGAGGGTGAACACAAATGAACGCCGCTTATGTACGTATACATTTTGTCATTTTCCACACTTATTGCTTTGAGCTAAAATACATTTCTGGATTTTATTAGCCTAGTTGCTTTTCTCCTCATTACTGTGGTGGTACCTTTCTGCCTGGATCTCTGTACCACAATGGCCTTACAAGGGGTCATCTTCCAATGGCATGGCCACTATGGCGCTCAGCGTTAGCTACCAACCCTCCCAACAACTACCATACAACTACCATCCACATTCTTCAATAAGAAAATAGGGCTAAATGTAACAGAACATGAACAGCAGTATGAAAAGTGCTCTACCAGTAGGATTTTTCATCCAAATTACTCATAATTATGCAAGAGGGAATAAGCACATTATTATCGATAATTCCATGTCAAAGACTAACGAGGGTTACTGAAATTACTCTGATTACTCTGCCATAATTTAATTTAAGCCCACGCCTAGCTATGAGTGATATATTATAGGATATCATGTGTGAGGTCATAGGCAGTCCAGGCAGAGTGCTCAAATTATAGTAACTTCATTTAACAATAACACCTGAATTTCAGTATTTTTTTAGTTTAAAATGTTACATTTTAACTTACTTTTTCATCTAACTATAAAACTACTTTACCTTTTTCACGTTTTTTTTATTTAAAGTAAGATATTTTTACCATATTCAACTGTAACATTACTTTAACCTCTTGTTCTTTTCAGGAAAAGCTATTTTATTTTTTTAGCAAAGTAATATTTTATTACCCCCCCCCCCACAGGTATCTGACTACCCAAGACACATACCCTTCTGCAGTGTACCAGGTGGAATTGGCAGCAGGACTTAGCCTGCAAACAGGACCTGTGGACAAACCCCTTGGGTATCCAACCCCCCACCTTGCATGACACAGGGTTCGCCACAGGGCTTGGCCTGCCTCAAAGGACATCCCCACTTGTTTTTTAAAAATATTTCTAATCATGTTTGACTCTTGCAGGAGTGAGGTTGTCATGAGGTAACCAAATCCCAAAAAGTGTGCTTTCTGTGTAGTGAATTAGCTTTCTATCAAATTTGGTGTAATTCCGTTTAGCCGTTTTGGCAATAGCACTGTTCAAAAAACCTTATAAAATTGCATGAAGAAATTGAATTTTGGAGCTCCCTTTTTTTCAGCCTCCACTTAATGGATCAATCTGAAACTTTCAAGGAAGATGCTATGGTGGATGAAACTTTTATTTGGAGCGTTTTGTGAAGGTTCGTCAAACAGCGTCAAAGTTGTTAACAAACCCCAAAAAAGTGTCTGATGGAAACAAGGTCCTAACTATAGCTCTAAAGTCGAGGGCACCACAGTGTAGTAATAGTTAGGTCAGACTTTCCAAGGAAATTTATTAAAGGTTAAAATGACGTTATAGTTAGGGATGGTAAGAATTTGTTCATTCACGTTATCAAAAACCCTAGAAATTCACTGAAAAAAAACAAATGCTAAAGTGAAGTTATATTAAGGTGTGGTAATAATATTTTACTTTACACGGGAAGGTGAAAATGTCAGTTATCAAATACTTAAAAATTAATACGTTATGCTTTACTGAGCTAACTTGGGCTCCTGCCATGCACTGCTTAAGACCTCTCCTAACACTCCAATTATGACATGGTCAATTACATCATTGATGACATTACTGATGACATCTCAAATTACCTTCATTGACAGCACCATCCAACCCACTGCTGTTCATTGTCCTCTACAAATAAGTACAGCCTTTGAAATGTGTAAATAAATATTAAATAGCACCAAATCATGTAAAGCATAAATACATGTGCTCATATAAAATAATCAGACTGTAGTCCTCTGCTTCTAAATATCCAAGCCCCATTGGGTGGCCAGGCTTATAGCAAACACTTTGCAATGTGCACATATTTTCATGGAGAGCCTACTCCCTCCAGACACCCAAGTCACATTAGGTGATCAAGCTCCTGTTATGTACTGACTTTGTCCTGGGCATAGCTCTTCACGGGGAGCCCACTCCCTTCAAGCACCCAATTGGCTGGTTGGCCAAACCCCTACTATAGATAGCATTAGCGCTGTGCACAGCACTTGACAGAGAGCTCACTCCACCAGACACCAAGTCCCATTAGGTCACCAAGCACCTACTGTGCACAGCCGTCATCCTGTGCACAACGTTTCACGGAGATCCCACTTCCTACAGACTTTCAAACCTTGCTAGGTAGTGAAGTTTCTACTATGCACAGTCTTTGTGATGTGGTCACATTTTCACATAGAGCCCACACCCTCCGCAAATCCACCTTAATAGTACAGACGATATTGCAAATTAGCTCTAGATGTACCTCACTAAATACCTTTCAGTGCCAGAAAGGTATAGCAAACTATCACACTCATTATATGATGCCATTTGATATGTTACCAGTAAAACATAGGAGCAATGCCGGCTTCTGCTGCACCCTGGATGGGTGCTTGCAGGGGAGCGAGTGAGGCTCAGGGGCCTTGGGCTCCCCCCACATCTCCCAGCGACAAACATATTGAGCGGTGACAGAATGTGCACCAGGGCATGCAGTGTTTAAAGATAAATGGCGTCCAACTCCTTTGTGGCCCCTTACAGTGGGGTCATTTGCAGTGAGCCAGGGAAGCTTCAGTGGCCCTGGGGTCAACCCACTGCCCTCAATGTAAACAATATTATGGGGTGCCCCCGGTTTGGCACCAGGTCACCTTGAGGTAAAAAATATTTTTTAAATGTTGTCGCCAGCTCCTGAGCGGACCGATTCAATGGCGCTGCTTGCAGGGAGCCATCAGGGTAGCGGGGGCCCTGGGGCACGCCCTGTGGCCCACTACAAAAATTAGAGCTGTGGGGACCCAGGTGTGATTCAGACACCCACAAAAATACACCAAAAACAAAAAAACAAAAATGGAAGAAAAATAAATGAGTGTCTGGAGCTGCTCATTTATTGTTCACTACACCTAGCAAGGAGTGCCCTTCAATGTGAGGGCTTTTTATTCTTGATGAAGCCCTAGAAGGGGCAGGCTCACCACCAACCTTTTTTCAATGTTGTTGGGGCTGCGGGGAGTATAGCAGCCCCTGAGCAACATTAAAAAACCACAATAAGTCTAATGGGTCATTGAATCCATTGCTCCAGGAGAGCTTACCATATACTTTTTAGAGCAATCTGAGCAGTATGCACTTCACATGATGTGCAGGGCTCCCTAGTTGTGCTTTCTATTGTTTCACTTTATGGTCTTAAAAATGTTAAAAGAAAGACTCAAAGACATGATTTTGTAAAATGTCTTCATTAAAAAATATGACAATCACTTTTGTTAAACAATGCATTGTAATGTACATTTGATTTTTAATATGTGTGTCTTTTTTACAAAGATAATAGTACTGCTTTATGGGAAACAACCTTTACAATGCGGACATTACACCCCGCAATACCTTCACAACGTGGTCGTTAGAACGACTGCTTTGTTACAACGCAGCGCCATTACATCACAAGTTGTTACAACTTGCTCTAGATGGCACTTTAGACCAAGGAATAGTATGATTTACTATTCCAACACCTTTCCTACTGTTGCACATACTGGAGTTGGAATAGTAAATTATACTATTCCGAAGACCAGCACCATCTTGAGCAAGTCGTTGTAACAACTTGCATTGTAATGGTACTGCGTTGTACCAACGCGATCATTGTAATGACCACGTTTTAAAGGCACGCAATGTAATGACTCGATTTGTAAAGAGTCATATTCCTGCTTTATATATGTTAATATGCTGACTCCTTCATAAAGCCAATAGGTTGACATTTTATATATGTGGTGTTGATAGGTCAACTTTTTTTAAAATGGCACCCTTTATATTGTAACATCATGTAGTTAGCCATGAACGCCTATGTGGTTTGTGCATAGCGCCTGGCTACAGTGCGCAGTAGTCGTTGGGCACCAGCTGGGTGTTGGGAACAGCAGGGATTTGGGCGCCAGGAGTGGTTCGGCGGTAGCAGGAGTTTGGGTGCTGAGCCAGGCCCTGCTCCTAACCTAACGCCGCGTACTGCAGTGGACATCCTACTTTATAATAAAAAAGAACTTAGAATTTCACAAAGAAAACCAAAGGTTAAAGTGAGATTATAGTTAGGAATCGTAATTATATCTTACTTTACATACATTAAATCGTTCGAAATTTCCTAAAAAAGATTAAAGAGACATTATTGTTATGTGAAAATTTCAGTACTGTTTTAAATGAACAAAACCACTGAAATTCACCAGTTATAGTTATCTCTAGGGGTGGGTGAAGAATTCCGCTCCGCCGGCGGAGTTTTGCCCACGCCGCGCTCCAAGTAGAGTGCGGAGTTCCGAAAAACTCTGCAAAGTGATGCGGAGCGGAGTTTTTTATCGAGCGCCTCACCAACAGTAAGTTGGCCAGTGCTTCTGAGATAAAATAATGTGCTAGACCTTCTCCTGGTGAGATTTCTCATTGTGGGCGGTCGCAGCAGGTCACGACCGCTCAAGTTGAGAAATCTGCCATTCACGTTGAGGAAACTACAGCTCAAATAGAATGTCTACTCAATCGGCAGAAGGCAGCAGCACTCTCTGGCGCAATGCGTAGTGCCATTAGCGCTGATTGAACAGTGCAGGACAAATTCCTGGCGCTAAAAAGCAGTGCGAGCAGCATGACTCAACAGACTGCATCACTGATGGAACTCCTTGGAGCGCAGTGTAGTTTTTCTGGCACTTCATGGAATTCTGAAGAGTAAAATTCTGCAAACTCCGCCCAGGCTTAGTTATCTCAAGAAACTATGATTCATACCCTAAAGTAACTATAACTTGTGCCCTCCTCATGCACTGCTATTTAACTCACATATCACATCACTCATGACAAGTTCATTGATAACTGCACCGTGCCAGCTGGGGGCAAAAGTTGTAGTTACTTTAGGCCACAATTTATAGTTACTTGATGTATTTCCAGTAGCTGCATAGAGATGAGTTTGTCTACACAATATAATGTTGTCTTGATAGCATTTTAAGCGGCTAAAAAGTTTTGATTGATGGTCTGGTTTATCTTTGGAAAACTCCTCAAAGACCATAGCTTTTTCAGACACCACAGATGACACCATGTCTTGTAATAATGAGAACTACCAATTTCAAGTGAACCAAAGTAGAGGGTGCATGCTGGCAATATTGTGAAATACTCTTCCCAGTTTTATGGGTGGGTGTAACTTGTGTAGTTTCGTTTAGCGTAATCATGTGAAATCACTGAGGAACTCCTCATGAATGCTCATGCTGGACATTCTACTTTTTCCTTTCACCCTCATATTATCTGTTTTTGTGGTTTTTATCTCTCTTTGCACCTTACCACTGCTAACCGGTGCTAATGTGCTTGTGCTCTCTCCTTTAAATATGAGGAAATTGGCTTAAACCCAATTAGCACATTTAATTTACTTATAAGTCATTAGTAAAGGGGTAAACATGTACCTAGGGCCTGTAAATTAAATTCTCATAGTGGGCCTGTGGCACTCATTATGCCACCCACTTGAGTACCATTTTAAACTTGTCCTACACCTGTCACTGCAACCTGTGTGTGTAGTTGTAAGCTGTCATTTCAACCTAGCAAAATGAAACATTTGCCAGGCCCAAACCTTCTTTATTAATACATATATCACACTTAGTGAAGACCCTGAACGGCCCAGAGGGCATGGTGTAGTGTACTAAAAAGTTTGAAAAACTCTTAAACTTGTTTTTCACTACTACGAGGCCTACCCCATAGGATTACAATGGGGTTTCTTTTTAAATGTAATAAGTGATAACTTTAAAAGGGAAGCAGGTGGACAGATCAAGTTTAGTGTCTAAAGAAATGTAAAAGCCCTTTTTGATGGTAAAATCAGATTTTAAGCCACAATTCTGAAAATGTGACTTTTAGAAAGTTAAATAAGTATACAAAACAGTGAAGGATGGAATGCTTCAATTAATCTCAGTCACTGGGATTCACTCGGGCCGCATCCCAGCCCATCGTTATTTTGAACACCATGCAACCTCGGTTTGGACACAGCTAAAAGCAAATCAGTCTTGATCCTGCTGCAATAGGAACAGTCCAGACCGAACTGCCAAGCCAGGTCCTCCCTGAACCAGAACACAAGAAACTCAGGACCGTTTTTTTATACTTATTGTGTCACCCTACGTGGGGCAGGTATGTCCAGATATAGGTCCTGTGCATAATGTGTCACTGGAACCAAGCTATACCCGGCTGATGAGCCCATAGCTAGATTAAACCAGTGCTGGGTTGCTCGTGTTCTGGTTTAGGAAGGACCTAGCTTGGCAGTTTGTAATGGGCTGCTCCTATTGGAGCTGGGTCAAGATTGATTTGCATATAACTGGGTGCAAACTGAGTTGGTATGGTGTGCAGAATAATGATGGATTGGGATGTGGCCTGGGTGATTACCAGTGGCTGAGATTAATTCAAGAATTCCATCCATTACTGTTTTTTATACATACTTTTAGAACGTTGCCATTTCTTGTCCTAGCCAGGTGATGCCTGCAGCCTGTCCCTGGCTCACATGACTATGCGTAGCTGGCACTTGGTCCTTGTGAATTGCTACCAGACAGTGAGACAAAGGAGTTATATGTGTTGGTAGATGGGTCACTCACTGACTTAACGAGGAGGCAGAATTGTTACCGACCACACTTACACATAGAAAGGCCCTGCCTGAACACTCTCACAAAGGGTTTGTCACTAGTCTTTTGAGTCCCTAGTCTAGGTGGAGCCAGGGCAGTGATGATGGGGATGCCTGCCACCTTATTGGAGTGGAACCCTCCAGAACCTTCTCCTACTTCATAGTGGGTACCAGGTGCAAATAATTAATCCTCAGACTCTACAGTACGCATCTGGACCTGTGGAAGACTCAGAAAAAGGGCTGCTGTGCTTATTAGCTGCAAGAAGGACGGTCACTCTGCTGCCATATTGTGCTACCCTGCCGTCCTCCTGCCTGAGTGAGAAGGACTGGATCTGCACCTGGAACCCAGGACCAGCAGAGAGACTCCAAGAGCTAGGTGGCTGGCCTCCTAATAGTAACCTCAGAGACAGAACAGGCTCCAACAACCTTGCACCCAGCACCAGGTCATTGCCACCTGTAAGCCCTGCCCTCACAAGTAATGCCACCCCAATCCCAAATCCTTGAAAACGGGCCTTAAGGAGCTCTGCTAACCCAGCAGACCCATAGTAATATGACGCATTGCCTCCCAATCAATCAATCAATTACTGATTTACAAAGCATGGCAAATCACCTGTGAGGGTTTTGAGGCACTGGAGTTGCTAACTGCTTCGTGGTGATCTTGTTGGTTTGAACAACCAGGTCTTCTTTCCTTTCCTGTAATGCTTGAGCGATGAGGCACATCCGAGGTGTAGGGGAAGGTCGTTCTAGGCTTTGTCTCCCAGATGTGAGAAGGAGGGTCCTCCATTGTAGCATCGGCAAATTTGGGGGGTGTCTTCAAGGAAGAGGGAGGCAGATCATAGGTATCTGGTAGGTTGGTGGAAGGTCATGTATTTGTTGATGTAAGATGTTCCTTGGTTGTTCAGGGCTTTGTATGCGTGGGTCAACATTTTGAACTGGCATCTCTTCTATATCTGGAGCCAGTGTAGTTTCTTGAGATGGAGGGGTGATGTGGGTCCATCTGGGGAGGTCAGGATGAGTCTTGCCGGCAAGTTTTGTATTGTCTAGTGAGAATGAGGGCCTGCTTGACAGTCCTTCTAGTGTTGAATGGGAGCCACCTGAAGATCTTATGGAGCATACCTAGGGTGTAGAAGCAGAGGGAAGAGACTGCGTTTAACTGATTCTTCATGGATAGCTTTCTGTCCAAGACAATGCCAAAGTTGCAGGCATGGTCCATTGGAGCAGGAGATGCGCCAAGTTCTACAGGTCACCATGCATCATTCCATGGTGAGGTGTTGTTTTAAAAAAATGAGGACTTCCATCTTATTTGTGTTGAGTTTGAGACAGTTGTCCTTCATCCAGTCGGCAACATCCATCATACACCTGTGGAAATTGGCTCTGGTGGTGGAGGGGTCTTCTGACAGCGAGAGGATTAGCTGGGTGTTGTCGGGCTTAGGAAGTGATGTTGAGTCCATACGATCTGACAGTGGTCGCCATGGAGGGTCATGTACGTGTTGAAGAGAGTGGGGCTGAGGGATGATCCTTAGGGCACGCCGCAGTTGATCTTTTTGGGTTCCAGGGTGAATGGTGGGAGATGGATTATCTGAGGTATGATGCAATCTATTTGAGGGTTGCATTAGAACTCTGCATCGGAACCACATCACCTTACAAAACTCCGCATTGGAACTGCTGCACGACTCATCCCAGACACAGGACTTCACATCACCATCAGCAGCCTCCTCAGAACCGCCACCGTGCGATGTGTCCTCAATGCAGGGCTTCACCTCGCAAGCCCCTCACTTGACGACATCCTTAAAAACAATGCAGGATTCTGCATTGTAAGGCTCACATCGTCTTCGGGACCAACCGGTGCGTGATGCATCTTCGTCACAGGACTTTTGTAATGCTAGTCCCTTGTCAAGGGAATCCTTGATGACGATGCAGGACCTCACATCACAACTCCCTAGAACTGACGCTGCATTGACGCATCTCTACACCAAGACGTTGCATTGCTTCGATTGCACAACAAAAACTCAGTGGGGATCTCGCAATGTTCTGTAACCAGAATTTAATGTATTCTTGCTCAACTTTACCAACTGGGTCCCTGTAGCTGGCCATCTCTCCATCGTGGTTGGCCTGCACTTCTGACTTTGTCCCGGTCTAGTGTGACAAGATAACCACAGTTGACACTTTGGCTTTTTAGTACTATTTTCACAGAAATCTTTACAATTGCATAACTCCGGTCTATGGATTGGATTTTTGTTGAATTGGCCTTAGATTATTTATTACATTTTATTATATTTTTCAAAATTGGTGTGTGTTGTATTTCACTTTATTACTGTTTACATTTCTGCATAAATACTTTACACATTGCTTCTAAGTTAAGCCTGACTGCTCTGTGCCAATCTACCAGATGGCTGAGCTCAGGTTAATTTAGGATTTGCTTGTGACTTCATTCTGAGAAGGATTGTGGTTTTCCCCCCTCAACAAGTAACCTGATATATTACAATGTGTAATTATGCGAGAAGAGTAATTCTGCGTTTAGCACTATCTATTAGTGCAAAACTGTCCCCTCTCACTCAAAATGGATGAGAGGTAGCATTTACGCTAAGAAATATTGCAAAATCACCAGAGCCCAAATAGCAGTCACTCGCATCTGCTAAATGTGCTCTTGCTGTAGAATATTCCCCCAACTTACTCCTGACATTTAGTACCATTATCTTAGAGCCAAATGCAATCTGCATTCAAAATGGATGTGAGGATGCATTTTATGTTAAGAAATAGAGCTAAATGCAGTAGATACTAACTATCTAGCGCAAGTGACCACATAGACTCATGCATTAAATGTGTTCCCACTTTAGGATTATTTCCATTCAATGTGGGGAGGAGTAGTTATGTAATTATTGGTAATTCCACATCAAAGAGTAACACAGAATTGCTGAAATTACTTCAATTACTCCAATCTAATTGAAATTGCACCTAGGCCAACATGGTTTATCTTTGCCTTTGTTTGTGTGAACTCTAATTGAATCCAGCTGAGTTGGAAAATATATGTAGATTTATAATTGCATGATTTTTATTTTAAACTTTGTTTATTGTTTTTGTTTCCAATTACAGTCAATGGCGATCAAAAAAGCAAACGTACATTACACTTTTCTTCCAGCAGTGTATTTGAACATTGCATGCATTTTGAACTTTTTCTACGCACAATTGACAAAGCATGCACGATTTTTGCTTGCCAATTTACCTGTGTGGGGTGTTTGTATGCGTTTTTCACAGGAATACTGTTTTCTATGAGTTTTATGTTTTGCAGAACCATTTTGTTAGTATTAAATAGAAGTTTATGTTACATAAATTGCCATAAAAATCACAATTCTAGACGGAAATGGCCAGGTAAATGACTTTACAAAATTCTGTAATCTGAACATTGTACCAAAGTCTACAGAGAACCTTTAAAATAACAAAACACTCTGAAGCTTTACGCACCCATTCATAATATAATGGTAAAGGATTCAGGACAGGATTTTCCATTAGACATAATTTAGTTCCTCACAAGTTCTTTCTTGTGGCAAGGCAATTCTATGTCAGGACAGGAGGCTTCGGATTATGCTTTATCTTTCTATGCTTTATTCACAGCAGCCATTTTAAAACTTGCAACTCAGACCACATTTCCCAAACACCCTCCGGAAAGAGTGGTCAACAAAACAAAAGAGGGACAACATATCCCCAAGTCCAAATAGCCAATCCCATCGCTGAATCCATCGCCTAGTCCGTCTTCATCCCCTTGTTCAACCTCTTTCTTTGCTGCTCGTAGCCATGAGATGAGTGTTTTTGATTCTCTGTTATATTTGCTAGAGATATTTATTGGTGCCCAGCAGCCGCGGGACCGCAGGTCGGCGTCCTGCTGTTTATTTCTATTTGTCTACATTTTCTGACTGTTTCCATTCCGGTGTATTTGCCAGCGATTTACTTGTTTCAAGTTGCGATGCTAGCATGCTGTAGAGGGTCACCTCACACTGTGACAGTTTTTCCTTGACGGACTGCATCAGCACACTACTGTCAGCGCTCCGGAGCTGTGTGCGGCCCGGGTAGGATGATATAGTGGTGCCTGGTTGTGTGGTGTTTTTCAGACTGCGTGTTCATCTCGTCGCCGTGGCCCTTGGGTCCGTTTGCCGGCCTATGCGGGACCATCAATTTAAGCCTGCAGTGGGGTGCAGTCTTCACCTCTGACCGCTAGAGGTGCTGTCGCGCAATATCAGCACGTCATCACCTCTCGCTAACAACGGCGAGCAGAATTTGCCCACCAGTCCAGATTCCTATCATACCGCCTTCCGTTGCCTGTCTTCCTCACACCCCTGGAGAGATACACCCTCATCGAGGGTCTGTAGAGCAGTGCGCTGGCCATTTCTGATGCTCGGCTTCAGCTGAGTAGGTGTGTGTGTGTTGTTTCAATCATCCGATGCCCGCTGGGTGTATTTCCATTGCCATATTGTTATCTGGCTGGATTTGGGCCTAGATGGATACGCTCCCAGGGTCAATATTACTATTAAGCCTGCATGTTTACGTTGGTGCAGGGTGTTCCGCAGGCTTTATATTGTGCCTCTTTCGGCTTCCTGGGATGGTCTCCGGTTTGAATTGGCTGGTCCCCAGTGTAGGGTCGGGCCTAAGGCCCTCATGCTGGGAAATGACTGGGACGCAGGACACACTGCTTGCTCGGTGCAACTGGCCCAGAGCACGTGCGCTCGGCCTCTTTTATTGGTACTGTGTCACATGACCTGTGACATCAGTGGTGGGTGGGTGTTCAGTGTAGTTACAGGCTCAGCACTAGAATGCTGACTTGTGCTGGGCATTACATCCCTCCCCAAATTGGTTAAAAAGTAAACCAAACATGAAAAGTGCAAACACCTGTGGGGGAAAGAAAACACAGAAAATAACATTGGACTTGCGCTTTCAAAAGAGTCTCTTTGGCTGCTTGCAAGCCGCAGGCAGTATAGTTCTTGCGTTTTGAATTAGCAGTTCTTGCGTTTTGAATTAGCAGTTCTTGGTGGCACGGTTCTTAGTTGTTCGGCGGGTTCATTCTTTCTCTGTCGGCTGTTCTCAGCCCTGCCTTTTGCTTTGCTCTCTTGGTGACGAATGGTTCAAGAGAGATGGATGACGTGGTTGTTGTTTGCCTTCCGGCTACTTTTCTCCAAGCTGGTTGCGTGTTGTTTCCAGGCAGGCTTCAGTGTGTTTCTTAGCAGGTGAAGATAGTAGGTGCGAACATCCCTCTCACTAGGATGCCCCTCTCGCCGGTTTTCTTCTGCCACAAGATGTCCGGGAGGACCTCTTTGCCAGGTTTCCACTGGACTGGTGTTTTTGGTCGCGTTGCTCTACCATAGCCTTCGGGCCGTGAGCAGGGCGCTCCACGAGCCTCACCGTTGTGTCCTAGTTCCACCTGAAGGTTGAGTTGTCGACTCACTTCATTGCTCTCGAGGCTTTCATCCTCTTGAGTCCTGCAGACGTGCTTCTGTAGATCTGTCTCCCGTTTGGGACTTGCTGCCACCAGAGTTCCTTGAGGCCTCTTCTTGGGTTGCCACGGGTCGGTGTGGAGTGGTCAGTTCATCAGCTGGATGTGTGAGCACTCTCGCCATTCGATCTTCCGCCAACCCCAGAGGTAGATGTCTTCAACAGTCTATCTTGCTCCCTTCTGCGTTCGCCATGTGGATGGATGACTCGTAGGTGGTTGTCTTTGGTCTGCTCCGCCGGTGCTCTTACCAGGCTTGTTCTCCATTGCACTCCGGTGTTCCAGTGCCTGTCACCTTTCTTCTTTTCTTAGTGGCGGTGGCCACTCTGTTCTTTCTTCATTCTTCTTAGCTTGACAGTCGTGCCACTCTGATTGCGTCTTCCTTCTTTTCTTCTTAGTGGCAGTGGCCACTCTGTTCTTTCTTCATTCTCCTTGCAGTGACTGGGTGTCACTCTGACTTCTCTTTCCTTCCTTTCTTCGGTGGCAGTGTTCCGCTCCGATCTTTCTTCTTCTCTTCTCCTCTTTTCGCAACGTACCCTGTTCCCCTTTTCTTCATCTTCTCTGGCCAGGCTTCCCCATGCAGCGCGCGCACTCTGCACGTGTCTTCCTGGTCTTGTCCTAGTCCTAGGACACTATCTTCTCATTACTCGCTTCCCAGGGTTAGCGTCGCGACCTTCACATCTTCTTCCTGTTGCTTTCGTTAATTTGTGTGGTTGAAGTTCGTGGGTCTAGGTCGTCGGACCGTGCATTGTCTGAACTTCTTGGACGTCGTGCTGGTCCCTTCTGCCGAGGTCTGGCAGGTAGGATTTGTGGTGCTGAGCTTCTTGGACGTCGTGCTGGTCCCTTCTGCCGAGGTCTGGCAGGTAGGATTTGTGGTGCTGAGCTTCTTGGACCTCGTGCTGGTCCCTTCTGCCGAGGTCCGGCAGGTAGGCTTCTTGTTGCGACCATCTGGCTGGTCGACTTCGTGCTTTGTGACCAAGCTGAGTGGTCAGGTTGCTTCTGTGATGTATCTTCAATGCTGCGGGTTGTCTGCGCAACCATTTCCTGTTCATCGCAGTTGAGTTGGTTTGGTGCGCATCTGGGTGCGCTCTTCATGTCTTCTCTTGTGACTTGCTGCTTTGGGCTAGTGCTGCCCGCACTGCTGCGCATTAGCGTCATGAGCTTTCGCACTTCCTCGTGCTGGGTTCCAGAACCATTGTTGGTTTGTGTGGGGGTGTTCTTACTTTCGCCATTCTGTTGCAGCGATGGCCTGTGGCCACCAGGCATCGCTGTCTTCTCTTCTGGCGTGGCGTAGATGCTTCTTGGGTGTTCGCTTCTGGAGGGTTACGTCACCACTCCGAGGATCTTCTTCTGGTCGTGCTTTTCTGTTTGGTCGGTTGCGATTCTTTGGAATTACTCCTGGCGTACTTGCGGCGTACTTGTGGGAGAGTTCAGAGGAGTTCTTGCACTCCTGTTCCTGAGGTGTTCTTTCCGCTGTGGTGCACTCCCGCGCCGTCGCGTTTTTCCTTCTCAGGCTGTGTGATGGGCTTGGTGGCGTTCCGGTGTGACAGTGTTCTTGCCCTTGGTCCTTGCGACCAGTTACAGTCTTCCTTTGTCGTGGCCGCAGGCTGGTTGCTGCCCTTTGTAGCCTTTTGTAGTATTGCTGCTGTGGCATTTCTTTTGGGCACTCATTTGCCTCGCAGTCTATTGTCTCAGGTCACCTTGTGGCATGTCACTTTGCTGTCAGTGTCTTTTATTGTGCAGGTGCAATTTTGGATTTTGGCCACTAGATGGCGGGGGAGCTCCTCTGCAGGTACCGGTAGTTTGTCTCTTCGTTGTGCGTTTTCCTCTTTTGTGGCCGGTACTGGGTTTTCATGGAGTAGGGGAATGAGGCACCAGGACCACCGTAAGTGTCTCTCCCTGCCCTCTGTTCGCCCTGCATGCACGGGTGTACTAGTGTTCACACCCGGGGCTGTTCCGCCCTCAAGGCAGGCTCCTCACGCTCCTTGCTTGCACAGGGACACAAGCTTCAGGCCGGCGCAGCAGGGTCTCTGCGCCGTCATTACGCTCTTCTTTGCCCTCCGCCGCCGCAGCCTCACTTGTCACACGCTGCGCGGCAGGGAAGTGGAGTCGACGCTGTTCTGTCCTCGGCCACACACCCACGGAGCAGACGCCTCTATCATCATCAGTGGTGTGGGGCGAGGCAGGCGGTCACCGTTGGATAGCTTCCCTTTTGCGGTGAGTTTATTTTTGGTTATGCTGCGCAGGGGGCTTGACGCTGCTTCTTATTTATGCCTCGCAGGCGGGGACACTTCAAGTTTGTGGCGGGGCCGGCGTCTCGGCAGTCCGGCCCCGTTGGCGCTTCATTCGTCACGGCGCTGCAGGCGGAGGCGGCTGGAGCTGCTTTTACCAGCTGCGAGCCGGGAGCTGGGTTCCTCACTCTCCTCACCGCCGCGGCAGCTGTAGTCAGACGCTGCGCGGCGGGGCAGAGATGGCTGCATGCAGGCCGCGGGTGGGCTCCGCGAGCCTTGCCTTAACATCGGGGCATTTGCGGCCGACGCCGCGTGGCAGCAGGCAGACCGCGGGTGGGCTCCGTGAGCCTTGCTATAGTAGGGGCACAGTTTATTTATAGTGGGTAGGCTCCGCTTTGTGTAGTCCTGGGCGGCGCTAGCAGGCGGCCGCCATTATCGCTGTTGTGAACGTCGCGGGTGGGCTCCGCTTTTGGTGGTGTACAGTCTGGGCTCACCTTCGGCCGACGGGCCTGTTCTTCAGCGGGTGGGCACCGCGATGGCTTCACTTGTCTTTTCGGGGCTCCGCCACGGCAGGGCGGACCACGGCAGGCTGGAGAGGTGCGGGGTGAGCTCCCGGTCACCTCCTCCTTCTTCTCCACGCCCGGGGCTCGACACACGCCCCACGGGCCTCTCGGCGCTCGAGTCTTCGCAGGGGGTGCTCTCAGGCGAGCAGCATTCTCTTCCCCTTTTCCTCGATGATGTTTAGAGCTGTGGCACGCGTGGACACAGCTACCCTCGTCGCCATTGTAGGGTCGGGCCTAAGGCCCTCATGCTGGGAAATGACTGGGACGCAGGACACACTGCTTGCTCGGTGCAACTGGCCCAGAGCACGTGCGCTCGGCCTCTTTTATTGGTACTGTGTCACATGACCTGTGACATCAGTGGTGGGTGGGTGTTCAGTGTAGTTACAGGCTCAGCACTAGAATGCTGACTTGTGCTGGGCATTACACCCAGCACGTGAATAAAAGGTTGATTGACTGTGGGTGTGCCACTGGTGCTTTAGGTTTCTGAGCCAGTGGGATAGAGTCTTGGTGCTCTTGCTCATGTCGCAGCAGGGAGACATGTATGAGGACTTGGCTGACTCCAATGCCGGGGCGGTAGCCCAGGGAGGTTTGTTAGGCAAACCATTTATAAAGGAGCCTGGGAAAAATTTGTGAATATATTCACATCTTTGGACAGAGCCTAGACTTCCATTAAGAAGGTTTTTTCCTCCAGGGTTTTCCATGGGGCCAATGGAGGAAGGGGCCGCTCAACTGGCTAGGCCCCCAATGCCTCCAGGGGGCAAGGTTCCAGGCAGGGGCAATACCAGAATCATGCAAGATATTCTAACTTCTACCATCCCGGAGAGCGACGCTCCAGAGGCTGAGGTTTCTGTGGAGGAGACAACACCTCTAACTCCGGTAATGTTTCCACCAATTTTCTGGTGAGAGTGGGAGGCCGCTTGGCCCATTTTTTGAGTGTATGGAGGAAGATCACGTCCGATGCTTGGGTTTTACAAACAGTGCAAGGTTTTCAAATCGAGTTTTGTGGCGACCGCAAGCAAAAGTTTTGCCCCAATCCCATTCGGTTTGCCAACACGAGGAGGTGTTAATCGATGCAAAAGTCTCCGCGCTCTTAGACAAAGGGGCTATCTGTCGCACTCTCTTGCATCCACAGGGTTTTCTATGCAACATGTTCTTAGTTGACAAGACGGATGGGGGACAACATCCGGTTCTAAACCTGCGCGATTTCAACGAATGGCTGGTTAACCGCCATTTCAAGATGGAGGGTATTCACCTCCTGAGAAATGTGCTTAGGTCGACATATTTGATGGTCCGCTTGGATTTAAAAGATGCCTACTTGGCCATTCCTATTCCCCCCACCCCCACAGAAAATGTCTGCAATTTCTCTAGAGCAGACAGGCGCACTTCACAACACTCCTGTCCAGGCTTTGTTCCTCCCCCTGGTGCTACACAAAGGTTCTCAAACTGGTTATGGAATACCTGAGGGTGAGAGGGATACCTGGACGATATGCTACTGTTGGCCCAAAATCTTTTGGTGCTTCACGATCAGCTGCAACAGACAGTCTGTCTTTTGGAAGGTTTGGGGTTTGTCATAAACACCAAAAAATACCTGTTGGTGCCTGCACAAAGAGTCACCTTTTCGGGGTTTGTCATCGACTCCGCAGATGCGACTCTCAGCTTTACGACGAGGAAGGTGGTGAAGACCTGCCACGAGCTCATAGGCACCCATAGCCAAAGGCACGATGCCTCTTCGGCAGATTGCTCACATTGTGGGATTGCTCTTGGCCTCTATCCAAGCAATATTTCCAGGCCGCTACACTATTGGGTCTTGCAGCGTTTTAAGGCCAAACATCTGTGCAAAGTACTCCTGTATTCCCATCCAATTTCCCTGTCAGAAGAGGCACTAGAAGAAATTTGTTGAAGGCTCTCTCACATGGAAGCCTGGAATGGGGGGGCAATTTTTGTCTCCGCCCCAGACCTGGTTATGGAGTCAGACTCCAGCAGGTCAAGTTGGGGCGCCAGGTGTGGGGATTTTTCCACAGGCAGTTCATGGTCCCCGCAAGAGCGAGAGCTGCACATCAACTGCCTGTAACTCCTGGCAGGTTCCTTCGTGTGCGCTGTTGGACCAAGTAGAGGGTCTAGTCCTGTGTCCTCCTGAAGATGGACAATATATCTGCGGTCCAGTACATCAACCATCTAGGGGGCACTCACTCGAAGGTGTTTTCGGACCTAGCAACAAATCTTTGGCAGTTTTGCTTCGACCATCACATTTCGATGACGGCAGAGTATCTCCCCGGCCGAGACGTCGCGTCACTTCAAGGATTCCAGTCTGTGGAAATTGCATCTGGACGTTTTTTCTCGGGTGCAGGACCTTTGGGGTCCTTTTTCTGTGTATCTTTTTGCTTCCAGACTGGATCATCAGCTGCCTCGCGTTTTCAGCTGGAGGATAGTACGCAGAAATGGCCTTTTGCGTTTCCGCCCTTCGCAATGCTAACCAGAGTGTCGGCCCAGATCAGGAGGCAACAAGCCGGCATGGTTCTCATTACTCCCTTTTGGAGGTCGCAAGTTTGGTTTCCAGTTCTTCTGGAACTTTATTGGGATTTTCCAATCCCACTCCCCCATTTTCCAGAGCTTCTTCTCAATCCCGACAACCTTCCTCATCAGATGGTTCTCGATGGATCGCTTCGCTTCATGGCGTGGAAGATTACAGGGGTAAATGGTAAAGTAAATCTTTACTTGCATAGTTAATTAAAACTGTTGCAATACAAACATATATATATTTAATGAAACTATCACATACATGCATAAAACGTGTTCCTTCAGAATACTTTCAAAATCTTAAAACCGTGTTTAATAAATTTGCTGGTTTTGGGTTTCCTGATGTTTCTATTTCTGGCATTTTGCTTTCACACAGTCTCAAAAATGTTAATGCTCTGCAGTTCAGTTGCAGATCGCTAGGTGCAAAGCATGCAATCAGGACGTGCCTTCTTGTTCGAATTCCTCGTTGATTAAATCGTTGTTTCAACAAGTCCTTTCTGTGAGAAGTTCTTTACAAGAGCATAATAGATGCAGCAGATCTTCCTGAGCTGTTCCGCATAATCGGCACACAAGACCTGCTTTTTTCAGAAGCCATGGTGGAAGGTGCTGGATACAAGGGAGCAGGCCGAATCTGTATTTCATAAATGCAATTTTTAAATTTTTGTCATATCCCAGGTTAAAGTAGGCTTGCATTCCTATCTTCAAGTATGTATTCAGTCATCCATCCATAAGCTCTCTGTGAAAGTGCGGCCTTGTCCTCCAACAATGACAGTAGTTTCACTGTCTTCCACACTGTTTTTTAAAAATTACGGTGGTTGTCGATGTTTCTCAAAGTTGATTTAGCCCTAATTTAGATAGGCTGCTATGAAGATATTTCGCAGCTGGTAAGGTGGTGTGCATTTGTAGCTCTTTCCACAGCTGGTCGTTTAGCGTTCCCCAAGGAGATTTTCGCACTTTATCCCATGCGATGACGAAGGCCCCTTGTCTGGCAATTGTTTGCTTTGAGACATCAAACTCGAGTCTGATTTGAGCAGGTGAGGTGTATTTCGGGAGCCCAAAGATAACCCTGTATGCAGTAGTGACAGTGGCGTTGAGTATTTCCGTGTCCTTGCCTTTCTGTGCCTCGCTGCCATAGGTGATTGATGGTAAACGTTTTGAACGAACCACCTCTACAAGTGGCAGGATAGAAGGGCCAGATAATTTGGAGTTTAGGATTTTTAGGGACGTTGCTATTATTAAGCCTTTTTGCCTTATGCTATTCCTCTGCGCCAGGAATTGTCCCCCAGAGTCCAGCTTCACACCAAGGTATTTGTATTCTGTTGTTCCTTCTATTCTGGTCTCCCCCCAAAGCCAGGTTGCAGTTTATCACCTTTTTTTACCAATTATCATCGTTCTCGTTTTGTCCAAATTGACTGTGAGATCATTTGCTTGTGAGAAATCCTGCGTTATATTTAGGAGATGTTGCAGCCCTACTTTAGTTTTGCTAATCAGGACTATGTCGTCAGCGTAAAGAAGACAGGGAAGGGCCGTGTCTCCTAATTTCGGAGCGTATGAGTTGCAAGTGGTTAGCAGCTTAACTAGATCGGCTGTACACAGATTGAAGAGAGTGGGTGCCAAAACACAGCCCTGTTTCAGACCATTTTCCGTGGGAATGCGTTTTGATAGGAAAGTCCCATTTCTCAACTTTACCTGTAGCCAAGTTTTCGTGTGCAGGTTTATGATCAAGTTGAGTAGGGGCTGAGGAAGTCCCCTATGATGTAATTTGGCACAGTCTTATGCGATTGACATGATCAAATGCAGCCTTGTAGTCAATAAAGCAGAGCTATAATGATGATCTTGTCGCTGCTGCCTTGTCCATGAGCATTTCCATGCTTAATATATTAGTTGTTGTCCCAACTGATTTTGTGAAACCTGTCGGAGAGGAATTGCTGATTTTTCTTTCACCCAGGCCTGCAGGTTCTCCAATATCAAGCCTGCAAAACATTTTGCTTCGATTTCCAGAAGAGCCACTAAACGATAATTTTCAGGTTTCTTCTTGTAGCCTGATTTATGGATTGGGGAAATAATTGAGCCTTTCCATGAGCTGGGCATGATATTCAGCGATCTGATTTCTCTGAAGAGTGGGTCCAGTGCTTCTGCCCAGAATGTTGCCTCCTGCTTATAAAGTGCTGGCGGGATTCATTTGGACCAGGAGCCCCTTCTTTCTCTCCTTTCTTAACTGCCTTTTCATGGCATCAATTTGAGCCATTTGATGCTCTTTATTTGGTAGATCTTCTTCTCTTTTCCCAAAATCGGCAGGATCACTTTCAACACAGGCCTTGAGATTCGATTGAAGATCGAGTTCCTTTTGGCAGGCTTTGCGCTTCTTGTTGTATTTGGTGCCTTGTTGAAAGTGGGACCTTAGGTATTGTGCCCAGGCTTCCTCTGTGATGTTTGTGGAAACGCCGTCATGATTGTGGTAAATGAATTGGTTTATGGTACCCCAGAATCTGCATGTAGTTTAACCCACAAATCCTCCTCTATCACTTTATTCGCATCCCTTTTTAATTTTTTGAGGGCTACCTTTTGTTTCCGTAGTTCGTGTAAGTGTGATACGTCCCTGGGCTTGTGTCGCAGGTATCTAATTAATTTTTGGATAATTGTTTTTGCAAGCTTGATATCTTGCTTTGTGGTACGCGATACTGGTATGATGCCGCTGAATCTATGGAGGTTAGGTGGTTTGATATTGGTCACACCTCCATTGCTAATAAGAAGTTTCTCCATTTCTCCACTTCACCTTCTCCAGTCCTTGTGGCATGATGCTGTTTTGCAATTTCAAGCATCTCGTTTCCTGCGGCTATCTTAAATTGAATTCTTCTTATGTTTATGGTGGTAATTATTCCTTGAGGTTCCCGGCAGCGTTCGAATGTTGGAGTAACTGTTCTCAATTCTATTTCTTGCTGCCGATGATCACTGTCTCCCTTGTTGCGCAGCTGGAACGATGCAATTTGGTGATAAAGACTTAGGGAGGCAAAAGTATAGTCCAATATCGAGCTTGTTTATGTTGAACTATATGTCGGCACGGGAGGGTTGTCTTTCGGTGATCTTCCATTTAGTGCCCTTAAATTGAGATATTCCAGGACCTCATTTGCCCAGTTTGTTTGCCCGCATGATGTTTTGCTTGCTGCGGGATGTTCCAGACTGCATTTTGGGTTAACACTTCTTCGTCCACGGAGGATCCCATCAAATTGTGGTTTAAGTTAAGATAAGATCAGTTTTGGGTCCCTCCCTTATGCATGTTTCCACAACGTTGCACATTTCCTTAGCTTGTTTGATTTTATTTTTCGGTTGGATATACGCATTTAACAACATTAATATTATAGTCCCTTTTGTTTAGGGTAGCCGTTGAGAAGAAAATAGTAACTGCTAAGGTTGATTGTGTTGTGGAATAAAAAATATGTGCAGAGTGGGCAACTGCCTCTGCGACATATGTGACCAAACCTCCTTTGAGATGTCCATATTTTGCTCCCCTGATGGCATTTGTTGTGAAGAGGCGCAGAAATCCTTGGAGATGAGGCGGGTCAGTCATCCATGTTTCTTGTAGTGCCACTATGTCAGAGGCCCTGACATTGGTGACAAAATCCAAGTCTGCTAATTTGTTGGCAAGCCCGTTTACATTCCAGGAGCAGAGCCACACTATCCCTAATGTGTTATCTGTGTTTTGTGGGCTAGCACTTTGTCAGTCTCTTATGTTGTTTATGGTTCTCGCGAACCATCTTGTGTCTTCTTCCCGAGGTTGGTTCATTTTGTTGCTGTTACAGTGCCCTATGGCTCCTCTCAGCACTGATATGGTTAGTCTGCCAGCGGCCGTATCTGGCGCCCTCTGGGGTTCAGGAATTAGCAGATCGGGATATCCTGGCTTGAAGTACGGGGTGATAGTTATCCCCCCAGGACTTTAGGATGTCGCTTTCTGTGAGTATTTTGTGTGCTGTTATTGGAGTGACCCATGATGCTCTTGCTTTTTCACCTGCCTTTGGGTCCCCACAATTTATGAACTCAATGAACTCCAAATCACTCGTCGTTATGTCTGCCAGTGAGGGTATGTGAGATAGTTGCCGCAGTATGTTTCCTCGGTTCAATATGTCATGCCTTTCTTTGGAGCTGTATTCGGGTTTGAAACATATTACATTTGTTCTGCGCGCCCCTGCCTGGTTGTGGATATTGTTGTGATTTTCTGGGGATGGCCAGATAGGCTCGTTTTGTGAGCATCTCAGTTCTGTTTGAATTGCTGCTGTGTGGCCTAGGCTTCTTTGCCGTTTTGGGCCGGGACTGGGTTGGTTTTGTGTTTGAGTTATCATAGTTTTCCTATTTGTTATTTGTGAGGTCAAAATGCCTAGGGGTGAGGGCTGATTATTTTTTGTTAACTCTACATCCCTTTTAGCTGTGTGTTCGCTGGGAGGATTGTCATGATTCCACTGTTTAACATTCCACCTAGCAGTGACATTTCTAATTATGGTTGAGACCCCAGGGATGTTGCGGTGTCTGGGATCCTGAAAGGTCTCTGAGGTTCTTATTCTAGTCCCTTTTTCTCTGACTGTTCTTGATTGAGCGTGGTTTACAGCGGGATTTCCCACCAGACTCAATTGGAGAGGGTCAACTCCCGCAGTCTCCTGTGCGTGCTCGTGTGTGTCCTCAGGTGCACTGATTTCTTGCTTTCTGCTCGATAGAGGTTGAGCGCAATTAGGCATATTTGTGATGTTGCTCTTACTTTCTAGTGAAAAGATATTCTGTTGCATGGTCCCACTTGGCACTAGCGGTGTCCCTTCTTGCTCTGATGCTGTCCCAAAGAGTCGTTGAAATCCCAACCTGAAGAGATTTTGTTTCTTGTTCGGGCCTTTCCTTTTTTGTGCACGTTTTAATTTTGCGTTTAGTTTCACTTCCCCTTTAGCTACCTCTACTTTTTCTGTTTGGTCTGCCATATGGCTGTGGATTAAAGACAATGCTATTGTTTGCTTTCTGTTGTCACTGTTGAGGTTCTCCTCTAGATGTTCTGTTGTGGTTGATTTTTCCTCCACGTTCACTGGTCCATACAGAATAATTATTTCGTCTTTGCCATGCCCAGGCAAAATTTGTCCGTTTAGAGGCTGTTTGATTTCGTTGTTTGTTGCCTTTTTCAGTTGTGCGCATAGGTCCGTCAGCATCACTGGCAGAGTTGCCAACTTATCCACAATTGAGAACTGAGAGCTTTCCAACATTGTGTTCAGATTTCCCAGTCTGCCATCGATCGATACCACATATGGAGAAGTGGAGAAGCGTGGCTCAGTGGTTAGAGGCGGCAGACCCAGAAGCTGAGATCGACCGTGGACCAGGGTTCGATTCCCCGCCTCGGCGGGTCTCGGGCTCAAAAATTCCACGGACTCGACAATTCTTGCTCCGGTGCCTACTCGAATCACGGGGTCACACTCTGCAACTCTGGGCAATAGCTTGCTTAATCTCCACTACGGCCCCTCGCGGCAGGATGCCTGGCTTTCACCTTGTGGACACCCTGCTGGGGTTTCTCACAGGGGAATACCAGGACGGGTTCCCTAAGCAAGCGCCAGGATGCCCTTTGGGTGACAGGTTTGCGCTATATAAGTACACCTACATTTACATTTACATTTACATTTACATATACTGCCAGGGTGTTCAGTAAGGATAATTGTATATCAATTTTGTCAGTCTGGAATTGCAAGGCCTCAACCAGGAGCTGAACAGTTTTGAGCAGGCTTGCCCATGGGTCCCCTCGGGCAGTTTCTTGTCCCTCCTCTTTAGGGCTGCCAGCCTCACTGTAGGTTTTGTTTCCTGTACCCGTTTTTTGCATTTTCCCCTGGTATGCTCTAATTTCACTGGTTGTGTAGATGGGTAGCTCGTATACGTCTATTTTTAAGTTTCCTGCTGATCCTGATAATTTGCTTCGGAGTTATTTTCCCCTGGTAAGCTGACAGGAGAGCTTCCCACTCATCCTTATCTAAATATGACTGTTGGTCTGGTTCTTCTGGTTCGTCCAGCAGCAAGCTTCATTGGGACAGTGCAAGCTTGTCTTGGGGTCGTTTTGGAGCAAGGCATAGTTTGTCTTCCAAGACCAGCTTATCTTTCAGATTTGCGGGTGTTAGTCCCCCTTTAGCCTGTGTTCTTCTTGTGCTCCTTTTCAAGTTGTCCTCAAGGGGATCGGTCTTGGATCCCAGCCGGAGGATATCTGTCATATTTCCTAGCTTGAGAATGGCAATGGCTCTAATGATATGCAGCTGCCTCCGTCATTTTTATGTTGAATGAGGGGTCTGGGCAAAGTAGACGCAGGGATGTTATGGGTACATGCAGGACTGACAGGGCTGACAGCAGTACTTCTGCGAGTGTCAGTTGCCAATTGTTCACTTACATTGTACTCTAACGTAGGCCCCCCGTTTTGGGGCGAATTTGGTGTTGACTCTGGTGTTGACTCTGGGTGCCACTCATTTGACCTTGCCCCCGGGAACGTCTCTGGCGTTTTGTGAAACCTGCTTGCAACAGGTGCTGGGCCGTGTGAACATGATGACACTGTTTTGTCCCCCCTTCCTATTTGGGCTGTAGGACCTTTAATCCTTTCTACCTTCTCTTTAACATCAGGGAAGGGAAGGAGTGGTGTTTGAAGTCCCGCGGGTGCAGTGGGGTGTAAGAGCAGGGTGTCACGTGCGTTTTAAAAAAAGCAAAATTTGGTGCTGATTTTAGGCTGAAGAAGTTGATTTTGGGGGGTTTTAGACCCTGGCGTCATGTTCCTGAGCCCCCTTGTGTCTGTTGTTATTTCAAGTATGGTGACTTCTGGCTTCATTGCCTGCATTGCCAGCTTCGTCTTGACCTGAGGCTCTCCCTCGATGGATTCTAGAGATTTCCACTCCCTTTTCAGCTTGGCTGTATTACTTAAGTTGTTGCTGATGTTTCCAGCTTTGGTTTCAGATTTGAGCACCCCGCGGACCCATCCTGATCTCATTCCCCCAGATGTATGGGCTCTAGTGAGGAGTCTGTCTTGTGTTTCAAGTCCAATCTTATTCCTTGTTCTTTAGCTCTTAGTCCAGCCTCAATCTATCTCAGGCTGGTGGAAGCTGGTGGAGAGCTGGTGGAGGTTGGTGGAGGTTAGTGGAGGTCTGTTGGAGGTCTGCAGGGGTGGAAGACAACTTCACCAGAACTGCAACTGTGTCCTGCAGTGGTCAGTTTATTAGTTTGCTAGTTATGCTGCCGGCAATACTACCGACCTGCGTTCCGTGTCTTTAGGTGTCTTTTTCTTTGGACTCTAGGGGTTCCAATCAGCAGAGGCTTCCCCCACAGTTCCCCCTCAGCCTGGGTATTAGTTTTAGTAGTGCAAGTTCGCTATTAAGTCAGCTGAAGCAGTGAAGAAATGTTTTTTAATGCAATTGTGGCAGTTGAAACGGTTGCAGCCCCAACACTCTGTCTGCATACAAGGCTAGGCTGGGCTAGGCAATGTTTTTTTTATCTCGCTGGGTGTTTGCTGGGTGCTGGGACGCACTCTGAAGGGGAGCCACACTGCTACATGCTCACCACTATCACATGCCACATGCTCACCGCTGCCACCAACTACCACCCGCTGCTTGCTTCTCATGACTTTTATAGAGCCGGGGTAGAACTCCGCCTTCACTCCCTGGAAACTCCCTGGAAACTGCTTGGAACTGCTGCGGGCCTCTGCAGGATGCTGCAATGCTGTAAACCCCCCGCAAAACTGCCCGTCAACTGGGTCGCGGGCTATGAGGCTGTGAGGCTGCCGTCGGGTGCTCCAACCGGCGGAGTGCTCCTGGCGGCTAATAGTCCAAGTGCCGGGCCGAGCCTCAGGACCCTCCAAAAGCCTTGCCTCTCCTCTCTGCGTTTCCTCTCCGAATGGTGGCGGCGGCGGCGGCAGCAGTCAAGCGCAAAACCAGGACTGGAACAACCTGCAAACGCCACAACCAGAAGCCTGCTGTTGTGTTGTGCCACCAAAATGTCTTTTGTGAGGCTCACCTGTCCTCCACTTGGCCTGGGTGTCCTCGGTGTCTGTAAGCTCCACGATACTCCCCCGCGTTCAGGGTTGGTAGTTGCCGGATGCAGGATGCAAATGCAGGGTGCGTGCTCTGCCTGCACGGGGCCAGCACAGGATCGAGCGTTACCGCACTTGGTGCCCTGGAACCCCGCTGTCCCTCGGCTCGTCAGAACATAGAGGACCCCCTCCTGCTTGAAAAACTTGGAAAGCGGCCGGGAATCAGCTCCGAACAGCTCAGAACTCAAAAACACGAGCTAGCGACATCTGCGGTATTGGCGTCTACCTGTCACTCGTCTGCCCGCTCGCAGTAGCAGCCTGCCAGCCATGGCTCACCCTCAAGGTCGGCACGAAACTGTGAACTGTGAAGAGCCAGGCTCTGAATATTGCTTAAAGTAATTTCTAAAGCAGCCCCCACCCCGCCAAGGAGCAGATGGTCACTCCTGGGTCATTTGGAATTCACTGAGGTTCTCTCGTCCAAGGCGTGGTTGGATGGTATCGTCAAGCGTTATCGCTCGGCCTAGCAACAATGGTATCATTGGTGTATGTGACAGGGTTGCGATCTGTGGGGCGGATATAGTCCACATTTTTAATTTTTGGGCGGATGTAGCCCAACAGGGTTTTTGGCCTACCGGTCGGTTAACACCTTTCGGTCAGCGATCTCAGCAGGACATGCCCCAATGGACGGCAAGCCAGTGGGTGAACGTCCCTTGGTATGCAGGCTCTTGAAGGGACTCTGGGGCATATTACCAAGCAATAGCGATAATTATCGCTATTGCTTGGTTAGAGACAAAATTTTACCGCTGAGCTGCGGCGATTTTTATCGCAGATAAACCTTGGTATTACCAAGGTTTATCGCAAATGCGATAAAAAACGGCCGCAATGCATGAATATCGCTGAAAAGTCAGCGATATTCATGCATTACCGAGCTAATGCTCTTAGCCATGTTATCCACCTCCCATTGGATAACATGGCTAGGAACTGCTCAGGGCAGGTGCTAGCTTTTGGAGATATTCACGCTTAGCGCGAATATCTCCAAAAGTTGGTAATAGGAGATAGCGATGTTAGCGACTGTTTCCAGTCGCTAACATCTTGGCACGCCCACTTTGCATGTCATTAGTGATAAATATCACTGACATGCAAAGTGGGGCCCAAGATGGTCGCTATCTCCTACTAGCTGTCGCTAACTGGTGCTAGCGACAGCTAGGTAATAGGGAGATAAATTTATCTCCGCTTTCTTGGCTTTTAAAGCCAAAAAAGCGGAGATAAACCCCCTTGATAATATGCCCCTCTGTTTGTTGCTTCCTCCTGAGCCCTGATACTCGGAGTTGTAGGATGTTAACAGAGTACTTAATTTATTTTTGTACTGGCAACCTAATGAGTATTTTTCCCGTAAGGAGCTATCTGCGAAGTTAGCGATGCTCCTTTGTTAGATTTCATTAGGCAGAACTTCCATGCCGCAGAGTGCGACCCCTTGACATCATGGGCAGAGTTTTTTCTCCTTCAGGTGTGTCATTTACTTTCAGATGCAGGACCAAGAGTCACACTCATGCCATTGAGTACCCAGCGTTTCTGGACCCTCCCAAGCTTTGTGTAGTGCTGTGATTGAAATCTTATAAGGAAATGATTTTGGAGCTCAGACCTGGGGGGGGAGAGACAACTATTAATTGCTCTCCTGAAGCCACACAAGGCAGTTTCATCTCCCACTATCGCACGTTGGGTGTGGCGGGTCATGCAGGAGACAGGCATTAGCCTACGGCAGTTTAGAGCTCATTTCGCACAAGGTGCGATTGCCTCTAAGGCATTCTCGCTGAGAGCAAGGCTTGAGGATATTAAGAATGAAGTGGATTGGTCCTCGGATTCAACCTTTAATGCTTTTAATTTAAGCCTATTATCGATATGGCGCATTTGGTGGTAAGTAAGCTTTGAACTAGCATAATCCAAAGCCTCCTGTCCTTACATAGAATGAAAATTTCCTAGCTAACGTAACAGAAAGTTTCAATTCTATTAAGGACTCGGAGGTGAGGATTATCCTACCCAGAGATCTCTGCGAGATATCTCGCCCACTGGAAGTAAGTACATACTTTATGGTTTTATTCTCAGAAGTGTACTGGTGTATTGGTTTATCATGTAATCCTGGTACAGCTTAATGTTTATGGGTTCATTTGCTTTCATCATGTTTGGACTCCGTTTCAGACTTCTCTTTTAATGCCCTTGCTTGCAAGTTTGCTTTTACCTCTGTGTATTCCAGTCCTGATATTGTCCTTTGGTTCTAGGAACGGATACCAAGGAACAGGACAACTAGGGAAGGATTAATGGCGTACTCACAGAAAGAAAGAGGATGAGCAAGGGGATGAAGACAGACTAGGCAATGGATCCAGTGAAGGGATTGGCTATTTGGACTTGGGGAAATGTTGTCCCTCTTTTGTTTTGTTGACCACTCTTTCCTGAGGGTGTTTGGGAAATGTGGTCTGAGTTGCAAGTTTTAAAATGGCTGCTGTGAATAAAGCATAGAAAGATAAAGCATAATCCTCGCCTCTAAGTCCTTAATAGAATTTAAACTTTCCGTTACGTAGCTAGGAAATTTTTCATTCTAGGTGACAGCCCACTGTGTCCCATCATGATGAGACAAATTTGCCCCATTGACGAGGGGATGACCGGCATGCCATTCCAGCGCCTCGCGCCTCCTGCGGGGCTCCCCGCGCCCCCCCCACTACGCAGTACGGACATCCACCGACCGACACGATAGCTGCCCTCCCTAGCGCCCGCTCTTGCTGCGCCATCCCCACGGCACCACGTGAGACACATGGCTGACCTTGCTGGCGGCACCAAGCCCCTCCCTCCCCCCCCTTCGCTCTCCCCTGTTCGCCAGTTCATGTAACGGAGCACATGAGACAGCAATGACATTGATGTGACCACACCGAGAATTGCCGAGTGGCAATGAGGGACACAGTACGCAACGCACCGAGACTTCACCTACACCCTTATGCATTGGGAACTAGTGGGACAGGCCTCTGCACACCTCCTCCCCACACGCCACCGGTACGTGTTGGCCAGTCCAGGACTGGCCCGACCTGCGCAATACATGGCCCTCGGTGGCGCCCTGCTTATATGACACCCCACTGGCCGCGCCCCCGCGACTAGTGCAGATCCACACTCACATTAACATATGCAAGTGTTGCTGCCTCGGCCTTCGGAGACTTCCATTGCCTTGGTGGGTGGATGGGGGTGGCCATAGATGCGAACGCCACGTACTGGTGGGAAATGCAGAGTAGGGCTGTTCTGTGTCACCACCACTGTTCTCCTCCCCTATACCCTCCAATTTCTTTCTCCACAGAGACACTGGATGAACCTTGTGCTGGTGGCACGATACAATTTTCTCACTGTGTTTGCTCCTAGCTGTGATTCCTATTAATCATTGTTGTCTCGCCCTGTACCGTATACAGCTCTGTATTGTTACTATAAGTTGAAATAACAATAAAAACATTCAAACAAAAAAAAAAAAATGAGACAAATTTGCCCCATACAATCAGCAAATGAGGACCAACTTTCAGCAAAGCGGGAACAAAATTTCCATTTGCCTATGGCTCCAAACATTACTACATGCCTAATAGGTTTGCATTAAAATATCTACAGAAACAGCAGAAAGAACAGCATTGTGAAGATATCTATGTCATTGGATTCCCAAAGCAGAAGCCTGATAACTATTCTAGTTAGGTGATGTACTAAAATGGAACAAACTCTGACACTGATGCTCCAATAATGTGACCAGGCCAACTTCTGTTAACTCCAAGGTGAGAGTATTTGAAGAACAACTTCCACCTACATAAAATACATATGTGTTTTTAGATGATCAGAATATGGCTGCCACAGTGCGTCTTGTACTGGAAACAGGGTCCCATGTAATTGGAAGCCCTATCTTAATACATTGCCAGATCGCATGTAAAAATAGACCTGCAAGCAATGTGCATTCTATGTGGCACAGCATGATAGCAGCATAGGGTCAGGACAGGACAGCTCTATGAAAATAGACGTCAAAGGAACTGCATGTCTAGCCAGGGGTCATTTGACACTTTACCGTCGAAAGGCACAGGCTGAATCTATTAGCCCTCAGCAGCTAACTCACCCCATGCTCTTTACGAACTATTCCATAGGGTGTTAAGATCACTGCTAGAATGAAATGCTAACATTATTGTCTCTTTTGCTTTTCTTTCTACAATAATCATTTATTTTTGTTGTATCAAGTAAAACAAATAAGGAACATAGGGGCATATGTAGGTAGGCGTTTGCAAACGCTGAAATACGCCTAATTTCGGCGTTTGCAAATCGCAAACGGTGCTTTGGTATGTAGGTGCACATTAGCAAAATAGGAATCGCAAAAATTGCGATTCCTTATTTTGCTCAAGCATTTAAGGAATTGCAATTTTGCGATTCCTTAAATGCTATGTAGGAGTGAATTTTAAAATGCGATTTTGGCTTAAGGAATCGCAAAATACCACCTACTCCAAGTAAATGGTATTTTGCGATTTCCTATCAAAATGCATTTTTGGAAAAAATTCAAAGTGCCATGTGGCGCACAGACATGCCCTTAGGGCATGTATGTGCGCCACATGTACTTAGAGGCACATTCCAGGGGTGCAACAGGTGTCCTTGGGACACCCTGGCACCCTTGGAATTGCGATTCTCAAATTGTGATTTTCTCATAGAAAATCGCAATTTGAGAATGTATCCCCATTCATTCCTATGGCCCTCTTAGCCCATAGGAATGAATGGGACACTCATTCCTTAATTGCGATTCGCAATTTGCTAATCGCAATTAAGGAATGTTAGAGATTCGCAAAAAAATTGCGAATTTTTACCTGCATTCCGTTTTGCTATTCTCAAATAGCGATTCCTTAAAAATCGCTATTTGGGAATCGCAAAATGGAAATTACCTACATATGCCCCTAAATATTATTTTGAGGCACAGGATGGTTAATGACGACTGTGTCTCATGCCCTCTGATGACTGATAGAACGGATACGAACACGAAGCATCTATGCATGCTGGTCTCTAAATATTCTGACAGGCAGTGTTTGACTCGCCTATAGTACACAATGGACCTGCCACAGAGGGCGGATTGGAAGGGCCGGTGTCTGGACAGTTTATGTTGGTCCTGTGGACAGTGACTGGGCTAAAAACCAAAACACAGCCCACACACTGGCACTTTCAAGGAAGGCTGCCTGGCAGTGCCAGAGTGCCAGACGGGTTAGGTCATCACGTTGTCAGAAGCAACTGGAAAAAGGCTAATCGTCCCTCATCATCTGTAGCACTTATAACAATTTGTTGACTTTCCTAAAGCGGCGTGCCTCATTTATTATTTAAAAAAAATCGAAATTGGACTTTTAATGTGTGGAAATGACTAGCAGTGGGGTCTTTCCTTTAAGTCCCGGGAGAGTCAGTGGTTACTTGGACCTCTAAGTAGTGGGACCTGCATTTTATAATAGGGATCACACTGCCTCAGATACTTTTGTACTCCAATGTATTTAATTTTGTATGTATCACTGCTCTACCCATAGAAAGAGTGGACATTAGTTGAACGGAACAGTAACAAAATGAAAGAATTACGTGCCTGATTTACTGTATTTTCTGTTCACGATTTTGAAAAGCGCTCTGATACCTTCGGGTTTAGCAAGCGCTTTGTATAACTTATAAATACATAAATAAATAAGACATTTCATGGGGACGCAGTGAAGAAGAAGTTGTGCTGGTCAAATTAAACTCAGAATCTCTTTACGATCCCCGGGAGAAGGAAATGTATAAATGAAATAGGGCTGTGACTTGTTTTCAGTTTTCCTCTAACCTAGAGAAAAAATTCTTGACAGCTAAATTCTTCAGAAAGAGAGTTGTACAGTGTCCATTAGGAGTGCTGGCAATATTATCCATAACACCTCCCTCAGCTCCAACTCCTCCAGGTTAGTTTGGACAAATATAGATTTATATATGGAAAACATCAACCTCCCGTAGCTGATGTTCTTAGCAAGCAATACTTCTCACATGCAACTTACATTTAACACCTGGGACATGGCTTATGGCATCAGCAACTAAACAATAAAGTTTTTTACCATTTTTTACCTATGGCATCAGCATGCTTCATGCAAAAAAGATTGCCCAGTACAGAAGAACAAGGACTCCAGAGCCCTCTTCAAACAGTGACAGCAAGATAGAAACGTTACCTGCCCAATCATTCCTTTAGCACATATAATTACATGAACAAATAATCCTGATCAGATTCATGTCAATACGTTTGTTGCTTCATGTCCTGCAAGAAGAAACCCCTGTCAGCATCAACAACTGTCCAACTGTGTCTTAATAGGACTGAGCTCCTGAAAAGGAATAGTTTCCAATGGTAGGTCTGTACGTCCCAACACACTATGCAAACTTGCCAACCCCACCTTTGTTCCTGTCTTTGTTGCTTTACTGGCCCCCCTGATCACGAGGGACTTGACAAACTTCAAATTGGTTCTTCTCTGGAAGACCCCTCTGTTGAGGACACAGATAGTGAGACTCTCCATTGGTCCCTCTGCCCTCCAGTCTCAAGGACGTAGGGGTAGCCTCCCAAAACCTCTTCGGGACACGCCCTGACTCCTGGTGAAACTTTTGGCCCTCATCTTGATGTTGGGCACTTGATTACAATACCAGCGGTCGGAGCGATTATGTCGGAGGGGAAGACTGTCTCCTCTGACAGGCTCCAGGAGCCCAACGGGGCAGCGTTTGGACACTAATCCCTGCAATGGAGGTGGTGCCTGTTGCAGGCACTGACATAGGGATTAGGATATCCCTTTCGGACTGCCTGTTGATGGCGGTCCCACCGTCATGAATAGGTAGACCGAAAGGAACTTTAGGGAGCCCAAGCAGGGCTCCCGTCCCTTGTGTGCCACTGCTTAGTGGCCGGGGGCACATGTAGTGCCCCCCCACACATCCATGCACCGTGTGCCAGGCACCACATGTTACCTGGCTACCAGTGCATGGATGTGCACAAAAATTGTTGTTCTAGTGTGGATGGTGCTGCGCCCCTTTTCCTGGGCCGCAACACAGGCCGCACTAGAAAAAAGCATTTTACGACCTTCTGCACGGCCGTCGTATCATTACAGGGTGGGCTGGCCCGCCGACACTTTGTCGGGCGGTCACCTGCCTGCGACGATGGTGGCATCGTAATCAGGCATTTTGTTACCAGGTATTAAATGTACCCAGAAGATATCCAAGCTGGGCCCACACCTGAAGTTAGTTGATAGGCGTGTGGCCAATGAGGAGCACTTCACGTGTAATTTAGTGGGTGTATTTGAGATTTAAACAAGTTTTGTGTGCATAGGTTTTTGTAATATTAATCACAATCATTATAAGGCATGTGGACTGTAAATGCTTTCCAAATACTAGGGGTGCCCTCCTATTTCTGCCAGAAAATTCATAGCTGCCCCTCTGCTTTAGCTGAAGATGACAAAGTCAGCAGCTGGTGAAATAAAATGCTTGCATCTCTCTGAGGTCGGTGACGCCACTTCTGCTACAATTCAGACTCGTTACAAGAGGCCAATTGAGCCTGCCGCTTTGTGAAAATCTTTGTGAATTGTGGGAAGCCAAGGCTTGCCCTTGATGAATTAAATTAGATTTCTCTGAAGCAGTGGGAGTGAAAGCTCCCAGCGCTGCCATGCCCATTATCAATCATTGCTCTCACAAAGAATGCATAACGATGTTCAGGAGAGTTTCCTGAAAGGGTGAAATGGCGCGTGGCATCTGAGCGATGCACTAGACTGGCGAACGTGTGGTAATGAAGAGCGCGGTGCAGCCTGGCCTACAAAATGACATCAAAGGAAATCATTTAAAACAACATTGGGCTCATAGAGACTTCTTTTGTTCATCAAAATCCTGGACCAAGGAAGTAAATGGAAAAGACGACACCGCTGTTTGAGATAGCTTCAAATGTATTTTTCAGCTTCAGCTGAATGGTGCACACAATAGTAAGCGATGTGAATACTGCAGACAGCCTTGGAGACAATAGTACTTAGTGTCTTTTGCTTATGTCCCTTTGGTGGACATTTCCGAGTGCCAGGACAGCTCATCCTGCCAATTTGGTGAACAGGACACATCTCTCAGCCTTTAGAGTCTTCAAGAAGGGTGAGATTGGGTAGTTTAGGAGGATGAGCTCAGTAAAAGCAAAGGACAGTGAACACATTTTGGTGAGTGAGAAAGATTTTCATGGCATATCATCTTGCTGAAGTCCTAAGGAGGAGTTTTGCTTGTTGTAAGGTAAGGTAACTCCACAGTGTGCGTTACCTCCAAGATAGAGTGAATTGAGAGGTATAGCCAGGAGTCATTGTAAGGTGGACTCCAGAAAGCTCACAGGGGCCAGCTAGAATCAACCACTTTGCAGATGGGAACATATCTCAATAAACCTTTTAAGTCTGCCGTTTGCTGAGCTCCTTTGCTGTCACATACATAAAGAATTACGTGCATGTAGACTTGTAGCAAAACCGTACCCCAAAATTTGGACACCCCTCAATTCCATGAGGCAATGCGTCCCCACAGTAAGCCACCTCCACACACATCAATTAGCAGACTTCGCTAATGGAA